>NC_090650.1:361837038-362437038 GCF_040937935.1 Hyperolius riggenbachi
CCTCTATGCGGAAGGAGCCCCGCAATGTGCCCAAGGGAGTTTGGGGTGATTTATGGAGTTTTCAGTCACGGGGATGCTGCGTTTTAGGATGGGAAATTATGTTAGAGGTTTTTAAAGTAAAAACTTCATTTTTCTGAGACTTCAGTGTCTTTAAAGCGAGTCTAAAGCCAAACTGTAAAAACAAAAACAGATACTCACCTAAGGAGAGGGAAGGCTCTGGATCCTGTACAGTCTTACCATTCCTCTTACGATCTGCTCCTTTCATCGCTGGCTCCCCAGTTCAAATCCCTTGCTGCAGGAGGCTTCGGAAGCCTTCGGGAGCACTTGGGCGGGCGGCTCCGTACTGTGCATGCCTGAGTGTGCGAGAAAGCGTGATCGCACATGCGCTGTACGGAGCAGCCCGTCTTAGACTTCCAAAGCTTTGGGCAGTGACAGAGAGCAGTCTCCGACCCATCAGTCGAGGGAGCCATCGCTGGAACGCGGAGACTGTGAGAGGAGCGGAAAGGCTGTATCGGACCCAGAGCCTTCCTTCTCCTTAGATGAGTACCTGTCCTTTTTTTTACAGTTTGGCTTTAGACTCCCTTTAGAGGGTTAGTGGATATATTTTTTGTGTACCTCAGTAAGGATGTGTTCATATCAGGCATCAAGTCACGTGTATTTCCTATTTTGTTAATATATATAACTGGATATTCCGAGTAATTATTAAGGGTGGTCAGTGAGAAACAAATAATTCTGAGATCATGCAAATGTGTATGCACATTTCTTGCAAATGTTTGTAGCTTGAAAACAGCCCAATTTCCATTAATGTTGCAGCTGCAGCATTTTATTGGTTCATTTGTAAGCAGAAGTTTTGCATAAAACCTTTGATAAAATCTGCATCTATTTTGAACTATTTGCATTTCATTGGCAATCCCTAGTAAATATAGGTTCACTTGAAGTATAGAATACATATTCCTTAATCCCTTCCAGATGGCGGGGATTAAAATCTAAGCCCTGCTTTCATGCTCTAATACCTGCCAGGGCGTAGAATTCACATCACTGCCACCGCACGTCCTCGCCGCTTTCGTCTCTCCCGCTGATCTCACCGCTGTCTCCCATCTCTATGACAGCAGAGCCCTGTGAGCTGGTCAGGAGCTGATTTCACTGGCTCCTGATACCGTTATCAATGTAAGCATCTCCCATTGGCTTACATTGTTGACACAGTCAGGAGCCAATGAAAGCAGCTCCTGAACGGCTCACAGAGCTATGCCGTCATAGAGATGGCAGAGTGGGTGGCCTGAGACTCCGTGTGTGCGGCGCGGATGTCAGTAGCGGCGGATATGTGCGGCGATTAGTCGTTATGCGGCAGTTTCTGGTACCAGCGGTCTCCGGTCCTTAAAGGACATCCGAAGTTAAAGTAAACTGATGAGAAAAACAATTGCATCTATCCTCCTTCTCATAAAATTTACTTTTTTAGATATCCCGCAGTTTTATTTTATATTTAAATCTATTTTTTTTCTGTTTCATTGTCTCTGCTCAATGACACCTAAATTAAAGTATGCTAAATCTCAAATCTATGAATTATTGACTGTTTATCTCTTTCCTGCTCAAGGAAGCCATTTCCAGACAGGAAAGTATTATATGGCTGTAATTACTTATCAGTGAGGGTTATGCTATAGTCTGACCCAGGCTAACCCAGATAGAAACTGTCCCTTGCATACCTGATGTTTAACTCTTTCAGGCAGAGAAAGAAAAAAAGGAACACAGCCTAGTTATTTGTGTGCTTAACACTATACATGTCTATCCCATCATGTCACATGTCACCTCGGTTGTCCTTTAAAGGAAAGGTTCAGGGAGGGGATTAAAAAAATAAAAATAAATTTCCACTTACCTGGGGCTTCCTCCAGCCCGTGGCAGGCAGGAGGTGCCCTCGCCGCCGCTCCGCAGGCTCCCGGTGGTCTCCGGTGCCCGACCCGACCTGGCCAGGCCGGCTGCCAGGTCGGGCTCTTCTGCGCTCCATTTCCTGGGACTTCTGCGTCCCACGCCGGCGCGCTGACGTCATCGGACGTCCGCCGGGCTGTACTGCGCATGCAATACGATATTTTATTACCACTAGTAATAATTAAACAGAGCTAATAATGAGAAAATTGATACTTACTTAAGCAAATGACAGACTGGATCGATATATTGGGGTTGATTCATGTAGTGCGATTAATAGATTAATATTGCCATGGGCAGGTAGCTCCACGAGAATAGCACCGGTTCTTACTCCAGCAGAGTATTACGCATTGCACAATTAGCGTGACTTGTGGTACATACAAAAGTACCCATGTACAGTGAGTCGTGCTAACTGTGGAACATGTGGTACTCTGTTGATGTTGGTACCGGTAAAATTGGAGTGTGCTGTCTGCACTTGGCAATATTATTGGCACCAAGTAAATCAACCCCATTATTGTTAGCACAAACAAGACTGGAGCAACTGCCAAAACCAACCAAACGGAATTCTTGTTTAAAGGGGCACTATGGCGAAAAACTATGTTTTATATTCACTGTACTATGCATAGCTGTATGTAGAGCATAGTATGTAACATGTGTTGAGGCAGAGGCATTTTTTTTTTACACTGACATCTGCTTTGTTTACTTTCACAGTCACGTCGGAAGATTTACCTTACTGATTTATATACATAGATATATATATACATAGATATGTATATATAACTAAACTAGATATGTATATATATATCTATGTATATAAACCTTACTATATGTATATATACATTCAAATACATACATTTCATTGTTCAGCAGAGCGAAATAAATAACTAAATTGATTACTACCTGCAATTTGCTTTACAAAAAAGTTACAGAAAACCGCATTGGGATAAAAAAAAAAAAAATCACCACAAAAAACAAACTAGCACATCTAATGGAGAATTAGCAGGACACAGCTACAGCGCTTGTGTCTGCTCTACAGTCCGCCGCTGCTCTGCGCACTGCAGTTCACTAAGCGAAGCCTGGTAGCCATAGAAACGGACAACATTAGGTGTCCGTTTCAATGCCAGCTTCGCTACAGGGGTCCTTGCCGGGCAGCGTCATCAGTGATGCTGCGTTCCACTCAGACGGCAGTTGCGTGCCATCAAAGAGGGAGGATGTATCCTACTCTGCGCAGCAGATAAATTGCTGCACTTTACGACGGGCGAGTAAACAATATAACGGCACGATTGTGCAGTTGAACTATAGAAGAAACCTTCAAGTGCAGCACAGACGGGGAACCTAAAACGGCAGAGACATCACCAGGGAAAGATGCCTCCTACAAGTAAATGGTTTATGCTGAGTCGCGTCAGTAAGGTAAATCTTCCGACGTGACTGTGAAAGTAAACAAAGCAGATGTCAGTGTAAAAAAAAAATGCCTCTGCCTCAACACATGTTACATACTATGCTCTACATACAGCTATGCATAGTACAGTGAATATAAAACATAATTTTTCGCCATAGTGCCCCTTTAATATAAAGCAGACCGGCACTCAGCAGAAGAGTATGTCCCCACTCATCTGACCCTATTTTTAATAAACCTATACACTAAAATGGTCTTTGTTGTTTTTATGCTTTGACCTTATTACATGATCCCTTTAACTCTAAAAACAAATTAAGTAATTCCGCAACATCAATACCAGTTTCTAGAGCTGGAAACACCATTTCAACTGCTTATGCTGCCGCTGGAATAACCCTATGTAATAATATGCAAGTGTCCCTGCATCCTCCTTTGTCTCTGGGTCTGTGCGCTTGCACTATTGCACATGTGCATGGACAGCCGTTGGGCGCATGCTGACATGCGGCATTGGCGGCGCTGACTTGTGGTGGTGGTGGCGGTGACAGACCTAGAGCCCATTTTTAAACGGGCTTAGGTCTACTAGTGTATATAACTCATATGCAAACAAACACATCATTGTAGATTCTCCTTGATTGGGAAACGCTGTCAACGTCATGCAATTATGAACTGGAAGGCAGTGATACACTAGAGCAGCACGATGGGGTTAACAGCAAAATACATATGCATTGTCCTTAGTGTCCGTGCCCACAGTAGCATATAAGTGTAACACCTGATATCTCAATGGAAGGCTGGCATCGAATGGCTTGCATAAATTCATTATCTTTTCTCTTAATTACTTTTTGGGTAGCTTAAAACCACTGCAGGCTATAGTTGATTATGTATAGCTTGTCTCCTATTCACTGTCTTTTATATGCATTTTTTTTTAAACTGCCCTTTTTTCACTTCAGCATGTGCTGAAAAATTACTATACCTGCAATCATGATCATGCAGCCTCCACTAATTGAACGCTAATAATTTTGTCAGCATAGCTTTTTCTTCTATATTTTGGGCAAATAAACCAAAACATTCTGGAACACATAATTAAGGGTGTTGTTTGAATATTAGATTTATTTATTCCTCGTATTGGAAAGTCTTGTTCCTACATTCAAAATCAATGATGTCTGCACGCAGTAAAACTATCATAACTCCACAAATTAAAAGTCATTTGCTATTCTGTGCAGATAAATCTTTAATTATTTGTTTGGAAATGGGCGATACAAACACAGACTTGTACTCCTTAAAACATGATTTCACAAGCATTCTGGGAATGGAGGGTAAACTTAGACAACAAATAAAATATAATTTAGCCCCAACAATGGTTTATTGGTTGACTTTTTTTCATAGGCGGGAACATACTTTGTACTAATTCCCATAAAAACCACCAGTACAGCTCAATTCAGATGATTAAAACAACCATAAATGGAAATTTTCAAAACATTCCCCAACATTGTTCACAAGAAATCACGTTAAAATCCCATTCCAGTAAAACAATTTCTTTCACTTGTAGTTTCTTATAGCTGCCTGTCTCAGCAGATGGTCAGTGAGATACAAATAATTCTGAGTTGGTGCAGGATAAAAAATTTTAATCGAATTTATGTACCGGTAACTTAAAAAAGGATCAATTGAGTCCCACTTTGAACGATCCAGTTTCCAAGTTGCATAAGTCTGAATTAAAAATGTGCATATTCCTGCATCAACCCTAAATTAAGTCTATAGAAAAATCACAACTCCCATCAATTTATATTGCTGTGCATCACTTTCTGCCCCCCAGGATTACCAGATATTATGATAGAGCTATTACCGGGACGCTTAACATCTTAGGACATTACGGTAACTTGTTTTTGAAAATTGACACTTATTTTTGGTGAGAATTTTGCTAGCAATTATTTTCTTTAATTTTGCTCCGAGAAGATTCCATAAATATATACATGAGAATACATGAGAAAGTATTAGAGAACCAGGAATCTAATTTATGAAAACCAGTGTAACGAAAATTGGATCAAAACAAGTGCAAAAATCAAGAGCAGCTGACCAAAACAACCAAACTGAATCGTGGACCTGGGCATCTGCTCCAGGTTTTCACTGCTTTTGCTCAAATTTTTCTTCACTGGTTTTGATAAATTAGTTTGAATTTAATTTATGGAAACTCGTGTTCCTAATTATCACTAATAGCTTCCAGGGATCCATTTATAAAGGATTGAATTTTGGATTTAACCATTATTTGGGCTTGTTTTGCAAAATGTGCTCGCCAACAAAATTCCTCTTTCTGAAAATCTCTGATACTGCAGACATGTGAGATAATCATTCTTTCTGTATTAAATACTGGTTTAATTAAATCGTTCATGTTTATAAAGCAGTTGATGATCCTTCAATGGAACACATGACCATGAACTTGCAAGACTGTCTTCTTTAAACCTTTTCAGAGAAATTCAGCCCTAATTCAAAGCAGATTCATCATTATTCTGGGAACAGTCTTCTGATTAGTTTAATTTGCTTATGGCCAGCATTTGTGCTAAGGGATATCCACAAATACATTTTATAAATAAAGTTAAAAGTTGTCAAATTGGACAAATCTAAGCCCAGGGCTATTTTAATTTTACGAATAGATACCTTATTCATCTAAGACTGGAATAGTGAGTAAGGTCAATGGTCAATTCCACAAACTCGAATCAAACAAACGAAAAAAAAAAGCTTGTAGAAGCAATAATACATGGTATATTTATATGACACATTAAAAAGCATTGTATACGTAATCTAAAAACAAAAAAGATACAAACAAAAGAAAATGTGGAGAAGACCTTTAGGCTGGATTCACATTGGTCAGTTGCATAACGCATGTGTTAAAATATGTGTGAACTGCAAAGGAGACTGGACATAGACTTTAACGCAAAGCCTGCATGCAGCAAGTTAGAATAAAGTGATCAGTTACTGTGAACAGGCCCAGAGAATTGTATGGGAAGTTGACATGCAGAATTTTTCTGTGATGCAACTGAGCACTGTGAACTTAGCCTTAAAGAGGCACTTAAGTCACCTGAAAAAAATGAGCTTTACTCACCTGGGGCTTCCCTCAGCCTCCTGCAGCCGATCGGTGCCCTCGCCGTGTCTCGGAGATCCTCCCGTCCTCGCCGGCGACCACTTCCGGTTTCGCCGTCAGGACCCGACAGGCATGGGAACGCGAGTGATTCTTCGCGTTCCCAGCCAAAATATCGCCCCCCTATGCTGCTATTGCGGCCAGAAGGCCGCAATAGCAGCATAGGGGGCGATATCATGGCTGGGAACGAAAAGAATCACTCGCGTTCCCATGCCTGTCGGCCGGTGACGGCCAAACCGGAAGTGGTCGCCGGCGAGGACGGGAGGATCTCTGAGACACGGCGAGGGCACCGATCGGATGCAAGGGGCTGAGGGAAGCCCCAGGAGGTGACTTAAGGTTCACTTTAAAGTGGACCCAAATTAAAAATAGAATATTTCAGAAATGAAATCTATTTTCTAAATTATAATAATAAATAGTAGCCTTTTTTCAGCTGCATGATGACAAATATAAAATATTTTACATTCATTGGAGAAACACCTCCCTTCCTTTCAAATTGCCGGGACAGAATCCGGCAAACTGATGGAGTAGATGGTGTGCAGCAAAGGAGGAATTGCTAATGACTGCCACCTGTATAACCCTATTTATGAAAAGAGAAGGGTGAAAAGCATGCACTGAAATGCTCATAGGCTTGAAGGAGTGTTTATTTATATTTGTATGTGTCAGAGTGGTGCCACTAAATATATTGAATTAAAAAAATGTTTGGTTTGGGTCCGCTTTAAGAAGCACTGTTCTTCAACCACAGGAGTTAAGTGGGACTTTGCATGTTTTATTTACCTGTATTCCAGCCATCCACATATCTAATATTTCAGCATTGGACTCCTGGAATAGTGTCTGCAGCCTTGGGGTACTTTCACACGGACATGTTGTGTTCTAACGGACTGTATTTAATGCACTGCAATGTGGTGTGATTCATTCTTTGTACAGTTAACTCTTTATCATTTGCTGTTACAATGCAGAACATTTCTAGAATTGCACACATTGATGCTCACATGAAATGCTTCCGGATGATGCAAGTTGAAATCTATGCCGTGTGGGACCTGTTATCCCTGCCAGGGCATAGATTTCAACTTCTGCGCTGCACGCTCCCACCACTATCGCTGATTGCGCCATTCTCCCATTGCTAAAGCCCACTTGTCCTGCTGTCGTTATGACAGTAGAGCTCTGTGAGATGGTCAGGAGCCAATTTAATTGGCTTCTGACCTCTTGATCATTGTTAGCCAATCTCATTGGTTCACATTGATCACAGGGTCAGGATCAGTTACTACCTCCCTGAGGTTCTGAGAAGGAAACTGTGTGAGGTTATCAATGAGTTTAAGTGTATTTCTCTAATTTATCATGGAATACTTCAGGTTGAAGTCATCTCAGAGCTCGCTCCAACCTGAATTATCGCAAATACTTTGTTTTAAGAAAGCAGACATATGTTTTCCATGCATTTTAGCAAGAAGGCTTTTTGGTCCATTGTAGCTCCTTACACACTCCTAGGAGTACTGTTTCACCATGAGCTTGCTGGGTAGTCTGTAACTCTAATTGTCATTAAAAAGAAAAAACACTCATGTTAAAATTGACACACATAGATCTGTGCTGCTCAAGTGTTCTTGTGTTTTAATGTTATTAAAAAATATATTTGCATTTGTATTTGCAGTCAGATGAAATGTTCCCAAACTGGCAAAGATCTCAGGTTGCTGGTCTTTGCAACCATGGCTTCAGGGATCACTCTGACATAAAAATTAGCCACGAAATCCTACTTTGCTGAAGGAGTAATAAACCTTGACACTCTTTTCAGCCATTTTCTGTTAGAAATATGGAGGAATTAATGTGTTTTTATGCACATAACAGCAAAGTAAAAAGACATAAATGTGAATTGCCATTAATCATAAACATAAAAGTGTCCTTTCCAGTTAAGTTCCACCAACAGTCCATCTTTTGTGAATAAAATCAGAGACACACAGGGCTCATTCACACTGAACAATGCACACCTAAATTCCATGAAAAGCTTGGCCATCATTGTCAGAACATATTGAGGATTTGTGACTTTAGTTAAGCTGTGGTTTTGGGGCAGATGACTCAGGGATGAAAGCAGTTGCATACAAAATGCACAACAAGTGAGCTTTACATGCATTTTAATGCATCTGCCAAAAAAATGCAGGAAATATCTTTACCTCAGAAAGTCACTTTTGTATTCATTGCTGTTCATTCTCGTTCCTTAACTCAGTAAACATATGAAAACCAAAGTCTCCTAAACCCACAGCAATTTCTAAAATGTCACGGTAAGTACTAAAATAATTACTACAGATATTTAATGTTTTATTTATCAGGAGTGATATTTTGTGTATATGAATATCATTATTTTATGAACCCAACAGGGCTCCCTTTCAGAAACTGGTAAATCCAAGGTCAATTCACCACCTCTCAGCTAATCTCTTGCGCTGGCCATGCGCTTCTTAGCACTCAGTGCCGGTGGGCTACAGGCACCCCCATGAAGTCACATCTGCGCATGGCCGCGGCCCTGCTTCGGTGCGACCTGTCATGGTTTCTGCTGTGGAGTAACACCGCCACGTTTCTGGGGCTGCACTTAAACTGCACCCAAATGGTGCTCATGGCCGGTAGATGGGACACTGAACTGCTCCACAAGTGCACAGTTTATCCCTCTGTGTTTAAGAGGCCTCGAAAACATTTCAAAGCCAGAACAACTGACTAAAATGCTAAACTTGTTTTTAGTCATAATTTAACCATTTCATTTTGCATTGCAAAACTATGAATGAGCCTTCATATCACAATGCTGTGGGGACTCATTTCAAAACTTGAACAGTTAGTGGAATTTGTGGACCGATTTGGGAAATACTATTTTAAGGAAGCATCATTAGGGAAACTTCAATTTAGTTTTTTTTATAAAGGGAGTCTGTAAAAAATGAAGAAGCAATATCATTACACAGAATGTACAAATACATTACGTAAGCCACAGGTCTAGCGTATGGTACCATGGCACAAGGTATCTTAGTAATGAAAGAGTGTGTGGAGTGTCTCAGATGATGGGACCTGTGGTCAAACTAGAATGCACCATACCCAAAGCTTAACCCTTCATGATGTATGATGGCATCAGTACCACTGAGGTTTTGTGCAATTTTATCTTTTTTTTCTGAATATTATTGACATTGTCAAATAGTATGTTTATTTTTTTGTTGATGCTTTGTAAATATATCTGTATATACATATAAATTTATATTTGTATGATATTTGTTTCAGTAACTATACTTAATGCTGCAAACAGAAACAAAAGAGCACAAGAGTACCTATTCATCCTCACTCTCACGCACCCATTAAGCTTAAAAACTACCATACTAATTTAAAAGCTTTAGGAAGAAGCTAAGAAACGTTTCATATTTCAACTTAAGATAAAAAAAATGGATTGCATGTAAAACAACAATGGTGCATGTCGAAGGAATGCTAAAGGGGCAACTTGGTTATTTAATTAAAAGGTTAAATTCAACAACAACAAACAATGGAAAGACGTTGAATGGTTAACAAGCTCCTTATGTCTTTCAAAGCCCAGGCTTCTCTTGCTGCATCCATAGAAATCTTGCTCAGCTCTGTATTGAGCAACATTATCTCATTTTGCAACCTTGAAAACAATGAAGTGTAAGAGCGCCGTTTGAGCTCAAGCAGGATCTTTATAGCTGTGGAGATGAGAGGAGAAGTAAATAATTCAAGAAAGATCCCCAGTGGTATCTCAGAACAAATCTGGTTGGTGATTTCCACTCTTAATACTCAACCACAACTGATATCAGTTTGGTTAATCAACGCCTTTAAAGCAAACCTTGTTTCAGGTTAGATACATTCTAAAGAAGGAGCGAAGGCTTTGGATACCATAGATCCTTTCCGGTCCTCCGTTTGTCCACTCTCACATGTGTGCAGTATGGATATTCTCGTCTTCAGAAGTACTCGGCGACATGAGTACTTCCGAAGGCTGACCGAAGAGTGCCAAAGAGCTAATCAACCAAGGAGGTCGAATAACTTTAACTGGGACGGCACAGAAACAACGGGATGGGCCAAGGGCCAGGAAGGCTTTATGGAATCCAGTGCTTTTCCTCTACTTAGGTATTTAACCTAAAATGAGTTTCCTTACTTTAGGTTCCTTTGGGTAAACCATGGAGACCAGTTATGTGGGTCACTAATATGGACTGGAAGAATTCAGATGTAATTAACATTTCTGCACCTTATGAAGATCTTGAGCAATAGCTGATCATTGTTGAGATCCAGGCTTGCTCACACTTCCAGACTAATGTGTGTTATGTGAGTAATATTTGGCACTTGGAGTGTGGCGAGGGTGTGCACAGAGTTGCATGAGCCAAAGTCGGAAGAGCTAATTCTCTAGACCACTGCAAGGATCTAAATTGAATTACAAAGTTACCATTCTACAATCCACAGAAGGAGGCTTCATGATTTTCTGCTTAAAGGAAACTCTAGCAGAAAAAAATGGCCATCTACTTACCTAGGGCTTCTTCTAGTCTCCTGAAGTCTTCCTGGTCCCTCACAATCCTCTTGCCCTGCTCAGTTCCCTCTGTGTCACTGGATGTACGGTTCCATGCCACGTGGCTCCTCTAACACATTCCTGTGGCCAGGAGAGTTATGTGCTTGAGCAGTAAGCAAAAAATACTGCTGGCCACAGGAGCATTATTGAGGAGGCATGAGGTAATGGAAGACACTGGGAGGGGGAGCAGTGCAGAATGATAGCAAGAGATCAGAAAAAATTCAGGGGGGCCGGAAAAAGCTCCAGGTAAGTAACTACCCGTTTTATTTTCAGTTAAACATTCCTTTAAGCTCCCCTGGGCCACAGAAAATGTTATGGGTCTGTTAATGTGGGCTGACATAAATAGTAATCATTTTTTAAACCCCATAAGGCCCGGTTCACACTGGACAGATCAAAAATTGATCTGTGAAACAGAACAGTTTTTACTGAGCATCAGTTTTTGATCTGTGATCTTCCATTCCGTTAGTGTGCAGTGAATTTGACGCATCTGTCTCTCCAGATTTATCTCAACCTCCCCAAACTTGCAGTCCGTTCGGCAGAACAGATCCGTTTCTACGGACTATAGTGAACGAATCCTATAGGAAACGGTCCATCTATCTCCCCTAAACGTACTGTTTTCAGTGCCAATGTGAAAACGGGTCTGAGAGTTTATTTTACTTTTAAGCCTGAAAGATGATGACCGATCCAGCTGTTAGAGCACAAGTGTCAGTAAAATATAAACTGTTTCATCCGTAAAGGGTGCTCAGGTCAATGTTTGATACTGATCACATCTTTGTTTAACGTGTATTACTGGTTTCATCTGTTTCTCCTCTTCACCCCTTCAGCTGAACAAACTGACAAAACTTCTGCTTTTTTTCCTCATAAACATCAATAACATCTTCTCAAACCTATCTAATGGCGCTTTTATCAGTTTCCATTCTGGCTGCCTTTGACGTACAGAAAGAGGAAATGTGACATTGTAATGACTAGAATGTTGATTACCTCCATACCAGTCGTCCTATTAATTCTGTATGCATGCATGTAACTGTTAAACATTTGTGTCAAATGTCTGTACAATGACTGCATTTCTTTCTTCATTTCAGTCTGAATGCATATGCAGGATAGAAATAAATGTATAAATGAACCATTTCCTGTCTCATTTCAGTTCTCAGTCATTCACATTTGCATTGCATTAATTCCATCGGGGGAGGGGGGGGGGCTGCAGGGCATTTCAAATGGATAATTTCACAATGCTGTGCCACATATTCTCAGCACATTACCACTTACTTTATTGGCTGCATTCACAGCTATGAAAAAAAATACATAACATTTCTGTTATTTACCGCTTCTGCTTGGTTCGTCTATTGATAGAAGTGCATCAAAATACTATAAATGAGTTATCAAGATGGGTGTAAGAAATGGGGCAGTATCCGAGTTAAAGGCTGGTTCACATAGACAGCAGGCGGCGGCGTTTGGGGGCGGCGGTCCGGCGATCTTCTGCTTCCCGTCACGATCTGCATTTCTTGTCCCCACAAGAAGACATGAAGCCGCGGCAGCTAGGCAACCCTGGATGTCACATGCAGCTTCTAGGGCCGGCTGAAACAACGTGTTAAATCGGGATCGGAACGCAGCGTTTGTGCAATCGACGGTAACCGTGCGATGCTAAACGCTTCCATTCACTTGAATGGGCGCGTTTAGCCAACGAGTCCCGAACGCTTGGCGGTAAAAGCCGCCAAGCGTCCGTGTGAACCAGCCCTAAATCAGACAACCAGTTAAGGTGGCCATACATCTATCGATGACAGATCTCTCTGATCCATTGAATCTGTTTGGAGTGAGATCTGTCAGCTGCCCGTAGGCCAACTCCCGATCAATTTCAGCATAAAATATTGCGGGAATCGGCCTCGTAATGCCACACTCAACTGATGTCGCTGTTATTTTATGTGCCCCCCTGGTGCCCCATGCAGTTATACTTTACCTGCCAAGCCACCTGTGGCTGACACCAGAGGGTGCGGTGGGGTAAAGTGTAACTACACGGGTGTTTTATCATCCGTGATATTCGCACGCCATTACCACTGCGCACCTGATCGAGCATGTCAGCTCGACATGTCCAACCGAACATGCAACCAATTTCGGCCCAAAATAGGTCGCATCGCCAATCGGATATGCTCTTATCAGCACCAATCTTCATCCTACTTAATTATGATCGAATCAGACGTTAGATCAGCTGCCAAGTCGCCTGATGTATGGCCACCTTCAAAGTTCATTTAGTAACTATAGGGGAAGCTGCCCCAGAGCTGTGAAGAGTCCCAAATAACTTACCCTCCCTCTTTCTGATACTGGTACATCCTCTATATTGGGTGTAATTGTGGCAACATTTGTTATGAATGGAGGACATGATAGCCACACTTGTTATATGACTCACGGTGGATGGGCCCGAGGTTGTGTCACCAAGGGGAATTAGAAAAGGGGTATGAAGGTTTGTGGTTGCCTCATCTTAGTTTTAGAGTTACACTTCTGAGTCCTTGTTTCATAAAGGAACTGAAACCTGATGAGTCGTTTTAAGCAACTGCTCACAACTGTGTAGTCTCGATGAACCGAACCCAAATCAATTTTCACCGGTATTAAACGAGTGTAAGAAAAAAAAAAAAGTTAGACTGGCAAAAGCAGAAGTTGAATATCAAATTCTAAGTAATATCAAATCCAAATAAGTTTTACAAGTATATCAACTACAAAAAAAGAGCGAACTATATAGCACTATAAGGATGAGGTAGGAGAACTCAATGGTGGAAGACCAGGGTAGAGCTTAGGGTAGAGCTACTGAAAGATTGCTTTACTTCTGTCTTCATCTTTGTTGCTTATTGCACATTCAGAAGGTTCCCAGTCCTCTTATTTAAATACGTATTGCAGGAAGTAGTGCAGGTAAGACTAAAAATCACAACTGATAAGGCAAAGGGCACGTATGGCATCCATCCTCCGGTCTTACGCCAACTTCAATTATTGGCAAAGCTCTTTATCTTACTTTTAGTAACGCGCCTTCAAGTGTGACAATTCCAATGGACTGTGTTCAGTACACATTTTCTTATTATTTAAAGGGATTTTGTAGGGGGGTCGGGGGAAAATGAGTTGAACTTACCCGGGGCTTCTAATGGTCCCCCGCAGACGCTTACCGATGCTCCGGTCCCGCCTCCGGTTCACTTCTAGAATTTCAGACTTTAAAGTCTGAAAACCACTGCGCCTGCGTTGCCGTGTCCTCACTCTCGCTGATGTCACCAGAAGTGTACTGCGCAGGCCCAGTATGGTCTGTGCCTGCGTAGTACGCTATCGGTGACATCAGCGGGAGCGAGGACACGGCAACGCAGGCGCAGTGGTTTTCAGACTTTAAAGTCTGAAATTCCAGAGGTGAACCGGGGGTGGGGCCGGAGCATCGGAGAGCGGCTGCGCGGGCACAGGATGTCTGCGGGGGACCATTAGAAGCCCCGGGTAAGTTCAATTCATTTTCCCCCGACCCCCCTACAGTATCCCTTTAAGAACTACCGGTAGTTATGATAAATTCTATATCTGCATTTATAGAGGGCTTGGATGCTTTCCTTGCATTGAAGGACATCCAGGGCTATAATTACCCGGTAATTCACAGCGGTCTTGATCCAGGGATTTTATCTGTTTGCTGAGTCATGGATTAAAAACTGAGGAGTCGGAAGATTTTTGTAACAAATTCCACAGTGCTGGTACAGTATGTATTAGACTAAAAGTCAGAGTCGCAAGTCAGAGCATCAAATTATTTTTGTACCGATTACACAGCCCTGCACAGGATTTTTTCCCCCCTTTTAAAGGGGTTCTGTGGGGGAGAGGGAGGGTGTTGAAAATAAAAACAGACACTTACCTGGGGCTTCTATCAGCCCCCTGCAGCAGTAATGTCCCACGCCTTCCTCCTCCGATCCGCCATTCCCCGCCACCGGGAAATTATTCATCTAACAAGACGATCAATGCGCGCTCCCGCTCGAGTCATCGGAAGCTTACTTGTACTGCGCCTGCGAGCAGGCAGTTGGATGGCATGCTGCTCTACAGCGGGCTGGCAGCGGAGAAGGGCAGATCGGAGGAGGGCGGCGTGGGACATTACTGCTACAGGACGCTGATAGAAGCCCCAGGTAAGTGTCTGTTTTTATTTTCAACCCCCCCACACACACAGAGCCCCTTTAAAGAGATACTGAACAGGTATCCCCCAGCGTCCTCCTGGCTCCTCTCCGGGTCCTGCTGCTGGCTCTGTTAATTGGTGACTTGCACCTGAAGTCGCTACTACGATTCCCCGCCGCGCATGTTAAGCGTCATCATGCCAGCCGGTGTGAGAGTTCTGCGCATGCACGGTTTGGAGTTAGAGAACCATGCCTGAGCAGGACTCTCACACTGGCCGACGTGATGACGCATAGCGATCGGCATGATGATGCTTAACGTGCACGGCGGGGAATCGCAGTGGCGACTTCAGGTGGAAGTCACTAGTTAACGGAGCCGCCAGCGGGACCTCATGGCCTTTTTTTTTTTTTTTTGTACCTGCTCAGAATCCCTTTAAGGCTAATTGGCCCAGGCATTCTAAAGGTTTTTGGTCTTTGGTCTTGCTCTGCATCAACTGATATATATGTGGGTGCAGAACAGTGATGTACCAATTTTTTCTGGTTGAACTTGATGAATGGATGTCTTTTTCAACCAAACTATGGGCCTCATGCACTAACTTTCAGTAAAGTAGCATACCAGGTGTTACCATAGCAACTTGAGTGTTACTCAGGTAATGTGAGTTAGGCAATGTGTTACTCCCCTGACGTTAGTACTAGTAAGATTGTTGTGTGAGGCCTCTTGCACACTACATGCAATTCTGATTTTTTTTATACGATCCAATTTTTTATTCCTATTAAAAAACTTAGCAGAATGCAGTCCTTTTTTTAATTCGTTCAAGAGGCCTAATGCCGGCATACAGCAACTTGACCGACAGTTAGTGCATCAGGTCCTATGTAACTGTAAAGTGACATAAGCATGTCAGTTGGTGTCTCTTGACAACCTTTCCGCTGGTATAGATATATCAGAGCCCCAGGAAGCAAAAGTGGATCTGTGACATATAGAGACTGTACTAAAAGAAGTGCCCCTGGGGCGTACACAGCTCGGGAGGGGGAAGCCTCTGGATCCTATCGTGGCTTCCCCATCCTCCTCCGTCCCTTGCTCTGGCCCTCGAAATGCACAGCAAACAATTTGTCAGGCTGTGCAATATTTAGCTTCCCAGGCTGGAGCGGGGGGGGCGCTGTTGCAGCTCTCAGCTCGGAAATAGCCGATCCTAGTCAGGTCCGCTCTACTGCGCAGGTGCAGGCAGCTTGACGCCTGTGCAGTAGAGTGGACTCAACTGGGTTTGGTTATTTCCGAGCCAAGAGCCGCTACTGCGTCGGCGCGGTAAACATTTACATGGCTGCCGTTTGTGGACCTCTAGCAAGATCACCGTGGGACGGAGGAAGATGGGGGAAGCCTTGATAGGATCCAGAGGCTTCCTCCTCCTGAGGTGAGTACCCCCCAGGGGCATTTTAAATTTTTATACAGATTCTCTTTAAATTATGTAATTGAAATTGTGTATTCCCAGCATTAGTGATCACTAATGACTGCCCACTGTTGCTTTTCTATTGTTATAACAGTAAATTACCACTGTGGGGCACCTCCTGCTCGTTATCCTTCTCTCCTCAGAACTGAATAGGCTGCTCACTAGATAGTTAACCATGTCTATCACTAAAAATCATCTGAAATGATCAGAAATGATTACATTTCTAGTGGTAATAATTATGCATGTCTTCCAAGCTTTAATTGTCTTAAAGATAAACACACTCACTGCTAGATGGATTGGGGAACGCTCATGTTGCTGCCCCATCTATCCCCAGGAGACTGGGAAGACACCAAAGGACCTAATGCTGGGAATACACAGCTCGATTTTAAGCCATTAAGATGGCTCAATAGATAATTTCCGACATGTCCGATCTCCCGCCCGATTCCGGATTGAAGTGAATGGAAAAGGATAAGAAAAAAGATTGGAAGACAAGAGAACTGACTGTGGAATCAAGCGGCGAAACGATTGAGTGGGAGAATCGAGCAGCAAAATCAAGCCGTGTATGGCCAGCATTAAAGACTGAAAGAAGCCCCAGGTTAGTAAAAGCCAACAGGAAGGGAAGAATGTGTGTGGTCATACATTCAACGTCGGACTATCAAATACTGGGGAAGAATACCCAATACTGAAAGGTCACCTCTAGCTACATAATGCTAGTGGATACTTCCAGCTACCTAATACGGGGGGGCGGGGGGGGGGGGGGGTTGGGGTATCTAGGACAACAGGAAATGCAGTTGAAAACAAGGAAGACCTTGAGAATCCCCCATGAGGAGACAGACTAGCCCAAAACCTGTCAGAATTGAACTGCCTACTTTTCCGCAATAGTGGTCCTTTGAGCACTCTGCCTCTGACACAGGAGACCTTGGTTCAAATCTTGGCTCTACCTGTTCAGTAAGTCAGCACCTATTCAGCAGTAGGAGACTCTAACACTTCTACTGCCTATAGAGCGCACACTAGTGGCTTCAGCTATGGCGCTTTGAGTCCACCAGGAGAAAAGCGAGATACAAATGTATGGGAACTTAAACACTCATTATTCGGTCATCAGCAAAGCACTGCAGCACAAGTAATAGTATGGGATTACTCTTGCTGCAGCACACTTGTGAATATAGCCGATCGTGCTACATACAGCATGTTCCAAGCGATTGCATCACAATTCTCATTCACTGGAATGAGAATTGCTGAACGTAATCACAAAATAGCGCAAAGCAAACTTGCAATTCCTAAGAAAAATAGAATTGCATTCCCGAGTGTGAATGGGCGTCCAGGGCCATCCCTCAGGGATGTATGTTCCATGAAGTACGGTGATTATACGTCCCGCATTACCCGGGACGTGTCTTACCTTCGGGGTCCGCTATCCCAGGCTGCATGAGGTCCCGGGAAACGTCCCGCTTTTAGCTGCGGGACGTCCCGGCCTCGGGACTCTGGCCACCGTACTGAATGAACTGGCTGCAGCGTCTGATAGATGCTGCACTAGTTCATAGCATGCAGCCCCGCTCCAGCCTGCATAGTCTCCGGCAGGCAGAGCAGGGATGTACTGGAGGCTATTTGTGTCTCCCGTACAGGGCTTCGGGCGCCATCTTGCCACAGCCCTGCTCTGCCTGTCCGCGCAGGAGACTATGCAGGAGCAAGATCGTCCGGGGAGCAGCGCGCCAGAGGCCGGCCAGGAACGAGAGGAGACTTCTGTCAGGTAAGTAAATGCTTTTTTTCCAGGTGAAATGCTTCCGAAATGGCATTATTTTGTGCTAAATATTGCACACATTGCGTTATTCTCTGCTAAATGTTGCACACATTGCGTTATTTTCTGCTAAATGTTGCACACGTTGCGTTATTTTCTGCTAAATGTTGCACACATTGCGTTTATTTTCTAAATGTTGCACACATTGCGTTTATTTTGTGCTGAAATGTTGCCCATTGCGTTTATTTCTGGTGTCTGGGGTAACTGTTGCTGCCCCCCATTTCTCGCCGCTGCACGCGCCACAGCCCCCCCCTACCAGGATGGACCAACAAAAATCTGGTCACTCTACATGAAGTGAGTTTTTCTCACTTCATATTTTAATTAACCTGTATAGCAGCTGTCTGCATTCAATGCATTACACTGCAAAACAACGCTTCCCTTTTACCAAGTGACTCGCTCAAGCAGCTTCTTTTTACACTGTACACAGTACAGCTGCAGCGCCACTATCAGCGCAGCCCATCCTATTCGCAGCAAGTTTGAATGTAATCGACGAGCGCGCCTCAGAGTCCGCGCATGCGCATTCCCGTTCCTCACTCGCCGAGTCAGTTTTAGCTCCCAGCGACTGTATTATTCCCGCAATTCCGTGTGGTGAGAGGAGCGGCGGCATGGAGGAGCGCGCAGAGGAGGCGCCTCCCTTCCATGAGGTGGCCGATGTGGCTACAGGCTGGGTGTTCGAGTTCTTCTTCTCCAGCTTATGCCATTACTTCACCGAGGAAGGCCGGGCGGAGGATTTCACGCGGACATGCAAAACGATAGAAGGTAACGTGCGACTTCTCTCCTCTGTGTGGCTAGAGACACGTGACTCACATCAAGTCCACGCCCCCTGGATACAAACTTCTGCGTCCCCGCCTATCACCCGCCCTATAAAGCAACGGCCAGTGATGATAATGTCGACTGTCTGCTTGTATATTATTATGTGGTTTTGGTTTAGAGATGGAGAGACCGAAATAGGAACTGTATTTGATTGAGCTTGTAATTTGCTTAATATTGTGCCAGTGTGATGCTAGTCTACTGACCATTAATTGGAAGCCAACATAGCATTGCTTTCCAGAAAATATTGTATTTATATATAGATAGCCTCAATAGTGATGTATTCCGTTCTGATGCGAGTCTCTGCAGTCTTTGCCTTCCTTCGTTAAAGTGAATGTAAAGTGACTACAAAACATAGCTTTAAAAGAAAGAACACAGAGACCGAGAGCCAAATATGGTGTAGTATGTCAACAATCAGATGGAGACAAAATGAAAGTAAATGATGGATGTACTCACAAGTCTGGGTTACCTCAAAGGCAACCACTGTAACTGCAGGTGGGGACGATTAGAACCTGACCCCACTCAGGTGTTTAAAAATGTCGCTCTCTGTAGACGGAAAGATGGGGAAAACCCCCTCCACCTGGGGTGGACTGTTCAGTGATAAAGCAAGGGTGACAGAGGCGCCAACAAGTATAAAATGATTAAAACCCGCTTAAAAGGAGGGGTGCAGGTGGATACACCACTCAGGTAAAAATAGACCAGCCAATAAGCCGTTAATAAATAACAGTAAAATTTATTGGGGATTCTCCAAAAATGCAACGCGCTTCACGGGCAAAACTCCCACTTCATCAGGCAATCAGATAGGAGAAACACAGTAGTGGATCTATTTCTGGATCTAGCGCCTCAATCTGAGGCGCTAGATCCAGAAATAGATCCACTACTGTGTTTCTCCCATCTGATTGCCTGATGAAGCGGGAGTTTTGCCCGTGAAGCGCGTTGCATTTTTGGAGAATCCCCAATAAATTTTACTGTTATTATTAACGGCTTATTGGCTGGTCTATTTTTACCTGAGTGGTGTATCCACCTGCACCCCTCCTTTTAACAGGGCTGTGGAGTCGGGCAATTTTGGGTGCCTGGAGTCGGAGTCGGGAAAAAATGCACCGACTCCTAATGAATTTGTAACTGTAATTAAAATAGAAAATATGATAAAATGTTCTATTTCTCAGATAATAGTCATTAAAAATAATGTATATATACAGTATATATACAGTAATAGCTGTGCTTAGTCCACAAAAATGAAATAAACCAATCAAAATTAGGTACTTGTGCTGCTTCAATAAAGCAGTCCCCGTATTTTTAAGGTCAGATATACATATCTGATTGTGACTGTATATATGATGTGTACACAGGAATCTCTTATATATACTAAATAACATCTATGCTGTAAGAATAAAGCCTGATGTGTAGCTATGTCACTAATAGAGATGGTCAACGAGATGGAAATAATTCTGCATTGATGCTGATTTATGCAAATATATGCACTCCCTTTGCTGATGAAATAAAATAATTTGATATGTTATTAAAATTTGGTTTGGTGACTACAAATTAAAGGGTAACTGAGACGGATGAAAAGTAAAGTTTTATACATACCTGGGGCTTCCTCCAGCCCCCTTCAGGCTAATCAGTCCCTCACTGTCCTCCACCACCCGGATCTTCTGCTATGAGTCCTGGTAATTCAGCCAGTCAGCGCTGTCCGGCCGCACCCCGCTCCCACAGCCAGGAACATTCTGCACCTGCGCAATAGTGCTGCACAGGTGTAGTACGCTCACGGCGGAGTGTATTCATGCGCACTACGCTTGACTGACTCAAGTACCTGGACTCATAGCAGAAGATCCAGGTGGTGGAGGAGGACAACGAGGGACTGATTATCCTGAAGGCGGCTGGAGGAAGCCCCAGGTATGTATAAAACTTTAATTTCATCTGTCTCAGGTTTACTTTGTTACACAGTAGTACTATACATATGCACTCCCCACAGAGCTGCAGGGAATCCACTGAGAATGCTGTGCACATTGAACACAGAGGTGTTGTCTGTTTACAATCTCCTCATTCCCCTGCAGAGTACCTGCACATCATTCTTACATGCACCCACACTTGATAGATGTTCTTTGTTCCGGTTGTACCTTTTACAAGTACTCTTACCAAGGACTAGTTTTAGTCTAAAGGGAATAAATATAGTAGTCTACATATCCTTCTCACTTCAGTTGTCTTGTAAAATTCCTAAGCGTTGGCAGTTAAGAGACGAATTTCATGTTACATACTTTTAATCAACAAAATTGTAATATGCAAATTAGAGGAGTCGGAGTCGTGGAGTCGGAGTCGGTGGAATCCTAAACTGAGGAGTCGGAGTCGGTGGATTTTTGGACCGACTCCACAGCCCTGCCTTTTAAAGAGAATCTGTAACGTTAAAACGTCCCCTGGGGGGTACTCACCTCGGATGGGGGAAGCCTCAGGATCCTAATGAGGCTTCCCACGCTGTCTGCCGTCCCTCGGGGGTCTCGCTGTAGCCCTCCGTACAGCGGTGACGTAATATTTACCTTTGCAGGCTCCTGCGCAGGCGCTCTGGCTGCTTTCGCTCCGAAGGAGGCGGAAATACCCGATCTCAGTCGGGTCCGCTCTACTGCGCAGGCGCAAGTCTCCGGCGCCTGCGCAGTAGAGCGGACCCGACTGAGATCGGGTATTTCCGCCTCCTTCGGAGCGAAAGCAGCCACAGCGCCCCCGCTGGAGCCTGCAAAGGTAAATATTGAATTGAACAGTCGGCACAGTCGCCGGCTGTTCGGAGGGCTGCAGCGAGACCTCCGTGGGACAGAGGACGGCGTGGGAAGCCTCATTAGGATCCTGAGGCTTCCCCCACCCGAGGTGAGTACCCCCCAGGGGATCTTTTTGTCGTTACAGAGTCTCTTTAAGCGGGTTTTAATCATTTTATACTTGTTGGCGCCTCTGTCACCCTTGCTTTATCACTGACTACAAAACATAGTCAGATACTGTACTTACCTATCAACATGGAAGGTCCTAGTATTATTATTTATATAGCACCAGCTTCTCCCTCAGCACAGTACAGAGTATTCTGTCTTGTCACTAACTTCCTCAGAGGGGCTCACAATCTAGTCCCCACCAAAGTCATATGTCTATGCATGTATCATGTAGTGTCTGTATCATAGTCTATGGCCAATTTAGGAGGAAGCCAGTTAACTTATCTGTATGTTTTTGGGATGCTGGAGGAAACCAGAGTGCCCCGAGGAAACCCAAACAGACATGGGGAGAACATACAAATTCCTTGCCGATAGAGCCATGGCTGGGATTCAAACCAGGGAGCCCGCGCTGCAAGGAAAGAGCGCTAATCACTACACCACCGTTCTTCCCTATCTTAGGCCCGGTTCACATTGGCGGTCTCCGTCCGGAATCGCCGTGCCGGAGCCGGACCGCATGCCGAACGGACGCACGGCATAGCAATGCAAGTCTATGCGTCCGTTCACATGCGTCTAGACTCCGGCATAAGAGCCAACATGCGCTATTTTTTGGTCCGGCTCCTCCGGCAGACGTATCCGGAGCGGAGCCGGACTGCACCATCCGGCCAATACAAACCAATGAGAACCGGAGAGCGCACAACACACTGGCTATAAAATCCGGATGTTCTACCCCACTTCCTATGCGTATTGTAGCGGCGATTTTGGATGGGGACACATGGGCAAGCATTTTGGAGTGGAGCAGCAGTGACTTTAAACGTGCTGGAGATGTTGGCAGCATGTCGGAGGTGGAGGTGAGTGCTAAACAGCGGAGGGCCTGATTCCACAGGTCCACCTTCTGCTGACCTCCCAGACCCCAACATTTTTATTTTATTTCTACTATCTTTTGCCAAACAGATCCGGATCGCATCCTGATGAACACCTGATGCAACCTGATCGGATCCCGATCAGAACCGTACGGTTCCGATCCGGTCAGGTCATCCGGTCCGTTTGGCAGAGAACCGCAAGTGTGAACCGGGCCTTATAGTGGCTTTCCTGTACTCTCTTGTTCCGGCACTGTCAACCCCATTTAAATTTGCTACCGCCAAAGGCTTCGGAAGCACTCACGTCCCCAATTGCTTTCGAAGACGGGCGGCTCCGTATTGCGCAGTACGACGATAAGCATCTTCGAATGCACTTAGGGACATAAGTGCTTCCGAAGCCTCCCAAAGGTTCACGGACGTGTATTCAACCAGCTGGTCGAGTACACATAACCGGAGTGACAATGCTGGAACTATAGTAAGGGAGTAAGAGAGGAAACTATATTACATTTTTTTTTTTCTGAAACCTATAATAAACCCTTTGCAGAAGATAACTCCTGAACATTATATTTTTTTATGGTAATCCAAAAAAAAATGATCGGCATTAGATAGTAGTATAGCTCTTTTATTGCATCAAACAAGAGGCTGGCACAACAACAGTTTCGGGCCTTGCCCTTTCTCAAGTTGTAATAGCCATAATGTACACACCAGTGAAATACCTTTAAATAACCCACCCCCTCTAAAAACACCAATCGGTGTCCAACTGGGCGGGATAAATGGCGGACCTGATGGGGAACATGTAAAATAACATGTAAATCAGCAATCAGATCATTTAGGGCCTGTTTCCACTACATGCAGATTGGATGCAGAAAAACTGACTCCAATGAATGCCTGTGGGCCTGTTTCCACTAAACGCGATTTTTCTGATGCAGATTTTCCCCTAGGCATTCATTGGAGTCAGTTTTTCTGCATCCAGTCTGCATGTAGTGGAAACTGGCCCTTACCTGTCACCTGTGAAAAGATATACAGCGCTCCAATGCACCAGCAGGTTCAGCGTGCAACACACTGCATCTATCCTATAGAGAACGGTGTCGGCATAGATGCAGTGTGTCGCACGCTGAACCTGCTGGTGCATTGGAGCGCTGTATATCTTTTCACAGGATCGTGGCACACCATTTTTTGGGAGTTTGTGGTGCTCCTCCTGAACTTTTCTGTTGTACATTATATTTTTTATAAACTTATAAAATATAAATGTTATTTTAATTCAAAGCTGATGGGAGTTTGTGAAGTATTTTATAATTACTCAGGCAATAATATTGCATAGATGATAGCGAGCTTGCCTAAATATCAACTAATAGTGTTGTTGCACTACAAAATCAAAATTTCAATTAGAGGTAGAGAGTTTAACTTACCCCTGCAGCCATCTTATCTAATGCACTCCACATCACTACTATGCTTCTTCTTTCATCCCGGAAGACGGACGCATGGGAGTGACGTGCGGTGCATCGGCTAAGGCAGCTGCATGGGTAAGTTAATTCCTCTCTGCCGCGGGCCACACTGTCTAATTTAAATTTCGATTACGAGTAGCTACGTACTCTTCAGGTGCCCATACATTAGAACAAATATGGGCAGATTCAACCAAAAGACGAATTTATCTGTAATCGAATCTGATTAGAGTTACATTTGTCTCTAGTTAAATCTTCCCATACACTACAGGCCGATTCCCATCCGATTTCAGCATGAAATCATCAGGGAATGGGCTGAGCCACCGCGTCCACCCGGCCGCTGCCCCCAAAATGTATAAATGTATGTTGTGTAGTGCATTTATACATTACTTCTCCTTTAGCAGCTCGCTTGGTCCATCCGTCCATCTCGCCGGTAAGCCGCATACACGCTAGCGGCGCATAGCGTCTGACGTCAGCCACTATGCACCTTTGTGACGTCAGACATAGCGCCACTGGCGTGTATGCGGAACCCGGCGAGATGGACGGAAACCGCGTGGAGGCTGCCACCGGACAGGTAATGTATAAATGCACTACACTACATGCATTTATACATTTCGGCAGGGGTTTCGTCGTCTCGTCGCTCGATCGCAATTCGGCCGCCGTACTGCCGCGCACCCTAACAAACAACTTCGGCCTGAAATTTTCCACCATGCGCGATCAACCGTGCGGCCAATTTCTGTACCGAAATTTCTGCACCAATTGTCATCCAATTCGATTATAATAATCAAATTGGATGGTCGATTGGTTGGTTGGTCGGCTAGTGTATGGCCCCCTTGAGTGCACAACACTATTAACTAATCAAATTGCCAAATTTGTAGAGTTGATGGCTGCACTGATGAGGTGTACCCATCAGGTTCGGCAGCTGAAAGATCTCTAATCAGATTTGATCAGAGAGAGATTTGTCTCTTGGTTGAATCTGCCCATCATCACTAGATGTATGGGTAGCTTTACTGTTCAGGAAATGAGTAGGTATGTATGTGATATTTTTTATGACTTTTGCATTTGGTGTTGCAATAAATAAAGCTTGGTAAACAATTGATGAGTCACAGACTGCTGTTTATTTACAGTTCTTGTACAATCCATGCCTACGCTGGACTCAAAGAAAAAGGAAGCTTTGTTATTTGCACAATTTCTTACCCGCGTTCATCACGGAAAAGATCTGGGTAAGTTAATTTGTTCTTATTTCTACTTATTCACATGTTCATCGTAATATATCTTAGTAACCACCTTTTTGTGTTAAAGGGAACCTTAGCTAAAGAGTTTCAATTTCCTGGGGCTATTACCAGTCCCCTGCAGCAGTCCTGTGCCCTTGGAGCCGCTCTGGAATCCTCCAGTCACCCGCTGTCACTTAGTTTCGTTTTTGACGACTCACCAGTCGGCCGGCCGCCATGCGTATTATTGGATGCATTCCGTACTGCAATTAGCGCTGTTGCGGACCGCAACGCGTACAAAAATACGCGTTGCCGCATTCCGCACGCGTAGTTATGCGGCGACGCATATTTTTTTAGATTTCTTTTTTATGTGACTTTTTTTGTTTTAGGTGTCTACAGGTATTCTTTAAAGTGTACCTTAGACGAGATTCATCTCAGGTACTATACTTACCTGGGGCTTCCTTAAAGAACAAGTGACGCCCATGCTAACTTAGAAATAAAAAACACATATATAAGTAGATAAATACTACTTCTACTTACATAACAGATGTATTGTGCTATCCACGTAATGATTCCTGTGAATTTTATAACGGAAAAGCAGAAAATCCTATTCTAGGCAGTGGCCATCTTGCCAATCTAATGCTGACATCATATCCTCCCTGACTCTTGTTTTCCTCCCTCCCTTCTCTTGCTCATTGTGTATTCATTAGCTGCCCTCCTCCCAGAGTCTTCAGACACTCCCACTGAGGTGTATACTAACAAATGCACTGTCTTTTTTTTATTTACACATCCAATCACTGAGTCATTTCAGCCCTGCTTGTAAACCTAAGTAATCAGAGGGTGTTTTTTGATAAGCAGCTAGGCAGGAAAATAAATGGAAGAGGAGGAATAAAAAAATCTCTTTCCATAGACATCACCGGCCAGCAGTAAAGATGTCACCACGTGATAAATTTCAGAATGCAAATCAGGGAGAGGAAAGATTTTAAAATGAGCAAACCCTGACTAAATCATTTATAATTATTGTAAAAAACGTAACACTTTTTTTTAATTACACTACTTTTACTGGAGTTCCTGTTTAAGCACCCTTAAAGGGAAGGTTCAGGGAGGGGTTAAAAAAAATAAAAATACATATCCACTTACCTGGGGCTTCCTCCAGCCCGTGGCAGGCAGGAGGTGCCCTCGCCGCCACTCCGCAGGCTCTCGGTGGCCGACCCAACCTGGCCAGGCCGGCTGCCAGGTCGGGCTCTTCTGCGCTCCAACGACGGGCTCTTCTGCGTCCCACGCGGGCGCGCTGATGTCATTGGACGTCCTCCGGGCTGTACTGCGCAGGCGCAGAACTACTGCGCCTGCGCAGTACAGCCCGGAGGACGTCCGATGACGTCAGCGCGCCCCCATGAGGCGCAGATTGGAGCGCAGAAGAGCCCGGCCTGGCAGCCTGGCCAGGTCGGGTCGGCCACCGGAGACGACCGGGAGCCTCTGGAGCGGCGGCAAGGGCACCTCCTGCCTGCCACGGGCTGCCAGGTACCTGCCCAGGTAAGTGGATATGTATTTTTATTTTTTTCAACCCCTCCCTGAACCTTCCCTTTAAGGCCGCTCGTCCCTCGCTGTCTCTGTGGGTGGCTCCTGTCACCGCAATGCTGCCGAAAGCCTGGCCGAGGGGCGCCTGCGTGGACCGGCACGCTCCCAGGATCGCACCTAGCCTGGTCACGCATGCGCGAATTGTCCAGGCTTTCGAACAGCATTGCGGGTGGCAGGAGCCACCCACAGAGACAGTGAGGGACAAGCGGCCTTAAGGGGACTTAAGGAAGCCCCAGGTAAGTGTGGAACCTGAGACGCTTCTTGTCTCAGGTTCACTTTAAAGAGAAACTGTCGCAAAAATCTTGAAATTTAAAACACATACAAATAAGAAGTAAGTTTTTCCCAGAGTAAAATGAGCCATGAATTACTTTTCTCCTGTGTTGCTGTCACTTACAGTAGGTAGTAGAAATCTGACATTACCAACAGATTTTGGACTAACCCATCTTCTCATAGGGGGATTCTCAGGGTTTTCTTTATTTTTAAAAGCACGTAGTAAATTGCAGTTGCTCCGTCCAACTGCCAAAATAGTGTACGGTGAGCAGGGAGGCTGACCAGCATCTTTGTATTAATCATTTTCAGGGAATGTCTTTATAAAGAATAAAAGCCATGCTGAGAATCCCCCATGAAGAGATGGACTAACCCAAAACCTGTCATTAATGTCAGATTTCTACTACTTACTGTAAGTGACAGAAACATAGGAGAAAAGTCATTTATTGCTCATTTTACCCTGGGAGAAATGTACTTCTTATTTGTATGTGTTTTAAATTTTAAGATTTTCGAGACAGTTCCTCTTTAGGTAAGCAGCTCTGTTATAGCCATTCTTGTGCCTTCTTATAATATGTTTTATTGGTGATCAGACGTCCAATTTGAAGAAGATGAGAATATTACACCTCTAGAGGCAGCTGGAATAATGCTGAATCAATTTAAGGAAGAAGATGAAAACCTCAGAAATCTTCAAGAAGAAATAAAAACTTTTGTGAAAGTTCAGGTAAGTACCTATATTAGACTTGCATATTACCGTAATCGTGCTGAAAAGCAATAATGATAGATGGTTCTGCAGATGCATTATGTAAATGTAAATCCCACTGTTGTTAGGGTAAACTCAGTGCGTATATATAGTTTACCAATATCTGTATTATTATTTACCCCGTATTTGTTTCTTACTTTGTACAGTGCCTCAGAATATGTAGGCGCTTTATAAATCAATAATCTATATATATAATAGACTAAAGGCTAGTACACACTAGCAATTTTGATTGACCAATGATTGCTCAATTTTACCACCTCCATGTAGTATGACCATTTACCTATATAATCTGCATAGAATTGAAAATCTGTTTGGCCCTCATACTACATGGAGGTGGTAAAATTGAGCAATCATTGGTCAATCAAAATTGTTAGTGTGTACTAGCCTTAAGTGCCTCAACCTTCAAACAAGAAGAAGAAGTACTTTGCATGAGAAAATGTATGCGTGCTCAAACACCAAGTTTAAGGCCTCTTTTTCACGGACTGTTGAGCTGTGTGCTCAGCAAGCAGTTACCAGGCAGCAGTGAGCAGTTACCAGGCAGCAGCAAGCAGTTACCAGGCAGCAGCAAGCAGTTATCAGTCAGCAGTGAGCAGATACCAGGCAGCAACAAGCAGTTACCAGGCAGCAGCAAGCAGTTACCAGGCAGCAGCGAGCAGTTACCAGGCAGCAACAAGCAGTTACCAGGCAGCAGCAAGCAGTTACCAGGCAGCAGTGAGCAGTTACCAGGCAGCAGTGAGCAGTTACCAGGCAGCAACAAGCAGTTACCAGGCAGCAACAAGCAGTTACCAGGCAGCAACAAGCAGTTACCAGGCAGCAGTGAGCAGATACCAGGCAGCAACAAGCAGTTACCAGGCAGCAACAAGCAGTTACCAGGCAGCAGCAAGCAGTTACCAGGCAGCAGCAAGCAGTTACCAGGCAGCAGCGAGCAGTTACCAGGCAGCAGCGAGCAGTTACCAGGCAGCAGCGAGCAGTTACCAGGCAGCAGCGAGCAGTTACCAGGCAGCAGCGAGCAGTTACCAGGCAGCAGCGAGCAGTTACCAGGCAGCAATGAGCAGTTACCAGGCAGCAGTGAGCAGTTGTGAGAGTTTGCGAGCCATTTCACTGCCTATTCACAGTCCATGGAAAAGAGGCCTTACCCTAGCAAGTCTGACATTGCAAATCTGGCCTAATTGGCTATTCATGAGGCAATGCTCATGCAAATGCATGCACAAACCAATACCACAAAGCAGTCACCCTGCTACATGCTACATTCGCACTATCCGGCTTAGTGCACACCAGAGCGGTTCGGCAGCGTTTTGCGATCCACTTGCGGCTGCAGATACGCTTGGGTAATGTATTTCAATGGGCTGGTGCACACCAGAGCGGGAGGCGTTTTGCTGAAACGCATACTCCCGAGGTGAGGCATTTTTTGGATTGCGGAGGCGTTTCTGCCTCCAATGTAAAGTATAGGAAAAACGCAAACCGCTCTGAAAAACGGCAGTTCAGAGCGGTTTTGCAGGCGTTTTTGTTACAGAAGCTGTTCAGTAACAGCTTTACTGTAACAATATATGAAATCTACTACACCAAAAACGCTTTACAAAACCGCAAAATGCTAGGTGAAATGCTACAGAAAAATAAGAAAAAGCGTTTCAAAATCTGCTAGCATTTTGCGGATCTGCTAGCAATTTTTGGTGTGCTCCAGGCCTCCAGGAGCGCCATGGGGAGGATTCCCAATGCCCCCTTTTTATACAACTGGGGGGACCGCAGGGTCCCAGGCTCTCTCACTGCCTGGAAACCACAGCGGCACCCCGGAGGGGGAGGCTGGGTGGCGTGGACGACCCCCCCCCCCCCAAGTGTGGCCAGCGCCGGGGAGAGCCGTCTGCACCCACCTCCCAATATTAAAAACAGGCACTCACCTTAACGTCCATTGCGTTCTGCTACATGCGCATTAATTTGGGGGCACCACATGAGAAAGGAGAGAAGCATGGGTCACCCCGAGCTTTAGAGCTCAGGGCTGGCTCACATACAGCACTCCAGAGGGGAGGGGAGGACAGGCGCACTCACTCCAGGGTTCACACCACCGGAGCAAGCCATCCACCACCTGCCTCCAAAGGATACAAACTGCACAAAATGCTTTCCATGAGAAAATGAATGCGCATGTAGCAGAACCCAATGGACGTTAAGGTAAGTGGCTGTTTTTAATTTCAGGAGGTGGGTGCGGACGGCTCTCCCCAGCGCTGGCCACGCATGGGGGGGGGGGGGGGCGCGGCTGCGCCACCCAGCCTCCCACTCCGGGGTGCCGCTGTGGTTCCCAGGCAGCAAGAGAGCACTTTGCAGTATTGGTTTTTTGACCCTGCATAGTTTGGCATGCGAAAGCAAATGCATATTTGCATGAGCATTGCCTCATGAATAGCCAATTAGGCCAGATTTGCAAAGCCAGACTTGCTAGGGTTAAACTTGGTGTTTGAGCACGCATACATTTTCTCATGGAAAGCCTACTTCTTCTTGCTTCAAGGTTGAGGCACGTACTCTATTAGATAGATAGATGCGGCGTATGCTACGACGCGGGTTGGCTAGTACAGTAATAATACTGTGTATCTCTGAACTGAATCAGAATCAGAATCATTTATTTCGCCAAGCATGACAGGATCACACCTGGAATTGGGTTTGGCACATTACAGAGCTCAACATCTACAAGGACATGAATAATAGTGAACTAAAACAAGAGACATACATGATAAGCATTTAAGAAGATACAACAGATAGTGGAGGCAGGCTATGAGGGCTCGGTCCATAAGTTCCAAGCGCGTCTGTGAGTCTAAGAAGGATGGGGTGGAGGTGAGACGTGGGTGGAGTTCAGGAGATTGACTGCTGAAGGGAAAAAAGAGTTCCTGTGCCTCGTGGTCCTGGTGGGGATGACCCGGAATCTTCGCCCTGACCGCAGGCGACTGAAGTAGCAGTGGCCAGGATGTGAGGGGTCCATGGCTATCTTCAGCGCCCTCGTGTGTAGTCTCGAGTTGTAGAGTAGATCAAGTGGAGGGAGGGGTTTCCCGATGATTCTCTCTGCTGATCTAATGACCCTCTGGAGTTTTTGTCTGTCGCTGGCGGAGGAACCAGCGTGCCAGACCAGGATGGAAGAGCAGAGGATAGATTCTGTGGTGGCAGAGTAGAATCTTGTGAGGACATGCTGGGGCATGCCAAACTTTTTCAGCTGACGGAGAAATAAGAGTCTTTTCTGGGCCTTTGCCACGGTGGAGCTGGTGTAAGCCTTCCACCTGAGGTCGTTTGAGATGGTGGTGCCCAGGAGGCGGACGCAGGGAACTATCGCCACTTCAGTTCCGTCAATGTGAATTGGTGGTGGAGAAGGGGCATGCTTCCTGAAGTCGATAATCATCTCCACAGTTTTAGCTGCGTTAAGGACCAACCTGTTCTCCCTGCACCAGTGGCAGATACTGTCTACCTGCTGACGATAGGCACTCTCGTCTTCCTTGGTGATAAGGCCAACGATAGTGGTGTCATCTGCAAATTTGATAACCTTGACAGAATCTGCTGTGGATCTGCAGTTGTTGGTGTAGAGGGAGAACAGCATTGGAGACAGGACGCAGCCTTGTGGAGCCCCCATGTTCGTGGTCCGTGGTTGGGAGGCAATGTCGCCCAGCTTGACAGATTGTGACCTGTGGGATAGGAAGTCCGTGATCCAATGGTGTAGGCTGGAATGGACACCGAGTGTAGCTAGACCCTCCTGAAGTCTGCGTGGACAGATGGTGTTAAATGCCGAACTGAAGTCCAGGAGGAGGACTCTGGCATATGAGTCTGGCCTGTCCAGGTGGTTGCTGTTGAGCTCCAGGCAGATATTGATGGCGTCATCGGTGGACCTGTTTTCCCTGTACGCAAATTGGAATGGGTCTAGGAGGGGCGTGGTGGAGGACTTCAGAAAGGACAGGACAACCCTTTCGAGGGTCTTCATGATAACGGAAGTTAGTGCAACAGGCCTGAAGTTATTGAGGTCAGTGACGCCCTGCTTTTTGGGGACTGGAATGATGGTGGACCTCTTAAAGCAGGCAGGAACCTTGCCCAACTGAAGTGACTTGTTGAATATAGTGGTGAGAATAGGAGCAAGTTGCCTAGAACAGGACTTCAGGCAGGCAGGGGACACTCCGTCCGGGCCAGAGGCTTTCCTGGAGTTCATAGTTGACAGGTGATGTATGACGTCTGATTCGCTCACAGCCATGGTGGGTGGGCTTAGACTCGAGTTGAGGTCCGCATGTGCCAGAGGGGAGGTGGGCAGTGACAGGTCCCCCGCCGGCAAGTCCTGGCACTCGAACCTGCAGTAGAATTTACTGAGTTCTTCAGCAAGTTCGATGCTAGGTGGAGCGTGTCGGGGAGGAGGCTTGTAATTAGTGGCAGCTTTAAGGCCTTATGACATAATCATGCAGGATGGCTGTTTCCAGCACTACCAGTAATGTAACCTAGGGGGAAGGGGGGATTGTGACTTTAATGCAGATCTCATCACTTTTTAAAAAGACACGTAGGATAATTACAATATTTTATTTTTCAAAGATACAACTATTTAAATATTTGGTGCTGTTTGCAACTATGCTTTTTCTGTGTATTTATTCCCCATTTAGCCTGGATTTACAAGCTCAGTCTTTTCTTTCTAGTCTGTAGCAGTTTGCATGGAAAAGGGAAAGTTCAAGATGGCCTCAGAGGTTCTTGACCGGCTGTTTGATGATTCAGAATCTAATAAGGTAATTACCAGAAGAGATTGGAATTGATTCAATAAGCCATGATAACTCCAATATCACACCTTATGAAAAGATGTCACACCTTATCAAAGTTAGCACACCTAATCAGAGTAGCATAGCGAGCGATACGAACCCGCAGGGGCTCAGGGCAGGACGAGTGCCATTGCCAATTAGCAGACATAAGTTTGTAGCGCTCGCTATACTACTCTAATAAGACGTGTTAATTTTGATAAGGTGTGATATCTTTGTTAAGGTGTGATATATTTTCATAAGGTGTGATACCTTTTCATAAGGTGCGATCTTTGATAAGATGTGATATCTTTGTTAAGGTGTGATACCTTTTCATAAGGTGAGATCTTTGTTAAGGTGTGATATATTTTCATAAGGTGAGATCTTTGATAAGGTGTGATATTTGAGTTATCACGGTTTAGTGAATCAAGCCCATGATGTGCATTGGAAAAACCACATTCTATGGAACGACAAAATCCAACCTGCATCATAAACGTGCTTAGTATATATTTGTTTTGTGCTCTGACCTTGCTATGTGGTAGGAAGCAATGTCTACTCTACCATTATCTGAGTTCCTTCAGGTTTGTGAGGCTTGTACCCCCTTTCCCACAAAAAATCTTAACCTTACCTAGATCGTCAGGGAAGAGTGTATGGCTAATATTGTGATGAAACCCCTCCCACAGTGTGTGTGTCAGGGCCATGGCCTCATTGCATTGTGGGGAGTAACAGCTGTGTCCAACTGCCAAGCAAGTATTATCTCCCTAAATCGAGGTAAGGAAAGATTTTAAAATGGTCAAACACTGAGTAAATAATTTATAAATTAATATTGTATAAAAAAATAAATACATTTTATTCATTACATTATTTTCCCTCATACAGAGCCCACTCTTTAAAGTTAGCTAATAAATGGTATCCTGATTCAAAATTCCTGATATCTGCATATACAGTGCCACTCAAAATAAGGTTCCTGTCCAATTTGTTCCAATGTAAGAGAGCCACCTAGTGGCCAATGTGCAAAATGCAGCATTTTTTTCATTGATATACTTTTAATGGTACCCATACACGGTACAATAAAAAACATTAAATTGTCCTATTTATTCAACCAAAACGATCTAATCGAATGGAAGTTTAAAACAATCTCTTTTTCGTTCAAGAAAAAAGAATCGATTTATGCCGTTTTTTTCAATACAAATACGATGGGGCATGTTGGAAAAATCTTTAAATTCGATCTAACTGAATAATTGAGCAAAATTATCTAATTGAGAAAAATTGTACCATGTATGAGCACCATAAAATTCAGATTTGTAAAAACACAATGTGAGAAGTCACTTTACTACACCTTTTGTACTAGTTCACGTAAATGCACTCTGACAGCAGATATATGTTTAATTCCATTAGCAAACAGTCTGTAATATCTCTATTTCAGAACATAATGAGTGAATGACCTGGCAATGTACAATAAACTTCTGTACATTTTACTGAGCCTCATACAGACAATAGCCTTTGTCATACAAAATGACAGAATGTCCAGCAGTGTGTAATGCTAGGTACACACGATACAATTTCTAAACCACGTCCCCCCAACCACCTCCCCCCCTGCTCTTACCCGGGGATTTCTCCAGCCCCTTGCAGCCGACATGTCCCACATCTCTGCTCGCAGCCGCCGGCCTGGGGGTCCCCGGCAGTGCAGAGGCCAACCTCCTCTAGTGCGCCTGTGCGAGCGCCAGTGTAAATCAAGCCCACGTTGTCCGCGGTGTACTTCGCAGGTGCAGTAGTTCTGTAAGGACGACCTCGAGGTCGGCCTCTACACTGGCGGGGACCCCCGGTCGGCAGCTGCGAGTGGAGATGTGGCGTGGGACATGTTGGCTGCAAGGAGCCGGAGGAAGCCCCGGGTAAGTATATCAGAGGGCAGCATTTTATGTCTGATGACTCCTTCAAAGGCCGGTTTTACACTGCGTGCGTCGCTCATAGACTTCCATTACCCCAAGCACCGTGCATTAGTGGAAAGTGGGCGGGTGCATACATCATTTGGGTGACTAATGAACTGTGATCAGTGGTAGCTGGCAGCCACTTATAGCCTTCTTACTATATTCACTCTACTTTCAGCCAGTGTGAATTACCTTTTAAGTACTAGCTTATAATGACTAGCTGCTGCTCATTGTCTTTAGGGTTCTTCACGCTCTCTGTTCTACCTTTTATGCAAGGTGTTTGCCGGCCATGAACAATCACATTTGTACCAGACATGCATTAATGAAAGAAAGCGCTCCTGCCCACCTTCTCTCTTTCAGACATGAGCACTTTCTTTTACTGGGCATAATTCAGAGCTCACACATGCCCAGTATGCCATGTGTTTGTGCACAACCACGGGTGCTTCTAGCAAAGAGGATTTCCCAGCCCAGGCAGTCAAATAATAAAACACTAAGTGCTTTGCACCAGAGTGTGTTAATTGTAAAGTTTTATTTTGCTTCAGGTACCATTCAAGAGAACCTCCCTCCCACCTATGACACTATTTACCAACAGGATAGAAAGCTGACTAGAAAGTTTTTCTGGAAGGGGCATGACTAACAAACTTGAAGGTTATAGTCAGGTCTTTAGGGGGGTTTAGTACTGTGGTCCTGAAGTGGACCACAGTGCTAAACCCCCTTAAAGACCAGGCTATTTTTTGTTTAATTGGCCACTGCAGCTTTAAGGTCTTGCTGCAGGGCCGCACAACACAGCACACAAGTGGTTCCCCCCACTTTTCTCCCCACAAACAGAGCTCTCTCTTGGTGGGGTCTGATTGTCCCCCCTGTGTTTATTTTTTTGTTGATTAATATTTATGTTTGGGGTTTTTTTTATGAAATGTACCTATTTATTATTATATTTTTTCCCTCCTTCCCTACCTCCCTGCAGGCAGCCAATCGTGGTCATCGGCTCTCATAGGCTTCAGCCTATGAGAGCCAAACGCTCTCTTGTCACACGGCTGTCCCCAGTACAGCGCTGCTTCTGATCGCAGCGCTGTACTAACAGAAAATACGGTGGTTTCGCCGTCTAACAGTCTCCCTACTAAAGGCGCCCCCCCCCCCAAGCAGGAGATGCGCGCGCAGCTTGCACGTGATCTCCTGGAAAATGCAGCCCCAGGACTTGACGCCAATTGCCGTTAGGCGGTCCTGGGGTTGCCGCCATGCCCATGGGCGTGGAGCGGTCTTATGGTAGTTAATAACTTATGTGGAGTGAATCAGCCCTAGTGCACCGGCCCTCCTTTAACTTCTGCTGCCTATGCCGACAATGCAGAAGTGAAAAAAAATCTATGAAAATGCAAAAGACCCGCTTCAGCTGTGAGATCTTGGAATCACCAGCCAGGAAGTAAAAACACAGCCTTCAAAAGCGCAGAGGCTCATGTATCCAACAGGTGCAAAAAGGGAGGAGGAAACTCTGCAGGCAGCAACAGCCAGGGAAGCTTGTATAAAATAGACAAAGGTGAATTTCTTTAACCACTTCAGGATTCTGCGTACGCTTAACTACGCCCCTGAATCCTGAAGTGGTTTCCATGGAAACTCCATGTCAGTTCACGGAGGGTGTCTCCGTGAACACCCTGCGAGCCGCCGATTGCGGCTCGCAGGGTAAATGTAAACACGCGGGGAAGATCTTCCCCGGTGTTTACATATATACGGCGCTGCTGCGCAGCAGCGCCGTAGAGGAGATCGGCGATCCCCGGCCTCTGATTGGCCGGGGATCGCCGGCATCTGATAGTCTAAAGCCTATCCTATCCGGCGCAGGACGGCTTTCCGTCCTGCGCCACACACAGGGGACGGGAGAGGGAGGGAAGGAGGCAGAGGGAGGACTAGTGCTGCGGAGGGGGGCTTTGAGGAGCCCCCTCCCCCCCCGCTAGGCACAGCAGCGCGGCGGCGATCAGACCCCCCCAGCAGGACATCCCCCTAGTGGGGAAAAAAGGGGGGAGGTCTGATCGCCCTGCCTGATTTCTGATCTGTGCTGCGGGCTGAAGAGCCCCCGCAGCACAGATCAGCCAAACCACCCGGAATCCGGAAGTGGTTAATAATAAATCAATAAACACAAACACTGTTATAGTCAGTTGGTAGTGTTAAAGTATGTAGCAACCTACAAGAAACAAACAAGCTCAAGAAATAACACCATGGCCAGAGGCTGCATTAGGGGTCTACAGTACAAGGCACATTGATAGTGTTACATAAAATAAATCTTGAAGTAAAGGCAAGCTGATTTATCTTTATTTATAAAACAACCTTTTTGTCTGGTTGTCCTCCTGATTCTTTGCCATTGATATATTTTGTATCCCAGGCTTTGTCAGTCAGCTGCTCTGACTCCTCCGGCTATGTGCTTTATGCAGGTGTGTGACCAAACATTATAATGACAGCCAGGCAGATGGCAGGTTTTACAAGGGCATAGCAATGTCAGCTTCATATTCCTCTCACTTTAGGTATTGTGAAGGTGTAAACATTGCACAGCATTGTTATTGTGTATGCATGAAGCCCCATATAACCCCTTCTGTCTTCTGCTTCAGTATCTGAGAACAAAGCTGGAAATGGTCATTGTGAGGAAAGATCCGTACCATGAATTTCTCGAGCACTTCACTTACATCAAAATGCTGAAGAAGATCAACTCTTACATTGATATTTTGCTGTCTAAAAGGCCCCCTGCGTTCCTGCTGCAGGTGGGTTATTATCAGGCAGGTGGAATGAAAGATCTCACTGTTATAGTTGTAAAGACTGAACTGTAGTAATAATGGCAGAAACCAGATGAGAATAAATACTGTATTTTTCGTACTATCGGACGCTATGGACTATAAGACACACCTAGGTTTAGAGGAAACACTCAGGGAAAATAAATACTGAATCTGGTGTGTCTTTAGAGCAGGGGCGTGGCCTATTCACCTCAGTGTGTTAATATAGATCAAGGAAGGCTTTGGACTGTTGTGCAGGAAGAATTTCCCCTCAACTTGCTTACCCAGAGCTCTGTGGTTTATTATGAATACATGCAATTGCTTTCTCACTGGATGTATGATGTGAATGGATGTATGTGAAACGTGCGTGGGGCGCAGGGGCTGCCAGGTCAAACTCTAGTCTCTAAGTGTTTTTATTTATTTTATTAGAGTCTTTTTGATATAGTCTGTGATTGCTGTGATTTTTCTATAATAAAGTTTTTTTGACATGTGGCAAAGCGAAGCCTGGATTTAACTTTGTTGGTGGAGATTCTTGCAGATTTAGTAATCTGAGTTTAAGGCCCGCAAATATCTGACACTTCTGCGTATTCAGTGTGGTTTATGCATACAGCAGAAAGATATCTAGATGAATTGTCACTTGAAGACCGACATTTAAATACATGTAAATAAAGCATGGATCATACCCACTATGAAAAGCTTGTTTTTGTCCTTCATGTGCTGAGTGAAGATTGATAAAAGATATGTTTGGCAGATTTACTGGCCGAGCAATTTTCCGATAGTTTTTCTGATCGATTTCCGTTCACTTCCATGAGAAAATCGATAAAAAAATAATCAAAATTAGACCTGTTGGAAATGATCTATCGAGCCATCTATCTGCCCAAGAATAAACTCATGGTGTATTCCCAGCAGAACATCTCATTAGTGGTGTGGTGGTGGTTACTGCTTAAAGGGGAACATTAGCCTATTTGGATTATGCAGAATGACCCTGAAAAGGTCGATCAGCCCTCAAAATCGAGCAATGTAGGGGCACCCTTAGTTTCCTTTTCACTTAAATTATACCTGAAGCGTAAAAGAATAGAAAAATGTGACATACTTATCTCAGTAGTGAGAAGCTTGTGGATGTTCCAGAGGTTTCCCAGATATTTCTACAGCCCATTGATCCAGCATAGGGACCCTCTATACCTATTCAACTCAATGTAAGTCTAATAGGTTTCTTTTCGGTCATGGATAAGAGCATCCATGCTGGGCAAGCACTAGCAAGGTCTGCACATGCCCAGTAGAACGATGTGTTTGTACACCAAGGAAAGAAGCTGTGCATGAGTGGTTTATTTCAACTGGTTGAACTCGATGGGCGTATGTCTTTTTTCAACCAAAATAACTATGTAACTGGGCATGTCCAGCACGGCTGTGCTACTCCACAGTCAGGAACATGGTCTCAAGAAACCTATGCAACTTGTGCTGAGTCAAATAGGTAAAGAGGATAAGTGGGCAGCAGGAGGATGGGGAAGCTTGTAGACCACAGGTGTCGAACTCCAGGCCAGGAGGGCCAGATCCATGCCAGTGTTTAGGATGGACTGAATGTGATACAAGCCTGAAGAGCTTGTGTAAAATGACTGGTTGCTAGGGAAGAAACACATTAGCAAGCTAGTCTGTAGGCAGATAGGAAATATCTTGTATCCCTTAATAGTGATGAACCATTCTCCATAGAAAACCATTGACCGGACAAAAGGTTATTACAAGTCAAGGAAACATGCTGTTTGCGCCGTGAGAGGGATGAATCATACTTCCACGTTGTGGAAAGGCTGATGGCGACTACACCCTATGAAAACAAGTACTGAGCATGCGTGGCACGTGATATGGTTATAAAACATTGTGTTGCAATAAGCGCGTAACCCTGAATTAACTGTTTCAGGAACTGCACGACTTTAAGAGGAACTGTAACGACAAAACGTCCCCTGGGGGGTACTCACCTCGGGTGGGGGAAGCCTCCGGATCCTAATGAGGCTTCCCACACCGTCCTCCATCCGTCAGGGGTCTCGCTGCAGCCCTCCGTGCAGCGGTGACGTAATATTTACCTTCCTGGCTCCTGCGCAGGCGCTCTGACGGCTGTCGGCTCCGAAGTAGGCGGAAATACCCGATCGTCGTCGGGTCTGCTCTACTGCGCAGGCTGAAGTTTCCGGCGCCTGCGCAGTAGAGCGGACCCGACGGAGATCGGGTATTTCCGTCTATTTCCGTGCCGAAAGCCGCCACAGCGCCCCCGCTGGAGCTAGCAAAGGTAAATATTGAAGCTACAGTCGGCTCTGTCGCCGGCTGTTCGGAGGGCTGCAGCGAGACCCCCGTGGGACAGAGGACGGCGTGGGAAGCCTCATTAGGATCCGGAGGCTTCCCCCACCCGAGGTAAGTACCCCCCAGGGGAGGTTTTTGTTGTTACAGAGTCTCTTTAACTAGAACTAGTCCTGTTTATGATAATATTGACTATAAGTCATACAATCATAGTGAAGCTCATGCCTGAGCATCCCCAGGATGCAATAGGGAAAATGGGTGGAGCTATGAGTATAAGAGAGAGAGATTCCCCTTGCTCTGATGGGACTCTCCACTACTGACGAGTCGTGTGATGTTGTGTATGCGCTGTCTCCAAGACGATCGCTGGTCCCCCGATATGGAGTGATGATGCAATATCCGGTAATGTATTGATTCTTTACTCTATTACTTATCCATGATTCACTGCTATACCTGTAAATAATTGAATAAATATCCTAATACAGTGTGAAGTTCTAAGCTGTGTATTTACCCGGCCTATAGGCTGGTGTGAGTCGAGTGTGAGGCCTTAGCAACGCCAAAAACATAGCATTACACTGAGAAAGAGAGGAATGTGTTCTACCTGATGGACCACACCTTTCCTGATTCAGTCCCATCAATTAATTTGAGCGGTGTCAAAAATGTGTGAGGACCTCGGCCCTCAAAGGACCGGTTAGACATCCCTGCTGTAGTCTATCCAGAGGCTTCCCACTACTAAGGTAAGTATGTCACTTTTTTATATATACTACAGGTTTACTATGAGGTCTCTTTTATGCTAACAGGCTAAACCTGTGTTGCAATACCCTATTTTGTCGCAAGGGGCTACAAAAGCAACAAAAGTCTAGGGAGACTTTCACACTTACTGTGGTTCCTCGCGGTGCACCAGAAGTGTTCATCCCAATGCAAGGGCAACACGCTTAATGCGCGGTGCTTGGGGTAATGGTAGTTTCCGGGCGACGCATGTAGAGTAAAGGACGGAGCATGGTGCAGCACGCCTGTACCACCGACATGAATCCTGACGATGTACTTCCTGCCCAACAGGGGGTACGTCACTGAGGCAGGGGCAGCGCTACACATGTGACCCTGTCTGCGCATTCTGCTGCAGGGTCATATGTTTGTCATTTTTTGCTTTGTGATGGGATGCGCAGGAGCATCACATCCCCACCTTAATGCAAAAAAAAAGATGTAAAAACAGCCTAATGGTACACAGAAATAAGTGTGACCCTGTGGGAGGCAGTGCATGTCCACAATCAGGACTGCTGTGACCGTCACCTGGCTTTTGGAACTCACTTCTATAATTCCATTTAGAGCAATACAGGCGTTGCCATCTTCATTCTCTGCTAACCAAAGCCAGTTGCCTGACCTCTGTGCTTATGCTCTGTCTCTAATACTTCAAGTCATATCCAACCTGTGCACAGAACTGTGAATAAAGTGTTTATTGGTAGTTCTTTAAGCCTGTGTTCATTATGGTGATGCACAAGCATAGTTCAAATGGTGTGTGTGTGTGGTTAAAGCGGACCCAAACCAAACATTTTTTTTATTCAAAATCTTTAGTTGCACCACTCTGACACATACAAAGATCAATCTACACTCCTTTAATCCTATGAGCATTTCAGTGTATGCTTTTCACCCTTTTCTTTTCATAACTAGGGTTATACAGGTGGCAACCATTACTTCTGAGATTAGTAGGAGGTTTTAGATCATGGGTGTGTTTGTCATCAGCTACCCGCCCTCACAGGGGCGTCGTCTATGTGAAATCTCACACAAGCTGAGATCACCTCCCTGTGACATCAGTAACAGCCTGTGTTTTGTTTTTTATCTCCTCCACCAGTTTGCCGGATTTAGGGAGGGGTTCCTCCAATAAATGTAAAATATTGTATATTTGTGTGTAGAAATACCTCAAAGTTAAAGGGTAGCGTCAAATGAGGAAATAATTCTAAACATAAATGAAAAACAAAAAGATATATACTGCTAAAGTATCCCTCCCATGCACATGCCAACAGAAGTGAATATCAGACCAAAAATAAATGAGAATTGGCTCTTGGGTGCATGAAAAAGATAGAAAAAAACTTTACTAATATCAAACCCACATATCACACAAGTAACATGAATACAATGTCCCATAGGACCCAAAAAACCCCAATAAAACCCATTGTAACTCTCCTCATTTAAGAAAAATCTGCCTGACGGCTTTAAATCAAGATGGGAAGACAACTTTGAGAAATGCTCTAGGGTGATGCTTGAGCTTATGCAGGAGCTTGAGGAGGTGGATTTGTTTGATATTGAGAAAAAAATCAACGCTACTTTGGAGTCCCTTCATACGGTTAAGGAACATCCTTTATATCTCACGAGGAACAATAATTTAAAAGTTCACATTGCTGAATATAATAAAGAAATTGTCACTAGGAAAGACAACAAATTTGAGCGTGATAAAATCGCATATAAATTTGGTTACGCCTATAAATGGGACAAACTACCTCCCAAGGGTAAAAAACCTTTGCCACATAGATACCCCCCTAAGAAACCACCGCCACAGATGCCTGCTGAGGCTCCAGTTAGCTCTAGTGCTGTTGAAGATTCCGATTCATCGGTTGGGGGTGCTGATAAAAGCTCAGTGTCCTCCACGGATGGACACTCTGATGTTCCGCATCGTCCAGTAACAAGATCAGTTAGTGGCAAAAATTTGTCAAAAATCACTAAAGACAAAGATAGTAAGAAAAAGAGAGAGAAACAAAATAAAAGTAAACAGGTGGGTCCGATTAATAAGTATCTTACGAGTGCTACGGACTCCCAAGGAGAGGAGAGCGAATTTGATTTAGGAGCATGTGGTCCTTCTGGTTCTCAGTCCTCCTCTGCGGGTTTTTTAGGGGAGGACGGGGAGCAGAAGGTACAGATGTAGCGTATCCTTCACTTCAGGCCCAGCCCATGTTTTCTGGCAATTTACAAGTAGTCAATATTTCAGGCTACAATTTATCCCAGGGTACCATACATCTTTTGGGAAAGGGCCTTGGCTATTGCCCCAATAGCAGTTTGGACAGGTTTGAATTTGTGAAGGACCTACATCTGTTTGGCCGCAATTTAACATTAAGAACTCTGCATAAAAGGAAGAATGACGCCCCCCTGGGGGGAGCTATTACAGATTGGAAAGATTGGTCCAATCAGGACTATAGAGCATTGATGATTTGGTGAAGTTAAAGCGGAACTGCAATATAGAAAATAAATAAATAAATAAACATACCAGTAGATTCTAAATTATAAACTCTATCTGTCTGTATGATTTTTGCCGCTCCCCGCTGCTGCAATCACTGTATTTTGTAATTTTTATTCATTTCCTGGTTTCAGCCAAGATGGCCGCAGTGCCTGATAACTTCCGGGTTACTGCTCCTCATTAGTATGTATTTTTTTTTTGTGGTAGCGTGCACGAGAGGATTACAGCACTGCACATGCATAACTTGTCCTCTCGTGCACTCTCAATCAAGAGCCCAGCTACCATTGCGAGTACACTTGTACTGTTTGTAATAACCTCCCTAGCGGTGAGAAGGAGCCTGGCTCGTCCAGCTAACAGTTGCTAAAAGTGGTATGGACGAGCCAGGCTCGTGAACGCAGCCAGGGAGATTTGTAGCAGCTGATACACCCTCCCTCCACTGTGCATCCCTTCCTCCTCCTCCTGTTCCTGAGCGTTAGGCTGTAAACCCCCCCCCCCTCCCTCCACTGTACATTCATTCCTTCTGATTCCCCAGCGTTAGGCAATACATCCACCCTCCCTCCACTCTGCATTCCTTCTGATCCCCCAGCGTTAGGCTGTAAATCCCCCGTCCCTCTGCTGTGCATTCCTTCTGATTCCCCAGCGAGGCTGTAAATCCCCCCTCCCTCCACTGATCTCCCCCTATTGTGGGCAGTGTCTCTGGCAGCGCTGTGAATAGGGCAGGGGGTGATTTACTCACGGAGGCTCTTTCCAGCGATGAACGAGTATTCTTCTCTGCATCCAGCTCTGGGCTATTGTAAACAGCACACGTGGCTGACTGTATACAATAGCCCAGAGCTGCATGCAGAGAAGAATACTCGTTCATCGCTGGAAAGAGCCTCGGTGAGTAAAACACCCCCTGCCCTATTCACAGCGCTGCCAGGGACACTGCCCACAATAGGGGGGAGATCAGTGGAGGGAGGGGGGATTTACAGCCTAACGCTGGTGGATCAGAAGGAAGGGATGCACAACGGAGGGAGGGGGGATTTACAGCCTAACGCTGGGGGATCAGAAGGAAGGAATGTACAGAGGCCTGTCTCCTCCTCGTTCATGTGTCATATCAGCGCTCACGCTGCGCTGAAGGAACGAGTGTGGAGTGGCACTGGTGGGGCGGAGAAAGGGCGGGTACCTGGCCTGAGGGGAAGTAAACCATTTAGCAGGGAGAGGAACACTGACTCGTCTGCCTGATTTTAGCATCGACTTATAAGTCGATGCTGTTTACCGGCAGAATCTCGGGATGGAGAGAACACACAAAGAGCTCCATAGGGCGCACAGAGGTATGTCATCGTTAAAGGTACATACCCATATTATCACATTGTATTAAAAAAAGATCCTTCAGTTCCGCTTTAAGTGAGGAAACTGAGCAGGACGATGAGGAGGATCTTTTTGGGTTTGTTGTCCCTAAGCGAACTGTGAGTGAACAGATCAATCAACAATTTAAGCCCAGGTCCACCTCGTTCCCTCCCTTTTCCTTGTGTCCGAGTGTCCATACGTTTGTCTCACTGGTTGAGAGGGACATCCGTACTTTATGGATAACGAACAACCAAACACCCAACTTATCCGATGATGAACGCTGTGCATTGTTGGAGTTGCGTAACAACAAGGACATTATCGTCAAACCTTCGGACAAGGGGGAGAACGTGGTGGTCATGAGAGCAGAACAGTATGTTTACATGTGTCAGAAGATTTCCTCATCCTAAGCAGCAATCAACTTATTGCACAGTATTAAGATTTTAGTTCATACAATCTTTCTGCAGGCACAGGCTAATATGTACAGGTTTGAGCAATTTAAAGAGAAACTATGACCAAGAATTGAACTTCATCCCAATCAGTAGCTGATACCCCCTTTTACATGAGAAATCTATTCCTTTTCACAAACGGATCATCTGGGGGGGTCTGTATGGCTGATATTGTAGTGAAACCCTTCCCACAGAAAACTGTGAGGACCATGGTCCTGGCAGTTTCCTGTCTGTGAACCTCGTTGCATTGTGGGAAATAGCTCTTTACCGCTGTTCCAGCTACCAAAAAAGCAAGCAGCAGCTACTTCCAGTGACATCGCCTGCCAGCAGTAAAATTGTCACCATGTGATAAATGTCAGAATGTAAATCAGGGAGAGGAAAGCTTTTACAATGGGCAAACACTGACTAATCATTTATACATAATTATTGTAAAAGTAAAGCACTTTTTTATTACATTATTTTGACTGGAGTTCCTCTTTAATGCATGACTGTATGTGTGTTATGCTTATTTAATCATCCTTGGAACCCGAGATGACAAAAATCCCCATTTATACCTGAGTGATGAAAGTCTAGTTGTTCTCTCATGCTACAGATGTGTGATTCGGTGCATTCTGATATTTTCCACACATTTCTTTTCAGGCAGCTAAACAGGTGGTAGAAGCAAAAGCGAGAAGCCAACAGAAGGCTGAAGTTGAGGACATCCTGGAGCATAATGTGGAGACCAGTGAGAGGTAGTAATCTGCCAGCACATGTCTATGAATTCATTTCACAGATGAGCGTGCTTATTTATGACAAACAGTGATGTGCAAAGTGCAGCAATCTGTTTCCACCAGATTACATCTTTCATTGACCTGATCTCAGTAAACTGAACTCTGCAAGGTTTACTAGGTTTGAAATACTGCACCAGGCACATTATTTATAATTATTATTTATTTATATCACGCCAACATCTTCTGTAGCGCTGTACATAGTACAAAAACATACAATAATGAGGAGTGTAGATACATGAGCAGTTCAATGCACTGTACAATCAGGAAATCCAGCAACACAAGTACAAATACACCCGACTGATGTAGTATGAAACCATCACCAATACTGACTGGTACATGCTAATTTGGTAAGTACAATGCAAACAGGAAACAGTAGGTGGAGGTCCCTGTCTTTGTGAGCTTACCAACTACAGGATAGTGGGGTGGAGACACTAGGGGAGTAGACAAAGGGGTTGGGTGATGAGATAGTGAGCCTCAAATTGTACCTATTACAAATTATAAGCTTGCCTGAAGAGGTGTGTCTTGGAGGTTGCATTTGAACATTTCCAGGCTTGTAGCATGGCGAACACACTGTGGGAGAGAGTTCCAAAGGAGAGGTGACACTTGTGAGACGTACTGAGTTCCAAAGTGAAAGGAGGTGACCAAGCTGGATGATTAGAGGGTCCCAAGGGAGGAGCAAAGGTTCTGGGTGAGATGGTTTCTGGAGTTTAATGAAGAAATGTGTTCAGGGAATAGCTTACATAGAGCATTGTATGATCAGGGTTAGGAGTTTGAACTGGGTCCTTTGGGTGGTTGGCAGCCAACTGAGGGATTTGCAGAGAGGGGCAACACCAGAGGAGCTGGAGGAGAGGTGGCGGAGACGAGCAGCAGTGTTCAGTAGGCACTGGAGAGATGTCTGTCTGTTTTTTGGTCACCCGCAGAGTAGGGTGGAACAGTAGATGGAAGGTAACTCCCTGGTGTCAAGTGGTTCCCCTCACACCCCTAAATATATCCTTAGTTTCTAGTGACCCCCCCCCCCCCCCCTATACATTTCTCTGGTGTCTCCATCCCTCCCTCATATTGCTCCCCTGGTGATCTAGGGCTCCAACCCTAATACAGCTTCCCTGGTGGTCTAGAGTGAGCCAAACATAATGCAAAGTGGAGAAACCACTTGCGGGACAGATGCGATGGCTCTGCGGCCTGATTTGGCACGCGGGCCAGAGTTTGGCATATATGCTTTAAGCCAAAGCAGCAACACTTGCATTGTCTGTGAAACAGTTATTGAGTTGATTTCAAAGGGTTCATATTAAAATAAATTGAGACAATATGAGTGTGCATATTTTCAGGCTCACAAATAGCAGGAATGGAGCCAGAGGCCTGTCATGTATGAGAAATATGGCAGCACCCGCTGTGTTCACTGACAAGCTATGTGGGGGAGACGACAGTCAGGACTTTTCTCAGTCTGTGTGAGGGTGGAAGAGGCCCCTGTGACATCACCTCACTGATAAAGTCAGAGTAGCTATGAGGCACTGAAAACACAATTCGGAGCACATTTTCTGTACCAAATACATTGAAGATTTTTCTTTATTGTTACCATTTACGTTAATGGGATACAAAGCATACAGCTTGATTTAGGAAAGGGCAAGGTTTTTAAGCCCAGACTGACTATACCAGCAGTGGTGTAGCTAAGGAGCTATGGGCCCCAGTGCAAGTTTTACATTGACCCCACACAGCACTCTATACATAAGAATAGATACGGCACAACAAAACCTGCTAAGGACAACCGGTGTCAGAGGTGCAAGGAGGGGATGGGGAACAGTCTGTTAATCACTTCTATCGATAATTTGAACAGTAGTAATCATTACCAGTACAGGACCAATAGAGAGCTAATACTGTTGTTGAGGGAGGGCCACTCTAGTCCAAGGGCCCGGTGCGGTCGCAACCTCTGCACCACCAAATTTCTACGCTACTGTGTAACAGGCAGCTGCAGACACAGGTATATGTATATGTATGAAGTGTCACTCAATTTATGCCAGTATCTCCATGGCAGCCCCAGACTTGAAAATAAAGAGCAGCTCCCAAGCAGACGTGAAATGCATTGATATCATTCTGCGTCGTCTTCTGCAGTGCTTTACTGTGTATTCACTAACTGACCCTCAGTGGAGATTTCAATCTTATATCACTACCACGGTCTAGAACTAGTTTACAGGGAGGAGAATTAACCTGACATTATGTTTTGGGAATGTGTGGTGGAAACTCGCTAAAGGATGGAGAGAACATACAACCTCCATACGATAGTGCCCTGGATGAGGTTTAAAGGCTGGGATTGCAATGCTGACCACAACATTGCCATTCTGCCTATAAATATGTCACAGCTGTGCTCTTGCTAAGCTCCTCCTCCCATGTTCTGAGCCCCATACTCTTATTATAGTGAAGTTTGGCATGTGCCCATGCTAGCACTTGTACACTATATTGCCAGAGGTATTGGAATGCCCCTCCATAACTTTGAATTCATATGTTTCAATCACTTACACTGGTCACAGGCCTTAAAGTGAACCTGAGACAATTCATACCGTAAGGCTCTGCCCCTTAAAGGACAACTGTAGTGAGAAGAATATGGAGTCTGCCATATTTATTTCCTTTTAAACAATACTAGTTGCCTGGCTGCCCTGCTGATCTATGTGGCTTCAGGAGTGTCTGAATCACAAGCATGCAGATAATCTAGCCCTATCTGACAATAATGTCAGAAACACCTGATCTGCTGCATGCTTGTTCAGGGTCTGTGGCTAAAAGTATTAGAGGCAGAGCATCAACAGGATAGCCAGGCAACTAGTATTGCTTAAAATGAAATACATATGGCAGCCTTCATATCCCTCTCGCTTCAGTTGACCTTTAAGGACCAGAGCCTTCTTTTAAATTTTTCCATTTGTGATCACTGTGAATGACGCCCATCGTGTCCTTTGCCAGGGAGCCTGTGTAGTTTCTGAACAGTCACAAGTGCAGTGTTGTTTTAACTAAGGGCGGCCCCGAACAAGTTAAATATATTTCTTGAGTACAGACATTCAGAACTAAAAACTTTGTGTATTGCTAACTAATCCATTAAAAATATCTGAGGTTAAACTAGGTCTTTAAATGTTTGGCACTGACAGCAGGGAACTTGAATTATGTTCACATAAATGGCTGAATAGTGTAGCTAACAGGAGAAAAGCACTATACAAATGTTAGCATTTCATGTATTTGTTTACAATATGCATGCCTGATCTGGATGAATAGAAAAGAATTCAAGTATTTATAACATACATTTTTATTGATAATACCTTTTTTTCACTTTAGAATAGATGTGGGTGTTAACTGCATAGTTCGCAGCTAAACATTCCTTATGAAGTGTTTTTTTCTTTTTACTAGTAATGAACCAGAGACAGAGAGTGACACAGAGGACCCTATGCAAAGTATAGAAAGAAGAAAAGAGAAGTGAGTGCGGTGTTTCTGTAAGCTTTGTTCCTGGCATGTTCTCGTACATATAAAACATGATTTTTGACGTGATATTGTGACTTTTGTCGCAGACTTCAAAGGCGATTGTTCGTGGGAACGAGCACTCCGTGGCATCCAGATAAGCCAGCCTTTAGCAGCAGGATATTAAACAACTCCAACCCAGGTGAGTAACCTGTCAGAGTTGGTTCACAGGATGAAATAAGGTGCCCAACCACTGAGCAAGAAGCAGTGACAGTACAATATTATTCATTGGGCAAGCATGAAAAGTACTATTAGGACTGATATACATGGAAATGCTCCACCTCACCCACAATATATAATAACAGTTCCTCTCTTACTAAGCTGTTCACCTTGGTAAGGTATAGTGCTATCAGCATCCTGGACGTAGGCTCTAGCCTTGCAATGCTGGGTCCCTGGTTCAAATCCCAGAGCACTATCTGAATGGACTTTGTATGTTCTTCCCATGTCTCTATGGGTTTCCTCTGCGCACTCCCATTTCCTCTCAAATCCAAAAACACACAGATAAGTTAAATGGCTTCCCCTAAAAAATACAGTATTGGCCCTAGGCCATGATGAACATATGACTGTGGTAAGCATTAGACTATGCGCACCTCTGAGGAACAGTTAAGGCAGCTGTACACTGGTTGATTGCCACCAGATCGACCAGCAGATAGATCCCTCTGTGATCGAATCTGAGAAAAGAGGGATCTATTGGCTGCCTACACTGCAAACAGATTTTGAATCTATTTCACTATGGAACGGATTCACAGTCTGTGTAGCCGCCGCCGCCCCTTCCTGCATACATTACCTGATCCGGCCGGCGCGAGTCCCCCGGTCTCCGCTGTCTCTTCTCCGCTCTGGGCTCCAGCTTCACTTATTTCCTGTCGGGGGAAGTTTAAACAGCAGAGGGCGCTCTACTGTTTAAACTTCCCCCGACAGGAAGTAAGTGAAGCTAGCCGGAGCCCAGCGTGGAGAAGCTACAGCGGGGACACGCGCCGGCAGAACAGGTAATGTATTGTCACTAGCGTCGGTCGTCGGACATTCGAACGCTGCTATTGACGCACTCCCGACCCACTGGCGATCAGGCGAAATTTTCCGCGACGGTATCGATCGATTTCGGACGGAAATCGGTCAGCGTCTGTGCATCAATTTCACAGCAGATTCAATCACAGTGATCGAATCTGCTGTCTATCGGCGGGAAATCTAGTAAGTGTATAGGCACCTTTAGGGACAAGACTATATATACTCTAGAAAAGCGTTGCGAAAGATATTGGTTTACATAAATACTAAATAATGATAACTGCTGTCCACTTGGTGCTATTTCTTTTAGATCTGGCCTAACTGTACCTTAACCTGACATTGCTTGATCTTGAATCTCAGTCTCAAGAGTGTGAAGTGTTTGCTTGCTTGCTGACTGGTGTAGGTAGAGTAGGGAGCAGTTCTACTAAGGTAATCTTGATACTGGTGAATTGTTCCATTACAAAATGCTGCAGTGTATTGTGGAAGCTAAGATCCTCTAATTTTGCAACCTAGTTATTTTATGGCTGCTACAGTTCCATCTTGCTGTAAATGTATTTTGAGTGCAGAGGGTTAGTGATTGTTTGTACACTTTTAGGTGGACCTGAACTCTTGCACACTACTGAAGAAATACATAGAGAAATGCACCTTGTTTGTATTTAGAGAGTTTAGCCTTTTTAATACCCCCCTCATTTTTGTCTAATCACAAGATGCAATCTGATCTCTCCCCTGTGTCACATGACTGCCTATGGCAGATAAGGCCATTTGAAAGCACAGGAGGTTAACAATATGTCTGCTTCCATAAATCAGGAAGTAGAAAGAGTGCAAGTTTATTTTAGCATTTGTATCAGCTGTAACAAAGAAATGTTTTTGTGTAAAGGTTATTATGCTGTTGCGTATCTTTTAGAGCAGAGAGATCTGAGTTCAGGTCCGCTTTCAATTAAGTAATAAAGGAAGTGTTAGAGGGGGATGATTTGGATCAGAATAGAAATTTTAATTTATTAATCACATTAAATATCTGTGTACACAGAAAAGAAAAGCACAAACGTTCAAGAAAAGGCACAGCCTGGACAACATGCACAATGTCCTGAATCTGGAGCAAGCAGGAAAAGACAGGTAGTCTATACTTCATTTCTTTTACTTTTCTGTGTTCTTTGATGCCTTTGATAACAAGAATTGTGATTAGTTTCTTTCATTGTTAGACACCTGAATAGTGGTATGTATTCACTTTGGCAATCATTTCTGCTTCTGTGCTGCTCCATTGTGCTGTATCCTGGCAACTGTACCTCCAATTCAATGTGTTCATTTGTAACTGAGTGTACCATACAAATTGCTTCAAAAAGTGTAGAGACGCTGGGTTACAGTACAGACAGATAAAGCCTGCTAAGGTGGTCATGTAATCTTTGTCCAAGTTTAAAGTACACATTGCTCTATAAAAAAAAATTTCAAAAAAAATATAGCAGGTTGAATTTATAATCTGTATGACTTTATGTGCAATTCCTGTGTAGAAGTGAATTACAGGATTACTTTTATGGCTACATTATGTTTATACTAAATCCAAGTCATAAGAAATTGCTTCTGTCTGACAGTTAATTCTTTCAGCAAACAGGCTGCAGTGCCACATTGTAGGCTAAAAATGCTCTGAATTATACTTGCCATGTGCATAGTGCTGGCAGCAGAGGAAAGATGGCAGATACCTTGCGAGTAAAGGGGCCCATACACTTATACTATTTCCTGCCGATATACAGCAGATTCCATCACTGTGATCTAATCTGCTGCGAAATCGTTGCGCAAACGCCGACCAAACGATCGATTTCCATCCGAAATCTATCGTTGCCGTCGATCTGTCCGCGCGGAAGATTTCGCTCGATCGCCGGCAGGTCGGGAGTGCGTCGATAGGGGCGTTCGAATGTCCGACGACCAACGCTAGCGGCAGTACATTACCTGATCCGGCCGGCACGTATCCCCTCTGTCCCCGCTGCTCCTTCTCCACTGGGTTCTGGCAGGCTTCACGTCTTCCTGTCCCGACAAGAAGTTTAAACAGTAGAGCGCCCTCTACTGTTTAAAGTTCCCCGGACAGTAAGTGCAGCTGGAGCCCTGGAGCCGAGCGCAGAGAAGAAGACAGCGGAGACCGGGGGACTTGCGTCGGCCGGATCAGGTAATGTATGCAGGGGGCGGCAGCTTCACAGATAGTGAATCGATTTCATACTGAAATCGATTCACAATCTGTTTGCAGTAAAGGTAGCCATACGATCCCTCTCTGATCAGATTCGATCAGAGAGGGATCTACCTGTTGGTCGATCTGATGGCATATCGACCAGTGTATGGCCACCTTAAAGTGGAACTGTCCTTAAAATTTGACACTGTAAAAATATCTGCTGTGTTGCTTAATACTGGCTTAATTAATAAAAATGTATGTTTGCTGTAATATACCTGTCAGATGTCCTGATTTCTGTTACTGCTTTCTAGTGCAGTGTGTGCAGCCATATGTTGGTTGGCAAGTTTACAGTGCCATCCAGTTGATTTCTACTTCCTCCAGCCCCTCCTTCCTCAAGCAGCTCCTTTCTCCAATCACATGCAAATTAGCCTGTGGTAGTGTACAGTTACAGTGATGTCATCTGGCTGTGCCTGTGTGTGTAATGTCTGCTGTGTTTTCCAGCCTGTCATTTTTCTGCTCTGTATTATTGTCTATCCTATGTCAGCTTTATACTCTGCTTTTGTGTGTGCTCTGCTGCCAGTGTGATTTTTACACTGTAATCTGCCCTTGGCAGTGCGAGGTTTCATTGTCCATTGAGATCTGTTACCTGCCCATACACCACAGGCCAATTCCTGATACAGAATCTCTTAGGAAAACACATTCAATCATGTCGGCAGATTTGACCAGCAAAGACATTCAATCGTGTCGGCAGATTTGACCAGCAAAGACGTTCAATCGTGTCGGCAGATTGGACCAGCAAAGACGTTCAATCGTGTCGGCAGATTTGACCAGCAAATGTGTTCAATCGTGTCGGCAGATTTGACCAGAATGGCAGCCAGTTCCGTGTTCTGTTCTGTCCCCCCCCCCCCCAGCAGAGCAGGAGCCAGTGTGGATGTCCTCCAACAAATACCCCCCCCACACACACACACACACACAGCGGGAGCAGATTCACTCACCTCTGTACACAAACATACACACATGCTCTGTACGTGCACACACACACGCCCTGTACACATACATACATACATACATACATACACATGCTCTATGTACATACATACACACATGCTCTGTACACATACATCATACATACATACACACGTGCTCTGTACACACACACATGCCATGTACACATACATACATACATGCTCTATGTACATACATACACAAATGCTCTGTACACATACATCATACATACATACATACACACATGCTCTGTACGCACACACATGCCCTGTACACATACATACCACACATGCTCTGTACGCACGCACACACACACATGTGCCCTGTACACATACATACATACATACACACACACACACATATGTTCTATGTACATATATACGCACATGCTCTGTACACATACATACACATCATACATACATACATACACACATGCTCTGTACACACACACATGCCCTGTACACATACATACATACATACACACATGCTCTGTGTACATACACACACACACATGCTCTGTACACATACATACACATCATACATACATACACACATGCTCTGCACACATACATACACACATGCCCTGTACACATACATACACACACACACACACACACACACGCTCTCTATCACATACATATACACACTGCATCCACACACAAACACAGCACCACTCTCTCCTATAGCAGCAGTCAGCAGCTTTTTCTGTCATCCACCTCTATCCTTTTCTCTCCAGCGTCTTCAGTCAGTGTCCCGGAGGAAGGGGGACGGAGACTGACATTCCTCTTCAAGCTGAGTGTATCAGCGTGTAATCAGCTCCGGGGAAGCAGAGAGCTCACACAGGAGGGAGGGGAGAACAGGCTGTAAACAGCCCAAAACAAAGTATCCCAGTGTACTGTGCGCCTGCCGGAATGTAACAACTTCAGTGCCGCGGCAATAAACGTCATAGAGGGGAAGGGAAATGATGTATGTTATATTATAGAGTTTATTGAAATATTTGTTGCCATATATATTAATGTTTTTGCCTACAGTTTTAAACAAGGTTTGCAATGGTTTATTTTGATATTCAGAGGTCAGGTCCACTTTAAGAAACACAGGTGCTGTGTAAGCCGACCTGCAGTATTGTTAATAGATCCTGCAATGGTAGGGTATTGTATTCTGTCCTGTACTACTTGACCTGGATTTCTGTATGGAGACCCTCTGAATGCTACTGAGGAACATCCTATAGCTTACCCTACCAAGCTAAAACGTTGCTGACATTATTATTAATTTATAAAGTGCCAACATCTTCCGTGGCGTTGTACCACAGAATACAAGGTATAACAATTCAATATAAGCAATACAACAGTTAACAGTACACAATAATGATGGATTACAGTTTATGTCGTGAACAAATTACCTATGTTTCCATAATGGTTATAAAACAGTGATTCTGGACTACGTTAAAATTTATTTGCACTTGGTGTTATTTCCAAACTATACTGTAAAAACTGCACATACACTTCAAGGACTACTTCAAAAACTGCACATACACTTCAAGGATTATTTCAAAAACTGCACATACATTTCAAGGATTACTTCAAAAACTGCACATACACTTCAAGGATTACTTCAAAAACTGTACATACACTTCATGGATTATTTCAAAAACTGCACATACACTTCAAGGATTACTTCAAAAACTGCACATACACTTCAAAGATTACTTCACAAACTGCACATACACTTCAAGGATTACTTCAAAAACTGCACATACACTTCATGGATTATTTCAAAAACTGCACATCCACTTCAAGGATTACTTCACAAACTGCACATACACTTCAAAGATTACTACAAAAACTGCACATACATTTCAAGGATTACTTCAAAAACTGCACATACACTTCAAGGATGACTTAAAAAAACTGCACATACACTTCAAGGATTACTACAAAAACTGCACATACACTTCAAGGATTACTTCAAAAACTGCACATACACTTCAAGGATTACTTCAAAAACTGCACATACACTTCAAGGATTACTACAAAAACTGCACATACAGTTTGCACATACACTCGTTATTTCCCACAATGCAACAGGGTTCACAGACAGAAAACTGTCAGGACCATGGTCATTAGATCACACTGTGGGAGGGATTTTGACACCCCCTTTCTGGGTTTCTGGGTGGATAGGTGGAGATGAAAGAAAGCTTTGGTTGTTATTATAACATGGCTGTGCACACACAAACACTTAAACTGAGGCTGTGTTGCATTCTTCTGATCTGCTTATTCTGAAGTAGTGAAATTCAGTGACCATAACACAGTACATCATCAACACTGGATTTCAGCAATTACAGAATTTAATTAAAACAGTTTATAATTATCTGTTTGATTGCAACATGAGCATGTTAAAAACTGTATGGACTCTTCCAGGACTGGAGCTATAATAGAAATTCTTCCATTTTATGTCAGTTACACTATTTGGGCTCTAGGTGTCACCCTCACTTAACTTTTTTGTATCATGTGCCTTGTGCTTAGATTTCACTGCTATGCTACTGTATTATAATGTGCGTGCCCTGTTATTTTTTTCATTCCATTTATGACGTTTAACACTGCTACAATTCTTACAGTTCATGTGCTTAAAAATAATGTATCCCACTATCCATTGCAACATAAAATCAATCAAATGACATTTTCCTGCAAATAACAGGAGAAGTCGAAAGACAGCGCTTCCTGCTTCAGGCAATCCTGGGAAATATAACAAATATATTCCCCTACTGATTACCTCATTTTTCTATTGGCGTGTAATTTGGCTATTGGGGAGTGGTGGGGAGACTACTGCAATGGGACACTCAGTATGTGCAAGGGGCCTTGCTCAAAGCTGTAAACTTTAGGGCTAGTTTAGTATCCAGTTTAAAGGACAACTGAAGTGAAAGAGATATGGAGACTGCCATATTTATTAAACAATACCATTGCCTGGCAGCCCTGCTGGTCTACTTGGCTGCAGTAGTGTTTGAATAACACCAGAAACAAGTATGTGGCTAATATTGTGAGATCTGACAATAGTGTCAGAAACATTTGATCTGCATATGCTTGTTCAGGGTATATGGCTAAAAGTATTGGAGGTGGAGGATCAGCAAGATAGCCAGGCAATTAATATTGTTTAACCCCCTTGCCGTTCCAATTATTGCGGCAAGGGGGCAGCGCAGCACTTTTTTTTTTAATTTTATTTTTTTTAAATCATATAGCTAGCCTAGCGCTAGCCTCCGGCGATCTGCGCAAGCAGGAAATCCCGTTCAGAATGGGACTTCCTGCATGGCTTCCCCCGTCGCCATGGCGACGATCGCGATGGCGTCACCGACGTCATGGACGTCAGAGGGTGTCCCGATCCACCCCTCAGTGCTGCCTGGCACTGATTGGCCGGGCTGCGCAAGGGGTCTGGGGGGGGGGGGGGGAGGTGGCGCGATGGGTAGCGGCGAATCAGCGGCGATCGAGTTATGCACGCAGCTAGCAAAGTGCTAGCTGCGTGCAATAAAAAAAATGTGAAAATCGGCCCAGCGGGGCCTGAGCAATCCTCCTGCGCGGGTTACCCCGAGCTCAGCTCGGGATAAACGGCAAGGAGGTTAAAAGGAAATAAATAGCAGCCTCTATATCCCTGTTGCTTCAGTTGTCCTTTAAGGTTTCCATTAGCGGTATTGTACGCTGTTTTAGGGTAAGGATTAAACTCAGTGCCTGACTCTAGTCACCATAGGTGGAATACAGATATTTGCTATGGTGCCCTGTGCCTTCTGCTTACGCCTCTGAACAAACCTGCAGACCTAATGATGCCCAGTCCACATTTTTTATACCACTAGCCGAGTGTACATATTTATAACTGAGCTGATGTGGCCATAAGAGGTGGTGTTCACAGCCGTGCCACCAGCCAGGGGTCAGCTCTGTGCGTGCCACGCGTGAAAATAACACAAAGGCATGGGGCCACTTTTAGCAAATGCATGAATGAGGCCATCGGCATGCCACTAGAAGCTGAGACTTCCCTTACAGCCACACACTACTGAAAGCAGCCATTGTCACGCACAACACACACGTCCTCATTGTCAACTGGACCATTTTTTTTTTATTGCAAAACTCATTCTGCTTAAATGTGTTTTATGCTGAAACATTTACTTGTTATCTCACCAGTGACATTTTGGCATTTGACATTATTTCTCTTTTACATACGTCAGCCATTCCCAAGTCAAATGATCTGATCCCCCTCGCTTCATTATGATAAAACTGGTCTTAAATTAAACTGCAGGTTAGACGCTCATATATTACCACACAGGACCAGGAATTTAGGAAAATGTCAGCGGAGAGGCCATTTCCATCTGTCATCTATGGCCTCATTTTTAAAGTACAACTATAATACTCTTTTTCATTTATTTAGACATTCAACTACTGAAGTAAATAATCTTAGACATACGACTAAAAAAGATCAGTCTGAAGCAAATAATCTTTTTTTTTTTTTTTTTTTTTTAAACTCCGCACACAGACCCAAATACATGGGTACTCAGTTACATGGGGCATTGGCAATTTCTTTTCATGCCGTACCTCTAAACTGAAATGTGTGATCATCATAGTTTATTCATCGTATGATATTCATTATAGATTAGTACGTGCTAGGTAGGTATCTCTGTGACTTTCTTCCCCATTAAACTCTTATTCCTCACTATTACCTGGCTGTTACTGCGACAGTTATCATTTATCCTTCATATACCTTTACCCCATCCACATCCTACATATATTCCTCTCGACTCTCCAACCTCTCTCTTTAAAAGGTATCCAAATCTTACAGATTCATCCAACAAACATGGACGCCCCAAATGGGCCCCTCACAGTCATCCCATCAATCACTCCTTCCCAGGTGTCTACCATCATATACCAATACCCACCAGCCCTGCTCCAGCCACCAAAACAGCCCTCGCCCGTCACTCCCAACTCTCAGCTCACCAACTCTCAGCTCAGGCCCTCTCCAAGACAGACCTAATCGAGATTAGCTATAAGACTTCTCCATATTTCTTCTACTCTAGCCATCTTTCCTAGATCCTTGTTCTTACACAATTCATCCATCCTACCAAGCCATTCTCCTATATCTAACCTAGCCGGATTCTTCCAGTTATTAGTTATAATACTTTTGGCAACTATCGTGCCATATTCTTTAATCAGAGTGCATCCAGGGCTTTCTTTTTTTGCTGTGTAACTAAGGATTGCTTCTTTCGGTGTAAGAGCAAATTTTTCTTTTAGCAATTTCTCAGCCAGTAGGATAAAATCCCCCCAGAATTTTCTAACTATCGGGCACTGCCACCACATGTGTAGAGTGCCTCCATCCCCCTGTCCACACCTCCAGCACATCACCCTGCGGTTTGCAAACTTACCGATACGGAGTGGTGTAATGTACCATCTACCAATTGTTTTAAATTGTATCAATTGTAACCTTGGATCTTGGATTTTAAAAGTGTTTACCCATATTTGTGGCCATAACCCTTCCAGACTGGACCCCAGCTCAGTTTCCCATTTCCTGCAATATGCAGGAAAATCCTGGTCATATTCTGCCTCGCAAATAATTGAGTATAGGTTAGAAATTGATTTATTCATTTTTTTTCCCAGGTAAAAATGTTTTTCAAATATATTCAGATCCCTCATCCGAACGAACCGCGAGTAAAATTTATAAAAGAAACTATGTATCTGGAAGGAACCCCATGAACTAATCTGGTCGTTGCATTCTAAGATCGGTCTAATTCCCAGAGTGGGGTTTCCTCCAATATTAGCAAAACGTATTTTGCGGCTTATATTATGCTTAGCAAACCAGGCTGGGTCAAGACCTGGGGAGAAGTCTGGATTATCTCGTAAAGTTGTTAAAGGGGAAAATCCTGTTTTTTTTTGCCATTTTTTAGTTATCCAAAGCAGTGATTTCAGAGTTGGTTTAATCAGCGGATGGGATGATGAATTATATACTTTGTTGATATTTTTAATGATCCAAGTAAAAACAAGATCAAAATCTGACTCCTCCTCCTCTAACCGTGGCCATATCTTATTCTCTACAACAGTAGTGGTCTCTATTTTCCATTCCAGGATCCTTGACAGATGTACACTTTTATGATAGTTGAATAAATTTGGAGCGGCAAGTCCGCCCTGATTTTTTTTTTTCATAAGTAGTTTATAATTTATTCTATGCTTAGCATTGCTCCAAATAAAATTCTGGAATATCTTGTGCCAGTTCTGGAACCATATGTTAGGGATGGCTATTGGTAAGCTCTGCAACAAAAAAATAAGCTTCGGAAGGATCAACATTTTAATAATGCTGATCCTCCCAATTAGGTTGAAACATGGACGGTCCCAAGATCTCAATTTTTTTTTACATTCACTCACTATTTTCAGGAAGTTATTTTTGAAGAGAGAATCCGGATTGTTGGTAAGATTGATACCCAAGTATTTAATTACATGATTATTATATCTAAACTCACTGCTCTGTTTTATCTCCTCCATGAGTTTTACCGAACAGCCTATGTTTAGGATCTCTGTTTTTTCTTTATTCAATCTAAAGTTTGAATATTTTGAAAAAAGATTAAGTTTATCTCGGCATTTTATAGTTGAATTAAGAGGGTCCGTCAGAGTTAGGAGTAGATCATCGGCATAGGCCAAGATCTTTATTTCACCTTGTCTAGTTTTTATACCTCTAATTTCATCATCTTGATGAATGGCTTGAATAATAGTTTCGATGCCGAGATTAAATAATATGGGGGACAAGAGACATCCTTGCCTGACCCCATTTGCGATAGTAAAAGTATGATCAAGCTGATTATTTACCTTAACGCTTGCATTTTGGTTTGTATAGAGTTTCTTCAAGTTCCCAATAAATACTTGGCCAAGTCCGAATTCTGCCAGCACTGCAAAGATAAAGTTTCTTGACATACGATCAAATGCTTTTTCAGCGTCCACTGCGATCATCACCGCCGCTTCCCCTCTAGTTCTGCACTTGTGAATCAGATCAATTGCAGTATATATATTATCCTTAGTTTGTTTATTTTTAATAAAACCCGATTGTTGATTCCCCAAAAGATGACTAATTATTTTATTTAATCTATTTGCTAATATTTTAGCATAAATTTTTACATCACAATTTATAAGGGAGATAGGTCGAAACTGTGCACAACTTGGGTTCGGATTATCACCTTTTGGAATTAGAGTTATGGTTGCTCGGTTTGATTCATTAGAGAAAATTATGGGGTTTTCAACATTATTCACGAGCTTACAAAAGAGGGGTGCTAAGATACTCGTAAATGATTGATAGAATTCGGCATTAAAGCCGTCAGGGCCTGGACATTTTTTTTTAGGTAGCTCCCTTACAGTGCTGACGAATTCGGCCTGGGTTATCGGGGATTCCAATTCTGCTCTATCCTTCAGGCTTACCTTTGGGAGGTTTATTTTGTCTAAGAAGTTTTTTGGGTTTAACAAACTCGATTCGTCCATATTATATAGTTTATCATAGAAATTAGAGAATTCTTTTGAGATCTGTTTAGTATCATGGATTATTTTACCTTTTTTATCAGTTATATGGTGAATAAATTTAGATCTTCCTTTATCTTTCAAGAGGTTGGCTAGAACTTTCCCGGATTTATTTTTCCCCAATATATATCGTTTTTTTAATTTTTTATGTTCTACTGAACATTTGTGGTTCAGGAGACCATTAAGTTCTGTTCTAATTTCAGTCACATTTGATAAAGTTGTTATGGTTGAATTTTTTTTATGTTCACTTTCTGCATGTTGTAGGGATTTTAATAGGTTATTAATTTTATTATTCCTTTCTTTATTCACTTTACTTTTAATGCCAATTAGGGTTCCTCTAATAACGCATTTTAAGGTGTCCCACAAGATACCATATGAACTGACAGAGTTTTCATTCAGGTCTATAAAATCTTTAATTGCACTTGCTATTTGTTGCCTATAATCAATGTTATCCAACAATAAATCATCTAGTTTCCATTGTTTACCTTCAGTGGATCTTTTCCCGAATAAAATAGATATTATCACCGGTGCGTGGTCAGAGAAAGTAATTTGTCCTATTTTTACCTCTGTCACAGACAAAATGGTATCCTGCTGGACTAAAAAATAATCGATTCTTGAGTAGTTATGATGAACGTGTGAGAAGTATGTAAAATCTCTTTCATTAAGGTTTTTGATTCTCCAAATATCGACCAACCAAGCAAATAATCTTATTTATGTTAATAGGTTATAAATATTTGTGGCTACATGTAAGTACAGAGATTAGGCAATTATTGCTGTTTCCATCTCCTCGGCAAATTTTCAGAGCCACATGGGCATTGGTGGCATATGCCACCTACTAACAGACTTGCATCTCTCCAGTCTATAGTAAAATTGTCTGCTTGCCTTATCCACCTCTCTTCTTGCTCATCATCTGCTGCTCCTCTCTGTCGAGCTCTTCATTGGTTGCCAATACTGTACACCAGTGTATTCACTTCAAACTTTTAACTCTAACCTACAAAGCTCTCCATAATCCATCTCCCCTGTACACCTCCTCACTAGTTTCCAAATACTATCCACTCTACAACTTCTGCTCAGCACACAACTTTCTTTTTCCCTCCCCTAAAATCAACTCCTCCCATTCACGTATTTCTCACATGCCTTGTACCTCCTCTAGAATTCCCTTCCAAAACACACCCTTAGGACTTGTTCACACTAAGGTCGCTTTCGGTATTTTTTAAGCGCCAACGATTTTGAAAATCGCCCTAAAAGCGCTTGTGCAATGATTCCCTATGAGCGGTCCGATTACGATCCGCTCACCAAAGCGCTGCCTGTACCATTTTTCAGGAAGATTTGCTTATAATGGCAGGTATAGGGAAATTACAAAGCGCTTGAAAAAGCGATTTGTATAGCGATTTTCCGAGTGCTTTTAAGAATAAATACATTGTATTTATTCTTTTCCGGGTCAAGGAGTTCACTTCCTGACTGATCTCAGGAAGTGAAAAAACAAATCCCTTTGCAAAAGCGCTCAGAAAAGCGCTGTAAAAAAAGAAGGTAAAGCGTAGGGAGGCGCTAAAAAAAAATCGCAAAACGCTGGCGGCAGCGATTGCGATTTATGATGTGAACAAGACCAGCACACAATTTAGCCAAGGTCATTCCACTTCAGTCTCCTGGCCGAGCTGTGCTCCTGAATATAATCTGACATAACGCCCCTGGCTGTAAACCTCAAATCTGTCCACAAAACTTGTCCAACCTACATTTCCGATCTTACTCAGAGGTACACACCTTGCCGCTCACTCCGCTCTTCCAATGAACTTCGCCTAACCGCCCCCCGCATCACCCAGTCCCATGCACGCCTCCAGGACTTCTCAAGAGCTGCTCCAACACTATGGAACTCCCTACCTCCACCCATTAGGGCAGCCCCCTCCTTCAACATCTTCAAGAAAGCCCTCAAAACTCACCTTTTCACTCTGGCCTACTACCCCTCACAAGTGCTCTAAACCTACAGCTGAACTCTGGTCCCCTACCGTTCGTGTCCCTACCTCTCCCTCTAGATTGTAAGCCTTTGGGCAGGGTCCTCCTTTTGTGTCCTACCTGATCTTGCACCTCCATTACTGTGAACCCATGCTATGCATCTGAGTGAACCTAACTTGCCTAATCTACATGCTCAATCCAATGACTAAGCATTACCTGGCACTCATACTGTGCCGTGTGATCTGGTCTTTCTTGTATTCCTGTATTGTCATTTTGCTGTATGTCACCCCTAAATATTGTCTGTAACCTAAATTAATGTTCAGCGCTGCGTAATATGTTGGCGCTTTATAAATACAATAAATAAATAATAAATAAATAAATGTATCACCCCAACTCTTGTTTCCTCCCCATCTATTTAAATTGTAAGCCTGCAAGGGCATGTCTCACTCCCTTTTGTGTCTTATAAGTTGCTGTACATTTTGTTAATCACTGTGTAATTATCACTGTAATTTGTTATTGTGTACCACTTCTGTACAGTATTATGTAGCAATGTCTGTATTTCTATTCTTGCGCCATGGAAGATGATGGTGCTGTATAAATCAATAGCAGTAGTAACATACATGATGTATGTCCTGATAACTTTGCTCGGCATCATGCAATACAATTCTAGTGGCAGCAGTGTCATTGATATTAGACAAGATTTCTGCCCCCATGTCATCAATATCGGGTACATAAATACAGAAGGGCTGCATCACACAACAGGAAAACAGTGACAGGGGCTCTTGGTTACGCTTTAACGCGTTTAAGCTCACCAACTGCGCCAAAGTGTCCCCAATCTGGTGAGTTCTACTCTAACCAGGCAAAAATGCTAGTTTTTATTAGCGTTCTAGTGGGAACCATGTCAAAAGCCCAGGGGTCAGCTAAATGGGAGAAATGAAATGAAAAACACCTCACCTTCTACTAGCTACTAACTGAACTATGAGCACCGCTCATTTATATGCTTAACTGTGCTAGAGATGGGTGTGGTTATGCACGCTCACAGGGGAAAATAATATATGTCAGGGGATGAGCAGCATCAATATCGGGTACAGCAAGCTGGCAACCAATCGATAATTCCTGGTCAATGGCCGGTCATTGAGATACTGATCATGCCTTATGTCTGGCATACATGCATAGTGTATTCCTAGATTCATTGTAAACTTACAGTTTGCACTTACAGTAATTACAATTTTTATGTATCTATTTTTGCCTTTTCTGTAGCGCTGGTCTGCAGAGGAGGATAACCTACTGAAAAAGGGAGTGACAAAATATGGCGTGGGAAACTGGTGCAAAATACTTCAAAGTTACGACTTCAACAACCGCACAGGAGTCATGCTGAAAGATCGATGGAGAACGTTAAAGAAGCTGGACATTGTGTAGGATGATGCATGATGTGGATATACAATGCCAAATATTGCCAGCAGGATATTGACTGTGCACACAAAACTGGGGGGGGGGGGGGGGGGGGGGCAGTAGTCACTTCTCACACTGTGGTCTAGGGGTGGCCCTGATGAATCCAACAGATACGTTTTGGTTCATACTTAAAGGGAGCCAAGCACCACAGGTTTTTCCTGGTTTCTAATAGCTATAGGAGCTGCCGTGTTTCCCCCTCCCCTTCTAGCTGCCGACTATCCAGTGGGAAGGTGTGAACATAGCATCTGTGACTTCTGTAAACTCTTTGCAGCACATTGTGCAGTCTACCCGCTCCCCTGCTGTTAAAGGTTTTTGTTTTTCTCCTTGCTAATCTGTGCAATAAAATAATTACATCAATCCTTATCTACCTAAAACTTCTGCAGGCCACGGAAGTAGGGTGAAATAGGATAATAAAGGCCTCTGCTAAACTTTGAAATGTAAAAAAAAAGGAGAGGTAACATTTTTTTTTTATTAATGAGCCACGTCGTAGGCATGCATATTAAATGTGCTATTGAGATGCTCCGGGTGCTAAGAATGGTGCTTGGTTCACTTTAAGATAAGGCACTAGTTTTGAGATTTGGAGCCTTAGTCGTTGGAAGGTAAACATAAGTATTAGCCAAAATTGAAGGGGAATGTTTACTAGAAATAGGTTAGGAGGTGAAAGTTAGTATAATGCCCGGTACACTGCACGCAATTTCCCATCAGATAAAAGAGCCAAATTGATTATTTCTGACAGGTCCGATCTGATGTCTGATTGTTTTTCTGATCGATTTTCCAATCATTTCCATGCAAAATCCATCTGAAAAACAATTGGAGAGCAGATCGAACATATCAGAAATAATCAATTCGACCCATCTATCTGACGGGAAATTGCATAGGGTCTACTAGGCATAGGGCAGAATTTGGAGGTTAGCATGAGGGAGGGTCAATGCAAATAATTATGGGTTGGTAAAGCAGGGCCGGGCCGAGGCAGAGGCTGGAGAGGCTCCAGCCTCAGGGCGCAGTGTAGGAGGGGGGCGCACAACTCATTCAGCTGTCATTCCCAACTGTGTTTGAAGCAGAAAGAAATAAGAAAAGGGGATACATGACAGTGACTGCAAGCCAGATAACTAGAGATTAAGGTGTTGGGGAGGTTGGGGGCTCTGGGGCGCCTTTTAGTCTAATAGCAATCAGTGTGTGACGGCTGGGGTGGGAGGGATGGAGGGGCGTAGTTTGCTGTCTCAGCCTTGGGTGCTGAAGGACCTTGTCCCGTCTCTGTGGTAAAGTATTATGCAAATTTATACAGTTTGAAAATGCACAAGTCGAATTTCATTGGTCCATTTTCAAGCTGCAAAATTTGCATAATCCTGCATCGGCTTGAAATCTTTTGCCTCTTATTGAGGCAAAAGATCTATTCATCTCTAGTTAGCATTAGGATAGGTCAATGAGGAGGGACTAAATACGTGTATTAGGGCTACATATTAATATTGTGCAATGAGATCAGTCAGGATGGATGTCAGCAGAGAACACCCAGTGATGTGAACATGTATTCCGAGTGTCAGAAGGAAGCCCTGACACCTCCCACACTGATACCACATGTGCTTTCTGGCAGGAGGATCTGTGGCACTTGCTGTAACTTGCAGGGGCTTTGTGTCTCATGAGGTAATTACACATGCATGACAGATATTATAAGACTTGTCTGCATGTTGGAGTGATATTCCTTCAGTCATTGTAAAAACAATATAATCACTAAAATGCTGCCATACCTCATCCTCTCTGTATTTATAAATTATATATTCTTTATTTATAAATCTCAAGCATTCCAATCTTATTTTGTTAAAATACAGTTTTTAAATAGAATGTAATTTTTAAGCAGAATAGAAATGTAGTGAGCGAGCAATACGCATTGTGAATGAACAGTATTAATAACAGCCAGACGTATCAATAGGTGTGATTTATAAGCTACCACATGAAAATACTACACAATTACATTTAGGGCTCTTTTCCACTATGAAATGCGATCGCAATCGCGTTTCAATTTCCACATTGTGATTGCGATTGAGCTACTATACTCAGTATAGTAAAGCTCAATCGCATCCAAAACGCGGCAGGACGACGATCGCGTTTTGACCAAAATCGCATTGCAATCGGATCGCACTAATGGAAATTGCTGCTGCAGTTTCCATTAGTTTAATGTACCTTGCGATTTGCGATTAGAATCAAATCGCAGGCTAGTGGAAAAAGGCCTTTAGGGTCTGTTTCCACTAGTTTCTCTAATGGTGCCCATACATGGTACAATTTTTTCAATTAGATACTTTGGTTAGATTATCCAGTTAGATCAAACATAAAATTGTTTCCAATATATCCGATAAGATTTTAATTTAAAAAAAAACGGATAATCGTTCGTTTTTGTTGAACGAAAAAAAAATATTCTTTTTGACTTTCATTCGATTTCATCATTTTGGTCAAAACAATGGGAAAATCGACCGTTTTTGTTGTACTGTGTATGGGCACTACAAGACACACACCAGCCTTTGGCTGTGAGATGGCATCCGAATCCCTCTAGTCGTGCCATGCACAGCTATAAGGATTTGCATGCCTGATGCCATGCAGCGGATGCTGTCCGCTTTTTCCCAGCATGCAAATCTGACAGCAGTCTATTGATTTCAATAGGCTGCGTTTTTTCTTTCCAAATTTGCAAGCGGGGAAATGCAGAGAACCACCCCTAGTGGAAACAAGCCCTAAAGGTAAACTAAGCTGATCTTCTGACTATTTAATTTTTCCCAGTTTCAGGTTTTTTTTACTGATGTAAATATTTTATTTTATTTTTCTGTATTAACTTGTTTTTACGATCAAATGCTTACAGCAGACCCAAACTCTTTGTTAATATCTTTGTCACTCTGCAGGGCTTCAAAGCGACAGTAGACAAAAAACTCTTCAATTTAAATTACATATGTACACAAATATACATTAGTTCTAGAGCAAATGCAGCTTTTTTTTTCTTTAATTCCTCTGTATTTGGCACTTACAGTATGTACTGTAACTTAATGGCTCTGAACCCCTTGCTGACAGATTTTGGACTAGTCCATTTCCTCTTGAGATATTCTGAAGGTTTCTTTTATTTTCTTTTACAGGACCACTATAGTGAAAAAAGTAATCAGTTAAAATCTGACAGAACTGACAGGTTTTGGAGTACTCCATCTCCTCATGGGGGATTGTCAGGGTTTTCTTTGTTTTCAAAAGCATTTCCAGTATGGCAGTTGCAAAGTCTAACTGCCAAAATAGATACCAGCCAGCCCCATTACTCATACTACTTTGGCATTTGGATTGAGTAACTGCCATTCAGGGAATGCTTTTGAAAACAAAAAAAAAAACCTGAGAATCCCCCATGAGGAGATGGACTAGTCCAAAACCTGTCAGTTCTGTCAGATTTTTAGCTGCTTTTTTTTCGCTGTAGTGGTCCTTTAAAGCACTCCAAAAACAACAGCTAGGGCCAGTGCACACCTACAAGCACTAGCGTAATCGCAAACCCTCAGCGCTTTTAGGCCATTTCCAGGGAGTGCTTTTGAGCAAATGAATGAAACCTTCAATAGGCAAATGTACTGGTTCAAAGCCTATTAGAGGTTCAGAGCTATCGGAGACAGCTATGCAATTGACAGTGCATTTATTCTGGGACAAATGTATGTGCAGTTTGAATTAAACATCCTCAAATGTGACGAGTCTGTCGATCCAGAAAGATCGCTCCCTTCCCAAACTTGCGGTCCGTTTAGCTGGATGGGCCGAGCGAATCTGTTCCAACAGAGCAATGTGAACGGACCCTGTTGATTAACATAGGATCCATTCATATCCATTAAAGGGGTTCTGTGGGGCGTGTTGAAAATAAAAACAGACACTTACCTGGGGCTTCTATCAGCCCCCTGTCGTAGTAATGTCCCATGCCGTCCTCCTCTGTTCCGCGGTTCCCCGACGCCGGCACAGGGCAATTATTTGTCCAACAAGATGAATAATGCGCCCTCCTGCTCGCGTCATCGAAAGCTTACTGAGCCTGCGCAGTAGGCTTCCGATGACGCACGCGGGAGCGAGCAGGCACACGGCCACGCAGCTGCAGTTGGAGAACGGCGGATCGGAGGAGGACGGCGTGGGACATTACTGCTACACCCGCCCCTTAATGGCAGCAGCCATTAAGCTCTACGGTTGTTTGCCTGAGACCTTTTCATGTGCACAATAGTACCAGGACCTTTGCTAGTTTGGAGGACTGCAGGTCATGATTAGTATGTGGGGTGACTCTTTTAATATTAATATATGTAGTTTGTATTGTCTGTAATATGTTTCTGGTTGTCTTTAGGTTTTGTAATTAATAAATTATAAGAGGTTTTGTATGCACCCAAGAGCCAATTCTAATTTTTGTAGCATTTCATATGTACCCGATGAAATTTTTTTATTTTGCATTGTATATAATAAATACAAATAAAAAGTATATATTTTACTGAATTAATGTAGGGATCTTTTTTTTCCAGTGGGCTGCAACTTTCAAAAATCCAATGACTAGCAAGGGAATTAAATACAAAAAGGAAAATCTCAGTACAGGTAGTCCCCTACTTACAAACAGGTTCCATTCTGGGAGTTTGTAAGTTGAGACATGTGTTAAACATGGTGAAACGTGGATAAATGAGTTACTTTCGGACAACTCGGGATACGATGTCCTGCTGCGGCGTGTGTAATGTGCGCCACTAGAGGGCGCATAGAGAGGAGACTGATGAGACAAGCTAAAGAGGTCTCCTGGCAGAGTGAGCGCTCCACTGTGCACCACCGTGGGGACATTAGGGGAAATGTAACTACATATACCGCAAGGTATATGACCGGAGCACACTACAGAAACGGAGGGGGAAGTAAATGCATATGCCGAGTTGGGGGAGCAAATAACAGGCAGCACACTTGGGAGATCCCAGAAAAAAATGCGGTGTTCTCCCCAGGCTCTTTTATCCGGGTGCTTCACCCGGCTAGTTTTGATGAGCACCCGGCTGTCATCAGCTCACCTCCTACGCTGTAAGCAGAGTTGCTCACAGAAGCACCAGCCCTGCATTCTCTCATATTGCCCCACCTGGCTACTTTTTTATGCCATCCGTCTGGAAAAAATTTCTGGGGAGAACACTGAAATGTATGCATATGAAGGACATAGCATTAGTGACTCGAGTATAAGCTGAGACCCCCACTTTTGGGCCACTTTTTCGGCCCCAAAAACTCTGCTTATACTCAAGTACCCTCACCTAAAGGATTATTAGGAACACCATACTAATACAGTGTTTGACCCCCTTTCGCCTTCAGAACTGCCTTAATTCTACGTGGCATTGATTCAACAAGGTGCTGAAAGCATTCTTTAGAAATGTTGGCCCATATTGATAGTATTGCATCTTGCAGTTGATGGAGATTTGTGGGATGCACATCCAGGGCATGAAGCTCCCGTTCCATCACATCCCAAAGATGCTCTATTGGGTTGAGATCTGGTGACTGTGGGGGCCATTTTAGTACATTGAACTCATTGTCATGTTCAAGAAACCAATTTGAAATTATTCGAGCTTTGTGACATGGTGCATTATCCTGCTGGAAGTAGCCATCAGAGGATGGGTACATGGTGGTCATGAAGGGATGGACATTTTCAGAAACAATGTTCAGGTAGCCCGTGGCATTTAAACGATGCCCAATTGGCACTTAGGGGCCTAAAGTGTCCAATTTTGGTGAGCTTGTGCAAATTGTAGCCTCTTTTTCTTATTTGTAGTGGAGATTAGTGGTAACAGGCGGGGTCTTCTGCTGTTGTAGCCCCTCAAGGTTGTGCGTGTTGTAGCTTCACAAATGCTTTGCTGCATACCTCGGTTGTAACGAGTGGTTATTTCAGTCAACGTTGCTGTATCAGCTTGAATCAGTCGGCCCATTCTCATCTGACCTCTAGCATCAACAAGGCATTTTCGCCCACAGCACGGCCGCATACTGGATGTTTTTCCCTTTTCACACCATAGAAATGGTTGTCCCAGTAACTGAGCAGATTGTGAAATACTCAGACTGGCCCCTCTGGCACCAACAACCACGCCACACTCAAAATTGCTTAAAGTGAACCTTAAGCCAACTAAAAAAAATGAGTTTTACTCACCTTGGGCTTCCCTCAGCCCCCTGCAGCTGTCCGGTGCCCTCGCAGCCTCGCTCCGACCACTTCCGGTTTCGCCGTCAAGACCCGACAGGCTGGGAACGCGAGTGATTCTTCGCGTTCCCAGCCACAATAGCTCCCTCTATGTTGCTATAGCAGCATAGAGGGCTGCTATAGCAACATAGAGGGCGCTATTGTGGCTGGGAAGTGGTTGCCGTCGGGTCCAGGAGGATCGGAGCAAGGCTGCGAGGGCACTGGACAGCTGCAGGGGGCTGAGGGAAGCCCCAGGTGAGTAAAACTCATTTTTTTTAGTTGGCTTAAGTGCCTCTTTAAATCACCTTTCTTTCCCATTCTGACATTCAGTTTGGAGTTCAGGAGATTGTCTTGACCAGGACCACAACCTTAAATGCATTGAAGTAACTGCCATGTGATTGGTTGATAAATTAACTGCATTAATGAGAAATTGAACAGGTGTTCCTAATAATCCTTTAGGTGAGTGTATATAAGGTACTTATACATCAGCTAAAAAGTTTTACACTCAGGCACAGAGCTTAAAAATCAGCTAAAAAGTGTACAGTGTCGACTATGCATCTACAGGCAATCTGTGGCTATAAAGCAGTGTATCTTGCTGTTCTAGCCAGTCACAGGCAGCATAGCTACTAGCATTTACATCCTTGTTACGTAGACAACCACACGTTGCTTCAAATCTCTCCAGATGTCAGATGACATGATGCATTGAGTGTCAGAATCTGAAGATGTCATGTGATCTCCTCACCCCACATGCCGTGCAAGATTCCACAAATGCCAACCTTCAGTGCAAAATATGGCCCTATAAGGTTCTTTCAATGGATTATCAAGTAGGACAAATTTATTACATGCAGCTTACATTTCCACATACAGTATATATCCCCGTAAAAGGCAGAATCAGGCTGCTACCTGGAAAAGGCATTTTTAAAAGAAACCAGTAAGAATGCAGAGCAACTCCCATTTTTTAAAGTGTTTCAGAACAGAAATATGCTGATAAGTTAAACCACTTTCCCCCAGACTGGCCTACCATATTGAGGGGACATGGGATTGGAAATATATAACACTCAAGGAAAAATCTGCGTAAAGGCTAATTTTATTTATGTAGTTGTACAAAGTGCTATTAGTGCAAAACTAAACTGTGCCCTCTATATAACATCTAGCTGCACAGATCTGGCCAGTACAGCTCAGTGGCCATCCAATCCATAATGGCAGAAATAAACAATAGTGATGTCATTTCCTGTTCGCACAAAGAAGCTAGGAAGCAGACAGTAGGCAGGGCTTCTGGTAGACAGGAAGAGGCTTCCAACTTCACTGCTACATACTGTCATTGTCCTGCCTGCTGATATCAGAAACCTCACCTTCAATCTACCTCCTAGTGTTACAGGAGATGACATCATCAATGATTGCAGCTCTAGTGTGGATAGGAGGGACACAAGGCAGCAGAGGCCAGCTCTCTGTATCTGGTCATCCTAGGCAGTGGCGTAGCAATAGTGGTCCAGAGGTAGCAACCGCATCAGGGCCCTTGGGCCACAGGGGCCCCGAAGGGTCCACCTTCTATCACAGTATTAGCTCTCTATTGGCCTGTGCTGGTAATTATCACTTCTATAGATGCTGCACCTCTGACACTGTGGTTGTCCTTGGCAGGTTTTGGTGCACCATATCAATTGTTATGTATAGAGTGCTTGGGGGGGCCCAAGCTATGCCACTGATCCTAGGTAAGGTGGTAACCTGATTTAGAGTGTAGAATACTTCACCCAATATAAATGATCAGCTTTAAAATCCTATGGCCTCAATTCACAGAGCTTTATCAAACGTTTGATAATTTTACTCATGGGTAAAATCTAATTTTAAATTCACTGAGATGTTATAGATTTATTGATCATTTCATCGATAAAACATTCGATAAATCTATAACACCTTAGTGAATTCAAAAGTAGATTTTACCCATGAGGAAAATTATCAAACGTTTGATAAAGTGTTTGATAAAGCTCTGTGAATTGAGGCCATATGACATTTTAACACACACACAAAAAGTAAAATCAGAAAAGGGGCTCTCTTGTCATCATATAGCGTCATAATTTATAAATTGTTATAGCATAAAACAATGAAATTGTGCTTAAAAACCTACCCCCCCCCCCCCCCCCCCAAAAAAAAAGTATACTGTATATAATTGCTAATAAGCCGACCTCGTATATACATCCGCCCCAATATTTGACCCTCTTAAGCTGGACTTTTTTAATAATTCTATCCAGCAACGGTAAAGAGAAAACTAAAGCAAAGGATATAGAAGCTGCCATATTTATTTTCTTTTAAACTGCATATTGCCTAGCTGTCATACTGATCCTCTGCCTCTTATACTATTAGCCATAGACCCATGAACAAGCATACAGATCAGGTGCTCTGACTGAAGTCTGAATGCTGCTTGCTTGTTTCAGGTGTGTGATTCAGACACTATTGCAGCCAAAGAGATCAGCAGGACAGCCAGGCAGCTGGTAATGCTTAAAGGAAACCAGAGATGATTGATACTTACCGTTTTATACATACTTGGGGCTTCCTCCAGCCCCATGCACATGGCTCGCTCCCACGCTGCTTGCAGCTCTGGTATCAGGTCCTGTTAGTTCAGCCATTCTGCGCAAGAGGAAGTCCTCTCTTTACGTATCTCTCCGCCACTTTTATCCAAAGCAGCTATATCCAATTGATATACAAGCAACCTTTTGCCCTATAGACATATTGTGGTCAGCTGAAACATTATAGATATTCTAACTATCAGTAAAACCTGGCACCTTTACTATATGTACTCAACGATAGGGCTGAAAAGTGAAGTTGCATGTACTGTTTAATGGGCCTGCTTACTAATAAAGCTTCTTTTCATGATGTTGATGGTAAATTCAAAATCCTGTGTATATGTTTTCCAGATGTGGTAAAAGGGTGTAACCATATGCAATTAACCATTACTAGTCTGCTCATTTGAAAATAACTAGCTACTGGTATATTGAAAACATGATTTAAAGCTGCTTACACATGAAGGACCACTGTTTTCCAAAACTATCATTCATGATCATTATGTTCTCCATGTACAGACACACTGCTTGGCTCCATGATGAACTGTCTATTCTGGCTTATGGAGATCGGGGTGGGGAGGACAGGAAGGAGGCATCCAGCTGTGGGCAGCACTGGGGATTGCTATAGCAACCACGCTTTATCCAACTCAACAGATCACTAAAGAGGATGATACCATGCTGGGGAGCATGTGCACACATGGTACATTGTCACTCACCCAGAATCAGGGGGTTATCTAGGGGAAACTGTGTGTATGGCAAAAACGGGGGTGGGGGACATCCTTCAAATATCTTAAAGAGACTGTGTACTGAAAAAAAACGTCCCCTGGGGGGTACTTACCTCTGGAGGGGAAGCCTTAGGGTCCCAATGAGGCTTCCCCCTCCCGTGTACAGCTTATGTACACCTCCTCTACCTTTCAAGGCCGATCTTCGACCTAGGTGCCGGTGCTCGACTCCTGCAGGTACACCACTCCTGCCAATCCTTGAACTTTGTAAACAGCACACAAAAAGCTTCAACAAGATAACTGTATTAGCAGCATACAGAGGCACACAACATGTTTCGGGCGGAACCCTTCCTCAGGTGTGCCACATCCTTCACAAGCAACACTTTAATACCCATCCACCAGGAGGTCCATGTGATCACGTGACCTGACCACCAGTAACCATATTGACAAAACAATCAAAATTATATACAAGATTACAACATATTCAATCCGAGGAACTACACATTAATGTCTACCTCAGCTAATAACTGAGGAGTAGGTCACCCAGATACATCTGTATAATACAGAGCCATAATGAACAATTTACGGTATGTATTTTTTTATCCATAGTTCTTTACGATACCAAGCCTGGTTCAATCCTGTTTCAGATACTCTGCGCATTCATTTCACCTAGAAGAAAGAGAAACATTACAAAAAGCATTTAAGGGCTGGTGCACACCGAGCGGCTTTTTCAGCGTTTCTGCAGCCGCTTGCGGCTGCGGATATGCTTGGTCAATGTATCTCAATGGGGTGGTTCACACCAGAATGGGAGGCGTTTTGCTGAAACGCATACTCCCGGGGTGAGGCATTTTTTGGATTGCGGATGCGTTTCTGCCTCAATGTGAAGTATAGGAAAAACGCAAACCGCTCTGAAAAACGCCTGTTCAGAGTGGTTTTGCCGGCGTTTTTGTTACAGAAGCTGTTCAGTAACAGCTTTACTGTAACAATATATGAAATCTACTATACTGAAATCCGCTGCAGCAATCCGCAAAACGCTAGCTGAAACGCTACAGAAAAAGAAGAAAAAGCGTTTCAAAATCTGCTAGCATTTTGCGGATCTGCTAGCGGTTTTTGGTGTGCACCAGGCCTAAAACTCAGGTTCTCATTTAGACCATTGGGATAGACACAATTGAATTTATTTATCCACTTTGCTTCACACTGTAGCAGCATTTTTTTCTGGAAAAACACCAGAATATGCTTTCCGTATACCTCATGGTTGATGAACATGCTCTTTTCTAGGTCCGTGAGGAACAAATTAGCGAATGAGGGGGCTGCCGGAGAGCCCATGCTAGTGCCTTGACATTGGATGTAAAATGTGTCCAAGAACCGAAAATAGTTGGAACGTAAAATGAGTTCCAGGGCGTCTAAAATGAAAAATATTTTTTCATTGGGAAATGTTGTGTCCAATAATTTAGCCTCAATCCGCTGCATCCCCTCCTCATGGGGATCGACGTAAATAAACTTTGTACATCCAATGTGCACAGCATGAAGCCCTCCGGCAATGGGCCTAGTCTTTCCAGTCAGCACAACAGATCCTTCATATCTACCAGCTGCAGGCAATCCAGCGCTGGCTCCCCCGAAGTCTCCCGCAATCCTGGCTTGATATGTTTACCTTCCCTGGCTCTACCGGGGGTGCTGTTGCGTCTCTCAGCACGGAAATAGACGGAAATAGCCGATCTGTGTTGGATCCACTCTGCTGCGCAGGAAACTTTCAATTTTTTCCTGTCCCCACCTCTATTCAATCTCTGCACTCCTATCACAAACCAGCGTAACTGACTGACTCTGTGTCGGAGTTGCAAAAAATGCCTTGATACTGAGGTTTCGTACTCTTTTTTTTTTTTACCTTCTGCAAAATTTGCAATATCCCTTTTATGTTCTTGAATTCTTTGTTTTACAGGTCTTTCTGTTTTGCCAATGTACACATGACCGCAGGGACACTTGAGCCTGTATACCACGTACGGACTCGAGCAGGAAAACCTGTTCCTGATGGGTACATTGGCACCAGTGGAGGGTTGGGACAAGCTGCTCCCTTTCATAATTGCGCTGCAGCAATTGCAATTCAGGCATGGGAAGGTGCCCTTTTTGGCATTAGGTGCTCCCTCATCATGCCTGATGGCAATGTCCGATTTACATACCCAATTTTTTATGGTCTTACCCCTACGATAAGCAAACACTGGAGGTTCAATGAACAAATTACCAAACTCTCGATTCTGCCTAAGTATTGGCCAGAATTTTCACACCACGGAACAAATTCGTTTGGACAGATACCCACAGTTGCACACAAAAGGCAACCGATTAGACACATCTCTTGTTTTTTCTCGCAACTGATCTCACCTCCTCACTTACCTTTCTAAGAGCAAGTTCATCATATCCTTTCTCTACCATTTTGGCAATCAAATTTTCTGCAGCTCTATTGTAATCCGTAAGTTTGGACGAAGTCCTCCGGGCTCTCAAAAATTGGCCTTTTGGAATGCCCTTTTTGACCTTAAAAGCTGCCTGTTCGCAATAAATTGTTACGTTCCATCGGCTTCTGGTATAAACTTGTAACCAGCTTCCCGTTTGCATTGCTGATTGTCACATCCAAGTAGTTAGTAGTACTCATGGACCATTCAGCTGTGAATTTGATGATATGGTGGGCTGTGTTGGCCTCTTCCACCATCATTTCAAAAAGTTCAGCAGGGTCATCCCATAGGATGAGTACATCATCCACAAACCGGAAAAACACCAGTATATGCTTTCTGTATACCTCATGGTTGATGAACATGCTCTTTTCCAGGTCTGTGAGGAACAAATTGGTGAATGAGGGGGCTGCCGGAGAGCCCATGCTAGTGCCTTGACATTGGGTGTAAAATGTGTCCAAGAACTGAAAATAGTTGGAACGTAAAATGAGTTCCAGGGCGTCTAAAATGAAAAATATTTTTTCATTGGGAAATATTGTTTCCAATAATTTAGCCTCAATCCGCTGCATCCCCTCCTCATGGGGGATCGACCTAAATAAACTTTGTACATCCAATGTGCACAGCATGAGGCCCTCCGGGAATGGGCCTAGTCTTTCCAGTCAGCACAACAGATCCTTCGTATCTACCAGCTGCAGGCAATCCAGCGCTGGCTCCCCCGAAGTCTCCCGCAATCCTGGCTTGATATGTTTATCTTCCCTGGCTCTACCGGGGGTGCTGTTGCGGCTCTCAGCATGGAAATAGATGGAAATAGATCGGCTATTTCTGTCTATTTCCGAGCAGAGAGCCTATACTGTGCCTGCACTGGAGCTGGGAAGGTAAATATTTACATCCCCGCTATTCGGGGAGGCACAGCGAGACCACCGTGGGACACAGGAGGACGGGGGAAGCCTCGATAGGATCCAGAGGCTTTTCCCACCAGAGGTGAGTACCCCCCGGGGTAACTTTTTACAGGTTTTTTTAAAGCAAACCTGAAGTAAAAACAATCAAGGTATAATGAAATTGTATGTGTAGTACGGATAAGGAATAGGACATTAGTAGCAAAGAAAAGAGTATCATATTTTTATTTTCAGTTATATAGCTTTTCTTAATAATATTTTATCATCTTATCACAATTGTAGTTTTAAAAGTATACTCTATTTTAAACTATAAAACAAAGCAGAAATAATGACCCTTTGAACTTTTCTGCTGTAAAACCTTATCTAAAGCTGTCTCTCACTGCTTCTTGGCTGTTCAAGAGCTTCATAAAACAGGACTGCATTCCACCTAGTGGGTCAGAGAAGCTCTTTTGCATAGATAACAACTGATGTTTTTTTAACTCTTCATGCACTGGAAAACAATATGACACTACAGTGGGATGCGAAAGTTTGGGCAACATTGTTAATCGTCATGATTTTCCTGTACAAATCATTGGCTGTTACGATAAAAAATGTCAGTTAAATATATCATATAGGAGACACACACAGTGATATTTGAGAAGTGAAATGAAGTTTATTGGATTTACAGAAAGTGTGCAATAATTGTTTAAACAAAATTAGGCAGGTGCATTGGGCACTGTTGTCATTTTATTGATTCCAAAACCTTTAGAACTAAATATTGGAACTCAAGTTGGCTTGGTAAGCTCAGTGACCCCTAACCTACCTACACAGGTGAATCCAATTATGAGAAAACGTATTTAAGGGGGTCAATTGTAAGTTTCCCTCCTCTTTTAATTTTCTCTGAAGAGTAGCAACATGGGGGTCTCAAAACAACTCTCAAATGACCTGAAGACAAAGATTGTTAACCATCAGGGTTTAGGGAAAGGATACAGAAAGCTGTCTCAGAGATTTCAGCTGTCTGTTTCCACAGTTAGGAACATATTGAGGAAATGGAAGACCACAGGCTCAGTCCAAGTTAAGGCTCAACGTGGCAGACCAAGAAAAATCTCGGATAAACAGAAGCGACGAATAGGGAGAACAGTCAGAGTCAACCCACAGACCAGCACCAAGGACCTACAACATCATCTTGCTGCAAATCTAGTCACTGTGCATCGTTCAACCATTCAGCGCACTTTACACAAGGAAATGCTGTAAGTGAGAGAGAAGCCTTTTCTCCACCCACAGAACAAACAGAGCGGCTTGAGGTAAGCTAAAGCACATTTGGACAAACTAGCTTCATTTTGGAATAATATGTAGAAGCTTTCCAGAGGCGCCAATAGAATAAAAGTCACTTAAATGAGCTTAAAACCGATGGGGCAGTGGTGGGCCTATCCCATCCATGCAGACAAAGCAAACAAAGGCAGGACTGTGGCATCAATACATTTATTTCATTTCAATCACTGAAGACTTGATCGCTTAGGTGTTTACTGCTGTTTTTACAGTATTTGACTCTCCATCACTACACCATTCTGCTCTATGTCGTTTTCCTACATGTCCCCTTGCGTGGTTCTTCCCCATTTATACTTTTCCACCCTCAGCAAAACTATCTCCTACAAACACTCTGCTCCTCCATTTACCTACACTAAACTTATACGTAAATCCTTCCCCCCTACTTCACACTATTCCAAGTGCAGCTATTCTACTCACACTCTGGTTACCAAACTGTCTACACAATGCTACCAGTATTTCACAGCTACTACAACTCCAGTCACCCCACCCACTAAGCAATATATTGTGTACTATATCCGCCAATACAAAACTATCTTACTATATTTCCATCGATACATAGAATACAAATATACATATACAGCGCTCTGATATGCTTTTCATCTCTGTCATTTGTAGTGTGATACTCCTGTTGTTTAATAGAAACAACATAGTAGTATAGGGAGCCGCTATTAATGATGAAAAAGGCACTTTATTTATAAATACAAACAACCCAAAATCCCTCTTTAAAACCACCTTAAAAAGGCTGTAACATTGAGGTATGGGGCCTAATTAAAGGAGTGCACTCCTAATGTTAGTCATTATATTGAATATTTCTTCAGGGCCCCCTTGGTTAGATCTCTTTAGGAATTGATCTCTGCATAGCAAATGCCAGTGCCTTTCAAGGATATTTTTTACATCATAATAGTGGGAACCATAGGTAGTAACCATACGTGTGCAACCAGAAGGGTATTGTTCAATATCTTTTTTCCTGGTTGTATTTTTATCCAACAAAAGTTCTTTCCTATTCTTTCCTGATGCTTTTCCATATTACATAGTTACATAGTTATTTTGGTTGAAAAAAGACATACGTCCATCGAGTTCAACCAGTATAAAGTACAACACCAGCCTGCTCCCTCAGATATCCCTGTTGATCCAGAGAAAGGCGAAAAAACCCCACAAGGCATGGTCCATTTAGCCCCTAAAGGGAAAAATTCCTTCCCGACTCCAGATGGCAATCAGATAAAATCCCTGGATCAACATCATTAGGTATTACCTAGTAATTGTAGCCATGGATGTCTTTCAACGCAAGGAAAGCATCTAAGCCCCCTTTAAATGCAGGTATAGAGTTTGCCATAACGACTTCCTGTGGCAATGCATTCCACATCTTAATCACTCTAACTGTAAAGAACCCTTTCCTAAATAAATGGCTAAAACGTTTTTCCTCCATGCGCAGATCATGTCCTCTAGTCCTTTGAGAAGGCCTAGGGACAAAAAGCTCATTCGCCAAGATATTATATTGCCCTCTGATGTATTTATACATGTTAATTAGATCCCCTCTAAGGCGTCTTTTCTCTAGACTAAATAAACCCAGTTTATCTAACCTTTCTTGATAAGTGAGACCTTCCATCCCACGTATCAATTTTGTTGCTCGTCTCTGCACCTGATGTAAAACTGCAATATATTTTTTGTAATGTGGTGCCCAGAACTGAATTCCATATTCCAGATGTGGCCTTACTAGAGAGTTAAACAGGGGCAATATTATGCTAGCATCTTGAGTTTTTATTTCCCTTTTAATGCATCCCAAAATTTTGTTAGCTTTAGCTGCAGCTGCTTGGCATTGAGTACGATTATTTAACTTGTTGTCAATGAGTACTCCTAAGTCCTTCTCCAAGTTTAAAATAGTTTAAATAATAGTTCTCCAAGTTTAAATAATCGTACTCAATGCCAAGCCGCTGCAGCTAAAGCGAACAAAATTTTGGGATGCATTAAAAGGGAAATAAAAACTCGAGATGCTAGCATAATATTGCCCCTGTTTAACTCTCTAGTAAGGCCACATCTGGAATATGGAATTCAGTTCTGGGCACCACATTACAAAAAAGATATTGCAGTTTTAGAGCAGGTGCAGAGACGAGCTACAAAATTGATACGTGGGATGGAAGGTCTCGCTTACCAAGAAAGGTTAGATAAACTGGGTTTATTTAGTCTAGAGAAAAGACGCCTTAGAGGAGATCTAATTAACATGTATAAATACATTAGAGGGCAATATAATAGCTTGGCGGATGAGCTTTTTGTCCCTAGGCCTTCTCAAAGGACTAGAGGACATGAGCTGCGCATGGAGGAAAAACGTTTTAGCCATTTATTTAGGAAAGGGTTCTTTACAGTAAGAGTGGTTAAGATGTGGAATGCATTGCCACAGGAAGTCGTTATGGCAAACTCTATACCTGCATTTAAAAGGGGCTTAGATGCTTTCCTTGCGTTGAAAGACATCCATGGCTACAATTACTAGGTTATGCCTAATGATGTTGATCCAGAGATTTTATCTGATTGCCATCTGGAGTCAGGAAGGAATTTTTCCCATTTGGGGCTAATTGGACCATGCCTGGAGGGGTTTTTTTCGCCTTCCTCTGGATCAACAGGGGTATGTGGGGGACGGGCTGGAGTTGTACTTTGTACTGGTTGAACTCGATGGACGTATGTCTTTTTTCAGCCAAAATAACTATGTAACTAAGTTTGATGTCCCCAACTGTATCCCATTTATTTTGTATGGTGCTAGGCCATTAGTACGTCCAAAATGCATGACTTTACATTTGTCAACATTGAATTTCATCTGCCATGTATGTGTCCATATAGCCATCCTATCCAGATCCTATTGCAATATGACACTATCTTCCTGAGAGTTGATGATTCTGCACAATTATGTATCATCTGCAAAAATAGCAACATTGCTCACTACTGCATCTACTAGGTCATTAATAAATAAATTGAAGAGCACTGGACCCAGAACAGACCCCTGTGGGACCCCACTGCTAACAGTCTCCCATTTTGAGTATGATCCATTGACCACAACTCTTTGTTTTCTGTCCATTAGCCAGTTCCCTATCCATGAACACAGACTCTTCCCCTTGCATCCTCAACTTTTGCACCAGACTTTTGTGGGGAACAGTGTCGAAAGCCTTTGCAAAGTCCAAGTATATCACATCTACAGCATTCCCAATATCCATATTAGCATTCACTACCTCATAAAAGCTGAGCATGTTAGTCAAACAGGACCTGTCTTTAGTAAACCCATGTTGATGCTGAGAAATAAGATTATTTTCTACTATGAAGCTTCCTTAATTTTACTTTCAGGGTAATATAGAGGCTTAGTATACATATAAGAACACTACCAGCGATCGGAAACTGAGCTACTGCTACTACCATAACTGCTTGCTTATACTATGCTTACTAACTGGCTGCTTGGAGGATAAGCTACTGTCGCCTGACACTAACATTTTGAGGCAAGAATTATTGCTACTGCAATCTAACCAAGGGGGCCCTGAAGAAATATTCAATATAATGACTAACATTAGGAGTGCACTCCTTTAATTAGGCTCTATACCTCAATGTTACAGCCTTTTTAAGGTGGTTTTAAAGGGAGGGATTTTGGGTTGTTTGTATTTATAAATAAAGTGCCTTTTTCATCATTAATAGCGGCTCCCTATACTACTATGTTGTTTCTATAATTTTAAATATAGGTGAGACGTTGCATTAATTCAGGTTGATATCCCGCTTGTTGTATATGGTCCTGTTGTTTAATGCCTGAGGAAGCGGGATCTTGCCCGTGAAACGCGTTGCAGTTTTATCTCAGAGTATGTGAATAAATTGTTTTGACTTCAAGCGACAGCATTGTGTCTATTTTAGAGTGGCTGGTCCACCGCCGCCACCTGAATATTTTAAACTTTTTAGTGTGTTTTATCCTTTTGGCGCCTCTGTACATCGACAAATCCAGTTTTCCACCCTTGGCGGAAAGGTGAGGCACCCTCTTTTCCTTCTTCTACAGAGAGCGATATCTTATTCCTGAGTCGGGACAGGTCTAATCTCCCCACCTGCTTATACAGTGGTTGCCTTAGCGGTAACCCTTGTTTGTAAGTATAATACTTACTTGTCATTTTTCCTCCTCGTTCCAATACATACTACACTATACTGGGCTCTCGGTTTTCTGTTTATCTCCCCTGGATGAAACTAAAATTGAGTTATTTGGGCATAACAAAGGGGGTTATGCATGGAGTAAAAACAACACAGCATTGCAAGAAAAACATCTGCTACCTACAGTAAAATATGGTGGTGGTTCCATCATGCTGTGTGGCCAGTGCAGGAACTGGGCATCTTGTCAAAGTTGAGGGATGCATGGATTCCACTCAGTATCAGCAGATTATGGAGATTAATGTCAAGGAATCAGTGACAAAGCTGAAGCTGCGCCAGGGCTGGATCTTTGAACAAGACAACAACCCTAATCACTGCTCAAAATCCACTAAGAAATTCATGCAGAGGAAGAATTGCAACGTTCTAGAATAGCCATCTTAGTCCCCAGACCTGAATATAATTTAAAATCTGTGATGCGAGTTAAAGAGAGCTGTCCATGCTTGGAAGCCATCAAACCTGAATGAACTAGAGATGTTTTGTAAAGAGGAATGGTCCAAAATACCTTCAACCAGAATCCAGACTCTCATTGGAACCTACAGGAAGCTTTTAGTGGCTGTAATTTCTGCAAAAGGAGGATCTACTAAATATTGATTTCATTTCTTTTTTGTGGTGCCCAAATTTATGCTCCTGCCTAATTTTGTTTAAACAATTATTGCACACTTTCTGTAAATCCAATAAACTTAATTTCACTTCTCAAATATCACTGTGTGTGTCTCCTATATGATATATTTAACTGACATTTTTTATCTTAGCAACCAACAATTTATACAGAAAAATCATGATGATTAACAAGGTTGCCCAAACTTTCGCTTCCCACTGTATTTTCCTTGCTACTAATGTTCTATTTCTTAACTGTACTAAACATACAATTCATTACCTCACAAATTGATTTTCACTCCAGGTTTGCTCTTACATGTAGTTTTCATTTAATTGGTTGTGGGCAAGTTGAAGTGAAGCATGGCCTGTAAGAATGGAGTATTGCAATAAGTCAGCCTATGCATATTCCACAAATAACAGGCATCTTGTTCCCCCTAAAATACGTAGCCAGGCAGCAGAATGTCCCCCAGATAAAAACTAGTATCTGGAAAATATCAAGGATGCCGTGGAGCAGCTCCCCCGACAACAGGCACCCATAACACGTACCATACTTGCACTCCTGTAGATGCGCCTCTGCCCAGAATGATTGTGAATGATTGTTGCAAGCAATGAAAATGTACGATGTGTAGGTAGCTTTTGATCTACATTTTAATAAACCATGCCTCAATGCCATTCTCAGTTTTAGGTTAAACGACACCTGAAATGAGAGGGATTTTGAAGCTGCCATATTTATTTCCTTTTAAACAATATCAGTTTCCTGGCTGTTCTGCTGATCCTCTGCCTCTAAAGGTGGCCATACACTGGCCCGATTCCCGGCCGTTTCGACAGCAGATTCGATCCTGGGATCGAATCTGCTGCCAATCGTTCGCGGTAAACGCCGCCGACGATCCGATTTCCTCCCGAAATCGGATCGGTCCGTCGATCGCGCCGTGCGGGAAATTACCCTCGATCGCCCGCGGGTAAAGTGCGCGTCGCTAGCGGCGGCCGATCCGATGAAAAATACATTACCTGATGCGGGCTCCCGGGCGTCTTCTCCGCATCTTCTCAGCGCTGCACCCGCTCCATCCCGGCGCTTCCTGGGTCACTGCAGTGACCCAGGAAGTTCAAATAGAGGGCGCTCTATTTGAACTTCCTGGTCACGGAGTGACACAGAAGGCGCCGAGATGGAGCAAGAACAGAGCGGTGCAGCGTGGAGAAGATGCCCGGGAGCCAGCGTCAGGTAATGTATGCGGGGGGGAGGACAGGCGGCAGGAGCAGCTGAACAGATTGTGATCGGTTTCAGGCTGAAATCGATTCACAATCTGTTTGCAGTAAAGGCAGCCATACGATCCCTATCTGATCAGATTCGATCAGATAAGGATCTGTCAGCTGGTCGATCTGATGGCACATCGACCAGTGTATGGCTGCCTTAATACTTTTAGCCATAGACCCTGAAAAAGCATGGAGATCAGATGTTTCTGACTCAAGTCTGACTGGATTAGCTGCATACTTGTTTCAGGTGTGTGATTCATCCACTACTGACCAGAAAAATCAGCAGGACAGCAAGGCAACTGAAATTGTTTAAAAGGAACTAAATCTGGTAACCTCCATATCCCTCTCACTACAGGTGTCCTTACAATTTTGTTGATTTGAAACTGGCAACCTGTTATTTATGGTATTATTAATTTATAAAGTCTAAACATATGGCTCTGTATAAAGTAATAAACAAACATGGGGTACAAAATTTTACGAAATACAGAGATGGTACAAAATACAGAATCGGCACAAAGTAAAGGGTTGGTAACTGGTGACAAAATTAATATGAATAAAGGTGTAATGCTAAGACACAAAAGGTTGAGAGAGCCCCGTTCTTGAGAGCTTACAATCTAAAGTAATAGGGGTAAACAAGATATGGGGTAGTATGCAATATTCATTCATACCTAGAGGCAGTGTGTTTTAGGTTATCTAGTAGGAAGTACTACTTGGCCAGAGGTCAAAGGGGAAATGGCCTAAGGTAGAGCGTATGCTTGACGGAAAAAGTGAGTTTTGAGGGCACATTTAAAGATATCAAAGGTTGGAGAGTGATGGGTATGTTGTGGCAGGGGATTCCAGAGGAGGAGTGAAGCATGTGCAAAATCTTGTATACATGAAGGTGAGGATTCTAGAGGAGGAAAAAAGGTCATGTGCAGATTTGAGACTGCGGTTCGGTTGGTATCTGGAATGGTAACCTTGTATTTTTATAAATAGCAGTCATTGTTTATAAGTGTTTGGTCTCTAATGATCACTCCATTTTGTATCCAGGAGACCTTTTATGAAGTAGAATATATTGGTAAAATAATTGTACTGTATTTATTTTCTGCCATACCAAGTAAAATAAGTTCTTCAGAGGGACCTTTGTCTCCCAAAAAATTACATTTATGGAGTAAAGGCTAGCAGCTCAGGATCTGCTGAAATACTATTGGTCAATCAACCTGCAGCTTTCTACTTTTTTCCACATACCTTGCGCGTTACCTATTCTTGTATTTTTCCCAAAAATGTAATAAAGTCACAAATGAAAACGTGATTGCAGCAAAACAGAAAAATAACGGCGGCAATATTGCACTGACAAGTGTGTGCCTGGCCAAAGGGGTCTTTGTACAAACCCCTTACCTAATTACTACAAAGGATTATACGGATTATACAGTTTTTAATTAAAATACAGAGGTTCTAAATGGCTAGAATTCTTTCTACTGTTTCCTGCTAGAGATACCTTGTAAGCTTGCTTGCAGGCTTGATTGAAGAAACGCGGTCCCCAGCAACTTGTCTCTTCAAACTCCGAAGATACTGTACCTCTGCTGTGTATGGACCCAGACACATGTCACAAGGCTGGTTTATGCTAGTGTGGCAATTTTGAAAGAGCCATCATGCTTAACAAAAGTCAGCAGCATTGCTCTGCCACACATTGCGTAATCTAGGCCAGTTTATATTTCTGGGCCCGTAACCAATCTCACCCATACATTGGTGAGGGAAACCATTTTGACTACCCCTGCTTATCTCTTGGCCTTTTTGGTAAGGGTGAGGGTATTGGCGAAGGTGGAGGCAGAACTTCCAGGCCCTAGGGACCGACCATGGTTGCCTTGAGGATAATTCAGATTTGCTGCTGATGTGTTTTTCCTAATTCCAATGCCTGGATTTTTTTTATTTGCAGTAAATTAAAGGAATCTTAAAGCAAATTGTGCTACCCCATGATATACTTACAGGGGGCTTCCTACAGCCACTTGAAGCCAACATGTCCCACGCAGCTGCCGGCCCATGGTCACCGCCAGTGCAGAGGCCGACCTCCTTTGCTGCTCCTGCGCAAGCGCCGCTGTCAATTAAGTCCACATTGTCCGCAGTGTACTGCGCAGGCGCAATAGTTCTGTGACTGCTCAGTATGCTAGGGACAACGTGGACTTGATTGACAGCGGCCCTTAAAGCAGATACAGTAAGGATGACCTCGAGTTGAGCCTCTGCACCGGCGGGGACCCCGGGCCGGCAGCTGGGAGCGGAGATACTGCGTGAGACACGCCAGCTACAAGGGGCTGGAGGAATCCCCCGGTAAGTATATCATGGGGCAGCACAATTTACTTTATGATTCCTTTAAGTCAATTAATCACAATCTGCGGTAGCAGTAAATATTTCACACCAAATACCAGTTTTGTTAATGATGTCTCGGCATGGAGTACTGTGTAACCTGGCAACCTTCCAACACTGTAAATATCTATTTTAAATGAGTGCCTAGCATTTCAGTGTGCATACATCAGCAGCCAAGCTTGCCTTGTAATTAAGATATTAAAGTACCACAGAACATAAAATAAATATTGATAGCCTTTATTACCATGCCAAGGCAAAGAGCAGCTTATCAGATGCAAATATGTTTGAAGTAGACCTGCAGGCATAATGAAGACAATTTTCTCATGTTGAACAGATGGCAGAAAGTCACCCAGCTAATAGTGCTGCCAAAGTTCATATGCCCCAGTGGCTATGATTACCTGTTGTTATCCTCAATTCAACTCCTGGGAACTGAACTAGGGATGCTCAATGAGATGCAAATCATTTGGAGTTGATGCAGGATTATGCACATCGAATTGTACCTCAGCAGGATTTGATTGGTTCATTTTCAAGCTGCGTATATTTGCATACAAATTTGCATCTCAATTTGCATATATTTGCATCTCATTGACCATCCCTACTGTGAACATTGAGGGGCCACAATGTTACGCAGAATGTTTCTACTTTGTTGAAATGTAGCTAAGCCCCTCCCTCAGCTTTAGATGGGCATTGAAGCAGACTTCTGTTTACTTAAGCCTGGTACACAATTATGATTGTCCAATCACTGCCCGATTATACCACCTCTATAGAGTATGTGCAGAGAGCAAGTTCATAAACGTCTACCTTCTTATTTCTCATACCAGTCGGTGCAGGATCTGGAGAGCCAGGCCATTAGCATAAACCAAGAAGGAAGGATCTGAAGGGATAAAAAGCCCCCTTTGACCTATTTATGGGAACAATCAATAATTACTTTTCATTACTTATGATCGTAAAAAGTGTGTCAAAAGATAGCATTTGATGAAAAAAAGAAGGTTAAAGTGACAGTGAAGCGGAAAAAAAACTCATAACATAATGAATTGGTTGTGTAATACGGATAATTAATAGAACATTAGTATCAAAGAAAATAGTGTCATATTTTTATTTGCAGGTATACAGCTTTGTCATACATATATATATATATATATATATATATATGTATATATATATACATATTCTCTAATAATTGCAGTTTCCACAATACACTCAGCATTCTAAATGATTTTACAGAGAGGGCTAATGAGCCTTTGAACTGTACTCTGCAGAAAAACCATAAACAAAAAAGAAACAATGAGAGACAATTGAGATAAGAGCTTCAAAAGACAGTACTGTCCAGGACTTTATAAAGTCACAGAGCTATTTTATTTCTTAGCTGTACTACACATACAAATCATTATAGCATAAGTTTATTTTCACTGCAGATTCCCTTTAATGGGCACATTTTAGGGTGCATACACACATCCAATTTTGATTGGCCAATTTTACCACTTTGCAGTATACCTACACAATTCTGTTTTGGCCCTCATACTACACGGAAATGGTAAAATTGGTCAGTGATTGGCCAAAACAAATTGGATGTGTGTATGCACCCTTAAGGCTCACACACACATCAGACTATAGTCTTTGGAAAATGAAAGATCACAGACCAATCTTACCACCCTTCATGTAGTATGAGAGCCACACCTACACAGTCTATTCTATGGAGCTGAACTCCACATCAGAAAAAAATCTTTGCAAGATGCTGCACACACAGATGCTGTACAGACACAAAAGATCAGTATCTGCAAAAGATCTGTTCCTGCCAAAGATCCGTTCTTGCAAATTGCATTTATAGTCTATGAGATCTGCAGATCATCATACACACCTTGTTTAACCTACTTTAGTTCCTGGACGTAGCAACTACGTCCAGGTACCATGCGCGCTCCCGCGGCCGATCGCGTGTGCGTGCACGCGCGCTCCCAGCCCGCGGTTTGTTAGCCAGGCAATCAGTGAATCGGGCTATGGTGCCCGATCGCTGATTCCTCTCCCCCGCTGAAAAAGCAACAGCTTCTCTCGGAAGCTGCGCTTTTTCTGGCTGTTGCCTCCCCCATGCGTCTCTCTAAGGGTATGTTACGCTAAGAGTGACGTCATGTAAACAAACTCATGGCCGCCATCTTGAGGCCAAAAAGTAGAGATGAAATATTTCTATATTTTTTTTATTTTAAACTTGTAAATAGTGATAGATGGAAAACGGAAAAAATGCACCTTTATTTCCAAATAAAATATTACATAGTTACATAGTTATTTTGGTTGAAAAAAGACATACGTCCATCGAGTTCAACCAGTATAAAGTACAACACCAGCCTGCTCCCTCACATATCCCTGTTGATCCAGAGGAAGACGAAAAAACCCTTACAAGGCATGGTCCAATTAGCCCCTAAAGGGAAAAATTCCTTCCCGACTCCAGATGGCAATCAGATAAAATCCCTAGATCAACATCATTAGGCATTACCTAGTAATTGTAGCCATGGATGTCTTTCAACGCAAGGAAAGCATCTAAGCCCCCTTTAACCACCCTGGCGTTCTGATTAAATCGCCAGGGTGGCTGCGGGAGGGTTTTTTTTAAATAAAAAAAAAACTATTTCATGCAGCCAACTGAAAGTTGGCTGCATGAAAGCCCACTAGAGGGCGCTCCGGAGGCGATCTTCCGATCGCCTCCGGCGGCAAGAAATAACACGGAAGGCCGCAATGAGCGGCCCCCCGTGTTTCGCTTCCCTCGTCGCCATGGCGACGAGCGGAGTGACGTCATGGACGTCAGCCGACGTCCTGACGTCAGCCGCCTCCGATCCAGCCCTTAGCGCTGGCCGGAACTGTTTGTTCCGGCTACGCTGGGCTCGGGCGGCTGGGGGGACCCTCTTTCGCCGCTGCACGCGGCGGATCGCCGCGCTGCAGCGGCGATCAGGCAGCACACGCGGCTGGCAAAGTGCCGGCTGCGTGTGCTGCTTTTTATTTGGTGGAAATCGGCCCAGCAGGGCCTGAGCGGCAGCCTCTGGCGGTGTTGGACGAGCTGAGCTCGTCCAGACCGCTCAGCAGGTTAAATGCAGGTATAGAGTTTGCCATAACGACTTCCTGTGGCAATGCATTCCACATCTTAATCACTCTAACTGTAAAGAACCCTTTCCTAAATAAATGGCTAAAACGTTTTTCCTCCATGCGCAGATCATGTCCTCTAGTCCTTTGAGAAGGCCTAGGGACAAAAAGCTCATCCGCCAAGCTATTATATTGCCATCTGATGTATTTATACATGTTAACTAGATCCCCTCTAAGGCATCTTTTCTCTAGACTAAATAAACCCAGTTTATCTAACCTTTCTTGATAAGTGAGACCTTCCATCCCACGTATCAATTTTGTTGCTCGTCTCTGCACCTGATGTAAAACTGCAATATATTTTTTGTAATGTTGTGCCCAGAACTGAATTCCATATTCCAGATGTGGCCTTACTAGAGAGTTAAACAGGGGCAATATTATGCTAGCATCTTGAGTTTTTATTTCCCTTTTAATGCATCCCAAAATTTTGTTAGCTTTAGCTGCAGCTGCTTGGCATTGAGTACGATTATTTAACTTGTTGTCAATGAGTACTCCTAAGTCCTTCTCCAAGTTTGATGTCCCCAACTGTATCCCATTTATTTTGTATGGTGCTAGACCATTAGTACGTCCAAAATGCATGACTTTACATTTGTCAACATTGAATTTCATCTGCCATGTATGTGCCCATATAGCCATCCTATCCAGATCCTGTTGCAATATGACACTATCTTCCTGAGAGTTGATGATTCTGCACAATTTTGTATCATCTGCAAAAATAGCAACATTGCCCACTACTGCATCTACTAGGTCATTAATAAATAAATTGAAGAGCACTGGACCCAGAACAGACCCCTGTGGGACCCCACTGCTAACAGTCTCCCATTTTGAGTACGATCCATTGACCACAACTCTTTGTTTTCTGTCCATTAGCCAGTTCCCTATCCATGAACACAGACTCTTCCCCAGTCCTTGCATCCTCAACTTTTGCACCAGACTTTTTGTGGGGAACAGTGTCGAAGGACTTTGCAAAGTCCAAGTATATCACATCTACAGCATTCCCAATATCCATATTAGCATTCACTACCTCATACAAGCTGAGCATGTTAGTCAAACAGGACCTGTCTTTAGTAAACCCATGTTGATGCTGAGAAATAAGATTATTTTCTACTATGAAGTCATGTATAGTATCTCTTAGTAACCCCTCAAATAGTTTGCATACAACTGATATTAAGCTTACAGGTCTATAATTTCCTGGATCTGATTTTTTGCCCTTCTTAAATAATGGGAAAACGTGGGCTGTACGCCAATCCACTGAGACTCTGCCAGTTGCAAGAGAGTCACAAAAGATAAGATAAAGGGGTTTATCTATAACTGAACTTAATTCCCTTAGGACCCGAGGATGCATGCCATCCGGGCTAGGTGCCTTGTCTATTTTTAATTTATTTAGTCTTGCCTTCACTTCTTCCTGCGTTAAGTATTTAATATTACAGTTAGAAGATTGAGACTCTTCCGCCTCTGTAGTTTGCAACAGTGCTGTTTCTTTTGTGAAGACAGAAGCAAAGAAAGCATTTAATAACTCTGCCTTACCTTGGTCATCCACCATTGAGTTCCCACCCTCATCCTTTAGGAGTCCTATACAGTCAACCTTTCTTTTTTTAGAGTTAATGTACTTGTAAAACGTTTTTGGGTTAGATTTGATATCCTTAGCGATTTGTTTTTCAGCTTCAATCTTTGCCTGCCTAATTTCTTTTTTACAATTTTTATTGCACTCCTTATAATTGCTTAGTGCAGCCTCGGTCCCCTCCTGTTTTAAGACCTTATAGGCATTCTTTTTCCTCTTCATTTTATCTTTAACCTTTCTATTCATCCATAGAGGCCTTTTTTTATTCCTAGACATTTTGTTTCCATATGGGATATACATACTACAATATTGATTGAGTATAAGTTTAAAAGCTTGCCATTTCCCTTCAGTGTCTTCCCCTTGTAGTACATTATCCCAGTTCTCCAAACTTAGTGCCTGCCTAATTTGATTGAACTTTGCTTTTCTAAAATTCATAGTTTTAGTGGTCCCGCTGCCCCGTGGCCTATCAGTCACCAGATCAAACTTTATCATGTTGTGATCACTATTTCCCAAATGTTCTTGAACCTGCACATTTGATACATTATCTGGTCTATTAGAAATGATCAGATCCAGTAACGCATTCCCCCTAGTTGGTTCAGTTACCATTTGAGTCAAGTAATTGTCCTGTAGTGCTGCCAGAAATCTGCTGCTTTTACCAGAATGGGTAGCCTCAATACTCCAGTCAATGTCTGAAAAGTTGAAGTCGCCCATAATTATGACCTCATTTTTACTTGCAGCTTTTTCAATCTGCTGTAGCAATCTCAGTTCTGCAGCTTCATTAATAAGAGGTGGCCTGTAGCATATTGTCGCCATACATTGTGATAGGGACATAATTTTAACGGTGTAATAACCGGGACATATGGGCAAATACAATACGTGAGTTTTAATTATGGAGGCATGTATTATTTTAAAACTATAATGGCTGAAAACGTTTCTTTTTCTTCCTGTTAAAATGCATTTACAGTAAAGTGGCTCTTAGCAAAATGTACCCCCCAAAGAAAGCCTAATTGGTGGCGGAAAAAACAAGATATAGATCAGTTAATTGTGATAAGTAGTGATAAAGTTATAGGCTAATCAATGGGAGGTGAACATTGCTCAAGTGAAAACGACGGAACGCGAATGGGTTAACTGACATTCATCTGCAGATCAGACAATCATCTGCAGATCTGAAAATCCATCCTGGTGGATCTGATCTGCAGATGAATGTCAGTTAAACGAGGTGTGTATGATGATCTGCAGATATCATAGACTATGAATGCATTTTGCAGGAACGGATCTTTTGCAGGAACCGATCTTTTGCAGATACTGATCTTTTGAATGTGTACAGCATCTTTGTGTGCAGCATCTTGCAAAGATCTGATGGGGAGTTCAGCTCCATAGAAAAGACTGTGTAGGTATGGCTCTCATACTACATGGAAGGAGGTAAAATTGGTCTGTGATCTTTCATTTTCAAAAGACTATGATCGGATGTGTGTATGAGCCTTTAGGGTCTGAGCACACTGCCAAGTTACTAATCGGATTTAGGCAACCCGGCTCAGCATGCGATATGTAGGGGGCATCAGGCAGTGCATAGACAGCACGGTCTGATGTGCACACTGATGCACTGCACAGCCAATGGGGCAGCACTGCAATGGATTGCACCAAACACCTGTACACAAAATGGATCCTTGGCCTAGACAGCCCCAAACACCTGCCTCAACTGACTTCCATCCAGCAAGTGTACAGCAAGGCTTCATTCTCTTGTGATCATACATGTACAAACTGGAATGTTTATCCACAGAAAAAGAGCCTTGCTATCAGTATCCATACACCACATGAGCTAAGCAGGAAGTCTGTCTCATGTCAAAAGTTACCAACGTGAATCAATACATTCCCCAGGAAGCAGCTATGCCTTTTTCAATGGATATTCAGCACTGTGATACGTTTATAAATCTTGTAATCTTGTGCTTTACATATAACAGCTGAGCTTAGAGCAGAACATTTCATTCAACGCAGACATCTCTCCAGAGCTGAAATTGTGCAACTACTGTAAGCCGCTATAAAGTACCCATTTATCATCAGCTCAATATATGGAGGAGTTGTAAACTGAATCTTCTACATTTCTTTGTGTTCGACTGTATAACAAAATACTCTTACGCCTTTCAACAAATAGATCTCATAGGTATTTTATAGGTCATCTCCATATCATGGAAAATATGCCTTCTTACACCTACAGAATCCCGGCGTCACAACCAGCTTGTATGGATGTATTAGCGGGGCCATTCTCAGCATTCCAGGAATGAAGACTCTGAGATCCATTACTCATATGGTGATAACACTACAGTGTACATATTACCCTATTACCCAGCAAGCTCATGGTGAACCAGAACTCCTAGGAGTGTTTAACCTTCCTGGCGGTAAACCCGAACGTAGTTCGGGGTAAGCCGCGCAGGAGGTTTTCTCAGGCCCTGCTGGGCCGATCTGCGTAATTTTTTGTTTGCTGAATGCAGCTAGCACTTTGCTAGCTGCGTCAGCACACCGATCGCCGCCGCCCCACGCCGATTCGCCGCTATCCGCGCCGCAGAAGAGCCACCCCCCTAGACCCCTGCGCTGCCTGGCCTATCAGCGCCAGGCAGCGCTAAGGGGTGGATCGGATCTCCCTTAGATGTCCATGACGTCGGTGATGTCATCCCGCCCCGTCGCCATGGCGATCGGAGGGGCTGGGGGCCCTAGGCTCGCTACATGATTTAAAAAAAAAAATCAAAAAAACGGCAGTGCTGCCCCCTGGCGGTTTTTAATAGACCACCAGGAGGGTTAAGGGGCTACAAAGGACTAAAAAGCCCTCTTACTAAAACGTGATGCAAAACAAAAGTTTTCCTTCTTAAAACAGAAGGCATTTGCAATATTTCAGATTGAAGTGAGCATATCTCCAACGATGCAGCACTGCTGAATATGCAAATCATCCTTTGTTGTCTTTGTAAGCTAGCCACACCTCCAGAACCCTGGGAATGCAATGATGTGTCAGCTTGTTAATTGTACAGAGCAACAATAATCCAACATGCATACAGACTGTTTTGGATTGGTTGATCCTCATCAGTGCATGGAATGAGTTAATGGGGCTCTATAGGGCAGGACTTGAAACACCCAGAGTTACAGATTACCCAACAAACTCATAGTGAACTAGAACTCCTAGGAGTGTGTAAGGGGCTACAAAGGACCAAAAAGCCCTCTTACTAAATTGTTATGCAAAACAAAAGCTTGCTTCCTTAAGACAGAAGGTATTTGCAACAAAGGAAGATTTCCATATTTAGCAGTGATGCATTGTGGGAGACATCATATGCTCACTTCAATCTGAATAATGGCAAGTACAATCATAATCATCACAAATACTACTGTATAGTAATTATTTTCTTTTTTTTCCCCACAGAATGACCATTTAATTAAATGGGAACCGTGCTTAAAGGATACCCGAAGTGACATGATGAGATAGACATGTGTATGTACAGTGCCTAGCACACAAATAACTATGCTGTGTTCCTTTTTTTCTTTCTCTGCCTCAAAGAGCTAAATATCAGGTATGTAAGTGGCGGACTCAGTCCTTGCAGACAGGAAGTGACTACAGTGTGACCCTCCCAGGGGCAAACCCAGGATTTTCAAGGGGAGGATTCCTGAAAGGTCTCCCTCAGCGACGCACAATACAGTATAATAATATGGTAGGACATCATGCTGGGTATACATAATGCAATTTCCCAACCGACTGGCAACAGGATTGATCAGGAGCAGTTTGGATACAGATAATAATGAGGATAGCCAACATTGCTAATGAAGGGGAAAGTGAAGCATTCACACAGCAGGGCACAGACAGGGCTGTGCTTATACCTGACTCTGTTAAGTTCTCCATAGATGCTCCATGCTCTGCACACACACTGCTGCTACATCCAAAGTCAACTGTAGTAGGGAAATAAAGGGGGTGGGGCTGTGAGCTGTAGGATGCCTGGGGCTGTGAGCTGTAGGATATTCTGGGGTATCAGCATGTGCCTGTCCCCAGACACTGTACCAGCCCTGGTCTGAGGGACGATTCTGGGCAGCTGTAATCCCCCCCCCCCCCCCCCCCCCCCGCGTTTGCCTATGCTCACTGATAAGAGATTCCAACCATAAAACACTTTCCTAGCAGAAAATGGCTTCTGAGAGCAAGGAAGAGATAAAAAGGGGAATTTCTTATCAGTGAGGGTCACACTGTAGTCACTTCCTGTCTTAGTCAGGACTGAGTCAGCCACTTACATACCTGATATTTAACTCTTTCAGGCAGAGAAAGAAAAAAAGGAACACAGCATAGTTGTTTGTGTGCTAGGCACTGTACATAAACATGTCTATCTCATCATGTCACATGTCACTTCGGGTATCCTTTAAAAAAAACAAAACCAGATACTTTCTTAAGGAGAGGGAAGGCTCTGGGTCCTAATGGGCCTTCCCTCTCCTCTCCCAGTGTCCTCGGTGCAGTGCTGTCCCCGGGAGTAGTATTTGACTAACCAGCCCTAGGCAGCTGAGCAGGAAAAATCAATACAGCCACCTCCTTTGTTCATTCCTCCCTCCAATCAGTGGCACACTTTGGTGCTGGCTCCTCTCTCCCTCCAATGAAAACAGAGAGGCAGCCGAGGGAGCCCGCCCACACAAACCCATCTAACCAGGAAGCAGCAGCAGTGTGCAGGGGAGTCAGGGCGCGTTTCCACTTGAGCGGAAACCGCCGCGAATCCGCAGAGTTTCCCCGCAGGCAAATAGTGCGGGGAAACTCTGCCATAGGGTGCAATGATAACGCCGGCCGAATCGCTACCGCTAGCGATTCGGCCGGCTTTTCCATCCGAATCGTCGCGGGAGGCTGCGGATCCCATAGCCGTGCATGGCACGGCTGATGGGATTCGTCTGCTTTCCCCGCAGACCCAGAAGAGAAGACGCGCGCCGCTCAAGTGGAATCGCGCCCTAAGAGAGCCACGTGTAGTTGTATACTGCTCTGTCTTTACAGCATTAGATCTGTTCTGTAAATGGACTTTAGGGAAAAACGGAGGCGAGAGGAGTAGAAAGATCCCGAGGATTGAGAGTTCTGTAGTTTATTCTCCTTGTTCTCCTCTGAAGCTATTTATTTTATCTCTTTTTATTGCGCATATTAAGCATTAAGATCCAAGCTGCATCCTCACGGCATAACAAGGTATTTATCCCCCTGAAATCCCAGGGTAAAATTCTGCATTCACAGAATTTATCTTCCTGGTAGAGGCAGAGCTGTGCGCAGTAGCTCTACCTCTTATCCAGTCAATCTCTTCTCCGCCTCTCCCCGGCCCTCTCAGTCTTCTTTCACTGAGAGGGGCGGGGAGAGGCAGAAATCAGCGGAGAATGACTGAATAAGAAGAGACAGAGCTACTGCGCACAGCTCTACCGGGCAGCAAAAGCTGCGACTTCAAAAGTCGTGAAATTTTGCCCCGGTATTTCAGGGGGCTAAATACCTTGTTCTGCTGTGGGGATGCGGCAAATCAGCTTGGATCTTAATGCTTAAGGTAATTACGCAATAAAAAGAGTTAAAATAAATGGCTTCAGACTCTTTAAGTACTGTGGCATTGAAAGAAGGATCAGTAAGCCGCCACTTTTTTAATGAAGTACTGTTATCACCTAAAAGCTTGGTACCCACTACAGCTGGATCTCCAACTGTCAGCAGGTGTGCACAGGTACATATTATGACAGCGCCGCTCAGTCCGGCGTGGGGAGAGCCGAATGACGGCTTTCCCCACTGCCGCTAAACTCCGAGGCGGCGTTAAATACTATTCCTCCTCTGAGTTGTAGCAACTCGGAGGGAGATGTAATTCGGGGTCTGGCAGCCGCCAGAGCCTCGAATTACCGCTACGTGGGGCGCGCATAGCATGAACTGATCCGAGGTGCGCACAGTGCATTGTCCACTCCGATAGTCTGTTTTGGTCCAATAGGAGTCTGGAACAGATGCGTTTCCACTATAGGCTTTTAAGACAAATGCATCTACTCTCTGGAAAAAAACATGCCAAGTAAAAATGGATCCTATAAACAATACATGATACCTGAACTTGTGGAAACGGTCAGTTTTTAGTCCCAGTGGGAACTGTGCCTGAGGCCTGGAACCCTCTACAAGTCACTAATTGCGATCACTGTTAATTTGAAAGCGATTTTATGGGCATTTGTGGTGATTTTGGTAGCGAATTTAAAAAGTGTAAGCTTTTTGCCAGCGATTGTGATAGCGATTTGCGATTAGCGATTTTAATTCTGATTGGTCTTTTCAAATTATTATTCTTTTGTTTCAAATATTATTATTTTTTTACAGTATGCAGTAATTCAAAATCACAAATCGTAGCGATTCATTGGCGAGCGCTTATATATTTTACATTGGAGCGCAAACACTCCCAAAATGATTTCTCTAATCGCAATTTGTCCTGTGGAATCTGTCCCATCCATTTACATTGGCAGAGCATTCAGAAAAATCGCTAGCAATCGCATGTTGTGGGAGCAGAGGATGTTCAATGGGAAAAATATGCACTTTCTAGCATCAAATATATTGCTATTGCTATATATATATTCTCCCTGCGAGTCAGTCCCACCCATGTCAATGAAATAATTACACCAATGAATCTACTTTTATCTGTTTTGGATCCAATGCTTATAATTAGCAGTTGGGATAAGCACAAACCACAGCAGTGTCACCCTATCTGAGGATATACACTCAGGGCTCGTTTCCACTATAGCGAATCCGCATGCGGGCACTGCATGCGGATTCGCATACTCAATGTAAGTGGATGGGGCTGTTTCCACGTGTGCGGCAGCGTTTTTCGGTGCGGGAAAAATCTGCACGACAGGGTCGTCAGATTTCGCATGCGGCAGGAATGCGGGCGAATCGCCGCTAATGCATTCAATAGGGAAATCGCATGCAGCTTTGTCATGCGGATTTCCCCGCGATTTCGCATGCGATTTTGCATGAAAGGCAATGGAACTTTACACAGGCAGTGACATGGTTAAATTCGCCTGGCTCCTTGCCATGCGAAATCGCATGCGAAATCGCGGGTAAATCCGCATGGGGAAACGCAGCCGCATGCGATTTCTTCAGCGGTGGAATCCAGGCGATTTCGCACCGCTACAGTGGAAACGAGCCCTCAACGATCTCTGTGCTGAAGTTTATTAACACTTCCTGTACTGGAAACAATATTAGACTTATGTCTCTTCTCCTAATGTTTTATTTCTTAGCTGTACTACACACACAAATCATATCATATATTTTTTTCGCTTCAGTGTTTCTTTAATGCTGCTCATAAAGCTGAATTACAGTCTGGCATAACATGGCATATAATACAATAAACACGTTGATCTTATTTCCCTACTCCTTATTGCCACTATGGTTATTCAACCTGCCTTTGTCCTAAAACAATGTCATCTGTGTAAAAATCAGAATCTTCCTCTCTGATCACAGTGCAGCACAGGGTGGGATTAGCCTCTGCATGGGTATGCTTTATCCAGTTTAATGAAAAGGCTATTTAGTGAGCAAAATGAACTGCACTAAGTGCTAGCAGTAAAGTTTGGTGCCACAGAATCTCTGTGCTGCATTTGGTTGGCCTTGTCTCCTGCACTTAGAGATTAAAGAACAATCTCCCGGCAAGGAAGGCTTAAGGGGCCCATACACTGGTCGATTTTAGCCTTCAATCGTATTGATTGATTAATTGGAAATCGATTGCCGTTCGATTGGCAGATTGATCGATTTGTGGCCAATTTCGATCGATTTTGATCTATCTGACAGGATGGAAGATCTAGGTCGATCTGCTGCTGGCAGCAGATCGATGGCCCGTAGAGTTGCATTGCATCTAATGGCCCAAAAATGCATTTAGATCGATTTTAAATAGATTTCCAATAGATTTCATTCTGAAATCTGTTGAAAATCTGTTCCTAGTGTGTGGCACACATCAGATAGATTCCTGTCAGATTAGACTTGACAGGCATCTGACAGAAATCTATCTGATGGTCGAATCTGCTGTAAATCTATAAGTGTATGGCCACCTTTAAGCTGAATACTCACCACCCAATGGAGGAAGATGGATCCAGCAACACTCCCCTCTTGTTAAGCATTCCATGATCCATCTTCTGGCCGGCGGTTGTGCGTGACGTCACACGGCGTTACACGAAAAGCACGAACATAAGGTCAATCGATTGCAGTACTTTGTGCGGAGTCCTTGGGGATTTTATGGATCCACCATGATGGTCGTTATCGGCACATGGTGCTAAACGACATTCACGTGATCGTGTACGTGTACCCACGTCGCGAAAAACTATTGTTCATTGCTCAAAGTATCGCCGGTCGTCTGTAAAATCGTCAGGAAAATTACATAGTGGGAACTGGCCTTTATTCTACTAAGGGCCCAGGGCCGGTCCTAGACTTTTTGCAGCCCGCCCCCAGTATAATAATGCCCCCCTCCCAATAGGTAGCCTTCAGGGGGTAGCGAGCAAGAAGGGGGTATTGGGAACAGTGGCGGGGAGGGGGGTGTGCGTTCCACTCTCGTCACTCGTCACATCGGCAATGCTGTCCACTTACAGTACAGTGGGCAGCATTGCAGGAAGTGACGAGAGTGGAACACGGAAGAAGTGAGTCCTCCCAACCCGCTGCCTGACAATATACGCTGATGCATTAATAGCCGGAGGGAGGGCGCAGGTCGGGGGACTCAGGCCCGGCGGCCCCTCTCACACATGGCCGGATGGGTGTCACCCCCCCCCCGGATTTGCCGCCTGAGGAACCCGCCTAATCGGCGGACCGGCCCCGTTTCCACTAGACTTGAATCACCATGAAATCAAAAGGCTGTATACGAACTGTGTGCGTGGAAAAAATATGCATGATTCATATTGCTGCAGAACACATCTAGATGCAAATGTGTGGGTGCCGTATCCATTTCGTAAACTAACACAGCACCCCAGTCAAAAAAAATTTCAAGCACTTTGAAAAAAAAACAAGACTTTGTTCCCAGAAGGTATAATGCTATGGCTAATTTGTTGCAGCAGAAAGGACACTCTGACTGTATTTCTGCAGTAAGGTGGTGATAAGCTGTTCAATAAAACAATCAATTTAACAAGGGATCAGATCATTTTAAAGCGGACCTGAACTCAGAACTTCCTCTCTGCTCTAAAAGATAAGCAACAGCATAATAACCTTTAAAGAAAAACAGGTATTTTCTACAGCTGATACAAATCCTGCAGTAAATCTGCAATGTGTCCCTACTTCCATGGAAGCAGAAAAAGGGTTATTATCCTGTGTTTACAAATCAGCTGCTCTGCCAAGGCAGTCAGCTGACACAGTTGATAGATCAAATTACAGTTGTGATTAGTCACAGATAAGGGGGAATTAAACAGGCTAAACTTTCTAAATACATACAGGGTGTATTTCTCTATGGTTCCCTGTCCTGTGCAAGTTCAGGTCCACTTTAAAGTCTTCTGCTGCACTGAAGAAGGATCAATGACATCTGGTTGATTTTCAGCATGTGATAGTGCAAGCAGATTGGTTAAAAAAAAAAAAGATCAAACTTGCTCCACATCATTCTCTTGTACAGGACTGAGCAGTACAAAAGGATGTAGAGTAGAACGTCTGATCAGATCAGATTATTATACAAATCCAGCTGAAACTGTACTGCCAGTGGTGGTACAGATCACATTCAAAATTCTTTTTTTTTTTTTTTATTTGTTCCCATAAAATGTTCTTTTTCTATCAGTCTGCAGAGCAAATATTTCTCTTTGACTTAGGCAAGAATGTATTACCATAGTGTAAACATCCATGAAAACATAAGTGTCTAGAGGCCGAACCAAACACCACTTTTGTAGCAAACATTTTATTACGTTTTATCTGTGACAGTTTATGTGTGTACCTTTACTGCAAACAACTTTACACGGTATGCATTGTTTCTTTGCTGTGGTACATCTAGCAAAAATATTTGAATATTGACAAACAAGGATATAAAATAGTTTTGGGCCCTTTTTCATTGCTGCTTGCGCTTGCGTTTACGAATGCACTGCGTTGTGATAGAGCAAGCAGCAATTTCCACTTGCTGCTGCTTGCTCCATAGCCGGCGATTGCGTTCGGGGAGAAAGCTACACGCACTAGTGGGAAATGAGATCGGCAAAATGGCTGTGATCCACTTTTTGAAGGGTATCGCAGCTAGTGGAAAAGGGCCCTTATCGACAACCTAGAAGGAATGCATGTCTGAATTACCCGACTCATAACACGTATTGAAGGCTGTAAACACTGTGGAATATAAGGGACTCAGTAATGTGAGCTGGTCATAAACAAAACAAAAAACATGATGGTGTAAAAATGTGCAATTCTCTTTTGGGTCATAGTAGACCATAGTGAGCACTGCAAAAAGCTTACTAGCAGTTGTATTACTGTAGTAAACACCTGCAGTGAGAATGTATTGTAATATATCTATGCGTGTACTGTCACAGTTCACAGCTGGTGCATTTATTTACGTACAACTGCTACATCACTAACCTTTCAGCAATACTCGCCATAGTCTGATGCAAAGCAGGATCACCAACAAGCTAAACTAGAGTAGTTCCTAGGGCATAGTGGCCATCCAGGGGCCTTACTGCTGCCATTAAAGTCTATGCCCCCAACTCAACTTACCAAAAAAGCCAGATGCAAAGCAGCCGGAGTCAATATTGCTACATAGAGCCCATTTCATCTTTCTTAATCCATCTCTGGTCTAATGAGTCCTGGGTATATTTTGCAAACTGTTACCATGTAATTTCAGAAATGACTTGATCTTGGTCAGAATGTGTGTGTCACTGTTCTCCAGCCCTCGGGAACCTTAGTAATTCAATCCTGCATATTTCTGATCTCTGTTGTGTGCTTGCATCTTGAATTCTGCTCCTGACTGAGATGCCGGCAGTGATGTAGCAATAGAGGAGTCAGAGGTTCTGAACGCACAACAGCCCCGGGACCTGAGAGGCCCACATGAGACCAGGGCCGGATTTATACTCTTTGTGTCCCTAGGCCAAGTATGTTGAGGCTCCCCTTTCTTGTGCTGCAGGGCCCCTGATTCCACGTGCAGTCCCTCTCTTTCATGAGCAGCTCCCTTGGGCATCAGTTCCCCTTTTTAATGTGTTGCTCCCCATTTTCTGCCTCCTCTTTCATATGTAGGAACCCCTCTTTCATGCCCAGGTGCCCTTTTTGGCTGAAGTCACCCAAGGCCAGGGCCTTTGAGGCCTTTCTAGAAATCCGGCTCTGCATGAGGCCCTCCTCTAGTCACTGCAGTAGCTCATTATTGGTGCTGTATTGGTAATAATCACTTCTACAGATAGTGGTAATCATTAAACCATTCCCTTTCCTTTGCTTTCACCTCTCTCACACAGTGGCTGTCCTTAGAAAACTGGTTTTGGTCATTTGTATCATATGATTGATACACAGTGGCCCATACGTAATTCACTTTTCCTAGGAGATTATTGTTTATCTTCTGTTTATAATAACTTTTCAGCTCTTTGCAGTTAAAAAAGTACCAAAGTAGGTGAAAAAGTACTGCCAAAATTATGTTGAGTATTTTCTTGCTTAGTAGTGGTTTATAGGGCATTTTACTGATAAGATAAGAAAACTTAGGAGAAAACATTCATTGGATCAGGCCCATGCAGTGCTGGGGTAGGAGGTGTAAAAATGTGCACTTTGGCCCATGGCGCTGTAGCTACGCCACTGGATACAGGGATTGGCTTACTAAAGCTGGACTACATTGGAAAAAATCAATGAGCTGGAGCTTTAAGAAAAAAAAATGATCTGCAGATAGGTGAAGCATGCAGTTCTTGCCTGGCTCATAGCAAACTATAGTGAAACTTCCTAGAAGAGTATTTTCATATACATAAGGCACTGACATCAAGAAATTTCTTTCAATAAGTCCAGGCAGTCTTGCTGTAATAAAAAATATGTATCACTGCGCATGCAGACTCAGTCACAAATGTTAATTTACAAAATGTCCAGCATCCTCCTTGTCTTCTGATCTTGGTGAAGACTGCAAAAGGTTTCGTTCCTAGCAGAGTTCTTCTTTAAAAACATTTTGGAACATGTCTTTAGTTACTTCATTGAACTCCAGCCTGACCTTCACCGCAGCCTTCTACCACATCACTCTTCCCGCATCATTCCTACCTTTCTTAGCTGCCCATCATATTTTATATATTTGGTCCCAGCATTTAAACAGCAATTAGAAAAGCAGCAATACATTGGTTGGTTGTGGCCAAGATTTCTTTCCATGCAGCAGAAAGTCGCAGAAGAAAAGATACAATATGAAGATGAGCCTTTACGTGTTGCCCGGAATGGATGTGGACTACTCACTAACCACAATGCTAAAATAAAGCTGCAAACACCACCCATGTGTGCTCTGCCTATAGGTCCCTCACTAAACTTGTTGGTCTGGCTGGATAGTGTAATGGGTAAGAACCCAGGCTGCGTGTGTATTGACCAGGGTTTGAATCTTGGCTCTTCCTGTTCAGTAAGCTTGCACCTATTCAGCAAGGATTCCTTGGGCAAGATGTCCTAATGCTGCTATTACCTACTGAGCACGACCTAGTGGCTGCAGCTCAAGTGCTTTGAGTCCACCAGGAGAAAAGTGCAATATAAATGTTATTTATCTTGCCAGGGAGGCCAAGGGGCAGAAACCACAGGACGACAAAGGCCTAGCTACTCATTGAAATTATTAGTCAGTAAATCAATCTAAAATTTGATTGGCCCAATTCCAACCTGCATACAATTTGCAATAATTCTGCATGCCAATCAGAATTATTCCTCATTGGCCATCTCTAATGAGCACTAGATATCAGTCCCTTCTCCTCATAGAAGGTAAAGTGAAATTCACCCCAAATTACTTAATAATAGCAGTAAATACATGGCCCACTTGCCTGCCTTCATGCCAAACTTTCGCGTGCGGCCTACCTAGTACCCACTGGCCAGGCACCTGTCCTGCAGCACCACACTGCCGGCTGCAGTCTCCATAATGCATGTACCACAGTGTGGTGCTCATACATCTGGCCTGTAGATGTCACTGCTCTACTTGCATTATTTTATAAGATTATCTAGACTGTTGTGGGTCATTGGTTCCTGTTCTGCCTGGCTGGAGACACAGAGGAAAGTCACCATGTATCTAGAGAGCTGGTGAGTCCTGTAAATAAACTTTGTTTCAGTTATTCTGCCTCCGTGACCACTGAACACAGCACACAGGAAGTCAGCATGCCACTACCCTGGCCAGATCTGTTTGGAGCTGGCTATATATGCATCTCAGGCCTTAGGCCCGCTTCACATCTGCATTTTTTTAACACAACCGAAACGTATACTGTACAAACGGAACGGATGTGAAAGGATCCAATGTTAACCTATTGGACCATTCACATGCGTTCCGTACGTTCCGTTCCCCAGACCAAAAAAAATGCAGCAGGCCCTAATTTTCCAGACCGCTCTGCCGAGCGGAACGGACAACAAAATGCTGCTGCATTGGTGCAATGGAAAACAAAAGGTTTCTTCACACTAGTGAAGAAACAGACCGTTCCACGGGGACTGGGGAGATGTGGGGACGCAAACCTGAGCGGTGGGAGAGTGAGGGAGGGTGCAACAGCCAGGCGGGTGGGTGAGCGAGGGTGAACAGGGCCGAAATACATACCTAAAGGCTGGCGGTAGAGGCTTCGGTCTTCTTCCGTGTCATGTGACTATGTGACGCGTCATGATGCGCTGTGTAATCACAGCGCAAGAAGAGGAAGCCTCTGCCACTGCCATTAGGTATGTATTTGCTGGTGAAATCCGATCCATCGGTGATCAGATCAGTTTTCACAATCCGTTTGCCAATGTGCACAGAGCCATCCGGATCCGGTGAAGCGGAGACCGGATCTGCTCACCGGATCCGTTTGGCTCAATATTTGTAATGTGAACCGGGCCTTAGGAAATGGTTTGCATATATGTGTGCTGGCCACACTACCACTAGAGGTATGGATCTGGAATGGCCACATACCAAAGTTTGGCAAAAGGCAGCTGAGCAGGTAATGTGTTTGCTAGGGACCTTCAATGAGATGCAATCTCGCTGACCATCCCTAGTGTTACTGTTAACTTATATTACCTCATTACCTCTAAAACTGGAATTTCACTTTAAACATGTGGTAAAGCCCTGAGGTGTATGACGGTTCAATATAAATAGATAATATGTTAGTGTGCCATTCTGTTTAACCAAACCTGTAAGGAGAAAAAAGGTAAAGATTAGATACATACCTCAGTAGAGAGAACACCCTTAGATATTCCTGACGCTTCCCGTGTCCTCCTCAAACTCACCTCGCTTGGTGTGTTTCTCTTTCTCTCTGTGGCCGCGCTCCAGTCTGTGTATGAGCATGGCTGTATTGCACATGGGAGTGCACAGCCCTGGCATATGCAGTACACCATGCTTATACAAGGAGGAAAGCGCAGCCCTAAGCCCTTGTCAGATATATGCTTACAAGGTCCCAGCACCGGATCAGTGGGATGGAGGAGTGAAGCCTCTGTACTATCCAGACTTCTTTCTACTGAGATAAGTACTGTATATTTTGGACTTTAAGACTCACTTTTTCTCCCCCAAGAATGGGGGAAAAAAGTCGCAGCGAGTCTTATAGTCTCCAAATGCAGGAAGTTCCTGACTTGTGAACGCCCGCCAATACGAACCTCCGACCAGCCGCAATGTCGGGGACTCCCTGTACTGTGCCCATGCTGAGGGGGACACAAAGGGGCATAGAGGAGGACACAAGGGGGACAAGAGGTACAAGGGGGCATGAGGTACAAATGGGGCATAATCCACAAGATGCCCCATTACCATGGATGCACCATTTTTTCCCTTCGTTTTTGTGCTCTAAACCTAGGTGCGTCTTATGGTCAGGAGCGTCTTATAGTCCGAAAAATACGGTAACTAATTTTTACTCTTTCATCCTTACAGGCTCATGTTAAAGGAAAGCCTGTAAGCACATTTTTGTTTCTTGTACGGGAAAATCCCTTCCCTCTCTAAAGGCTGTATTATTACCATTATTCTGTATTTATACAGTGCTGACATTTTCCGCTGCACTTTGCAGAGTACATAGTCATATCACTAACTGTAAGGATGTGTTAGCTCTGGCTTTGCTGCTGGTTATGTTTTAGCACGTTCCAGCATGCAGTGTGAAAGGCGGTGGAATCCAATTAAGGACCAATAAGCAGAAAGCTTCTCCTCAACTTGCTCCAGGAATGAATGACCTTGCTCTGCTCTTTCTTCATCTTTTAGCTCAAAAGCTCCAGATCAAGCCAAGTTCAGTTGACTGCATGAAATGATTTGTCTATGGTGGTTTGACAGCTACTACAGACATGCATTTGTAGACAAAGACATTTTCATTATAAACTACCCATTCATTTGATCAGGGAGTCCACGTTACTGTGGCAGTTCTGATGTCTGTGTTGGGGTACATTGTAGGCATTTCAGAGCTCATGTATTGACTCTGTCCTCCTGCAGGACCGCATTTTCAGTGGGATGTCTGGCCATTCATGGTCCCATTTGCTATTACTGGATATTATTCCCATGAAAAGAGCACATGCTGTGATGATTCCATAGGGCAGGGTACGCAAGGTATGCCAGTATTAATCACTGAGCATTGTCCTATCAATAGATTCTATATTTACTGTTTAGTACTTTTGCCAGTACTGCAGGCTTTTTTTTATTTTATTAAAAATAAAAACATTAAAAATGATTGGTGGGCTACAAAGGTATAAAAGTGAAGGCTATGTATTATGTAAATATAAAGCTGTGGACGGTGGGGCATGAACACTTGTCAACTTGTCTCGCTCTCCTCCAGGATCCGTAACACCTGGCATTGCCCACTGCTTGCCAGTGAAGAATTTGGTCTCTAAAAATAAGCACACAAAATGAAATGGTCAGTGGTGTTGGACGTATCAACATGATTATTACCTAAACTGCAGTATAGTAAAACAACCACAAGATGTCACTGTCTGTAAAATAATGCAACGATCTCTATGGCATTGTTATTTCCTGTATTCTCTCTGTATTCCTCTCTGTTGTAAGTAAGCGGCATTTCCTGATGGTGGTGTATGGTTTATGTCTGCATGTTTTTCTTCAGCAAAGAGTTCTAACTTGTTATACTGGGTGCCTATCTGCCTGTACAGACCACTCCGCTCCATCAAGTGAACTTTATGAATATTCATCTTTTTTAAAAGTGTTAGTATATTTATATAGACGTGTGCGTAAAATGTCTTAAAGGGAACCAGAGAGGAACTCTCTTTAAAAACAGAAAAAGCTTTTATACATACCTGGGGCTTCTTCCAGCCCCATCAGCATGGATCGCTCCCACGCCGCCGTCCTCCGCTTCCTGTATCGGCGGTACCGGGTCCCGTCACTTCCGGCGGACGCGGCCAATTGTCCGCATGAGCAGGGGCTCCCTCCATACCCTTACGCGTGCGGCTGCTCAGTATGCAGCTGCACGCGTACGGGTATGCCGGGAGCCCCTGTGATGCGGACAATTGGCCGCGTCCTGCCGCCGACTGGCCGAAACTACGGGACCCGGTACCGCCGGATACAGGAAGCGGAGGACGGCAGCGTGGGAGCGATCCGTGCGTATGGGGCTGGAGGAAGCCCCAGGTATGTATAAAATCTTTTTTCTGGGGCCTCTGGTTCCCTTTAAATATGTGAGCCCTGATCAATAATGCAATATACTTGCATTATTTATTTTCCCCTGCTTAAGATATAGGCATGGAACCCCCAGACTGTCCAAAATAAATTGTTAGACCATTCTTATTTTAATGCTATATAACAGGAAGGTCAAACTCAAATACAAAGTGGGCCAAAATTGTACACTGGGACTAAGTCGCGGGCCAACCTCAATCTGCACTGGCCACCTCTTCACTTATAAAGTTCCTAGGTATCTAATGACACCTCTCCCCATACAGTTCCCTGGTGTCTAGTGGTCCTCCTCCCTCCCCTATTCAGTACCCTGGTGTCTAGAGATCCACACCCTCCCCTATACAGTTCCCTGGTGTCTAGTGCTTTCCCCCTACCTCCCTGATTATGGCTTCCCTGGTGTTCTAGTGCTTCACCTCCAATATAGCTTCCCTGGTGGTCTATAGTGGGCCAAACATAATGCAAAGTGGGCAAACCCCTTGAGGGCCAAATTGAATGGTTCTGAGGGCCAGATTTGGCCCACGGGCTGGAGTTTGACTTGTATGCAATACAAGCGATGATGTGTGCTATTGGAAAATGTTCTTTGAAAGTGTTGCATCTGCTTTTGCTTTTGTAAATTTACTACCTACACTCATTATCATCTCTCTACTGAAGCGCTTATAACATCTGTAATGGTTAAAGTGAATCGGAGGTGAAAATAAACTGAAGAGATGAACAATTGTATCTATCCTACGCCTAAAAATGACATTTGTTTTAGATTTCCCATGGTTTTATTTTATGTGTAAACATTTACAAAGTAGATTTAATGTTTTATTGGCTCTACTCAATGGCAGTTTATAAATAAGTCCAACTAAGAACTTGTTCTCTGCAGGAAAATGTTTTATTGCTGTAATTACTTATCAGAGAGGGTTACACTATAATCCAACACAAGACAGAAACTGTCACTTGCATGCCTGAAGGTTAACTCTTTTTCAGGCAGAAAAAAAAAAAAAACGAACCCAGCCTAGTTATTAATATGCTTGGCACTGTACTTACACATGTTTATCTCATCATGTCACCTCAGGTACACTTTGATTACTAATGACTTATTTTTTTTAATGTGAAAAATTGTGGTGACAAGCTTGTCTTTTAGTAGAGTTGAATTCAGTAATGTAGGTAGATTGAAATAGGAACCAAGACATCATTTTAAGATATTTTAAGAACCCTTGAATTGGTATTAATTCAGCATTTTTTCTTTCCTCTAAAACATTCTTTAAGACATAAAACATACTACCAGAGAAAACTAGTAGCATTCAAATAGTTAAATACAGCACTTTCTTTTTCAGTGAGAACCTTATCTACAATGCTGAAGTTGAGGAAGTGATTACCTTGTTTTATTTTATTTTCAGCCACTATTAGTTATCATTGCTAGCAGCGTTTCGGCTAAATACAAGCAGAAAGTGTACACAGAAGACACATTCTCACTGGATACCTTATAATAAATAAATACAGCAACTATGCAATAAATTACAATGACAGCTTTCAGAGCAGATAAACTGAACTTTTGTGAACTTGTAATTTGTAAATGGACAATAATACTTGTGCACAAAAGCAAATTTGATGGGTGATAAAAAGCAGGAAAACATGTTTTTACTGAATTTTATGTCAGAGTTTAATCCCGCTTTAAGTGTAGCTACACTGACAGTTTAAGATTTTTTATATACTAATAAAAGTATGCCAATTTGGATAGCTGTGGAATATGAAAAGGTTTATAAGGTGTAGAAGGTGCACAGAGGTTTATAAGGTGTAGAATGTGCACAGAGAGCAAACCAGCTAAAGGTGGCCATACATTAGCCGACCAACCAACCAATCGACCATCCAATTCGATTATTATAATCGAATTGGATGAAAATTGGTGCTGCTAAGTGCATGCCCGACCGACAAAGCGACCAACTTCGGGACAGAAAATGGCCGCACGGGCGGCGGTATGGTGGTCGATTTGCGAACGAGCGACGAGACGACGAAACCCCCGCCACTGCCACCGCAATGTATAAATGTATGTAGTGTGTGCATTTATTCCTTACCTGTCCGGTGTCAGCCTCCACGCGGTTTCTGTCCATTTCGCCGGGTTCCGCATACACGCTGGTGGCGCATACCGTCTGACGTCAGACGCTATGCGCCGCTAGTGTGTATGCGGTTGTTACCTGGCGAGATGGACAGACACCGTGTGGAAGCTGCTACAGGACAGGTAATGTATACATGCACACACTACATATATTTTACATTTTGGGGGCAGCGGTCGGGTGGACGCGGCGGGCTCAGACAATTCCCTGATGATTTCATGCTGAAATTGGTTGGGAATCGGCCTGTAGTGTATGGGCAGATTCGACCAAGAGACAAATTTAGCCCTAATCAGATTTGATTAGAGATACATTTGTCTCTTGGTCGAATCTGCCCATAATCTTCTAACGTATGGCCACCTTAAGAGAGAAACGCAAAATAGTGACCTGAAAGCAAGACAGTAATGTGGAGACAGTGAAGACAGAAAAAAAAAGCATTATAGAAAAAGTTCCAAACAAAGATAGAAATAGCAAAGTACCAGAACAGGAGCAGAGTGAAAAGTGACATAAACAAAGATCAGAGAGAGCAAAGTGCCAGACACAAAGATCAGAGTGAGAAAAGTACAAAAAAACTGAGAGAGTAAAGTGCCAGAAACAAGAGCAGAGAGGGAGAGAGCAAAGTGCTAGAATCAGAAAGCAGAAAGAGGGAGAGGACAAACTGCCAGAAACAAAGATCAGAGAGAGCAAAGTGCCAGAAACAAGAGCAGAGAGAGAGCAAAATACCATAAACAAGGGCAGAGAGAAAGCTTAAAGTGTGGGAAACAAGAGCAGTGAGAGTACACAAAGTGCCAGAAAAAAAGTGCAGTGAGAGTGAAAAGTACCAGAAACAAGGATTAGGGAGAACACAATGCCAGAAACAAGAGCAGAGAGAGTGCAGGAAGCAAAGAGCAGAGAGGGCACAAAATGCCAGAAACTAATAGCAGAGAGAGCAAAATGCCAGAAACTAGAGCTGAGAGCAAAGTTCCAGAAACCAAGCAGATAGAAAGCAAAGTTCCCGAAACAAAGAGCAGAGAGAATGCACAGAGTGCAAGAAGCAAAGCGAGAGTAAGTGCTAGAAACAAGAACAGAGAGAGAGGGGAAAGTGCCAGAAATGCAGAGAGAGAGAAAATTGCCAGAAACAAAGAGCAGAGCTAGCACACAGATTGCAAGAAGCAAAGAGCAGAGAGAGAGAGAGCACAGAGTGCCAGAAACAACAGCAGAGAGAGAGAGAGCAAAGTGCCAGAAACAGAGCAGAGAGTGAGTGTAAAGTGCCAGAAACAGAGCAGAGAGAGAGAGTGTAAAGTGCCAGAAACAGAGCAGAGAGGGAGTGTAAAGTGCCAGAAAGAAAGAGTAGATAGAAAGAAAAAAATTGCCAGATAGAGGGAGAACATAGGGGCAGACAGACACAGTGGAATGTGCTAGAGAGAGGGGGAGAGAGGGAAAAGTGGCAGAAAGAGTTCAAACCACAAGATAGATAAAGGTGGCAAAAACAGAGATTGGGAGAGCAAGGTAGCAAGGAACAAAGTACCCTTTAACCACTTAACGACCAGCTAACGCCTATAGGCGTCAGCAGGTCTTAAGTGGGTTACCATGGAAACGGCCGCTCGATCGAGCGGCCTTTCCATGTCAGTTCACGGAGGGTGTCTCCGTGAACAGCCGGAGAGCCACCGATCGCGGCTCGCCGGCAAAATGTAAACACGCAGGGAAGAAATCCCCCTAGTGGGGAAAAAAGGGGGGAAGTCTGATCGCCCTGCTGTATTCACGATCTGTGCTGCGGGCTGCAGAGCCCACGCAGCACAGATCTCTAAAACACAGCCCGGTCCTTAAGTGGTTAATTATAACTATATAAAGAATGAAAAAGGGCTTTGCTATGGTCTTTAGCCTTGCTTTATCTTCTTCTAGTCCGAACCCAAAAGCAATGTTTCTCCACATGTGGTCAAAGTACCATTGGTGGGACATGGCATAGTGAAATCCTATGCAAAACTGCTTTGTGGCAGAATATACTCACTTTAACGTCAGTCATTAGCATATATTATAAAAGGATGATAACTCACTCATTGGCATCACTGCCATCTCCATAACATCGATGATTCCTAATGTTCATAGCAGGGTTCTGGCACGCCACACAAACTGTGTACCCTTCCCGCAGGTAAAGCATCCAGCGAGCGTGCTGGCGGTCCTCCAACAAGCAGCCTGGAGACAAAGATTCAACCCGAAATTCCACACAGTACCTGCAAGAGGTCATTGAGAAACAACTATTCACCCTTCAGAACATTTATCTCAAGAATTTCCTGATCACAAGCTGTATGTAGAAACATCATTAAAGGGAAATGATTCTTCTTTCCATTATAATTTACAATCAGCTAAGGGTTTCTATAACTGACTTTACCACTCTTCTTTGTAATCTTAGAAAAGGTATTCCTCTAAGAATACTTTCCAGAAATGGGTGTGTTTGATTTTGGCACCACAGGATTGAGCTAGAGGGCCCAATAATTGTTAATGCAATTGGCGATACTCTATTTCAAGAATGTGATGCTGTTTTTGTCAGGGATTTCACTGCACTTTCCTCGTCAACCTTCCCAGTGAGTCCTCAGTGTTAGGCAGAGGTGTAGCTAGGGTTTTCAACACCCGGGGACATAGTCGGTTTTTGCACCCCCCTCTGGACAAAATGGGTGTGACCACACATCAGAATGTGGTTGTGGTCATGGGTCGAGTCAAATGTCATTTAGATAGCCATATGTGCCTCATTACCCCATTCAGATAGCCAGATGTGCCTCATTACCCCATTCAGATAGCCAGATGTGCCTCATTACCCCATTCAGATAGCCAGATGTGCCCCCCTCTTCCCCCGTCTAGATAGCCTGATGTGCCCCCCTTTAAAGGGAACCAGAGAGGAACGTTAAGAAAAAATAGAACAAGCTTTTATACATGCCTGGGGCTTCTTCCAGCCCCATAAGCCTGGATCGCTCCCACGCCGCCATCCTCCGCTTCCTGTATCGGCGGTACTGGGTCCCGTCATTGCCGCAAGTCGGCCGGCAGACGCGGCCAATTGTCCGCATCACAGGGGCTCCCTCCATGTATGTAAGCATGAGGCTGCGCAGTAGGCAGCCTCATGCGTACGTAGATGGAGGGAGCCCCGTGTGATGCAGACATTTGGCCGCGTCTGCCGGCCGACTTGCGGATCCAGGCAGCAGAGGACGACAGCGTGGGAGCGATCCGTGCGTATGGGGCTGGAGGAAGCCCCAGGTATGTATAAAAGCTTCCCCCAACGTCTCTGGTTCCCTTTAACCACTTGAGGACCTAGGGCTTTACCCCCCTTAAAGTGACTCTGTAACAAAAATTACAACGTTTTTTCTACCATCCTACAAGTTCCTAAACCTATTCTAATCTGTTCTGGCTCACTGCAGCACTTTGTACTATCACGGTCTCTGTAATAAATCAATGTATCTTTCCCCTGTCAGACTTGTCGGCCTGTGTCTGGAAGGCTGCCAACTCTTCCGTGCTGGTCTGTTCCTCTATGCACACTCCAGTGTGTGTTTTATTTACATAAGCCAGCAGCTTCTCTGCTATCTTATCAGTGATAGAAGAGAGCTGGATAAAAATCCTCCTCTGTTAGGCTGTGAAAGTAGCTGGCTGACACATACTGAGGAATTACAAACACAGGCACAGGCAGAGCTGTCTGCAGGAAGCCTGTAATGTTCAGTGCATGAGAGAAGAAGTGGACAGAAGGTAAACACACAAATGATCTTTTGAGATTCAAAAGGAAAGCTGTATACAGCCTGCTTGTGTATGGATGTATTTTCCATGTGTGGACATATTGTACATCAATCTACTTCCTGTTTTGGTGGCCATTTTGTTTGTTTATAAACAAACTTTTTAAAACTGTTTTTGACTACTTTTAATGCGGCGAGGAGCGGCGAAATTGTGACAGAGGGTAATAGGAGATGTCCCCTAACACATTGGTATGTTTACTTTTGTGCGATTTTAACAATACAGATTCTCTTTAAGGACCGGCCACTTTTTTTCCATTCAGACCACTGCAGCTTTCACGGTTTATTGCTCGCTCATACAACCTACCACCTAAATGAATTTTGGCTCCTTTTCTTGTCACTAATAAAGCTTTCTTTTGGTGCTATTTGATTGCTATTTGATTGCTCCTGCGATTTTTACTTTTTATTATAATCATCAAAAAAGACATGAATTTTGGCAAAAAAAATGATTTTTTTAACTTTCTGTGCTGACATTTTTGAAATAAAGTAAAATTTCTGTATACATGCAGCGCGAAAAATGTGGACAAACATGTTTTTGATTAAGAAAAACCCATTCAGCCTATATTTATTGGTTTGGGTAAAAGTTATAGCGTTTACAAACTATGGTGCAAAAAGTGAATTTTCCCATTTTCAAGCATCTATGACTTTTCTGACCGCCTGTCATGTTTCATGAGGGGCTAGAATTCCAGGATAGTATAAATACCCCCCAAATGACCCCATTTTGGAAAGAAGACATCCCAAAGTATTCACTGAGAGGCATAGTGAGTTCATAGAAGATATTATTTTTTTGTCACAAGTAAGCGGAAAATGACACTTTGTGACAAAAAAAAAAATCTACTTCTTCTAACTTGCACCAAAAAAAATGAAATCTGCCATGGACTCACCATGACCCTCTCTGAATACCTTGAAGTGTCTACTTTCCAAAATGGGGTCATTTGTGGGGTGTGTTTACTGTCCTCACATTTTGGGGGGTGCTAATTTGTAAGCACCCCTGTAAAGCCTAAAGGTGCTCATTGGACTTTGGGCCACTTAGCGCAGTTAAGGTGCAAAAAAGTGCCACACATGTGGTATTGCCGTACTCAGTAGAAGTAGTATAATGTGTTTTGGGGTGTATTTTTACACATACCGATGCTGGGTGGGAGAAATATCTCTGTAAATGACAATTTTTTAATTTTTTTTACACACAATTGTCCATTTACAGAGATCTTTCTCCCACTCAGCATGGATATGTGTAAAAATACACCCCAAAACACATTATACTACTTCTCCTGAGTACGGCGATACCACATGTGTGACTTTTTTGCACCCTAACTGCGCTAAGGGGCCCAAAGTCCAATGAGTACCTTTAGGATTTCACAGGTCATTTTCAGACATTTGTTTTCAAGACTACTCCTCACGGTTTAGGGCCCCTAAAATGCTAGGACAGTATAGGAACCCCACAAATGACCCCATTTTAGAAAGAAGACACCCCAAGGTATGCCGTTAGTAGTACGGTGAGTTCATAGAAGATTTTATTTTTTGTCACAAGTTAGCGGAAAATTACACTTTCTGAAAAAAAACAATAAAAATCAATTTCCGCTAACTTGTGACAAAAAATAAAATCTTCTATGAACTCACCGTACTACTAACAGAATACCTTGGGGTGTCTTCTTTCTAAAAATGGATTCATTTGTGGGGTTCCTATACTGTCCTGGCATTTTAGGGGCCCTAAACCATGAGGAGTAGTCTTGAAACAAAATTTCTCAAAATGACCTGTGAAATCCTAAAGGTACTCATTGGACTTTGGGCCCCTTAGCGCAGTTAGGGTGCAAAAAAGTGCCACACATGTGGTATCGCCGTACTCAGGAGAAGTAGTGCAATGTGTTTTGGGGTGTATTTTTACACATACCCATGCTGGGTGGGAGAAATAACTCTGTAAATGGACAATTGTGTGTAAAAAAATCAAAAGATTGTCATTTACAGAGGTATTTCTCCCACCCAGTATGGGTATGTGTAAAAATACACCCCAAAACACATTATACTACTTCTCCCGAGTACGGAAATACCACATGTGTGGCACTTTTTTGCACCCTAACTGCGCTAAGGGGCCCAAAGTCCAATGAGTACCTTTAGGATTTCACAGGTCATTTTTGTTTCAAGACTTCTCCTCACGGTTTAGGGCCCCTAAAATGCCAGGGCAGTATAGGAACCCCACAAATGACCCCATTTTAGAAAGAAGACACCCCAAGGTATTCCGTTAGGAGTATGGTGAGTTCATAGAAGTTTTTATTTTTTTGTCACAAGTTAGCAGAAATTGATTTTAATTGTTTTTTTTCACAAAGTGTCATTTTCCACTAACTTGTGACAAAAAATAAAATCTTCTATGAACTCGCCATACTCCTAACGGAATACCTTTGGGTGTCTTCTCTCTAGAATGGGGTCATTTGTGGTGTTCCTATACTGCCCTGGCATTTTAGGGGCCCTAAACCGTGAGGAGTAGTCTTGAAACCAAATGTCGCAAAATGACCTGTGAAATCCTAAAGGTACTCATTGGACTTTGGGCCCCTTAGCATATTTAGGGTGTAAAAAAGTGCCACACATGTGGTACCGCCGTACTCAGGAGAAGTAGTATAATGTGTTTTGGGGTGTATTTTTACACATACCCATGCTGGGTGGGAGAAATATCTCTGTAAATGACAATTGTTTGATTTTTTTTTACACACAATTGTCCATTTACAGAGAGATTTCTCCCACCCAGCATGGGTATGTGTAAAAATACACCCCAAAACACATTATACTACTTCTCTTGAGTACGGCGGTACCACATGTGTGACACTTTTTTGCAGCCTAGGTGCGCTAAGGGGCCCAACGTCCTATTCACAGGTCATTTTGAGGCATTTGTTTTCTAGACTACTCCTCGTGGTTTAGGGCCCCTAAAATGCCAGGGCAGTATAGGAACCCCACAAGTGACCCCATTTTAGAAAGAAGACACCCCAAGGTATTCCGTTTGGTGTATGGCGAGTTCATAGAAGATTTTATTTTTTGTCACAAGTTAGTGAAAAATGACACTTTGTGAAAAAAAAAACAATAAAAATCAATTTCCGCTAACTTTTGACAAAAAATAAAATCTTCTATGAACTCGTCATACACCTAACAGAATACCTTGGGGTGTCTTTTTTTCTAAAATGGGGTCACTTGTGGGGTTCCTATACCGCCCTGGCATTTTAGGGGCCCAAAACCGTGAGTAGTCTGGAAACCAAATGTCTCAAAATGACTGTTCAGGGGTATAAGCATCTGCAAATTTTGATGACAGGTGGTCTATGAGGGGGCGAATTTTGTGGAACCGGTCATAAGCAGGGTGGCCTTTTAGATGACAGGTTGTATTGGGCCTGATCTGATGAATAGGAGTTCTAGGGGGGTGACAGGAGGTGATTGATGGGTGTCTCAGGGGGTGGTTAGAGGGGAAAATAGATGAAATCAATGCACTGGGGAGGTGATCGGAAAGGGGTCTGAGGGGGATCTGAGGGTTTGGCCGAGTGATCAGGAGCCCACACGGGGCAAATTAGGGCCTGATCTGATGGGTAGGTGTGCTAGGGGGTGACAGGAGGTGATTGATGGGTGTCTCAAGGTGTGATTAGAGGGGGGAATAGATGCAAGCAATGCATTGGCGAGGTGATCAGGACTGGGGTCTGAGGGCGTTCTGAGGGTGTGGGCGGGTGATTGAGTGCCCTAGGGGCAGATAGGGGTCTAATCTGATAGGTAGCAGTGACAGGGGGTGATTGATAGGTAATTAGTGGGTGTTTAGGGTGGAGAACAGATGTAAACACTGCACTTGGGAGGTGATCGGACGTCGGATCTGCGGGCGATCTATTGGTGTGGGTGGGTGATCAGATTGCCCGCAAGGGGCAGGTTAGGGACTGATTGATGGGTGGCAGTGACAGGGGGTGATTGATGGGTGGCAGTGACAGGGGGTGATTGATGGGTGATTGATAGGTGATTGACAGGTGATTGACAGGTAATTAGTGGGTTATTACAGGGGAGAACAGATGTAAATATTGCACTGGCGAATTGATAAGGGGGGGTCTAAGGGCAATCTGAGCATGTAGGCGGGTGATTGGGTGCCCGCAAGAGGCAGATTAGGGTCTGATCTGATGGGTAACAGTGACAGGTGGTGATAGGGGGTGATTGATGGGTAATTAGTGGGTGTTTAGGGTAGAGAATAGATGTAAATACTGCACTTGGGAGGTGATCGGACCTCGGATCTGCGGACAATCTATTGGTGTGGGTGGGTGATCAGATTGCCCGCAAGGGGCAGGTTAGGGGCTGATTGATGGGTGGCAGTGACAGGGGGTGATTGATGGGTGATTGACGGGTGATTGACGGGTGATTGACAGGTGATCAGGGGGATAGATGCATACAGTACACAGGGGGGGGGGTCTGGGGAGAATCTGAGGGGTGGGGGGGTGATCAGGAGGAGGCAGGGGGGAGGGAGGGGGGGATAAAAAAAATAGCGTTGACAGATAGTGACAGGGAGTGATTGATGGGTGATTAGGGGGGTGATTGGGTGCGCAAACAGGGGTCTGGGGGGTGGGCAGGGGGGGTCCTGATGGGTGCTGTGGGCGATCTGGGGCGGGGGGGGGAAATCAGTGTGCTTGGGTGCAGACTAGGGTGGCTGCAGCCTGCCCTGGTGGTCCCTCGGACACTGGGACCACCAGGGCAGGAGGCAGCCTGTATAATACACTTTGTAAACATTACAAAGTGTATTATACACTTTGTATGCGGCGATCGCGGACTTAACATCCCGCCGGCGCTTCCGTATGGCCGGCGGGATGTTGCGGCGGGTGAGCGGCGCCAGGCGGAGGCGGAGTATCGCGTCACGGATGACGCGATCGCTCCGCCCATGCCCCTACAAGGACCGCCGCCTTTGGGCATGAGCTGGTCCTTGTGGGGTCCACTTCCGGACCGCCTAACGCACAGAGGTGGTTAATACCCTTTTTCTGCTGCTGTTAATGCTTCTGCACTCCTCTGTAGAAGGAAGGAGAGAAGCAGGGGCACTTCGGGTAGCCAGCAAGCCACCTGCACACGGGGGTGCAACAGCCGTGCTGAGCGCCCTCACAGTGCTGCGCCCAGGGACATATGTCCCCCCTTGCCCACACATAGCTACACCTCTGGTGTTAGGAACCACCAGGGGGAGGGGGCGGGGTCAGTGCCAAGGGGATCAGTTCATGTAAGGCATTGGGGAGGGGCCAGTGTTATGGTAAGGTTAGGTGATAGTAAAAATATTGGTAAAGATTACTGATATTTTACTATCAGAATTAGCTAGTAGAATATCAGTAATTTTACCAATATTCTACTAGCGGCTACTACATGACCCCTGTGATGAGCTGCAGTAGTGATGACCCAAACAGTTCGCCAGCGCGCAGTTCCCGGCGAATTTGGGCTGTTTGCCGTTCGCATTTAATGCTATCTTTTTTTGTCAGAAGTTTGCATTCACATTCTTTCCATTAAAGTCAATGGCCTCTAACTTTAGCGGTTAATAGAAAAGCCCCCGTACTTGCTAGAAACACCAAATTTGCAGGGTATGTTAAAGTGAACCTCCGGACTAAAAATCTACTCAGCAGAACTGAAAAGGCTTGGTGTTTCTTTAACAGTTTCACAGCATCAGAACTTTGTTTTTCTTACCAAAGCATAATTTTTAGCTGCATTTTTAACTAAGCTCCACCCATCAAAGAAAAAAAGCCTTGGCTTTTTTTCCCTGATGCTGTGCAGAGCATGATGGGATTTCCTATGTTGTTATTCACGTTGCTTAGCAACTGGGAGAGGTGCTCAGGACACAGGACAGTTGAAACTGTATCTCATGCTCCCTGTCACCTCCTTTCAACCAAAAAGATGGATGCCATCATGAAATCAAACATTTGCTTGTTCTTTTAAAACAGTGTGGGTAAGAGATTATATGACCTATCTATTTTAATTAACATAACTAATGTAACTTAATGACAGTATGTTTGTTTAGGCTGGAGTTCCTCTTTAACCACCTTAGCGGTATGGACGAGCTCAGCTCGTCCATTACCGCCAGAGGGTGCCGCTCAGGCCCTGCTGGGCCGATTTTGTTCAAATAAAAAGCAGCACACGCAGCCGGCACTTTGCCAGCCGCGTGTGCTGCCTGATCCCCGCCGCTCTGCGGCAATCCGCCGCGAGCAGCGGCGAAAGAGGGTCCCCCCAGCCGCTCGAGCCCTGCGCAGCCGGAACAAATAGTTCCGGCCAGCGCTAAGGGCTGGATCGGAGGCGGCTGACGTCAGGACGTCGGCTGACGTCCATGACGTCACTCCGCTCGTCGCCATGGCGACGAGGAAAGCCAAACAAGGAAGGCTGCTCATTGCAGCCTTCCTTGTTACTTATGCTTGCCGGAGGCGATCGGAAGAACGCCTCCGGAGCGCCCTCTAGTGGGCTTTCATGCAGCCAACTTTCAGTTGGCTGCATGAAATAGTTTTTTTTTAATTAAAAAAAAACCCTCCCGCAGCCGCCCTGGCGATCTCAATAGAACGCCAGGGTGGTTAAGGAGGACGGTGGGAACAAGAAGATTTTTTTTTTCAAAAAGACCTTTTTGAAAAAACAAATTCCTCTTGTTTCCACCGTCCTCCTTAACATACCCTGCAAATTTGGTGTTTCTAGCAAGTGCGGGGCTTTGCTATTAACTACTAAAGTCGGTGGCCATTAAACTATAAAAATAACCATTAAAAAAGTCTTTGCGCAAAATACAAATTTTTCAGTGACTATTTCGCAGCTGAGCCTCCTCCACCATGCCACTGTCTGGGTTTCGGGAAACTTTTTACACCTTTTTTTAAAGAAATTGTGGCTGCAGAGATGCCCTGAAAGTTTTGAAGTTCGCCTACCCATTAACGTCTATGGAGTCAGCCGCGAACTGCCGGTTAGCGAACGTTTGTGGAAAATTCGCAAATGTGTTTGTGAATGCAAAATTTGATGTTCACTCCATCACTATGGGGGAGAGTATCACAACGTGGTAAGTGTGAAAGAGACCTTTCTCAGAGCCTTTCTTACAGATACGGGATTGAGGGATTCTGGCTCCAGCCAATAAGTCTGAATGTCTGATCAGGGGCGTAACTAGACTTAATAGGGGCCCTGCAAAAATGATAGCATGGGGCCCCCTTGGTCCCCAAACTCTATGAGGGTCACGTGATCTGGAGCTGGCAAATGGCTGCAGAGATTTTACTGCTGTGAAGCAGTGCCTGGAAGCAGGTAAAAAAAAATTACACACGCTCCTGCAAACGTTTTTTGTGAGCAAACAGGAAGGTTTTTTTGCAAATTGGCAGCACTTGCGGTTGGGGAGGAGGAGGGGCCCCCAAAGCCTCTGGGCCCCCCTGCGGTGGGAGGGATTGCAGGGGTGATTGCTACGCCCATGTGTCTGATGTAACATACTTACCCAGGGTCCTCTGTATGGGAAGCCCAGTCCGGAGACGCTGCACGCTTCCTTCTGGCTTTGTTGTACTCAAAAGTAGTGATGAAAGCCGGCACTGAGAATGAAGAAAAACGTAGTGTATCAATAACAAGTTCACATTGTACAACCGATTCCAAAAATGTTGTGTAAAATATAAATAAAAGCACTGCAGTGTGCAATGATTTGCAAATCGTGTGAACACTGTATTTCATTGAAAAAACAGTATATCAAATATAAAAACTGAGAAATGTTATTACTGTAATAAAAGCAATTTCTCTTTTTGAATTTGATGCTCAGTATGTTTTATGGGTGAATTGGACTACCCTATGAAGCATTACTGTTTTTGCCCTTCCATTTGAAAGGACTACTCCCAAATATATATATAACCTTTTGAATTTGATTTCAGCTGCACATTTTAACCACTTAAGTACCAGCAGTCTCTGCCCCCTTAAGGACCAGAGACCGCTAGTACAGAAAATGCAGAATTCCAACTCCGCACACACCCACCGCAACTGCCGTCACCTCCGCACGTCTCTATGACGGCAGAGTTCCTGTTACCCAGGCAGGAGCTGCTTTCATTGGCTCCTGACCATGTCTATCAATGTTAGCCAATGGGATTTGCTTACATTGATAGACACGGCCAGGAGCCAATGAGATCGGCTCCTGAGCAGCTCACAGGACTCTGCAGTCAAAGAGACTGGCAGGATGAGTGAGCTGCGATGGGAGAGGGTGGGGAGAGGGTGGGGAGAAAGCGGCGAGATCGTCAGGAGCGACAAAAACGACAGAAGCGCGCATCGGCAATAAGTTGAAAGCTACGCCCTGGCGGCCAGATCAGCATCAAAACAGGGCTTAGATTTCAATTAGCGTCATCCAAAAGTAGTTAAAAAAGTTAGGACAGAGACAACAATGATCTGGAGAAGTTCAGTGATTAATACATTTAAAAATTAAAAAAAAAAAAAAATTCACAACAGGTTTATTAGCAACAGGTCAATGACATGACTGGGTCGAAAAACAGGATTTCAGAGAGGCTGAGTCTATCAGAATAAAAAACATTGCATCAATTTAAAAATGTTGCCTCTCAAAGTAAAGGATTTCAACATCTTTAGTCTGTAACATCAATAAAACCAGACAATTCAGGTTCACTTCACAGCAACATAGGTTCCAGGGCCAATAAATGAGGTCAATTATCCCATGCTGGGACACAGACAGCATTATCAGTCGTTCATAACCCCTTTCCAGAATGTTTAAAACAAAAAAAAAATGTTGAAGTTCGGCTATAAGTGATAATTATGACTGGTTTAAATATACTTCTGTCTTGCAATGGCATAGGCAGAGATTAGGGGGCCTCCTCGCAGAACTTTCATGGGGCCATCAGATGCAGGCACTCTTGAGCAGTGTCACCTGCCCCTATTCTATGGACATGAGTCAATTGGGCAATTTACATTCTCATGCTATCTTGAATGCATATAGTCCATGCGCACCGAGACAAAGTGAGGGGGCAGGAAGTTAATAGTGAATACATCAAGTACCACCTGGCTGGGCCCCCTCTGCTCCAGGGCCCCATAGCAGCTGCTATGGCTGCTATGGCTGTTGCTACGCCCATGCTGTCTCAACTCTTGTAATTATTGTTATCGTTGTGTTTTACCATACCGTGTGACTGTCCACATTCAATGCCTTGCTGTGTAAAATACTCCAGACATCCAGCTTTCTCCTCCAGCCGGGGGCAGGGCTGGCCACCATTCTCCGCCTCCTGTAGCACTGGTCGCCGGCGCTCTCTGTAGGTTGGGCTGCACTGCTTTTCACAGCCGCTCCATTGGCTCCATTCACCAACAACACAGTCCCGAGCTGATGGAGTGAACACATCATAGCATTAATCAGAGTGTGGCAGAATTTATAGTGCTGGTGAAATAGTTAAAGCCCTAGAAAACCAAAAACTGAACAAGGCAGGATTCTAAATCAAGTTGGTCAATGAATATAAAACCATGTAAAGAAGCGAAAGTTTTAGCACCCAAAAAGCAAAAAAATGTATGATAACTAAGGTGATAAAGTCATGTGAAAGTTAAAGAGTACCTAAACTATAAATTATAGTTTTCTTTAAACCTAACAAATTGCCAAGATTATTAAATCTCACATAATAAGGTTTGTTTTTCTCACCCCCAGGATCTATATTCCACATGGTGTTCTTGAAATACCCGCCTCCTGTCTGAAATCAGATTCAGGAAATTGTGTTTTCCTTTCCAAACCATAGGTGCAAAGGATGCTGGGGGATTGATTTCATAACTCCACCCCCATGTCCTGCTCCCAGCCCGCAACCACTGTGAAAATGAATGTAATCTAATTCAGGCAGGCCGACAGACATGTGGAATGCGATTTATAGCAAACAGACATGATGAAACAAGCTGCAGCATTTCTCCTTTCTCTCCTCTCTCTTACACACTGTTAAAAGAGATGTAATTTGATCCAGACAGGCAGAGGGCAGGAGAGGGAGGGCCAGGGGAAGGCACCAGGCTGGGCGGTAAGACATAATGTGAGTCTATTCTATCCACTACCGTGTAACAGATGTAAACTTTATACGTTCATCTAACTGTACACATCGTAGTCTACATACCTGTATTGCCATTCAAACTTTTTAGGGCTGGAAGTAGTCTTTAAGTAAATTAAAAAGGACTTATTTTGAGTGCCCCTCACCCCCTATACACACAGACACACACACCTTTTTTCGTTTGGTTACAAAGCTCTGAAGATATTTTATAGTTGGGATGTAGAATAAGTAGGGAGAGCTTATTCACGAGATAGGTGTTGTGAATTACCCCCAAGTGTCCTGTATGGGAAGAGGGGAGACTTGTAGATCACAGGAAGTAGGTAATGAGCAATTGTAACGCCTCAATCTGCAAACAGGATAGTAGCCAGGCCCCAGGGGTCTGAAAGTGACCATTCAGTGGCTCCACTGATATATTCTGAAGCAAAAAAGTTTAATGAAAACACAGATGCTGTTCCTTCCTTACCATAACAAGATTTTCTTCTGTCTAATCAGTGGTGTGAATTCAAAACAAATGTACTGCCCAAAAATGTTACCACGCACAAACACGGCACTTCAATCAAAAGCAGCTGAAGTATCTGTTTCTTTCCGACAGTTTCTCTTTTAGCAAAAGTTTGAAGTGTAGAGAGAATTTAATAGAAATGTTTGTAATTAAAATGTTTGTTTATATGTCTAATTCAATGGCATCAAATCGAATCCTAAGACTGCCATCCGGGTGGGTACTACTAGGTCTGACATGTAGTCCCTCTACATACAGTCTGGCACTTCTTTTACCTCCTTGTTTGTCATTAGGCCCATAGCCAAAAGGAATCTTTTCTCTGCTGACAAACGTCTCATTCCATCAGTGGTCCCCACTCGTGCCTCTAGGTCCTGCCTTGTGCTACTCCCTTTCTCTGACTGCAACTCCCTTCCACAAGATAGCAGGAATCCACATGGGGACATCGCTCCAAAGGAGACAGAGACAGCAACAACAACAAAAAGATTTTTTTGTTGCCCAGCTTCCTCTCATTTCCTGTCTGTGATGCTACCAGTTTTCATACAAAAGTCACAAAATACCAAGGTCAGAAAGTGAGGGGAAAGCCCTCCAGTGGTCATGCTGACAAAATCCCTTTACATGTCTCTGTGTTTTTTTACTCTGACTGCTACTTCCAAGTGTCTGTAGTTGAATCATGCAGTGTTTTGGGGAGCGTGCGCACTATGGGGATTGGTGAAATCAGTACAGTTGCTGAGGCTGCAGAAGAGGGAGAGATGTGTGCTGTCCTTACTCAAATGAGCCTTGGACCCCATCAGAACTTTGATATGGGACCCCATGGCTATTTCTGCCCTCAAGCTGCCTGTAGATGGGCAACATGTTGGCTAAAGAGCTATCACTCTCACCTTGCAATAGTGGGGCACCTTGTATGATTTCCATCCAAGAAAGGAATATTAAGTCTGCACTCCAAGCAATTAGGTATGTGCACATAAATATAGCATTGGGTTCACCCCAAACAACATTCCCCTTTGTCCTTACGGAAGAACAATGATTTCCACCCAAAACACTACCTGCACAGAGTTTGTATGATTTCCCCTTGTTTGCGTGTGCTTTCTCGGGGCACTATTAGGTACATCCCAAGAACATACCGTCTTCCACCAAAATTGACCTTATACTATGGTAGTGGCATACGCAGTAGCATAGCTGTAGGAGGTGTAGAGGTTGCATCCTTACTGGGGTCCCTGAATCAGAGGGGTCCTTCAACAGCTGTGCAGCACTTTATTGATGCTATGCTAATATTGACCACCTCTATATGTGCTATTAAGAGGTAAACATTAACAAGCTGTTCTCCTCTCTTTCTTACAAATATCTAAGGCCCGATTCACATTAGCGTTTTTTTCCGGAACATAACTGGAACGTATACTGTACAAATGGAACGGATGTGAATAGATCCAATTTTAATCTATGGATCCATTCACATGTGTCCGTTGGTACGGATACGTTCCGTACGTTCCGGTCCCAGACCTAAAAATTGCTGCAGGCCCTAATTTTCCGGACCGTTCTGCTTAGCGGAACGGATCCGGACAAAAATGCTGCAGCATTGGGGCAATGGAAAATGGAACACTTCTTCACACTAGTGAAGAAACGGACCATTCCATGGGGGATGGGGTCATGGCCCAACGCAAATCTAGCAACGGGAGGGCGAGGGGAGGGTGCAGCACCCGAGCGGGCGGGTGAGGAAGGTTTTTATACATACCTAATCTTCTGTAGCAGCCGGCGGTAGAGGCTTCCGTCTTCTTCCGTGTCATGTGACTACATGACGCGTCATGTGACTAGTCACATGACACGCTGTGTAGTCACAGCGGAAGAAGTGGAAGCCTCTACCGCCGGCTGCTATGGAAAATTAAGTATGTATTGTCGAGTGAAAATGGATCTGATCAATCATTGATCAGATCCATTTTCACTATGTGAACAGGGCCACGGACTGAGCCATCTGGATCCGATTAAGCGGAGACCGGATCCGCTAACCGGATCATTTTGGCTCACAACGCAGATGTGAACTGGGCCTAACACTGTGACTGTCGGTAGCAGGTTTTGGTGCTCCATAATAATTGTTATGTATAGAGTGCTAGTGGGGGCCCAATGTAAAACTCATGCCGGGGCGCATAGCTTGACTGTAACTACAGTAGGAATGTTAGATTTGGAGCTCTTCTGAGCAGGCCAGTTTCTGGGCATAGGCAATGCAGACAGAGGCCTAGGGGCACCTCGGCTGATACTACTCCATTTATCCTCTTCCTTTCCCTCTCCATAATGTATGTATGTGTATGTTATGGTGGGGGGTGAGGGGGGGCAGGTTGCTGTGCCTGGGACCCCAAAAAAGGTTAGAAATGGCCCTGCTTCTGAGGAACAGTTAGCACCATGACTATGAACTCTGTAAGCTGTTGTATAAAATAGTGATGATATATCAGCCCCTTGACTCATGTCATAAATATGTTAAGTTAGTGGAGATACTTCTTGATGAAAAGCTGATCCTCACAATCTGTCATTCACATGCAGTCTGTGACGTTTATAGATATATTAAGGATTCAGCCAAGAGCCTTTGTTGTTGGCACCTCCCTCTCTGCCGCCACCTTATTTTGACTGCTTTACAATTTGTGGATTTAGAACACAGCAAATTCTTCTCATCTTGTCAGGCTGAAACTCTTCTAACAGCTTCCAGCGAAGCTTCATCTAATCCTCTGCCAAGATTTTTCTGTGTCATTTTACAGCACTGTCAAAAAAAAACACTAGCCAGTTGTGCAATAGTGGATAGTAATGCAGTCCTCCTCTGTACACATGTTATGTACCATTACACAACTGTGCAGCACTGTACATTAGCAGACTGCTCTGCAGTGCTTCAGTCTCACATACATTACCCATAACTCCTTCTGCAGACACTCTCTATTCCTGCTCCCTCTACCTTATATAGATGTCCCTCTTTTATGTGTGATGTTCAGGTCTGCATAAGTAAATGTACTGCTTAACCACTTAAGTACCAGCGGTCTCTGCCTCTTTAAGGACCAGAGACCGCTGGTACAGAAACTGCGGAATCCTGACAAATCGCCGCACATACAACCACCGCCGCACGTCGGGAACCTGGGCCACCCACTCTGCCGTCATGTGATTATAAGCTATTCCTGACTGTCACCTATAAACCGTGCCGAGGGTTCATGGACTTCTTTTTAACATTTTAAAATCTTCTGAAAAGTCAGGGGTCGTCTTATATGCCGAGTGTCATTGATGCCGGGTGATACGCCCTATCCTGTTACCGACTCTCAGATCTCGCTGCTATGGACTGTAGTGAAGTGGGGCAGGCGCACATGTGTGAGATCTAAGAGGCAGAGAAGGAGGTAAATAGGATACAAGGGCGGGCCAGACAGGTGAAAGAGGCGTGTTTTATGGGCACAGCATGATCTATTCTTCCATACCGCTCTGATAAACAGGTAGACAAGGAAAGCTGACCAATCCACTTAGGAGAGGGAGAGTTGACCAATCCAACCAGTCAATCACCTATATACTGTTATATACTGGGTACCACGTACAGTACATCACATCACCAGTATCTGTTCACACATAGCACCAGTATATGTTTTTTTTTTATTTTTATTTGGTGTGCGCTGGAAGAGGGGTAGTCTTTTAGGGCGAGTATATCCCAAACTCTATATTTTAACTGGAAAAGTTGGGGGGTTGTGTTTTATGCCCAGTCGTCTTATACGCCGGAATATACAGGTATATGGATTTTACATAGTAGTTTATTGTTTTCAATTAGTCTTTTTAGTAGACCCTCAAGTACATAGCTATTGGTACCTTTGGCAGAAATGTTTTTTTACTCATAAAACATTTTTTTCTAGCCTTTTGTTTTTTCTAGAATTCTCTTACTGTTTTCGGGTAGACCTTAAATGTATTGAAACAGGCTCCAAGAAGCCAGCTCTTCAATTTTGCCAGCTGATCCTCCTCTTTGTCCTAATGTTCCCTTACAAATTAATTACAGTCAATTTTCCTCTTCAGTCCATTATGCAATCCCTTCGTACGTACACCAGATGGATCTCGGCTAAGAATCCAGCATGTGTACAGGGCTCCCCTGAGCCTGTTTACAGAACCAGCTATATTTGGCATCTGATATGTGATGTCACTTCCTCAATCACAGGGAACTTTAGGGAGTTCAGTGTCAGGTCAGATGAGGACAAATGTAGCAACTTCCTGTGCAGCTCTGCAGGGAGGTACCACTGCCACTGGGCTACAATTATGGATAATGGGAAATTGTTGCTGGGTACAGTGATACCCCACTGATTGATGGCTCATAGTATTGCTTTGCATCTAGCGATACATCATACAACACTTGTGGTTCAATCGATGCTAAATAGATTTCTACTGAAACCTAACAAAATTAAGTTTTCCTTGTTAGGTAGGAATCATTAACTATCCAAACAAATTCCAAGTTGATAACAGGTAATTACCTGGACATATCAGGCTATAGCAGATGTGGGAAAAGAGGCATACGGGTGACATCATCACACTGTATAACCACATGAATCAGGATGATACAATTGATTGACTTAAGAGAAAAAGTGTAAGCTTTTGGCTAAGAGGCCTTCAGACTAAATTCAGGAAAGGTTACTCCTTTTTCCTTAAGTTAGCCAATAAATTGTATCATCCTAATTCAACACTTCTTGCTTTTGCTGATGGCTAACATGGTACAATACTCTACTGCTACTACTGTATAACCAGTTAGGTAAACTCTATCAATACACAGCTCCTGATACCGTAAATGCTTCTGATCTAATAAATATGGGGAGGAGGCATCATTATACTTGGCTCAAATCCACAAGCCAACAAAGAGTGTTTCAGGGACTTATCATCCCTGCTATAACAGCCCTACAATAGAGTAGTCTACCGGATGACAGGAAGCAGTTCCAGGACCACACTGCACACTGACTGATACAAAACTTAAACACTCCTGAGAGGGTTCATTTTATGTTGTTCAGAGTCCTTAGCTGCTTGGATATATTGGTGTGACGCTTTCTACTATTACAATACTATTCTACTATACACCAATAGGAAACAACCTGTAAAACATACAGTAAATATCACATAATAATGCAAATCATGAACCGTACAATAAAAGTTATATATTACAATGTTGCAGATAATTTTGTATTTCATGGTTATAAAAAACATCTCAGAGGTAACCTCTCATTCATGCCCCTAGGGCATACAACATCTAAATTGTGTATCCATTTTGCCTTTGTTCATGCATTGCATTAATATGTGATATTTATGTTTTACGGGTCGTTTCCTATGGGGGTCTAGGTAGACCGTAAAGGGGAGTGCCTAGAAACTTGGTCAGTTTTTGCATATTTTTGTATTATGGTAGTCTGAGGGAGTGCCATTTTTAATTTCACATATGTATGTATATAGCAAGGGTTAAGTTCACAGGTGGGTGTGACTACGATCTAGCTTGGGCGGGGTTGTTTATCCCTTTGCACTTTTGAGCATGAATTGTGGTCAATTGTTGTTATGCATCTGATGAAGGATCTGTGAATCTGTAACATGTAATGCTTCTGTTCGCTAATACGAGCACTTTTGAGTTGTTGAGGACCATGTGAGCAATCTGGCCGAGGCGTGGACACCGGCCATTCCAGAGACAGATCAGTGCTGGAGCACTGCTTCCTTGGTAACACATTAGCTACCCATGTGACTGCACCTGCAGCTTATCTCCCTGATCTGCCCCCTCTCTGTACTGTGAGAGGATCACCTGCTCTCTACTTGCTGATTACCTCTTTTTGATGGTGGGAACATGTCCCACGTTGCCCATGCTCTGACTCTTGCCTGGCACTTTTAGCCACAGAAAGACGACAGCCACGGTTGTCTTACCACAGCTATTACACATACAAAGTTACCATTTTTAAGGGGAGAAGGTGGAAATGAGTGTGGATGATGGGGGGCCCATCATAGTTTTACTAGAAGGACCTTACGTCATTGAATGATGTCATAATAATATGGCTCAGGGGAGTATAAATAGCCATAGCAGCTGCTATTGGGCCATGGAGCAGAGGGGTGCCCAATGGTAATTGATGTAATCACTATTAACTTTCGTGTGTTCATTTACTCTGACTTTGTCTCAGTGCCCATAGACTATACACAGTGTATATAGCATGAGAATGTCAATTGCCCATAGGGAAGGAGCAAGTGGCATTGCTCAAGAATGGCTACATCTGAAGGCCCCATAAAAATTTTGCGATGGGGACCCATAATATCTAGCTACGCCTCTGATATGGTCTTTCATACAGGCAGCTAAAGGCAGTGAATTCACCCCCTGTCAGCTGCTCTCATGTAGCAGGTGCAAGCATTTTAATTGCATCCAAACATCGCTGATGGGCAGCAGACGGGTCGATTAACTGCCTGACATGCACGCAGCTCAGCCTCCCGTCTGAAAGGGGCCTAGGCTACATAACTGGGCAGTCACAAAGTTAAACTTTAAAAAAAATATATTATTTCTTATTATGAGGTAAAGTCAAGAGCTGGGGTTTAAGCTGCACTTATTCTCAAAACAAAATAGTAGTGGCTGGATAGTTTACTGGTTAGGGCTCTGCCTCTGACACAGGCAACCTGGGTTTGAATCTCGGCTGTGCCTGTTCAGTAAACCTGCATCTATTCAGTAGGAGACCTTGGGCAAGACTCCCTAATGCTGCTACTGCCGGGTGTAGTGGCTGCAGCTCTGGTGCTTTGAGTCCACCAGGAGCAAAGCGCAATATAAAGGTTTTGAGTGTCTGTGTCTAAAATAAGTTATAGTCAGGGCCAGCGCTACCATAGGGGCAAAGGAGGCAATTGCCCCAGAGACTGTAGGTGACCCTAACATCTTAACTCTTGTTCCCCAGGCCTCTGCAGAGTCTCTGCCAGAGTCTGGCAGTGTAGCGTCACACCTGCTTGCCAGCACAGGTGCAGAGTAGTGTCTTACCTGTGCTGGCGGGCAGCTGAGACGCTACACTGCCAAAGACTCTGCAGGGGCCCCAGGATGCACAGTTAAGGAGAAACCGTAACCAAGGATTGAACTTTATCCAAGTCAGTAGCTAATAGCCCCTTTCCCATGAGAAATCTTTTCCTTTTCACAAACAGATCATCAGGGGGCTCTGCGTGGCTAATACTGTGGTGAAACCCCTCACACAGTGTGATGTCAGGACCATGGTTCTGACACCACACTGTGGGAGCCTTGTTGCATTGTGGGAAATAGCAGCTGTTTTCAACTGGCAAAAAAGCCAGCAGCATCTCCTTCCACTGACATCACCGGCCAGCAGTAAAAATGTCACCATGTGATAAATGTCAGAATGTAAATCAGGGAGAAGAAAGATTTTACAATGGACAAACACTGACTAAATAATTTATTCATAGTTATTGTAAAAATGAAGCACTTTTTTATTTCATTATTTTCACTGGAGTTTCTCTTTAAGTTGGGAGGTGATTGGGAGGGAGAGTCAGCAGCCGCCTCAGGAGCCCAGGAGGGAAACTTGGCTGCAACAAAGGGCCCCTAAGGTTGCTTTTTGGTCGGGGTGTCTGTTGGGGGGCCCCTGATTTAATTTTGCCCTGGGCCCCATTGTTACTATTAGCGGCCCTGGTTATAGTTATTGTACTTTGCAGGACTCAGTGCTGTTTAATGTAGCACTTTGGCCACCGCTGACACATATAACTTAACTTGTAAAACTGTCTTGTGTCACGGTATTTGAGAAAGGGGTTTTCTGACATTATTTCCTACTGCATAAAGTCTAATCAGCTAATCAGTATTCCTTTGTGTGTGTTTTACAATTTGTTTCTTTTGTGGCTGTAGAAGAAAAGAAGAAAATAGGCAATCAAGCATTGGGGCAATTAGTCATTTCCTAAAATACAAAGTTCAAGTGTGATCCACCCATGTGAGGATATTAAAAGGAATTTCTGATTGTTCCATTTCTTCCTGTACTCCTTCTCTCTTTGTGCCGCCTGCTTATTAACACTAAACATCAAGAACCACCTTTCATGAACTTAAAGCAGCCTGAGGCTTCACAGCTGTGTTGCATCTGGTTTGTTAGGGGTCAGGTAGTGCTGGGACTTGTAGTCCAACAGTAACTATAAAACCATGGGTTGCTGTCATGCAGTATACATGTTCCTTCATATGTGACATGATACTGCTCAGGCATTGCTACCTTCTGTCTTCGGTTAGTAGGGTTAGTGTCAGGTATCATACCTCCCAACTTTTTGAGATGAGAAAGAGGGACAATTAAGCCACACCCCTGCCACACCCCTAGTCACGCCCCCATCACACCCCTAGTCACGCATACCTTAATGATTTCATAAAAAATATATGTTGTTTTCTAATTCAAACCACACTGGTCCTTTCTATCCTGGTTCATTTTCCTTCATATTAACATTTTAAAATGAGTAATACATAAATTTAAAGGAGGGGAATAAAGTTTAGAGTCAATCAAACACATTTTTTAGTAGAGAAATATATATATTTACATAGAAAGAGGGACAAAGTCCTGAAAGAGGGACAAATGAGAAGGAAAGAGGGACAGAGGGACAGGGGTCCCAAAGAGGGACTGTCCCTCCAAAAGGGGGACAGTTGGGAGCTATGCAGGTATTAAAGATTTTTCCCCAGGAAATGCACTTGATTTTTACATTTGCTAGATTCTTCTCTGATTATAGCCAGTTTCAAACTGGGGCATTGCATCATGGTCAGAGCTACACTGGGGCACTGGGCCCCCTGGGAATCACTGTGGCCTCCCTGTTCAGTAACACACAGTTAACTGTTTCCAGCAGTGTACTGTGAACAGTAGGGTAGGGTCTTTAAAAAAAACTCTCAGTGTCAGCCTGAGTCTATGCAGGCTTTAAGTAAACCAAGGCTCTTATCTATTTGCCATAAATATCTCACAATCCTTGCAAGATCCCTTGGATTTAATGTATCTGGATGACACTTATATTTGCAGGAAAAATCTCTCTTTCTCCTTCTGACTGTATGTTCTAACATTTTCAGTCAACAGGATTAGAGTCTGAAGAACGCTTACTAGCTGACAGTTTACTTTTTTTTTTTAAACTAGCCAACAAACTAGAACTTGTATTTTACAGACAGTAACTTCCTGTTTGTAAAATACAAGCTGTAGTCTCCAGCAATGCTTTGCTACTAAGGTGGGGCTGGAATGATTTGTCTGTGGTCTGTCCACAAAGGAGCAGCTTGCTATCAAGTAAGGATTCCAGCCAGCTAGCTAAGTACATCTTTAGGTAACTTTTCTTTTCTGTTCTGTTTGTGATGTTTGTGATGTTTACATTTGGTTCCTATCAATTCTGAACTAGTTAGCCTTAATTTTACCACCTGAGTTAAGCGAACAAATATCTAAAGCTTGCCATACAAACATCAATTTTGATCACCCAAATGGGCCCCACCAGTCATCCACCGTGTCCCCGTTATGCCCCTCCCCAAAAACATTTGAAGCTGGAGCTGCTACTGCATTGTGTTTTACCGTACATACAGTGAAGCATGCGGTTAATGAAAAGTATGCTTCACTGCAACTGTAAGCGCACATGCCTTGCGTTGTGTCAACGGATTCCACTGCACTTATGTGAACATGCAATGACAATATACTGTAATTTCATAAGGTTAGCAATTCGGTAGTAGCCTTAGTGTGACAGTACCCTAAAATTCAATGTGTGGAAGGTCACATACTCTGAGCATAAGATAGTATGTAGACCAGGGGGTACATCAGAAGGGTCTTATGCTTGCCCTTTGGGCAGTGGCGTAGCTAAGGAACTGTGGGCCCCGATGCAAGTTTTCCATGGGGCCCCCCCAAGCACTCTATACATAACAAATAATTTGACGCCCCAAAACCTGCCAATGGCAATTACAGTGCCTGAGGTGCAAGAAGGAGATGGGGAGGAGTTTGTTAAGGATTACCACTATTCAAAGTATCTATAGAAAGGATTATTATGAGCACAGGACCAATAGAGAGCTAATACTGCAGTTGAGGGAGGGCCGTTCGGGGCCCCTCTGGCCCAAGGGCCCCGATGCGGTCGCAACCTCTGCAACCCCTATTGCTACACCCCTGCCTTTGGGGGAGCTTAGTAAAGCCAGATATACTTTATCAATTACAGAAGAAGCAATGCTCTAAGTATGTCAAAGCAAGCATTAGTAAACTGAGGCAAGTTCTCACAACACTGTAACATTCCTCCTAGCATTCTGAGTAGTCAGCAGTGGTAAACCTCCGTTCCTACAACAGGGACATCCATAAAACTATAACATGTCTTTTTCATGCACATGGCAAACAAACAATTATTACAATATTTGTATTAACTAATTAGTGAAGCGCACATCCACTCCCCTTCAGCATGTCCTGGCAATGACTGTCTGCCAGGCTGGATTTTGAAATAGGATGCTACTCAATCTTTAATTACCATAACACCACTCTGGCTGTTCCATGAGTTCCTCTTACCTGGACATGCCTGGGAGTAGTCATAGCAGCAGTCCATAGCAGACTGGCACAGCTGGTCACAGTAGCAGGTTCCGTGGGTCCTGTCCAGCCTCCAGCCCTGGCTGGTACATGCCAAGTCTCTACCCTTGCAGCACTTGCCAGACTCCATGCACCCAGCCTCAGCCAGGCAGGGGAGTCCCAGGAGACCCACCATGACCATGCAGAGGCTTATCCTCAGATCCATCACTGCAGCAAGTGGGGTCCAGGAGAACCTGTGCGCGATGACTCCGAGCTATCGCAATTGCGATTTTACAATGCGATTTTGCTGTGATATTTACTGGATGCTTGGAACACAAGGAGAAAACGCAGAAAAAATGCAGCACGCAGGACTTTTGCGATCAGGTAAAATCACATCGCAATCGCATCACACTGGTATAAAAGGGTTCCTGTGATTTTAATCATTTTGCCGATTTCCTTGCGATTTGCATGCGATTGGGAGACACAGCAAAATCACATGTATTTTAAAACAGCCCGTTGGTTATGGAGACATCTCCGCTGTATGATTCAAGCTGAATCACTCACTTTCCCTGCTGTCTTGCTTCATCCACTGTCTGTCATATTCATTCCCAAAGAACTGATTTGCAGTGCGATGCTTGGCTTGTCCAGGTCATGCAGCTATCAGCAGGTTGGGCTTCAGGTGTGTGGGGGTCCTGCTGCTGCAGCGGTCTGGTGTGTGCAGGTGATGTGGCTCCCTGTACAATGACAGCAGCAGAGAGAGAGCCGAGTACAGAGCTGTCCCCTCCCAGACTTCACACAAGCTGATGGAATGCGAGGCTTTGGCTGCTTCCCAATGCAGAGTGCATGTTGTTGTGTGTACAGTGAGGGATGAGCACAAACACACAGCTTGCATACCTGTCCAGTGCTCTTCCCCATCACAGGAGCCATTCCTAACCATTATTTATATGTTCTGCCCTGTCTGCCTATAAAGTTTCATACAAAATAGCTTCTCTCCCCTAAAATAAGACAGGGTCTTCTATTTGTTTCCTCCAAAAGGGCTTATTTTCAGCGTATATCGAAAAAAGGAACATGGAGATTTGGGCACCCAGTAATCCCGATGGTAAAATGTCAGTATTTAATACCAGTATTTTACTGTTGCAGTGTAAAATATTGGTATAAAATATTGATATTTTACTATGGCTAAACCTAACCCCACTCTCACTCAGAACTCTCCCCCACACCCCTAACCCCTACCCCACGCACAAATTTCCTACCTGACACCTAACCCTAAACCTCGCCCTTCCGCACAAGCTACCTACCTGACACCTAACCCTCCACCACAAACTTCCTACCTGACGCCTAACTCCCCCCCCCCCCACCCACACACAGGCGACCTACCTGACACCTAAACCTAACCTCCCCCCGCGCACACACACACACACACAGACGACCTGCCTGATGCCTAAACCTAACCCCCTCCCCCGCACACACACACAGACGACCTACCTGACACCTAACCCTAACCACCCTCATGCCGCCAATTATATTTCAAGCATCTGCAAAAATCCTAAAAAAAAACTTGCTAGGGCTTACTTTTGGGCTAGGTCTTATTTTTGAGGTATGTGCAATGAGGTTTTATATTTTCTTCTTTTATAATCGGAGCCTCCAGCCAAACAATTCACCCTAGAGAGAGGCAAACTTCAGCCAATGAAGAGTATTCACTTATCTCAGAGAGAAGACAAGAAATAACTGCTCTCAGGTAACTAGAACTATAGTGATAGCAGCTCAGGTAGCTGCTATTGCTATGGAACCCAGAGGCTTGATAGATAATCCACAAGATGTTGCATGTGCCTGGCAAACCTAGAGTATAATGGACATTCTGTTCATCTGAATGGAGCACTGAAATAACCCACTCCAAAATTATCTTAACATTGAAATCAAGAGTCGCTGTTACAAGACAGACTACGTACTTGGAGTTGTGGAGGCCAAAGTGTAGAGAAAGGAGAATAGGAAATTTGTTCTGGCAGAGGTCGGCAACAAGGTGGGTACTCGGACAGGGAGGTTCAGTAACAGAGCGGGTTCTCGGGCAGAGCTGGTAGTCAGACAGAGCAAAGGTTGATAACAAAGCGGGTAGCCATACGGATCGGGGTCATCATCAGATAGGCAACAAGGCAAATACAAGATCAGGTCACAGGGGAACACACCAACACCCAAGCTGCAATACTACAGCACTGGAGGGTGGCTCTCTCCAGACTTATATAGGCTGTTTGGTGTGTACAAAGTGACCCGCTACGCACAACGCCGTGCAAGAGCCGCTCCTGCGCATATGCACACGCATGGACACCAACACAGATGTCATGCGCGAGCACACATGCACACCCGCCAATTCCAGAATTTGCACACACAGACGTTCCTCACGCACGCACACAGCGCTCAACCCAACGCCTTATGGCACCAAGATGTACGCCGTAACACAGTATGCACGCAAGTGCAGGCTGCCAGACTCGGTGACCGACAACCAATGCCAGGACGCCTGTGGACATCCGTTTGTGCCAGCCGCTGGGTCTGTAAAAATGAAGCACTTTTGTTCATTACGTTATTTTCACTGGAGTTCCTCTTTAACCACAACCCCTCTGCTTGGTGCTTAACCGTAACCTTCCTCCCCAGCCTGGTGCCTAACCCTAGCCATCCAGCTTGGTGCTTAACTCTAACTTTATTCCGCTTGGTGCCTAAGCCTAACCATCCTGTTACTCCCACTGCCCCTCTCTCCCACAGCTTGGTGATTACCTCTAATTTTCTGTCTGCTTGGTGTCTTAACCTTAGCACTCCTGCTTCGGGCTGAAAGTTTACCTGGAGTCAAAAAAATTTGAAAGAGTTAGATACTTACCTCAGTAGATAGTCCAGACAGGCTTCCCCCAACCCCCTCAAGCTCGTTGTTCCAGTGCTGGGACCCTCTGAAAAGGTCTTGTAGAATAAGGGTGTGTTCTGATCAGTGTACAAATGCGCAGTAGCACAGAGCCACTCGTGCAAGCTTTTTTCTCCATGCATGAGCGTTTCTGTACAGGCCGTCAGTGCACCAGCACAGTGTGGCTACACTTGCTTATTGACTGGAGCACAGATGTGAAGAAGAGTGTTCCAGTGACTAGTGGCGGGCACAATAAGAATTAGAGAAGGCTCTGCAGGATCCAGAGGCTTACCTTTTGCTTGGCGCTTAAATCAAACTCTCCTATTCCTCCCACCTTCCACCACTCCTTAAGCTACCCCCCCTCCCCCAATCTAGTTCCTAACTCAGATGTTAGGTGCTGCTTAGTGCTCAACCCTAACCCTATCCATCCCCTTACACACACACACACACACACACACACGCGCGTGCGCACACACACACAAACACACACACACCCTGACCCTCGTCTTCTGTCTAGATCAGGCATGATGGGCAAACTTGGCCCTCCAGCTGTTAAGGAACTACAAGTCCCACAATGCATTGCAGGAGTCTGACAGTCACAGTCATGACTCATAAAGGCAAATGCATTGTGAGACTTTTAGTTCCGTAACAGCTGGAGGGCCGAGTTTGCCCATGCCTGGTCTAGATAATAGGATAACAGAGGTGCCAACAGGATAAAAAACACTAAAAGAACTTAAAAACCCATCTTGGTAATAGAGGAGGTAGTGGTGGACTTACCTCCTCCAAGCAGAACATACGACTGTGGATTTTCAGTGAAAACTATTTTATTGGATACTCCAAATAAAGTGCAACGCATTTCACGGGATACAAACCCGCTTCATCAGGCAATAACAGATAGGAGTAAACAGCATCTGCCAGTATCATCAACACTGAGTGCCTCTGTCTGGTTTTGTACCTCTAACCAGGCGAAACAAAGTCAAGAATACTTTTTTGTAGTTAAAAATAAAGGTCTATATTTACTTAGCCTTACTCCACTCTGCCTTAACCTCCTGCCGCCCGCGTCACGCCAGTAGGCGTGGCCGCAGCGGCAGCCCCAGGACCGCCTAACGCCAATTGGCGTAAAGTCCTGGGGCTCTGTTTAGCATGAGATCGCGCGCATGGTGCGCGCGCATCTCATGCTCAGAGGGCGGAGCTCCGCCGCGCCTTCAGTCTCCGAGCGGCTATTGCCGCTCGGGAGACTTTTAGACGGCGATCACGCCGTCTATTTACTAGGTGCAGCGCTGCGATGAGCGGCAGCGCTGCACTGGGGACAGCCGTGTGACACGGCTGTCCCCATGGGGGACAAGAGAGCGATCGGCTCTCATAGGCAGAAGCCTATGACAGCCGATCGCCATAATTGGCTGGCTGTGGGGAGGGAGGGAGGGAGGGAGGGAAGGGTCTTAAAGAAACAGGGGTTTTTAAACTAAAAAGACAAACAATAATATTTATTTAAAAAAAAATAAACATGGGGGGAGCGATCAGACCCCACCAACAGAGAGCTCTGTTGGTGGGGAGAAAAGGGGGGGGGGAATCACTTGTGTGCTGTGTTGTGCGGCCCTGCAGCTTGGCCTTAAAGCTGCAGTGGCCAATTTTGCTAAAAATGGCCTGGTCACTAGGGGGGTTTAGCCCTGCAGTCCTCAAGTGGTTAAAGAGAACCCGAGGTGTGTTTAAAGAATGTTATCTGCATACAGAGGCTGGATCTGCCTATACAGCCCAGCCTCTGTTGCTATCCCAAACCCCACTAAGGTCCCCCTGCACTCTGCTCATAAATCACAGCCGTGCTGTGAGGCTGTGTTTACATCTGTAGTGTCAGTCTCAGCTGCTCCCCCGCCTCCTGCATAGCTCTGGTCCCTGCCCCCGTCCCTTCCCTCCAATCAGCAGGGAGGGAAGGGATGCAGGCGGGGACTGGAGTTCTGCAGGAGGCGGGGAGAGCAGCAGACTGACACTATAGAGCAGGGGTGTCAAACCGGTCCTTCGAGGGCCGAGGTCCTCACACATTTTTGACACAGCTCAAATTAAGTGATGGGTCTGAATCAGGAAAGGTGTGGTCCATCAGGTAGAACACATTCCTCTCTTTCTCAGTCCATCCTAAACACTGGCATGGATCTGGCCCTCCAGGCCTGGAGTTTGACACCTGTGCTATAGAGATAAACACAGCCAGCTCTGGCAAGCTGTTTGTCAGCAGCGTGGCTGTGATTTATGAGGGATTGCAGAGTGCAGGGGGACCTTAGGGGGATTTGGGATAGCAACAGAGGCTGGGCTGTATAGGCAGATCCAGCCTCTGTATGCAGATAATATTCTTCAAACCCACCTCGGGTTCTCTTTAACCTGGAACTTGGTGTTACTCCCTCTGCTGGTGACACCTGGTGCGATCCACACCTACTGAACACCACCTAGTAAGACCACTGCCAGGGAGCAGTGGCGTAGCAACAGGGGATGCAGAGGTAGCGACTGCACTGGTCCCTGGGGCCCAGTAGGGGTCTTCCTGCGACATGTTTATTAGCTCTTTATTGGTGCTATGCTGGTAATAACCACCTCTTTATGTGCTTTGATTAGTTGTAATCATTAATAGACTGTTCTCCTCCGCAGCCTATAACTCTCTGACACTGCAGGTGTACTTTGCAGGTTTTGGTGCTCCATATCAATTGTTATGCACAGAGCGCTTGAGGAGGCCCAATATAAAACTCGCACTGAGGCCCAGAGCTCCTAAGCTATGCTACTGCCAGGGGGTACTTGGTAAGCACAGGCTTTCATAAGGGGCACATACCAAAATAATGTTGACAACCACTGCTTTAGTAGACCTAATAATATTCCCCTCTGACTGATGGGGATCAAAAGTTTGTTTAACAAGAGTTAAGGTGGCCACAAACCATACAATTTTTTTAACTATCTGTTCAATTCAAAAATAGCAATCCGTTTTTTTTGACTGATTGTAACATTTGAAAAATCTGACCAATGTACTATGTTCTATGTTCAATTGTTCCTCAATTATGATCAAAATGATTGGAAAATTGCTTGGGTGTATGTATTAATAAATTGACAATCTACCACACACCATTCAATTTTCATAAAAATTGATTAGAAAAATCCACCATTCCCGATAGACTTTTATCGAATAAAAATGGAAAATGTGATCGGATTTCTTACTCGAATTTTTAAAAAAAAGCTTTCCATTTATCGCCAAATTTTTTAGTGAGAAGCTGTAAAATCGGATCATTTTATTGTATCGTGTGTGGCCACCTTTACAGCAGGACTCTAGGACGTGATACATTAAAATACCCTATTAATTATATCTTTAATTTAGTGACAGAGCCACACAGCCATACACATTTTACACTGCAGTCCAGCACAGTAAATACTGTATGACAATAATTTGATACAGAGCACCACAACCTGCTTTACAAGGAGAGCTGAAGTGTGAGAGAGGTCAAAGCAGGGGAGGAAACCGTTTTATAACGTCACCATTGCAGAACGTGCATATATGGGCTGTCATTACAACTGTAGCAGTGTTTCTCAATATTATTACACCATGTACCCCATTATGCTAGATTGTGTGTCTCCTGCTGCCTCTAGACTCAGGTAAAGCGGACCTCAACTCAGAACTTCCTCTCTGCTTTAAACGATAAGCAACAGCATAATAACCTTTAAAGAAAGACATTTCTTTGTTACAGCTGATACAAATCCTGCAATAAATCTTCATTGTGTCTACTTCCTGCTTTCATGGAAGCAGACATGGGGTTAACATCCTGTGTTAACAAATTAGAGATCAAAATACAGATGTGATTAGCCACAGATGAGGGGAATTTAGCCTCTCTGCCGATACAGCCAGCTGACACAGCTGAGAGATCAAATTACAGTTGTGATTAGCCACAGATGAGGGGGAATTACGGTAGACAGGCTAATCTCTCTAAATCACAGTTGTCAAACACAAGGCCTAGGGAAAAAAGGCAGCAAAAGGAAGACCGCGTGCACGGCCCTGTTGTCAGGAGGAGCACACTGGTGACAGTGTTTCTGATTTTAACATTGTCAGTTTGTGCCGGGGTGCAGCAGTAAGGGCTGGTTCAGACGGACGTTTGTGCAGTGTCTACCGCCAGCGTTCGGGGCTTGGCGTTAAACGCTCCCATTCAAGTGAATGGGAGCGTTTGTACCAAGCTTTTACGCGCGTTTACACGAACGCGGCGTTCGGGTCCCGATTTTCCCTGGCGTTCAAGGAGCCCCTAGAAGCTACATGTAGCTTCCAGGGACGGTTAACCGCGACGGGTAATGTCCCCCTAGGGGAAGAAAAAATGCGAACGCAACGCGAACGCTGCTGAAAGCCTGAACGCATCACGAACGCAACGCCTCCAAACGTCCGTCTGAACCAGCCCTAACACAGGGGACCCCCCCACACACACACACACACACCTTCCCCCTACACCATCTCCCCACATTGCAGAGGAGTGTAATATTTACCTGGGGCTGAAACAAACAGTTTGGAAAAAATAAATAAATTTGTATTTAAAACGTATATCCATGACATCCATTCCAGACCTGTTAGCGCACAATCTCGCGTGGCTGCATGGTTGCGTAACTAGTTATGAGGAGATGGGCTAGTCCAAAACCCTGTCGTTTCTATCAGATTTCTACTACCTACTGTAAGTGACTGCAACATGGGAGAAAAGTCATTTGTGGCTCATTTTACTCTGGAAATTCGTATTTGTTTACGTGCATGTTAAATTTTACTATTTTCATGATAGTGGTCTTTTAAAGAATTCAAAGGCCATAGATGTCGTTTTATCATTCAAACACGCTGGTCCTATCCATCATCATTAGTTTTATTTCATAATAACGCTTAAAATTAAAAAATACGTTAAAGGATGAGAATAAAGTTTACAGTCAATTTAAAACATTTTCAGGAAAAAAAAGACATACATTTACATAGATCTGTCCATTAGTCCTAAAAGAGGGACAAATGAGGAAGAAAGAGGGACAGAGGGATTTGGTTCCCAAAGCGGGACTGTCTCTCCAAAAAAGGGACAGTTACGAGCTATGTTGTCAAAGTGACACTGAAACGAAAAATAACGTATGATATAATGAATGGTATGTGCAGTACGTATAATTAATACATTAGTAGCAAAGAAAAGAGTCTTATATTTTTATTTTGAGTTATACAGCATCTTTTTATTATAATATTGCATCGTTCTCTAATATTTGCAGTTTACAAACTATACTCTGCACTTTAAACTATGAAACAGAGCAGAACTAATGACCTTTTGACCTCCCCTGCAGTAAAATCTTATCTGACAGAGGTGCTAAGCAGTTATTGGACACCAAGCTGTGTGATACTCCGGTTGTTTATTGCCTGATGAAGCGGGATAATGCCCGTGAAACGCGTTGCAGTTTTGTTTTAGGAGTATGTAAATAAATTATTGCTTCTTCAATCAACAGCACTTTGTCCTGTTTTTGGTGTAGCTGGTCCACCACCGCCACCTGAACAATTTTAAACTTTTTAGTAAATGTTATCCTATTGGGCGCCTCTGTACTACTTTATATCAAGTTATCCACCCTTGGTGGAAGGGTGACAAACCCTCCTTTCTTCCTTCTACAGAGAACGACATCTTAGCCCTGAGTGGGGACAGGCCTAATCTCCCCACCTGCCTATACAGTGGTTGCCTAAGGGTAACCCGGGTTTGTAAGTATAATGCTTACGATTTAACTCTTTCTTCATTTCCAAAACATACTACACTATATTGGGCTCTCGGTCTCTACTTTCTACTTATCTGAAGTTGCCTTTCACTGTTTCCTTGATTTATAGGTGCTTCAGAAAATAGCACTTAGGGCTCAGCCACACCATAAGCACTTTTCTGTGTTTGATAAGCGCTTTTTAAAAATCGCTGCCATTCACTTTAATTAAAATCGAGATAAAAATCACCGCGATTTTGCACATGCATGATCGCAGCAATTTTTACAGCGATTTTAATGAAAGTGAATGGGAGCGATTTTTAAAAAGCGGCTAATCAATCACAAAGCACTCAGAAAAGCGCTTATAGTGTGGCTGAGCCCTTAACTCTCTGACTAAATTAGTTTCTCTTCTTTTACATGGATAACAACTGAAGTTTCTTAACTCTTCCTGTACTGGAAACAATATTAAACTGTTCTTTGCTACTAATGTTCTATTTCTTAGCTGTACTGCACATACAATTCATTATATCATAAGTTTATTTTCGCTTCAGGTACTAAAGCTTTTTATTTAAAATAAAAAAAAATTACTTAGTGATTACTTAGTGATTTCTGTGATTGGCCACTAATGATCCAATTTCTAGCGAAAAATTGTTCGAGCGATCAGAAATTCTGATCGGAAGTGAAATACTGTAATACATCGCTCACTCCGCCATCAACGAACCAATCTTTTCTTCCTATCTATCACAACCAACAAGAAAATCCAAATTTTGGTTCGACGAAAATTCATTTGGACGACATTTTTTTACTCATTCATAATCGATTGTGTCCATCAATGGAGGTTATTTACAACCAATCCGATCAGAATTTCTGATCACTCTAACGATTTTTCACTAGAAATTGTACAGTTAGTGGCCACCTTTATTTATTTCAAAATAGCTTGCGCTCAGTCCATACATCCAGGGGTCGACTTGCTCCTAAAGTATCTCTCCTGGGCACAGATACACCTCAAAAGAACAGACAAACACAAAGCAGATGATAGCGCAGACTGCTAAATAAGGCAAACACCCCTCTGGTGTAAATACGACACAGGCTCACAATACTTGTGAAGGTATGGGGGCGGGGACCACCACCACCAACTAAGCACACGCTCTCCCCTCCGGTCTGATATCCTCCCTGCTCACCGTCAACACATCAAGTGAAAGCCTGGCAGGGTCATCAGAAATCAGCCTTCTGCTTAGTCTTCTTATTCACAGGTAATATGCCCACTCAGTGTCCGTATTCCTTATGTATCCTCAGGGCAAAACACAAACAATGCCCATGTGTAAAACCATAACATTTAATGCAAAGCAAAAAGGTAGACCGCTACACTTACGTGTGTACACAGATGGGAGCAGGGAGATCAATGCCAAAAGTCCATAAATATCCAAGGAAGTCCCGCTACACCAAGAGGTAGGGTGAAGTAGAAAAAATACTTTATTGTAAATCCATCTTAATCCATTACCAGTGTACAAGTAAAAAGCTCACGCGTATCGGAGCAATGTGTGGCTCCTTAATCATAGCTATGATTAAGGAGACACACATTGCTCCGATACGCGCAGGGCCGGCCTTAGGTTTCACAGCGCCCTGAGCGAAACCGGATTTTGTTGCCCCCCCCGCCATAAGTAGCATAGTTGTCCCCATATAGGTAGCATAGTTGCCCCCAGTGTAGGTAGTATAGTTGCCCCATATAGGTAGCATAGCTGCCCTCAGTGTAGCTAGTACAGTTTCCCCCAGTGTAGTAGCATGGTTGCCCCCAGTGTAGTAGCATGGTTGCCCCCAGTGTAGGTAGTCTGCCCCCAGTGTTGGTAGTTTGCCCCCAGCAGCGTAGGTAGTTTGCCCCCAGCAGCGTAGGTAGTTTGCCCCCAGCAGCGTAGGTAGTTTGCCCCCAGCAGCGTAGGTAGTTTGCCCCCAGCAGCGTAGGTAGTTTGCCCCCAGCGGCGTAGGTAGTTTGCCCCCAGCAGCGTAGGTAGCTTGCCCCCAGCAGCGTAGGTAGCTTGCCCCAGTATGCCCCCAGCATAGGTAGCTTGCCCCCAGCAGCGTAGGTAGCTTGCCCCCAGCGTTGGTAGCTTGCCCCAGTATGCCCCCAGCATAGGTAGCTTGCCCCAGTATGCCCCCAGCGTAGGTAGCTTGCCCCAGTATGCCCCCAGCGTAGGTAGCTTGCCCCCAGCGTAGGTAGCTTGCCCTAGTATGCCCCCAGCGTAGGTAGCTTGCCTCAGTATGCCCCCACCGTAGGTAGCTTGCCCCAGTATGCCCCCAGCGTGGGTAGCTTGCCCCCAGCGTAGGTAGCTTGCCCCAGTATGCCCCCAGCGTAGGTAGCTTGCCCCAGTATGCCCCCAGTGTAGGTAGCTTGCCCCAGTATGCCCCCAGCGTAGGTAGCTTGCCCCAGTATGCCCCCAGCGTAGGTATCTTGCCCCAGTATGCCCCTAGCGTGGGTAGCTTGCCCCCAGCGTAGATAGCTTGCCCCAGTATGCCCCCAGCGTAGGTAGCTTGCCCCAGTATGCCCCCAGCATAGGTAGCTTGCCCCAGTATGCCCCCAGCGTAGGCAGCTTGCCCCAGTATGCCCCCAGCGTAGGTAGCTTGCCCCCAGCGTAGGTAGCTTGCCCCAGTATGCCCCCAGCGTAGGTAGCTTGCCCCAGTATGCCCCCAGCGTAGGTAGCTGGCCCCCAGCGTAGGTAGCTTGCCCCAGTATGCTCCCAGCGTAGGTAGCTTGCCCCAGTATGCCCCCAGCGTAGGTAGCTTGCCCCAGTATGCCCCCACCGTAGGTAGCTTGCCCCAGTATGCCCCCAGCGTGGGTAGCTTGCCCCCAGCGTAGGTAGCTTGCCCCAGTATGCCCCCAGCTTAGGTAGCTTGCCCCAGTATGCCCCCAGCGTAGGTAGCTTGCCCCAGTATGCCCCCAGCGTAGGTAGCTTGCCCCCAGCGTAGGTAGCTTGCCCCAGTATGCCCCCAGCGTAGGTAGCTTGCCCCAGTATGCCCCCAGCGTAGGTAGCTTGCCCCAGTATGCCCCCACCGTAGGTAGCTTGCCCCAGTATGCCCCCAGCGTGGGTAGCTTGCCCCCAGCGTAGGTAGCTTGCCCCAGTATGTCCCCAGCGTAGGTAGCTTGCCCCAGTATGCCCCCAGCGTAGGTAGCTTGCCCCAGTATGCCCCCAGCGTAGGTAGCTTGCCCCAGTATGCCCCCAGCTTAGATAGCTTGCCCCAGTATGCCCCCAGCGTAGGTAGCTTGCCCCAGTATGCCCCCAGCGTGGGTAGCTTGCCCCCAGCGTAGGTAGCTTGCCCCAGTATGCCCCCAGCGTAGGTAGCTTACCCCAGTATGCCCCCAGCGTAGGTAGCTTACCCCAGTATGCCCCCAGCTTAGGTAGCTTGCCCCAGTATGCCCCCAGCGTAGGTAGCTTGCCCCAGTATGCCCCCAGCGTAGGTAGCTTGCCCCAGTATGCCCCCAGCGTAGGTAGCTTGCCCCAGTATGCCCCCACCGTAGGTAGCTTGCCCCCACCGTAGTAGCTTGCCCCAGTATGCCCCTAGCGTAGGTAGCTTGCCCCCAGTGTAGGTAGCTTGCCCCAGTATGCCCCCCTTCCCTCCCCCCTTAATGTGGCAGCGGGCCGGGCAGAGACCTACTCACCTGACATCCAGCTCCAGCGCCGACATCACTCTTCTCTCCCCGCCTCCGCTCCATCTGTAGTTAGAGCAGGCTACAAGAAAATGGCCGCCGTTTGTCTGCATTTGTGGACATCGGCGGCCATTTTCTTGTAGTCCTGCTCTAAATATAGACGGAGAGGACACGGGGAGACAGCAGGGCGGCAAGGGGCGACAGGGCGCATGCGCCCTTGAGAGCATGGCGCCCTGAGCGACCGCACAGGTCGCTCATAGCAAAGGCCGGCCCTGGATACGCGTGAGCTTTTTACTTGTACACTGGTAATGGATTAAGATGGATTTACAATAAAGTATTTTTTCTACTTCACCCTACCTCTTGGTGTAGCGGGACTTCCTTGGATATTCATAACATTTAATATCTTAAATAAAAGTAATGCGCGTACATCGGATCAAAGTTTAAAAGCATGTCACAAGCATACTACCGATCTCCCATTTCAGGGCCACGTCTCGTCTCGTCTCTATCTCTCCCAGCGTATCCGACGTCTCTCACGCTCGTTGTCCTCCTCACTGCTCCAAGCCACGCCCTACCTATGTCACTATGTGTGACTCATCAGGGGCTGATTGAGCATGCGTAAAGAGGACCGTTATGTACTCTCAACCTTCCTAAGGGCGGAAGTGCATACTCAGACTACAGCCCACCTCCACTTCCGCCCTCACCCTAATGGTTCCTGGTTTGCTGCTAGTCACATGACCGCCAGGTCATAGCGCAAACCAGTTAGCGAGCCACTAGTTTAACTACCTCCCCCCTTCAATCTACCGTGCCGCCCCCTATTCCCCATGACAATGTTGCAGGACTCCTCCCCTAAGCAGAACCGCAACGTAGCCTACTACCATTAACCGTTTCAGCCGCATCCTACATCCAGATGGGCGATCGGCTTACAGTATCACAAAAACCTTTAGGGGCATTGCCACTCCATTACATACATACTAACCTGTCCCTAACATAAGCATACTACTAACAGTGCACACCGTCAACATCTCTCATACAATTAAGAATTCAAAGATTAAAATCCATATGCAAAAAGCTGACTGCACATTGACATTGATGACCGTATGGTTATATTTAACCCCCTCAGTATATTAACTCTATGGAGTGGCCACCTTTACAGTGATCACAGGGTCAGGAGGGTCAAAAGTTTGTTTTTACTTCAGATTCCCTTTGAAGTGTACCTGAGACGAAGGATAAAATAAGTTTTATACATACCTGGGGCTTCACTCCCCTTTACTCTGATCCGTCCCTCGTCGTCCTTCGCCGCCTGGATCCTCCACAATCAGGCCCGGTAATTTGGGCAATAACGGCCAGTTGTCGCAGGCATAGTACGGCCTCGCACGAGCATTCTGCTCCTGTACAGTAGTATGCGGGCGGCAGGCACCGAACTCTCCCAGAGAAGGGGTGCATGCATGGCCAGGCCGCAAATGCTCACTAAACCCTGACTCTCAAAATTACCGGGCCAGATTGCAGAGGAACAAGATGGCGGAGGAGGAAGGCGAGGGATGGATCAGCGTGAAGGGGGCTAGAGGAAGCCCCAGGTATGTATAAAACTTCATATATCTGTTGTCTTAAGGGCCCGTTTCCACTAGAGCAAATCCGCATGCGTTCTCTGCATGCTATTCGCATAACCAATACAAGTGGATGGCCCTGTTTCCACTTGTCAGTTTTTTCCTGCGTTTTTCTGTGCAGGATTTTTCTGCACGGTAGAGCCTGCAGAATTCGCCTGCGCGAGGAATGCAGGCGATTCGCAGGCTATGTATTTAATAGGGAAAACGCACATGCGTTTTTTGCCGCGATTTCGCGTGCGAATTCGCATGAAAACTAATGTAAATTGAACCAGGCAGTGACATGGTAAATTCGCATATACCCTGCCAATGCGAAATCGCACGCGAAAACGCGGCAAAAACCGCACGCGGAATCGCATGCGATTTCGTCAGCGGTGGAATCCCAGCGATTCGCACCGCGCTAGTGGAAACAAGCCCTTATGTTTACATTAAGTAAACTAACCTGAGAAACTCCATTCTATAGAAGAACTGATTCCTCCCGCTAACCCACAGCGATCTGTGGAGATTTATCAGCTTCGTTCGAGTGTGAGTTCCTTTGGGGACTGGGATAAGCAAAAACTCTGCAAAGCTCTGCCTAATTGTCAGAACTAGTGCTACATAAATACAGAAAATACAGAAAAAGAAATGAAACAAATAATAGTCTGCCTGCTGAAACCACAATCCTCTCCAGTAAGTGGGACACACTTAGGCTTTCCTCCCCACTTCATTCACTGAACAGCACTTGAACATCTGGTTGTACTGCATGCAGCGATACTTGCCTTAGTGAACTGCTGTATTGTTCTGTCTCTAAAGAACATTCTTTAACAAACTGGAGGACGTTTGGAGAGCTCATTAATTTATATTGTTGTACTGACATATCTAAACCATTCACAGTAAGTACTGAGACTATGGGTCTAAGTGCTCTGAAGCTGGGGAACCTGCAGAAAAAAAAACATCTCCCTATCATGGCTTATTGGAGGAGCAGCCTTCGGATAGAGGTATACTGTATTTCCACTTTAAGGCAGTGTACACAGGGCAGGTATTAGTGGCATCATTGCCTGCAGCTGTAATCATACAACCACTTATTCGCATAACTTTCAGCAACACTCACTAAGATCTGGCATGACGCAAAGTAGATAAAAGAAAAACCTTGCCACTTAAAACAAACCTGAAGTGAAACAAACTTATCCCATAATGAATTGTATGTATAGTACAGATAATGAATAGAACATTAGTAGCAAAGACAAGAATCTCATGCTTTAAATTATCAGTTTAGCTTTTTTTATCACATTGCATCATATTTTCACAGGTGCAGTTTTAAACTACACTGTCTTTTAAGCTATAAAACAAAGCAGAAATAATGACCCTTTGAACTTTCCTGCAGTGAAACCTTATCTCAAGCCGTCGCTCACTGTTTCTTGGCTGATGAAGTGCTTCAGAAAACAGGACTGTATTCCCCAGCAGGTCAAGTAGCTCTTTTGCATAGATAAGAACTGAAGTTTTTAAACTCTTCCTGTACTGGATAACAATATGAGACTCTTTCCTTTTCTACTAATGCTCTATTCCTTAGCTGTACTACACATCCAATTCACTATCTCATAAGTTTATTTACGCTTTAGGTGTGCTTTAATAGGAAGTGGTGTTAAAAGTCCAATGCAGGTGGGCCGGACGTATGCCAACCCCACATGCTATCTCTGGGGATCAATGGAGGTGTCTTGGTAAATCGGCTTCGAGTTATAACTGCATACCCAGAAATGGGCGCAGGTGTCTTAGAATCTATTTCTTGCAAGGGCTTTGCATTATATATGGACAGGAGTATCATTTCCAATAAACATATTAGGTGGCACTACATGTAATGTTTATAATTGGTCCTGCTGAGGAATGTTGTATTTTCTTGGCTTTGTCTTACAGTAAGAGTAGTTCTACCTCCCAAGTCTTCTCCTAGGCTCCACAGAAGGTTTTGTTGTGCGTTGCTGCATTGTATCAGGAAACAAAGGCTCTCAGAGAAATAGTTGTACAGGGCTTGGAAAGGGGCTGTAAGCACTTGGCAAACTGCTGGATAAATGAAGATCTATTTATGGTAATTGGCAGGAGTCTGGCAGATTGATTTCTGCTTTCATGTTGAACTCTTTGCTTTTAGTAACACAGGATTTTGGACTAGAAACTGAACTAAAATGAAAAGAACCCAGATTATTAAAATATTAAACTGTTCGCAAAATAAAATCATATCCACACAGCACTAATACGTCAGTTTCCAGTGGGCAGTTCATCGCTTCTGACATCTTATAACATTAGGAGACGTCAGTCAGAGAATCTTCCAGAGTTTATTGGTTATCCGTCTCCCAAGAGGTCACAAAGCAGATATCACTCCGTTATATTTAGATTCCTTCTTCCCCTAAAGGGGGTTGTAACATCCCCCCTACCCAAAAAAAAAAAAAAAAACCGTTAGTGCCCCAAAAATATATGTACAGTAAATCTTTTTTTTTTCAAAATAGGTCCCTATATGTCCCAAATTATTATTATTATTTTAACCTGATCTTATCTCACCATGCAGAAAACAGAAAGCTTCCTATTTGGCATAAGATAAGGACACTGTGACCAGAATGTAATTGAATACTCCCCTCCCTGTGAAGCATGTACACAGTGATGTAAGCCTGTTGTCCAGGTGATGTTTGCTCTGGGAGGAAAAATGAACACTGAGCTGGGTTGAAAAAAAAAAAAAAAGAAAAGGGCAGAAGTGATGTCACTTTTGGCATCATAGAGAAATAGTAAAGATGGGCTCTTGCAGACATATTCTATTCTTATTTTCATACCACATTTTCCTTAATCTGACAGTGAAAACTACAAACAACAGGATAGTTAAGCTAAATAAGTCAATTTATTGGATGATCATTTTTTATTTTTATAAGTTAATAAGGAGTTTCACCCCAGTTAAATTCTTCAACAGTACAGATGAACTGTTGGGGGAAATATGTGTGATATTTTTTGGCTTCGTAGTGGATGTGAATTTAGAGTGAGATACATAGTGCCATATGCAATTAACTTTTTTTCCTACATTTTCCATCTTTATTTAAAATAATTTTCAGCACTTTACAATTGAAAAAGTACCAAAAAGTACTGTAAATGAGAAAGTACTAGCAACATTATTTTGAGTATTTTTGTGTTTGTGGTAGTTTAAAAGGTATTTTATTTAGAAATGTTCAAAAATATCACCTAGGAGAAAACAAAGGAGAAAAAGTGAATGCGTATGGGCCCTAATATCTAGTATAACTCACAAGCTTAAAGGGCAAGGCTCTCTCACCCTTTTGTGTCTTGGAATTTGCTCTAAATTTTGTTCATCATGTTTCGATTGTCACTGTAATTACTATGAAATAGCAAATCTGTTTTAAGTACCAAAATTACTACATACAACATATTTTTTAATATATTTTTTTAAATATTTCTCTATATATTCCTTTCGAGATTACCGGTACTTAACTACTGTATGTAACCAATTTCCTGTTGTGGCAAGTCCACAGGGTACTAACTTAAAGTGTACTTTTAGCGAAATTCAAGTTACTGTTGGTACATTATAAATGTACTCTTTAATGTCCCTTAGCTGGACCCCTGCTAAGGGACATTAAAGAGTACATTTATAAAGTACCGACCCCGTGATGTCGCTCACTCATTCCCTCTGAAATGTTCATTAATCCTAAACCCCACCCCCTATCATTTGACCAAAGCCTCGCTGAGAAGTCCCAAACTCTGAAGCCACCCCCACTTGTGTGGTTCTGGCAGCCACCTATCAGGGCAAGGTATAATATTAATGATGATTTCACAGTAAATGGGTGAGTTATTCACCCGATCGATGCCGGTACCCTTGTTAGGGTACAATAAAGAATACATATATATAAAAACTAAGCTGGTGCGAAAGGCTTAGTAGTAACTAACCATCCCCTGGAAATGTAAAACGTTTATCAAGCAACTTTCAAATGTTTACAGTATTCAGTGAAGACCATGATGCATTGAAAGTATGGCACTACAAAGGATCAGACAGAGGAGAATGTTATGTCTTAGTTGAAGTATGTGCAGCAAGCGGGCATCGAGACACAAACAGAGCATTCCAAGACTTGTTGTGTCACAGGGCAGTGTCAGAATGTGCCAAGCAGCTATTCTCCACTCCTACACTACACAATGTTTGGCTAAAACAGCTGCCATCTGCATGTGGTCGGGAAAATTGTGCTGCTCCAGATTCATTAATAATAAGTGATGGGTTCTGTGGAATGTGTTTAAATAGGTAATGGCTCGTAAGTGCGAAAGCTGGATTACTTAAACTGGAATTGACAAGGGAGCCAAATTCTGCCTGGAGGTCCTCACTTTCCAAGTCAGATGCCACGACAGATTCACCCTCCTGGATCCCTCCATCTCTAATCTGCTCTGTGTAACTTTGCATTAACCATTTCTGCCGCTGGAACGTGAGCCTCACGTCCGCAGCAGCAGCTGCTACAGCCGCAGGGACACGATAGTCATGTCCCTGCAGCTTGGGGGGCTGTGTGCGCGATCATGAGGGCAGACGCCCGTGATTGCGATGTTGCTGGCAACAAGGGGGATTGGCCACAGGGGACAAAAGTTCCCTGAGCCAATTTATACATGTCCGCCGAGAATGAACACTGTTTTAGTTCAAAAAGTTCAGTCTTAAATAGAGCCACCTCGCTTCCTCCTGCTCACGATTTCCGCCGCTTACCGCCGCCGATCTTTAGATTTATGAATGTGATTCATTCATTTATCTCCCCTCTAGGCCACCGTGATCGCAGACATCCATTGATGCCTGCGTCACTTCCCTAGTTACAATGTAGCAACACATTACTTCCTATAGCATACTTATTGCAAGCGAATAGGAAGTACTCAGCGGTGACATCTTGTGGTCAAATAGTAAAATTACACCTACTGACTTTAGGGAATACAATTTTTTTAATATGTATGTCAAGAGGGCATAATACTATTAAATTATGGGCTAAAAGTTAGTGATGGATGTAAAACTGAAAAATGCACCTTTATTCCAAAGAAAATATTGTCACTATACATTATACTAGGGATATAATTTTCATTTTGCAATAACCGGGACAAATAGCCAAATAAAATGTGTGGATTTTAATTACGGTAGCATGTATTATTTTAAAACTATAATGGCTGAAAACTTAGAAATAATGATTTTTTTCATTTTTTTTTCTTATTATTCACATTATAATGCATTTAGAATAAAATAATTCTTAGCATAATGTACCACCCAAAGAAAGCCTAATTGGTGGTGGAAAAATCAAGGTATAGATCATTTTGTTGTGATTATGCTGGCATAAAAGTCTGCCTCCCATTTCAGACTCTGCCCGATATAGCGGTCAGTATGCTGGTCTGCTGGGCACTTTGTCACTCTGTAATAGATCTATCTGTTATTGTAGTTCAATGCGACCTTATTACTTGTGCTTTAGCTAGTTCTTGATAAATATATATGCAGATTTGCTAATATATATTTATCCGTTAGTTGAGCCGTTTGTTATTTTTCTGTATTATTGTTTATTGCCTTGTTTCCATGGCTGATGGACGTTCGCTGCATCCGCGGTGGGTCAGTGAAGTCCACTATCCTGATAGCTCGGATTCTGCCATCACCACGTTAGTGACTGGTATTAATCCTGCTACTCTAGTTTCTGGGAACGTAACTATAGGCTGCGGTTCCTATTAGTTACGTTCCAATCTATAGTCCTGTATTGTACCTGTCTGAATGCTTGCTATCGCTAAGGCAGCGCTTAGTCTTGCAATCGTTCCGTCTGTCTTTCTTGTATCTGTTTTGTTACTTAGCCAGAGACTCAGACGGCATCCGCCCTGGGCAACAGTCAGTCAGTCAGTCTGTCTGTACTTTCTTTGTTTGGTTACTTAGACCATAGGCAGCACAACATCGCACTGCGCTGCCATTGTGTCTTATTTGTAGCGATATCGGAAGCCCAGAGCTGCAGTTGCTCTGGGCAACCTGTGTAGCCTCTTCCATTATTCAGCTACTAGCCTTGTTGCTCTGGGTGGTCAGAAAGTATGACACCCCCCCCCCCCCCCAGGCATTACACACCCATGTAGGGATTGCAGTGCTGGTGGAATATTCACAATGATTCAGAGCTGATGGAGATTCCTGACTTTTATTTATTTATTTTTTTACAATTCTATAGGGTGTTTTTTCATTGTTTAATAAAAAAAAAATGCTCCTTTCAGTTTAAACGTTTTTTTATTGAAGAAAGATAATCAGGTACAATAATAACCACCAAACAGTAATCATACATTAAACTGATAACAAAGGAGGCCTATGGATAAGAGAAACATATCATCTAATCCAAAGACATGCAGCATCCTTACAGTTTAAGTCCCTCCAAATAACTTTTTCAATACACATTAATAAAGGGAACCTAAACTGAGAAGGATATGGGTTTTTCCTTTTAAAATAATACCAGTTGCCTGATTCTCCTGCTGATGCTGTGTCTCTAATTCTTTTAGCCACAGCCCCTCAATGAGCATGCAGATCAGATGCTCTGACTCAAGTCAGACTGGATTAGCTGCATGCTTGTTTCAGGTGTGTGATTCAGCCACTACTACGTGTAAAGAGTTCAACAGGACTGCCAGGCAACTAGTATTGTCTACAAGGAAACATCCCTATCCCTCTTATTTAAAAAAAATAAATCAGAAAGACGTTTGCAGGATTACGATACTGTGTGCCTCCTCCCAGTGCATGCCTAAATGGACCTGTTGTGGGTTCTTGTGACCTTAGACCCAATGATAATCGAGGATCATCTACAACAATACTGGTGGATCACCCCCTATCATACATTCTAAATACCATTGTGTCAGTTGAAAAGTATTTATTATCTTCTGCTTTGTTTCTTGTTCAAGAGAGTCAATGAAGCTCTAGTCTCCCAGACCTCAAAACATTTCCCATTTTTTTCCTCTGTTTGCAAGGAGGCCTCTATCCAATCCATTAGTAAAAAAAATATACAATTTACTCTTTGAGACAATGTGGGTGGGGATGCAGCAATCCAATTATGCAGTATGTCTGCCCTTGCTGCTGCTGATATTATCGCAGCTAACATTCTACTACCTCTAGTCAGGGCCGCCTTAAGTTTCACAGCGCCCTGAGCGTAACCAGATTTTGGTGCCCCCCATTCCTCCTCTTCATGCACACACACATACACATACATGCCCATGTGCAAGATCCCGTTTAGTGTATATAGGCAGATCTCCCCTTTTAGTGTATATAGGCCGATCCCCCACCCCCTTTTAGTGTATATAGGCAGATCCCCCACCCCCTTTTAGTGTATATAGACAGATCCCCCCCTTAGTATATATAAACAGATCCCCCTTTTAGTGTATATAGCTAGACAGAAAAATAGTGTATAGTATACAAGCAGAACTTGTAGCTGGGGACAGAAGATGGACAGGAGTTAGGAGTGACAAGCAGGTCTCTCTCTGATTAGTGCGCAGCGCAGACAGAGTGAGGGGAGGCGCTACTGGTACGCACGGCTCACACAGGCTCAGCAAGAGGCAGCAGCAGGTTCCTGGTGTCTTCGTCCCCATCACTCCCAGCGGCACCAGGGTGCGGAGCTACCACTCACAGCAGCCACAGACGGGCCCACAGCCAGCAGGTAGAAATGTGGCCAGGATCAGGTGAATGCACATCACGTGAGCCCCCCCTGAAAGCCGGCGCCCTGAATGACCGATCCGGTCGTTCAGGTCAAAGGCCGGCCATGCCTCTAATCACCTTCATTCCTGCCACATTTATTTGTCAAAAAAGCGCCCAGTCTGGAGTGTATGGCAGAAAATGTTAAAGGTTTTCAATTGTGTATGTAATTAACCACCTGCCTCCAGAAGAACTTAACAAAAGGGCAGTTCCAGTAACAATGTACCAAGTCTGCATGCTCGCTACCACAGTTTGGGCACGTATGATTATCTGTAAGCCCCATCTTTTAGGCCTTCTCCATAGAGATATATGAGTAATGAGAGTGCTCTAAGAGCATTTCCCTATAACTAGAGGAAGGAATCGTCTTCCATATATATATAGAAAAGATTTAAGCAGAGTAGTTTTATCTAAATGGGGGAAGTGTACTTTCCATTGGGCTTTATTAATATTAACTTTTCCGTAATCCAAAACCAGTCTTAAATAACTATAATCTTGCGAGATGGCCTTCTTAGGAGAATTTTGCTGCCCCAGCATCACGTCTAGAATATTATCCCCATCAGATAAGTTCTTCGCTACCCTACAAGTATAAGATTTTGCTTGCATGATAACTAAAATGTGCGGTTCCATAAAGGGAAACTTAGCAAGTAACCAGTCATGTGTTAATATTGAGCATGTGGAGGAATCAACACATTGGCCCACATGCAATTAACTTTTCCTCCTGAATTTTCTCCTAGGAGATATTTTTTATCATCTTCGATTTAAAATAATTTTTCAGCACTTTGTAATTGAAAAAGTAACAAAAAAGTAGGTAAAAGAGTACTCCCAAAATGTTCTTGCTTGCTTCTGGTTTAAAGGGTGCTATGTTAATAAGGTGTGAAAATATCACCTGGGGAAAACTCCGGAGAAAACGTTAATTGCATATGGGCAATCGTCTGATGGTTTCCAATCCTTGACTTTGCCAGTCTGCAAATAATCTAGTAGATTGTGAGGGAACAAAGTGAGCTTATTTAAATGGAAACTATACGCCATATTTCCTTTTTTTTAACATGTATCTTTTTATTGCATTGAAAAATTTGAAACAGCAATAGGAATAACGTTGAGCAGATACCTTGTTGTTACAAATCAAACACTTGTAAAGGTTAATAGACAAATAAACAATCCAGTGTTCAACATCATTTCAATGCTTGCCCGCAAAGCATCAGTAGATTTTCCTGAACACTTTACATTCCCTTCAAGTAAAATACTCTTCATCTTTCGAAGTCTGAGGATCCATGTTTTGCTAGAGTAGGGGAGAAATGGACAAATAATGGTTTTTGCACATAGCTTTCTTACTGTAGAAGGTGTCGGAGGGTAAAATATCTTCTATTACCAGGGCTTTTCTGCTCTCTGCTAACCTCATTGTGTTTGGAGATAATAGATCCCAGGTATTTTCTTTATACTCTTTATTATAAGCAAAAAGAGACCTGAGCAATTACTACACGTCATTGCTGAGTATTCAGTATTTCCAAATTTAATGCATAATCCAGTTTAACAAAAAGCTTCCTCCAGCACAATAAAGAGGGGTTGTCAGCCACAAAATCAAATTCCATTTACCCACTGCACTGTGGTCATTATGCAGCCTACTAGCCTAGAGCCGCACCCAAGCAATCACAAAATGTAAAAGGCATGTGGACACCTACTTTTAAAAAGTAAATGTCTCACAGATTAAAATGCACTATAAATTATGTTTCTCCTATGTTGGTATCACTCACAGTAGGCAGTACAAATCTGAATGGAAGAAGATAGACAGATAGACATGCACAATGCTGACATGTTTTGGACCTAATGCGGTCCTCAATCATAGCAATCATGGCTGCTATGATTAAGGACCACATTAGGTCCGAAACATGTCAGCATTGTGCATGTCTATCTGTATGGGATAAGTCTTGAATAAACTTCTGAGACATTGAAGTGGACCTACTCCTTTCTTCTTCCAGTTTACTTTTGGTCTAGGCCGCCCAGGTCGAGCTCTGTCCATTGCCGGAGTGTAGCGGTATATACATCTTTTCAACAAATCTGAATGATCGAACAGGTTTTGGACTAGTCCATCTCTTCATGGGGGATTTTCAGTATCTCCTTTATTCTTTACAAAAGCACTCCGTAGAAAGGATTGTTTATCTTGCATTTTAATCTGGGACAAATGTACTTCTTATAAATATGTGTACACATGTATTTTACAGTACATTTAACAATTTTTTGTGAAAGTGGTCCTCAGTGGAACTTTTGGTAGGCGCTATATAAATACAAAATAATAATTCAGTACTAGCGACAGGGTCAGGATAAAGAGTCTGCTAAATCTCTCCATCAGGGATACAGACATCCTTAAAAACCTTATAGAGAGTCTAACCCTACCCCACCCTATACAAAACTGTAATAAAAATGTTTGGCTAGAGTTCACGTTAAGAATACTTTACCATTTTAGGTGACTGTATGTGTGTGTTATTTTATGACTGAGGACAAGATTGCTGTTGCCAACGGTTCCTGGGTTTTGCGCAACAGAAGACTGATTTCTGCCTGGCAGGGAATGAAACGTGGCTTTGGCCAAGAGAAACAGCTTTGTTTTAGAGCCTGGAGCAGCATTAATGTATCATATTCTACATTTATTAGAAGCCAGAATGTCACTAGAACTTGTGTCACATTTGCACTTTCTCTGACCTTTACACTTTAAAAATGATCCATTTCCTTGTTCAGCTCATACAATGGCTGAAATTACCATCACGTCATTCATGAATAGAGCTGGAATACAGAGGCAGTGGCCAGGGAACACTACACATCTACTACTTGAATGTCCACAGAGTATGTGTTGTTGGTACGGTCTCTGCACTTTCTCCTCTGGGAGGAACCTTGTAGCTTGACATTTAGGAGAACAATCTTATACTGTCTCAATGCATGTGCAAGCTGTACAGTATATGTGGCTCCTTAGAATGATACTCTTTACATTTAACCGTGTCAAAGTGCTCCTCCTCTGGCATGAGTGCGGTAGCAAGGAACTTGTCCAGCTTAATGCGCAGGCCGGAGGACGTCATGGGAAGCCTCATTAGGATCAAGAGGCTTCCTTCTTCTTAGTTAACCACTTCGGTACCAGCAGCCTCTACCGCCTTAACCTCCCTGGCGGTAAGCCTGACCTACGTTTGGGCTAGCCGCCGGAGAGGATCACATGGCCCCCAGAGGGTTTTTTTTTTATAAAATGTGTTTTATATGCTTAAGCTAGCACTATGCTAGCTAACCGTGCCCCCCAAGTACCTCCGCTCTCCCTCGATCACCCCCGATCGCCGCCGTTATACGTACTCCCCAGGGATCCTTCAATGGCGCAGCCTCCCAATCAGCTCCAGGCTTCGCTATGGGGGGATCGGGACTGCGCATGACGTCATGACATTGATGACGTCATGACGTCATATCCGATCATCGCCATAGCGACGACTGAAGCTACATGGTGAAGCTGCGGCTTTCGCGGGATCACGGACGGGTAAATATTGCCGGCGGCGATCGGGGGTATCACAGCGGTGCCGGGGGACTTGGGGGCCATAGTTAGCTAGCAAAGTGCTAGCTTAAGCATTTCAATCAAATTTTATTTTAAAAAATCCTCCGGCGGACGCAGCATCTGAAACTGCATACCACCAGGGAGGTTAAGGACCTGAGGCTGCTGGTACACTAAAATGCCGCTTCCCGATGAATCACCTAAAAAATCCGCCGCTCTTGCCGGTCACACCGTTCAGTCCCCCGCTGCAGGCTCCTCTCTCTGCCGTCTCTATGACGGCAAAGCACTGTGCACTGGTCAGTAGCCTCTTTCATTGGCTCCTGACTAGGGTGGCCATCCGTCCGGATTTAGACTGGACAGTCCGGATTTTGGAATGCTTGTCCTCCGTTCGGCGCAAGGCAAGGAAGGACGGCCAGATGTCCTCCTTTTTGGACGCTGGGCTGTGTGGAGGGAGAGAGCGCAGAGAAGAGGGAGCGGTGGGCAAAGTGGGAAAGGGGGGGACATCTCCCCCCCCTTTCCTCACCTTTGGGCTCCCCCTTCCTCGCTCTACCCTCTAGAACTAAAGTTTTTGGGTGACTGGCAGCGGGTGAGACTTACCTCTGCCTCGCGTAGTGATGTCCGGTTCATGAGTCATTTGAGCCAGTTCTTTCCTGTTAGTTTAATGATCCGACTCATCCACTGAACCAAATCAGTTCAGTGGATGAGACAGGAACTGCAGCTGCAGTTCCTGTCTCATCCACTGAACTGATTTGGTTCAGTGGATGAGTCGGACTCATGAACTGGACATCACTACTGCTTCGCCTTGGAATGAGGCAGAGGTAAGTTCCCTGCTGCCAGCCACCCCAAAACTTTAGTTCTAGAGGGTAGAGCGAGGAGGGGGGAGCCCAAAGGTGAGGAAAGGGGGGGAGATGTCCCCCCTTTCACACTGCTGTACCTACCGCTCTCCCTTCACTGAGCTCGCCCCTCCTGCCGGGGGACACCTGGCTAACTATTCTGGGGACACCTACAGACCTGGCTACATATACTTGGGACACCCATAGACCTGGTTAAATATACTGGGGACACCTATAGACCTGGCTATATATACTGGGAACACTATACACCTGGCTATCTGTACTGGAGACACCTATACACTTGGCTAACTATTCTGGGGGAACCTAAAGACCTGGCTACATATACTGGGGACACCTATAGATCTGCCTAACTACTCTGGGGACACCCAAAGACCTGGCTACCTATTTTAGGGACATTATACACCTGGCTACCTATTCTGGGGACAACTATACTCATGACTACTTATACTGGGGACACCTATAGACCTGGCTACCTATGCTGGGGGTACCTATTTTGGGGTAACTGCTGTCAGATTATCTGTATTTATGGGAAACCGCTGTTAACAGATTAAGTGTATTTTGGGGAACTGCTATCAGATTATGTATGTTAGGGGAATGGCTGCTGCCAGATTTTGCGTATTTTGGGGAACTGCTGCCAGATTGTGTATGTTTGGGGGACCACTGCTGCCAGATTACATGTATTTTGGGTGTTATGTGTATTTCGGGTGATCCGCTGCCAGGTTTCGCGTATTTTGGGGAACTGGTTCCAGATTATGTGTATGTTGGGGGAACTGCTGCTGCCACATTGTCTATTTTGGGGGAACCACTGCCATATTATTTGTATTTTGGAGGAACTTCTACCAGATTACGCGTATTTTTGGTGAAATGCTGTCAGATTACATCTATTATTTGGGGGCTACACTATGGCAGAGCTCAAACTTCCCCGGCAGACCATTTACACCACTGCTAAGGTCATGTATATTTGGCCCCACCCATGACCACGCCCAATTTGTGCTTGACCACGCTCACTTTTGACACACTTAGTACGATGTCCTCTTCAGGGTGTGATGTCCTCCTTTTTGGGGTTCTGCAAGTGGCCACCCTACTCCTGACCCTGTCAATCGATGTAAGCCAATGGGATTGGCTTACAGCATTGACAGGGCCAGAAGCCAATGAAAACGGCTTCTGACCTGCACACAGTGCTTTGCCATCATACAGACAGCAGGACGAGTGAATTGAGGCGGGGTCAAAGCGGCGGGATCGGCGGTAACGGCGGAGACGTGTGGTTAATGGGACGTTGAACCTACGTCCAGTCAGGGCCACAGTGCCACCTGCTGGACGTAGATTCAACCTATGGCGGTCCGGATCCAGTTAAGCTGTAAGCATGTGATTTTATACTTTGACTTGGTACAGTTTTTTTTTTCAATAAAATTTTTATTGAATTTTTTAAAGGCACATATAATTTCAGCATAACATTAGTAAACAGAGGTAAAGGAATAAGTTAACCATATGCAGGATACATTGAAACTAGTACAGTGACAAGATTACTGGTGACAATCTTCGGAAAACAGAGCTAAAATCTTAACATCACTTAGTGTATTCATATAAAACTATAAGCTTAAATTACATGTCACTTATTTCGATAAATCTCAAGAGGGTTTGAGGAATATATGAAATAAAGGTGCCATTGACTCGGGATGGCACACCTATCCATACAAAGAACCTAATTTAGGCTGGGCAGGAATGCATCCCATTTACCCTGGGGGGAAGTAGCGATATTGACACCTACCCTCCAGTGAGGGCAGGTGGAAGCTTCAGGTCAGTACATCATGGGTAGAGGGAGATCCTGCAGTAAGGCCTGGTGCACACCAAAGGAGTTTTTCTGAGCGTTTTGAGTTTTTAAATCTGCTGCTAATGTTATCCTATGTGTCTGTGCACACTGGAGCAATGAGGTTTTGTAAAAAACCCCATAGCATTACATTGGGAAGAGCTTTTGAAAGGTTTTAAAAGCTCTTCCCAATGTAATGCTATGGGGTTTTTTACAAAACCTCATTGCTCCAGTGTGCACAGACACATAGGATAACATTAGCAGCAGATTTAAAAACTCAAAACGCTCAGAAAAACTCCTCTGGTGTGTTTCAGGCCTTAGAGTACTTAGTTTGAGTGAGGAAAAATTTGAAGAAGAGTGGGAAAGAAGGGAAAAAGAAAAGCTAAGCCGAGCTTAGTAAAGAAGAGAAAGAGGGAGAAAAAGAGTAGGCGGGAACAGAAGACTATGTAGTAACAAGAGTTTGGGACAGGGAGACCTTGCGACTAAACAAATATAATTGATAAAAATAGCGAGATGTCAAGGACACAATCAAAAATTATAAGCTATTCGCCCTAGCGCTACATTCCGGGCCTAAAAGATATTGCATAAAAGGTTGCCACATTTTGTTGAATTTGCTGATTTTATCAAGCATTCTAGCTCGCAGCTTTTCAAAAAACAATACGCGAGTCAGCCTGTTTTTAACCAGATCAAAGGATAAGGTGCGTGAACGCCAGGCTGCTGCTATGGTTAATTTTGTGGCAGTAAAGATGTGAAAGAGAAGTGAGTTCTGTGCTTCAGTTAAATCAGGGTAAGGAAGCCCTAATAATACATGCGTTGGGTCTCTAGGAACTGATTTGGCAATTAAAGAGGATGCCCATGTGCAAACCCTCAACCAAAGACGGCGAACTTTAGCGCATTTCCACCAGATATGGTCATGTGTCCCAAGGATATTGCATCCCCTAAAACAGTATGGGGAGGTGTTTTTGCTAAATTTTGCTATACGAGAGGGGACATAGTACCATCTAAAGAGGAGCTTGTAATTAACTTCAATTAAATTGGCATTAACCGAAATTTTAGGGACATTGGCCCAGATATCAGATAAATCATCAGATTCCAGGGTAATTCCAAGATCCGTTTCCCACGCTGTTATATAGCCTGGCCTATACCGAGAGAATTCATGGAGAAGTGTCTTATACTGAAGTGAAATAGTGCCAGAGGAAAGGGGATCAGAGTAGCATAGATGTTCAATTGAGGTTCTGGTTAATGGCGAGTCGGTATATGTAAGATGGGTGACTTGGTACGTTCTAAAGTGTAGAGGGGGACCCAACGAGCCTGTCCTGCTGCAGGATGTGGCTGCCCTAAATCAGGGGCGACTGGGAGGAAGGGGAATAGACGGGATGCCACCTGAAGCCTGACGCCGCCTGAGGATCACCTGGCATCATGAGCGCCTGGGCGGCCTGGGGCTGGGAGGGGGCACAACAGAGCTAGTCTTAGCACACTGTACTTTATAGAATTCTTACAGCCAACTACTAATTGCATTAAAGGAATCATCAGGCAAAATAAAAAAAAAGCTTTACTCACCTGGAGCTTTCTCCAGCCCCTTGCTGCCGATTGTCCCACGCCGACCGCTCTGCTCTCTGCCACCGTCCCGGTCTCCGCGCACGGTGCAGAGGCTTACCCCGAGGTCGTCCTTACTGCGCCTGCACGAACTGCTGTCAATCAAGCCCACGTTGTACGCCGCTTCCTGTGCAGGCGCAGAACTAACTGGTAAATAAATGTGTGCCTCCTTTTCAAATTTATTTTGGTAAGCAACATTATTTTTATGTAAACTATCAATTTATTATTGGTGGCCATAAAACTAATTGATGTAGGTTAGGATCTTCCTGTTAACGAGATTGCGGAAGGGAAACAAACGGTGCCTTGCAAGGGGTGCCAAAATAACCAGAAACAGCCCTGGTGAGCATTATAGCCTGGAGATTACTGATATTCTTATAATGAGAAAATTAGAATTTTAAACAATTATTTTTTTTAGAAGAAAGGGTTAACAAGGGGCACTTCCATATTGTCTCCATGTGTATTTCAAAATGTTTATTTTTTATTTGAAATAAAATGTATTACAATGAAAACAATCTTTGGTTAAAAGATCTTTTGGATTGTAGCGAGACAGATGTTAGGATTTGGACCTAATTAAATGAGAAAAAAACGAATCAAAAACAGCACAAAAAAGACAGTCTCTGAGCTGGAGCCTAAATAATAACATTTTTGGTGCGTTCCTTGCATCCAGCTGTGTTGTACTTGGAATCCCCTCATAACATTTTATGTTCTCATTAAATATTACATAATCAAAAATGCTGAGAACAATAAGTAATTGTGAATGATTAATAGATTAATTCATAAAATACGTATTTAAATGTTTCCTTGGTCCCATACTCATAACAAAACCAAATAATGGATTTATGTGTGTCTTTCTCTCATGAGGGGACAGGGAATTATGATCTCAGCACTGTACCTCTTGTTTCCTGTAATCATTTGCCACTCACTTCCCATTGACAAGGGCATATCTATAGGCATTGGTAGCTCCAGGATGTGTTTCTGAGGCCATACTTAAATTAACTGGCTGACCACGTGAGTCTTTCAGCTATACTTTGACCTTACCTAATCTTAATGACTGATATCCTGAACCTCTTCAGCCATACTCTAACCCTACCTAAAATAACTTACCTCCTGAGCCTCTTTAGCCATACTCTGACCCTAACTGAGGTGCTGAGCCTCTTCAGCCATGCTCTGACCCTACCTGACTTAACTGGCTGACCACCTGAGCCTCTTCAGCCATGCTCTGACCCTACCTACCCTAACTGACTGATCTACTGAGCCTCTTCAGCCATTCTCTTACTCTAACTAACCTAACTGACTGAACTACTGAGCCTCTTCAGCCATGTTCTCACCATATTTAATCTAACTGACTGACCTACTGAGCCTCTCCAGCCATGCTCTCACCCTATGTAACCTACCTGACTTACCTACTGAGCCCCTTCAGCCATGCTCTCACCCTACCTAACCTAACTGACTGACCTACTAAGCCTCTTCAGCAAGGCTCTGACCCTACCTGACTTAACTCACTGACTTCCTGGGTCTCTTCAGCCATTCTCTAACTCTAAATGACCTACTTAACTTCTTCAGCCATGCTCTTACCCTACCTAACCTAACTGACTGACCCACTGAGCCTCTTCAGCCATTCTCTTACTCTAACTAACCTAACTGACTGATCTACTGAGCCTCTTCAGACATTCTCTTAATCTAACTAACCTAACTGCCTGAACTACTGACCCTCTTCAGCCATGCTTTCACCCTACTTAACCTATCTGACTTACCTACTGTGCCTCTTCATCCATGCTCTCACCCTACCTAACCTAACTGACTGACCTACTGAGCCTCTTCAGCCATGCTCTCACCCTACCTAACCTAACTGACAGACCTACTGAGCCCCTTCAGTCATACTCTCACCCTACCTAACCTAACTGACTGACCTACTGAGCCTCTTCCGCCATACTCTGGTCCATTTTTAAGCTGCATAATTAATCATACGGTTTGCATCACTGACTATCCCTAATTAACATATAATAGGATGTAAATATGCATACATGTTAAAAAAAAGGCACCTGGAAATAAAGGAGTTGGATAATGCCGCTAATAGAATATCATAAAAATTACCAATATTCTACTACATAATTCCGGTAGTAAAATATTATAAGTTAGATGCCTAACTTTAATCCCCCCTCCCTGGCAGTGCTTAACCTTAACCCCCCTCTTTGGTGCCTAACCATAACCCCCCTAGTGGTGCCTAACCTTAACTCCCCCCCAGTGGTGCCAGACCTTACCCCTAAGGACGCCCCCCCCCCCCCTCCACCCCATTCCCAACTCTAAAAACCCCTGCTGCAAAGCAGTGATTGGCAGCAATACACAGAAATGCAGGCACCGGGCTAGCGCTATGCAAAGTGTGGCTATAAATAGCGGGTGTGAAGCTTTGCGTGTATTGCCACTAATCACGTGTATTGACACTTATTGCCTCTAATCATGGCTTTTTATATTGCCGCCTATGTTGGAGCCTTTTTTTACCAGGGCCCCACTGTCGCCCTTTGTTCCTGTTCGGGTAAATCCCAGACTTTATTATATTGCGCCTCTAGTTACTGCCTAAGCCTGGTATAACAAGTTCACTAAACTCAATAACTCAAGAGTATCAATTGGTATCAAACCAAGTATCTTTCATACTTTATATTTGACACAGGGGCGTAGCAATAGGGGGTGCAGAGGTAGCAACTGCATCGGGGCCCTTGGGCCAGAGGGGCCCCGATGGGCCCTCCCTCAACTACAGTATTAGCTCTCTATTGGTCCTGTGCTCATAATGGTGTCTGGATGGTGTACCGGTTAAGGGCTCTGCCTCTGACACAGGAGACCTGGGTTCAAATCTCGGCTCTTCCGGTTCAGTAAGCCAGTAATTCAGTAAGGAGCTCTTTGGGCAAGACTCCCTAACACTGCTACTGCCTACTGAGTGCGCTCTTGTGGCTGCCTCGCAAGAGCTTTGAGTCCGACAGGAGAAAAGCGCTATACAAAAAAAAGTATTATTATTATTCTATAGATACTTTGAATAGTGGTAAACATTAACAAACTGTTCCCCACCCCCTTCTTGCACCTCTGACTCTGTAATTGCAATTGCCAGGTTTTGGTGTACCGTATCAATTGTTATGTATAGAGTGCTTGGGGGGGCCCCATTGTAAAACTTGCATCGGGGCCCACAGCTCCTTAGCTACGCCACTGATTTGACAGATAAAAGAAGAGTAATTATTGAATAAAAAGCTGTTTTAAAAGTACCGTATGTCATCTATGATCCTCCTCAGAAGAGAAATCTCTGCCCTTACTTGTCTCACAGAATCACCATCAGACCTAACCTGAAGTCTGACATGGCTCATATCAGTGAAGGGCAGAGCCTGTTTTCCCGGGAGATTGTTACTTGACAACATTTTATAGAGAAAGTAGACCTGGGCCTGACATCTCAATGCCATTATTTGGAAATACCTCTGTCCTCCAAAGAAAAGTAAAGTTAACATGTAGATGACAAGTTAAATATTAAATGGTGAACCTCCAGGCCAGCATTCAGCTGTGTATACCATGTTTCAACAAAGTGCACTATTGACATTGCACATGGTGAAGCAAAGTAGTTCTGCTAACACCATACAGTGGAAGAATATTACAATTCATAACATATCTTCCCACATATTCAACTTCAATAATCTATATATATAATAGGCTAAGTGCCTCAACCTTGGAGCAAGAAGAAGTAGCCCCCCCAGCCCCCCAGGGCCGGTCCTAGACAGCACAATAAACTTTAAACAAAAACATTTCTTTGTTACAGCTGATACAACTCCAAAAATAAATCTGCAGTATCTCTACTTCCTGTTTCATGGAAGCAGACATATTGTTAACATCCTGTGCTGTCAAATGAGCTTATCTGCCATCTCTGCCGTGGCAGTCATGTGACACAGGAGAGAGATCAAAAATTACAACTTCTGCTTAAACATAAAAGAGGTGAAATTAAACAGGCTACACTCTCTAAATACATACAGGGTGTATTTCCCTATGTTTTCCTTCTGTCATGTGCAAGAGTTCAGGTCCACTTTAAGTCAGGTGAGAACCTCATTTCCATAGTCCTTTTGGACACAGTGCTGCCTGAGGCTTGGTTACCACAAAAAAAGCAGCGTTTCCGCATCGGAGTAATCCCTCTTTCCTTCACTGTATTGCATTGTATAAACACGCACTGTGACATTGGAAAATGTTGTTTGCTTGTATGTGATTTACATGAATTGAGAGAATCGCTTTCTGCAGAGTTGTAGATTATAATAACAATAACCATAATAATAATAATAATAGGACACATGAGGTTGTTAAATTGCGGATATTTCTGTATCTACTTTAGCTCAATGGAATCCCTGTACTTTCGTTTGGAAGAGACTTGGCTTAAATCATGGGAAATGCTGCGAATGCTTATTTCCTTGCACATAATGACCTAGAAAAAGCATATTAATAACAATAATAACAAAGACATTGTTTACCCCCTGGGCAGGGGACAGATTGCTAGAGCTCAGTAAGATACATGCAGAAAGTCTCCTGTTTTTGAGAAAAAAATGATAGATAGATAGATAGATAGATAGATAGATAGATAGATAGATAGATAGATAGATAGATAGATAGAGCCACGTAATATGTTGGCGCTTTATAAATCAATACTAATAGAAGATGAGAATTTTGTAGGGCTAAAAATCTGAGCTGAATGTTAAGTTTTTACCATAGACTTTTCTTTGATAGTGAATAGATTTCACCACCTAGACTGTGGCAAGCGACAAGGCACACTTCTATCTTGTCGACAAATGTGCACATGTCCAGATTTCAGGCAAGGCTACAAAGGCCTTGGCCTAAGGAACCAGGAAAGCAGGGGGCGGGCTGTGGGCAGCAGGGTGGCAGTAGCAGGTAGCCTGCTGAGTATTCGTCCTGCTACACAGACCTTGCACAAAGCAGTGGGCGGCTACCAACAGCTCTGGCACTCGGGATGAAGGGGCAACAAACAGTGCATGCGAACAGGGACTTACAATGATCTTTGAGCTGCCTGTCATTCACTGAATGTGCTGCTTGCCAAGGGGCCTACAATCTAATCCCTGCTGTGTTGGGGGGGGGGGAGTTTAGGATGCTGTTGGTCCAGATCAGCCTTTCTCAACCTTTCTACCCTGGAGGAACCCTGCAAATAACTTTTGGATCTCAAGGAACCCCTGCAAACAATTTTTTGGTCTCGAGGAACCCCTGCAATTATTTTGCAGGAGGCATGGTCTTTAAAAGTATGTGTGGCTGTTTATTTCATTACCCCCATTACACTGCCACTCATTATACCATCTCCTGATCAGTGGTGCTCAAATACCCCTTTTTAAAATTCGAGTTTGGTCGAATTCGAATAGTAAATTATTCGAGGTCATTCGAATATTCGAGTCGAATAATTTTTACTATTCGATTCGACCTCGGACTTCGAGCTCACTATTTGAGTCGGTATTCGAGCTAACTATTCGAGCTGACTATTCGAATTGGCCTTAAATAGCTTCCAACACTTGTTTTGAGGGTGAATGATGCAAGAAACCTCTTTTTTTCCAAGTAACAACAGCAAGTGATTATGTGGGGATGTTCCTTTAAAAAAAAATGTGGAAAGAGAAGTTGTGTCCTTAATTTTGTTCAGTAGTGTTACTGTATATACTTGTTCTTCTTCTTCTTTATCTTTCTTCTTCTTCTTCTTCTTCTTCTTCTTCTTCTTCTTCTTCTTCTTCTTCTTCTTCTTCTTCTTCTTCTTCTTCTTCTTCTCCTTCCTTTTCAATATAGTCTTATTCTTCTTCACGTATTTCTCTTTTCAATTTGTTTTTAAAGAAATGCATCTATTTTTGAGCGTAACAAATAGCTGGTGGGCGCACGCATGTTGGAAGCGCCATTGTATGTGCTCCCTGGCAGTGGAAACACAAAGACAGCAGGAGGTAAATTCAGCAGCAGGAGGAGGAGGATGAGTGTGTGGCAGCAGGCAGTCAATGAGGCAGGCAGCTCGCCGTGACATAATAGCCCTGGTACCTAGCGGTGATACCAGGGCTGTAAATAAACACAACAGGAGGTCCCAGACAGCGGTCGTGCAGCCCACATTGTGTCCAATACACAACTGGGACAACACAGTTTTCAACCCGGGCACCTCAGAAAAATTAAACCTTTTTTTTTTTTTTATGGTTTTTTGGTTTTTGGTTTTGCAACCAATATAGCTATTGTTTGACGTAATAGCTGGTGGCAGAGTGGCAGCAGAAGGTAAATCATCTGTGTACCCTGGCAGTGGGAAACACAGACAGACAGCAGCAGCAGGAGGAGGAATGGAGGAGTAGGCGAGCAGCTATTGTTTGACGTAATAGCTGGTGGCAGAGTGGCAGCAGAAGGTAAATCATCTGTGTACCCTGGCAGTGGGAAACACAGACAGACAGCAGCAGCAGCAGCAGGAGGAGGTATGGAGGAGCAGTGTGAGTGTGGCAGCAGGTAGGCAGCGTGACATAATAGCCCTGGTACCTAGCGGTGATACCAGGGCTGTAAATAAACACAACAGGAGGTCCCAGACAGCGGTCGTGCAGCCCACATTGTGTCCAATACACAACTGGGACAACACAGTTTTCAACCCGGGCACCTCAGAAAAATTAAACCTTTTTTTTTTTTTTTATGGTTTTTTGGTTTTTGGTTTTGCAACCAATATAGCTATTGTTTGACGTAATAGCTGGTGGCAGAGTGGCAGCAGAAGGTAAATCATCTGTGTACCCTGGCAGTGGGAAACACAGACAGACAGCAGCAGCAGGAGGAGGAATGGAGGAGTAGGCGAGCAGCTATTGTTTGACGTAATAGCTGGTGGCAGAGTGGCAGCAGAAGGTAAATCATCTGTGTACCCTGGCAGTGGGAAACACAGACAGACAGCAGCAGCAGCAGCAGGAGGAGGTATGGAGGAGCAGTGTGAGTGTGGCAGCAGGTAGGCAGCGTGACATAATAGCCCTGGTACCTAGCGGTGATACCAGGGCTGTAAATAAACACAACAGGAGGTCCCAGACAGCGGTCGTGCAGCCCACATTGTGTCCAATACACAACTGGGACAACACAGTTTTCAACCCGGGCACCTCAGAAAAATTAAACCTTTTTTTTTTTTTTTTTATGGTTTTTTGGTTTTTGGTTTTGCAACCAATATAGCTATTGTTTGACGTAATAGCTGGTGGCAGAGTGGCAGCAGAAGGTAAATCATCTGTGTACCCTGGCAGTGGGAAACACAGACAGACAGACAGCAGCAGCAGGAGGAGGAATGGAGGAGTAGGCGAGCAGCTATTGTTTGACGTAATAGCTGGTGGCAGAGTGGCAGCAGAAGGTAAATCATCTGTGTACCCTGGCAGTGGGAAACACAGACAGACAGCAGCAGCAGCAGCAGGAGGAGGTATGGAGGAGCAGTGTGAGTGTGGCAGCAGGTAGGCAGCGTGACATAATAGCCCTGGTACCTAGCGGTGATACCAGGGCTGTAAATAAACACAACAGGAGGTCCCAGACAGCGGTCGTGCAGCCCACATTGTGTCCAATACACAACTGGGACAACACAGTTTTCAACCCGGGCACCTCAGAAAAATTAAACCTTTTTTTTTTTTTTATGGTTTTTTGGTTTTTGGTTTTGCAACCAATATAGCTATTGTTTGACGTAATAGCTGGTGGCAGAGTGGCAGCAGAAGGTAAATCATCTGTGTACCCTGGCAGTGGGAAACACAGACAGACAGACAGCAGCAGCAGGAGGAGGAATGGAGGAGTAGGCGAGCAGCTATTGTTTGACGTAATAGCTGGTGGCAGAGTGGCAGCAGAAGGTAAATCATCTGTGTACCTGGCAGTGGGAAACACAGACAGACAGCAGAAGGGCAGTACACAGCAGCCCACTGTAGGTGTAAAATGTGTGGCTGCAGGCGACGTAATAGTCAAAGTGAACCAGGCTGGCTTAGTGAGCAGGAGCCAGGAGGTGGTAAAGGGTGGTAAGGCACATTAACGATGGTTCCGGCAGCCAGTTCATGTCCCCCTCTCGCCGACAACAGGGGCCAGGAACTCGCCTTCCACCCACGCCTGGTTCATCTTGAGAAACGTCAGTCTGTCCACAGACTTGTGAGACAGACGTGAGCGTTTCTCGGTGACCACGCCACCAGCTGCACTGAAGCAGCGCTCGGACAGCACGCTGGAAGGGGGGCAGGACAGCACTTCCAGGGCGTACTGCGCCAGCTCGCTCCAGATCTCCATGCGCTTGACCCAATACTCCATGGGATCAACAGGGGCATCGCTGTCAAGCCCGCTGTACGACCCCATGTAGTCAGCCACCATGCGGGTCAGGCGCTGGCTGTGACCGGAGGAGGATGCTGCTGCATGCATCTCCTCTCTAGTCACTGCTGCCGGAGCCTCTACAGTCCTGTAGAGCTCGTGGCTGAGAGACAGCAGGTCTGTGGGGCGCTTGCTGCTGCTGGATGCAGGCACCTGCTGCTGCCTCTGTGCTGGCTGCTGGACAGTGGGGGTGGAAGGCTGGGGGAAGGCTTCCTCCAAGCGCTCAACAAGGGCCTGCTGCAAGCTCCTTATTTGTTGCGCTGGGTCTCCTCCTGCAGGCGGCAGGAACTGGCTCAACTTCCCCTTGAGGCGTGGGTCCAACATCATGCTGATCCAGATGTCCTCTCTCTGCTTCATCTGGATCACCCTGGGGTCCCTGCGCAGGCACGTCAGCATGTGCGCTGCCATTGGGAAGAGGCGGGCCACGTCTGCTGGCACATCGACGTCAGTGCTGTCCTCATCCTCCTCCTCTGCTGCCTCATCCTCTCTCCACCCCCGCACCAACTCAGCTGCGCTGTGCTGATCCCCCTCATCAGCAGCCAGGTCAGGGACCTCCACCAAGTCCTCCTCCTCCTCCCCCTCAGAGGTGGACTGCGCAGCTGGTTGCCGCTCCTGCTGGTCCAAGGCTGCCGCTCCCTGTTCCAGCAAAGCATCGAGGGCCCTGTTCAGCAGAGAAACCAGGGGCACCCACTCGCAGACCATAGCATGGTCCCTGCTCACCATGTTTGTGGCCTGCAGGAAGGGAGCCAGCACTAAGCACACCTGCTGCATGTGCCTCCAGTCATCATCGGGGACGATGGACGGGAAGTTGCTGGTCTTGTCCCTTCTCAGAGCTGCGGAAACAGTGGCCAGGGCAAGGTACTGTTTGACAGCGTGCCTCTGTTCAACCAGACGCTCCAACATCGCCAGGGTGGAGTTCCAGCGAGTCGGAACGTCAAGGATCAGCCGATGGCGTGGCAGATCCAGCTCCTTTTGCACGTCTTCCAGGCTCGCACAGGCTGCAGCCGAGCGCCGGAAGTGACGCACAACATTCCTTGCCGTTTCCAGCAGTTCGCCCATCCCCTGGTAGGTGCGCAGGAACTTCTGCACCACCAGGTTCAGCACGTGGGCAAGACAGGGGATGTGGGTCAGGTTTCCCCTGTGTATTGCGGCAACCAGATTGGCCCCATTGTCGGCCACCACCTCTCCGACTCTGAGGCCTCTGGGGGTCAGCCAAATCCTCTCCTGCTCCTGGAGTTTGGCCAACACATGGGTTGCCGTCAGCTTGGTCTTCCCAAGGCTGACCAAGTGCAGCAGCGCTTGGCAGTGGCGGGCCTTCACGCTGCTGCTGAGGCGGGGGGTTTGGCCAGGTGTGCCGGAGGATGGCACAGGATCGGAGGAACCTGCTGCAGTTCCCCTGAGCCTGCGGGGTGGCACCACCCACTGTGTTGCTGCTGCTGCTGTGCCCGCTGCTGCTCTCCCATCCTCACCCCCTTCCACCAAGCTGACCCAGTGGACAGTGAAGGACAGGTAGCGGCCTGTCCCGAAGCGGCTGCTCCAGGAGTCCATGGTGACGTGGACCCTTTCACCAACCGCGTGCTCCAGCCCTCGCTCCACATTGGCCATCACAAAGCGGTGCAGTGCAGGAATGGCCTTGCGGGAGAAAAAGTGTCTGCTGGGGAGCTGCCAGTCTGGGGCTGCGCAAGCAAGCAGCGCACGAATGTCGCTCCCCTCCTGCACGAGCGTGTACGGCAGGAGTTGGGAGCACATGGCCCGTGCCAGCAAGCCGTTCAGCTGCCGCACGCGACGGCTGCTGGGAGGCAGAGCCCTAACCACCCCCTGGAAGGACTCGCTCAAAAGGCTCTGGCGTGGCCTTTTGCTGACACGGGAATCAGCAGACACAGCGGAGGAGGCCACTGAGGACTGGCTGCCAGAACAGGCCTCAGTGTCGGCGGCAGGAGTTGCAGAGGGGGGAGGAGCAGTGCGTTTCCGCACTCCTGCTGGTGCTGCTGGAGGAGCAGGAGGGCGGGTGGCTGCTGTTGCTGCTGCTGAAGGCTGTGCAGTGATGGGTGTGGTGCCACTGCCAGCACCAGATGCCTTCAGCCTCTGGAACTCCTCATGCTGGTGGAAATGTTTAGCCGCAAGGTGGTTGATGAGCGAGCTGGTGCAGAACTTTAAGGGGTCTGCACCTCTGCTCAACTTCCGCTGACAGTGGTTGCAAGTGGCGTACTTGCTGTACACAGTGGGCATGGTGAAATATCGCCAGATTGGTGACTTAAACATCCCCCTACGGCATGGAAGCGCTGCTGCCTGTCTCCCTGTGGTGGTTGGGGGGGGGGCTTGGGTGCGGCTGGTGGTGGTACTGGCTGATGCTGCTGCTGCTGAGCCTGAGACACCAGCAGGGTGTGGGACGCTGCCAATGCTTGCAATGATGCGCCTCCTTGCAAGGCCCACAAGCGCATCCTCCTCCTCCTCCTCAGAGCTGCTGAGGACGACATCCCCTGGAGGTGGTGGCACCCAGTCTCTGTCTGTCACCGGGTCATCATCATCCTCCCCCTCCTGAAACATGTCCTGCTGGGATGAGGACCCCCCAAACTCCTCTCCTGATGCATGGATGGGCTGCTTGACTGTCGCCACAGTCTTGCTGTCCAATCCCTCATCCCCCAAAGTGCCCATCAGCATCTCCTCCTCAAGATCGCCAACAACAGCAGACAATTTACTCATGATGCCTGGGGTCAAAAGACTGCTGAATGACAGGTCGGCGAGTGACGGTGAACTGGCCTCCTCCCCAGACCCTGCTGGGCGGCTGCTGCGAACAGGGGTGGTGGTGGTGGTGAGGGTGGAGGCCTCGGATGCAGAGCTGATGGCGGGCTGCTCATCCTCCGTCATGAGTTGCACCACAGTGTCTGCATCCTTTTCCTCAATGGGACGTTTCCGACCCGGCTGGAGGAAAATGGGAGCAGGTGCTACACGCTGCTGCTGCTGTGTCTCTGCAGCGTGAGTTGCAGATGCTCCTGCTGGGCGGCGCCCAAGGCGTCCACGGCCAGTGGCTATGGGAGGAATGTTAGCCACTGACGCTGCTGCTGCGGAACTGTGCATGGTGGCGCGCCCGCGGCCGCGGCTTGCCACAATGCTGCTCCCTCTCCTCCTGATTCCCTTGCTGCCCTTCCCCTTGCCCAAACCGCGCTGGCTGCCACTTCCAGACATCTTCAATGTTTTGGGCGTATAGACAAAAGTTTTTTAAAAGGGCGGGTGAAAAGTGGGGTACTTTAATGGAGTGGGTTGGTTGGTGAGGTGACTGAGTGAGTGTCCCCTAGTACAGTAAGTAAGTAGTAACAGTCAGGAAGTACAACTAGCAGTTACAATAATCAGTAGTAATCACAAGTAAATTTAGTGTGTGTACACTCAGACAGTGAGTGCCCGCACGCAGGAGCTAGTAGCCTATGAACACAGTGACTGAGTGTCCTAGACTCCTAGTACAGTAAGAGTAAGTAGTAACAGTAAGTAGAACTAACTAATTACAATAATCAATCAGCGATCAGAAGGAAATGGAGTGTGGGTGGTGTGTGTACACTCAGACAGTGAGTGCCCGCACGCAGGAGCTAGTAGCCTATGAACACAGTGACTGAGTGTCCTAGACTCCTAGTACAGTAAGAGTAAGTAGTAACAGTAAGTAGAACTAACTAATTACAATAATCAATCAGCGATCAGAAGGAAATGGAGTGTGGGTGGTGTGTGTACACTCAGACAGTGAGTGACCGCACGCAGGAGCTAGTAGCCTATGAACACACAGTGACTGAGTGTCCTAGACTCCTAGTACAGTAAGAGTAAGTAGTAACAGTAAGTAGAACTAACTAATTACAATAATCAATCAGCGATCAGAAGGAAATGGAGTGTGGGTGGTGTGTGTACACTCAGACAGTGAGTGCCCGCACGCAGGAGCTAGTAGCCTATGAACACAGTGACTGAGTGTCCTAGACTCCTAGTACAGTAAGAGTAAGTAGTAACAGTAAGTAGAACTAACTAATTACAATAATCAATCAGCGATCAGAAGGAAATGGAGTGTGGGTGGTGTGTGTACACTCAGACAGTGAGTGACCGCACGCAGGAGCTAGTAGCCTATGAACACACAGTGACTGAGTGTCCTAGACTCCTAGTACAGTAAGAGTAAGTAGTAACAGTAAGTAGAACTAACTAATTACAATAATCAATCAGCGATCAGAAGGAAATGGAGTGTGGGTGGTGTGTGTACACTCAGACAGTGAGTGACCGCACGCAGGAGCTAGTAGCCTATGAACACACAGTGACTGAGTGTCCTAGACTCCTAGTACAGTAAGAGTAAGTAGTAACAGTAAGTAGAACTAACTAATTACAATAATCAATCAGCGATCAGAAGGAAATGGAGTGTGGGTGGTGTGTGTACACTCAGACAGTGAGTGCCCGCACGCAGGAGCTAGTAGCCTATGAACACAGTGACTGAGTGTCCTAGACTCCTAGTACAGTAAGAGTAAGTAGTAACAGTAAGTAGAACTAACTAATTACAATAATCAATCAGCGATCAGAAGGAAATGGAGTGTGGGTGGTGTGTGTACACTCAGACAGTGAGTGCCCGCACGCAGGAGCTAGTAGCCTATGAACACAGTGACTGAGTGTCCTAGACTCCTAGTACAGTAAGAGTAAGTAGTAACAGTAAGTAGAACTAACTAATTACAATAATCAATCAGCGATCAGAAGGAAATGGAGTGTGGGTGGTGTGTGTACACTCAGACAGTGAGTGACCGCACGCAGGAGCTAGTAGCCTATGAACACACAGTGACTGAGTGTCCTAGACTCCTAGTACAGTAAGAGTAAGTAGTAACAGTAAGTAGAACTAACTAATTACAATAATCAATCAGCGATCAGAAGGAAATGGAGTGTGGGTGGTGTGTGTACACTCAGACAGTGAGTGACCGCACGCAGGAGCTAGTAGCCTATGAACACACAGTGACTGAGTGTCCTAGACTCCTAGTACAGTAAGAGTAAGTAGTAACAGTAAGTAGAACTAACTAATTACAATAATCAATCAGCGATCAGAAGGAAATGGAGTGTGGGTGGTGTGTGTACACTCAGACAGTGAGTGCCCGCACGCAGGAGCTAGTAGCCTATGAACACACAGTGACTGAGTGTCCTAGACTCCTAGTACAGTAAGAGTAAGTAGTAACAGTAAGTAGAACTAACTAATTACAATAATCAATCAGCGATCAGAAGGAAATGGAGTGTGGGTGGTGTGTGTACACTCAGACAGTGAGTGACCGCACGCAGGAGCTAGTAGCCTATGAACACACAGTGACTGAGTGTCCTAGACTCCTAGTACAGTAAGAGTAAGTAGTAACAGTAAGTAGAACTAACTAATTACAATAATCAATCAGCGATCAGAAGGAAATGGAGTGTGGGTGGTGTGTGTACACTCAGACAGTGAGTGACCGCACGCAGGAGCTAGTAGCCTATGAACACACAGTGACTGAGTGTCCTAGACTCCTAGTACAGTAAGAGTAAGTAGTAACAGTAAGTAGAACTAACTAATTACAATAATCAATCAGCGATCAGAAGGAAATGGAGTGTGGGTGGTGTGTGTACACTCAGACAGTGAGTGCCCGCACGCAGGAGCTAGTAGCCTATGAACACAGTGACTGAGTGTCCTAGACTCCTAGTACAGTAAGAGTAAGTAGTAACAGTAAGTAGAACTAACTAATTACAATAATCAATCAGCGATCAGAAGGAAATGGAGTGTGGGTGGTGTGTGTACACTCAGACAGTGAGTGACCGCACGCAGGAGCTAGTAGCCTATGAACACACAGTGACTGAGTGTCCTAGACTCCTAGTACAGTAAGAGTAAGTAGTAACAGTAAGTAGAACTAACTAATTACAATAATCAATCAGCGATCAGAAGGAAATGGAGTGTGGGTGGTGTGTGTACACTCAGACAGTGAGTGACCGCACGCAGGAGCTAGTAGCCTATGAACACACAGTGACTGAGTGTCCTAGACTCCTAGTACAGTAAGAGTAAGTAGTAACAGTAAGTAGAACTAACTAATTACAATAATCAATCAGCGATCAGAAGGAAATGGAGTGTGGGTGGTGTGTGTACACTCAGACAGTGAGTGACCGCACGCAGGAGCTAGTAGCCTATGAACACACAGTGACTGAGTGTCCTAGACTCCTAGTACAGTAAGAGTAAGTAGTAACAGTAAGTAGAACTAACTAATTACAATAATCAATCAGCGATCAGAAGGAAATGGAGTGTGGGTGGTGTGTGTACACTCAGACAGTGAGTGCCCGCACGCAGGAGCTAGTAGCCTATGAACACACAGTGACTGAGTGTCCTAGACTCCTAGTACAGTAAGAGTAAGTAGTAACAGTAAGTAGAACTAACTAATTACAATAATCAATCAGCGATCAGAAGGAAATGGAGTGTGGGTGGTGTGTGTACACTCAGACAGTGAGTGACCGCACGCAGGAGCTAGTAGCCTATGAACACAGTGACTGTCTGACTGAGTGTCCTAGACTCCTAGTACAGTAAGAGTAAGTAGTAACAGTAAGTACAACTAACTAACAATAATCTATCAGTAATCAGAAGGAAATAGAGTGTGTGTACACACAGACAGTGAGTGAGTGCACACACGCAGGAGCTAGCTAGTAGCCTATAAACAGTGACAGTCAGTGAGTGTCCTACTCCTAGTACAGTATAACTACAATACTATTAGTAAAGGACAGCAGAAATACTGGTATAGATGAGAGAAATAAACAGAGGACAGCTGCCCACAGAGGCAAGGCCCCCCTGAGGCCTAAACCTGTAAGCTTGCAGCAGCTGCCTGTCTCTAATGTAACACACAAGCTACTAACTAAAATACAATGTCTATCTAACTAACAACAATATAGGTGTATATGGCAGGTGTAGGTGAGCAAAAACGCTAGGTAAATGATCACAATAGAGCACTTGCTAAGCCAAAGCACAAAGGAGCAACTCTCTCTCTGTACAAGTCTCAGGCAAGCATGGAGAAACGGAACATGGCGGCCGCTATTTATAGGGTAGGGGCTGGCCAGGGTCCCCCTCTGTGATTGGCTGCCGTCAGAGGGCCTGGGAGCCCTCTGATTGGCTCTAAGGACATCAATCTGGGCTATGACGCTATTCGAGCTCGGTACCGAGCTCGAATAGCGCCGTTTGCTCGAATAGCTCGAATAGTGAATGGGCTATTCGAGTGTACTCGGATAGCCCATTCGAATAGCTACAGCTATTCGGAGCTCGAATACCGAGCTCGGATAGCTGAAAAAGAGCTCGAATATTCGAGCTACTCGAATATTCGAGCTCTGCTGAGCACCACTACTCCTGATGCCCCAATTTAGTGCTTCTTGTTACAGTACTACCTATTATAGTGTGCTCTATTATACTTCCCCCACGATGGGGGAAAATGCCAAGGAACCCCTGCAGAGTCCTCAAGGAACCCTGGGGTTCCAGGGAACCCTGGTTGAGAAAGCCTGGTCCAGGTGATAGTGGGTCTTGGGCAGTAAAAATCTGGCCCTGAACGTGCATTGATGCCCCATCATTTGCAGTTACTTACACCACTGCCTGAAATCATCATGAACACTCCCAGTTGGACATCTCTCACTTGTCCTCCCCTCCTTCTCCTTCATTTATTCAACTCCGACTCCTCGTCACCATACTTATTTTTGCACACCTGAAGTGTCTGTTGATCACTGCTTCTTTCAGCTGTTGCACAGACATGTTCATAGCTTCGCAAATGTTGTCTATCCATCTTAGCCTCTGCCATCCTCTTTTTCTTTTGCTCTCAATTTTTCCAAGCACCAAGGATTCATCCAAAGAATCTGGCCTTCTCATTATGTGTCCAAAGTATTTTAGCTTTCATAGTGATATCATCCTAACTAGGGAACAAACTGGCCTTTTTTCTTTAAGTATTGACTGTTTACATCATTTGGTAGTCCAGGGAACTCTCAGGAGCTTTCTCCACAGCCACCCACAATTCAAAAGCATACATTTTCTATGCATGAACCTATCTATAGTCCTACTTTCAAAGCCATATGTTACTACTGGGAAGACCATAGCTTTAAAGAGAACCCGAGGCATGTTAGTCAAATCATATTAGGACACAGAGGCATGTTTTGTGTACAGTGACCAGCCTCTGTGTCCTTCTATTGTTTCTATTGTGCCTCCAGCCCCCCCCCCCCCCCCCCAGGCTCTGCGGTCCCCTCCTTAAAAAAACCAACAGGCTAGCAACACAGATTGTCGCTAGCCTGCTATTTACCTCTGCCTGTCATTCATCGCCACTTCCCCGCCTTCTGTATAGCACGGCTCCCCAGCTGTGTCCTTTCCCTCCCCGCCTCTGTAAGCTTCGTCCAATCGGAAGTGGAGGTGGGGAGGGAAGGGACACGGGTGGGGGAGCAGCGATGAATGACAGGCAGAGGTACATAGCAGGCTAGCAACAATCTGCTTGTCGCTAGCCTGGTGCCTTTTCTAAGAGGGGACAGCAGAGCCTGGGGGGGGGGGGCTGGAGGCACAATAGAAGGACATGGACACTGATCACTGTACACCAAACATGCTTGTGTGTCCTAATATGATTTGAGAAACACGCATCGGGTTCTCTTTAACTATCCTGATTTGTGTCAGTTAAGTGACCTCCCTTTCCTTTAGTATCTTGTCCTCCCCCTCCACCCACCAGTTTACTGTAACCACTCCTTTTCCTGCCCAGAAAGAACAACGGGATTACATTATAAATGACTGATGTCGCTGTCACTGAGGCAGCTCACTGAATTACCTAATGTTTACCGACTTCCAGAACAAGGCGTGGGCAACAAGGGAGATCAAGAACAATGACTGACAAAGAGGCCTCTGTCACACTTATGCCTTCTGTCACTGCATAACAGTGACAATGACCATAAAATAATCTCGATTTTTAAAGGGAAGGTCCAAGCAAAAAAAAAAAAATGAGTTTCACTTACCTGGGGCTTCTACCAGCCCCATGCAGCCATCCTGTGCCCTTGTAGTCACTCACTGCTGCTCCAGTCCCCCGCTGGGAGCTTTCTGACCTCGGAGGTCAGGGCCGAATTGCGTACATTTTTACACATTTCCGCTAGTGCAGGAACATTAACGCATACATTTTTACGCGTTAGTGGTGCAACGCGTAAATTTTTGTTCCTGCACTAGCTGGAATGCGTAAAAATGTATGCAATGTGGTCCTGACCTCCGAGGTCAGAAAGCTGCCAGCGGGGGACTGGAGCAGCAGTGAGTGACTACAAGGGCACAGGATGGCTACATGGGGCTGGTAGAAGCCCCAGGTAAGTAAAACTCATTTTTTTTTTTTGCTTGAACCTTCCCTTTAAGCTTTGTACACACTGAAGACTGTCACTTAAAACAATCTCTAGTGATTGATTTGGATAGCTGTTTAGCAGCAAACGGCTGTGCAGAAGTGACTGGTTACCTTCCTGCTGTGCAGCATGTTCTGTGCTATGGAGAGGGGATGATACACCTCACTGGCTCAAACTCACTCAACCAACATAAAAAATCCTCCCTATAAATGTTGAGAACTGTGTAGCCACTTTACACACAGATAACGATAAAGTAGAATCCCTTTATAGTAAATTTCAAGGGACCAGTAAAAGTAGTGTAGCACTGACTCCCACAGGAGCTGCTGTAAGAGTTGGGTTCTCCTACTGTCCCCAGTGATGACCCGTCCTGTGAAAGGACCCTTTAATACTCCAACACACCAATAACTATAAGGGGTTTTATTAGGGGCAGACAAGATGCCCTGTGAGAAGGGTGTGGGCAAACAGGATTCACAATGGTATAGGGGTACAATGGCATCAAATAAAAGCAACAGCTTACTGACAATGGGTTAGTGAAGCAGAAACAGCAGTTCAATAGTGCAACAGTCATAAATAGAGTTTGTTCCTCTGCCCACCCGTGAAGAGACTCTGCCCCTTAATGCACTGGGTGAGAGAGAGACAGACTGCTGTACAATTCTTTACAATCAAACAGGCAAACAGTTATATGCAATTCACACAAATAGCAGAGGAGGTGCAACTAGCTACTGCACTTAGCTAAAACATTTCAAACCCTGACTAACCACTGGCCAGTGGTGAAACTGCTATAAAGTCTGCTAGCGATGGGGCCCATTCAAGTTAAAGTTGGAGCGCTCAGACCTTCAAGAGAAGGTATTTGTAATCCACATGGCACGACCAGCTCTCCAAAGGACTCTGAGCTGAGAGGGGCAGGGGCCCCTTCTCGCTCGCCAGGCAAAGGCACAATTAAACCCAAAGTACTGTGGCCACAGGCCTCTCACCAGTCTCATCGCTGCCGCAAGCAACACTCAGGAATGGCGTGTCCTCTGGGCTGGGTGAGACGATTCCTCCTGTCTGGTCGCTGGTGGCTTGTTTCGTGTCCAACTCCTGCTATCCTGGCTTACTCGCATCAATTGGAGCCTGATTGTACTCCTCTTTCTGCCCTGGTCTGTTCCTCTGAACCACACGAAGATGGCTTACGCAGAGGCTGGGACAGAGAGATCCACATGCCCCTCCAGCCTCTATCCTTTTGTCCTCTGTTCTCTCCCTTCCTCTTGCCCTTCCCCCATCACCCCCCTTTGTCCACTTCCTTTAGCTCTGAAAGAGGGGTCAGGTTGCCATCGTATGGTGGGTATAAATATTGCAGTCTCAATCCACTGATGTTACACTCTCCCCCCACTGAAAGTCTTTGGTCCCCAAAGAACAAAGTTTTAACTACAAATTAACTTAATACCTACATGTAACTAGGTAACTGAAGCTATCCTGAGTTGTGGGCAGTGGGACTTCCCACCATGGTGTGTCGGGTACAGGGCAGGAGGTATCACACACTGGTACAGTGGTCTGATGGACTTGTGTCTCAGTAGATCTGCAGACGGTGGTGATGGCTTCTTCAGAACTGTTTCCTCTGGAGTCATATGTCAACCTCAGGGGAGGTTTGATCTGTCGCTTGGTTCTCTGCTCCATAGGCTCTAGGGGTTCTCCTGCAGGGAATTCATTTACAACCTCTCTCGCGGGGGATTCTGTTACAATTTCCCGAGGTGGCATTGATGGGGTCTCAGCAATAGTTTGGGTCTCTCCTTCCTCTTCAGGCTCAGTGGGTACCTGTTCTGACCCCTCCTCAACCTGGGCCCGTGGTATGAATTCTTGTGCATCATCTCTTAATGGCCTAGAGTAGTTGTCCTCTATAGGCGGTGTGAAAACAATGGGGTCAAACCGCCACAGCCATTCCATCTCCAGGTCCTCTTCCTCGTCATCCTCTTCTTCCTCTGCAGTAGAAGGCAATTGTGACCGAGTTACTGGGGTTCGTTTAGGCAGGGATGGTTCACGTGGAGGGGGCACACGCACTGTTTCATTCAGTGGTAGAAGGTGATTGCGGTGCCAAGTCTTCAAGGGCCCTGTCTTCCCCTCTGGACGGAGCTGATACACTGGAAGGCCGGGCAACCGTGCACAAACAATGTATGGTTGTGAGCTCCACCGGTCAGCTAACTTCTGCTTCCCATGAAGGCCCAGGTTCCTCAATAACACCCGGTCACCCGGTTGTAAGTCATGGACCCGAACCCTCAGATCATATCTTCTCTTGTTTTGCTGTTCCCGAATATTGGAAGCACTTTGGGCCTTTTCATAGGCAGTTTTCAGGTTCCTCCGAAGTCGGTCAACATAGCCTTTATGAGATGCAGCTGAAGTCCCATCAGTGGAGGTGCCAAAGGCAAGATCCACTGGTAGCCGAGCTTCTCTCCCAAACATTAGCATGTAAGGTGAATATCCTGTTGTATCCTGCTTTGTGCTGTTGTATGCATGGACCACTGCTGAGACATATTTACTCCAGTGCTGCTTCTTTTCAGAGGTAAGTGTCCCTAACATATTCAAAAGTGTGCGATTGAACCGCTCGGGTTGTGGATCGCCCTGGGGGTGGTAAGGAGTAGTCCGTGACTTTTGCACCCCCAGCACTTGCAATAACTCTTTGATGAGTTTACTCTCAAAGTCTTGACCTTGGTCTGAATGAAGCTGCTGCGGTAGACCATAATGGACAAAGAACTTCTCTACTAGGACTTTTGCTACTGTGGAAGCTTTTTGGTCCCTTGTGGGGAAAGCTTGGGCGTATCGGGTGAAGTGATCAGTCACCACTAAGATACTTCCTTGTCCACTCATATCTGGTTCCAGGCACAGGAAATCCATGCATACCAACTTCATGGGGCCTTGGCTCTGTAGGTGACCCATTGGGGCAGATCTAGTGGGCAAGGTGTTTCGCTGTATACACCGCAGACATGAGTGACAGTAGCTTTCTATTTCAGCTCTCATACAGGGCCAGTAGAATCTATCTTTGACTAGGCCGAGAGTCCTCTCTGTTCCTAAATGACCATGGTCATCATGCAAGGCCACTAGTATTGTCTCTCTGTGTTTTTCAGGAAGGAATAACTGCCACTTTTCTTCCAGATCATCAACAGGAGCTCTACGGTAGACCAGTCTGTCTCGGAGCTGTAGCCGATTCCATTCTCTGTAAACCATCTTGGCCTTCTCAACAGATTCAGTTTGCAGGAGCTCTGGTCATTGGCTTTCTAGGGCCTCCAGGGTCAGTCGGCAGAGGGGATCTTCTGACTGGTCCTGCTTCAGATCCTTTTTTCTAAGGATGGGCAAGCTCCCATCCTTCAATTGGGTCAGGTTGCAGTAGAGTTTGGGGACCCCTTTTGTACTGACTCCAACAACTTCAGCCCCTGTCACTCCTCTGACCCAATGTTCTGCCCCCTGGCACAAGGCTTGTATCCCTTCTGGGGTCAGCTGAGTCCAGTCTCTTTCCGAAGCTCCAGTGTTATGAGGCCTTCTGGACAGGGCATCAGCATCTCTGTTCCCCACTCCTGGTCGATACTTCAAGCTGAAACGGAACTCAGCCAGTGCAGCTAGCCATCTGTGTCCTGTAGCATCTAACTTAGCAGTAGTGAGGATGTAGGTCAGTGGGTTGTTGTCTGTCTTGACTACAAACTCAGCCCCATACAGGTAGTCCCTGAGCTTGTCTACTACTGCCCATTTAAGAGCCAAGAACTCCAGCTTGTGGGTAGGATAGTTCTTCTCAGATGGGGAGAGACTTCGACTCACATAAGCAACAGGTCTTAGATGCCGTTCATGCTCTTGGTACAGCACTCCACCGAGCCCTTCTCTACTAGCATCCACATGCAGTTCATAAGGAAGAGTAGGATCAGCATAGGCTAGGACTGGGGCATGGGTTAGACTCCACTTCAGCTGCTGAAATGCTTCCTCACAACGATCGGACCACTCTTCCTGTATTGACTCTCGAGGTCTTCTGGGCCCTTTAGCTGATTGAGCCTCGTCTGAAAGTTTCGAGTCACTTTCCTCACCTTCATTCTTTAAGAGCTCAGTAAGGGGTTGGGCCATCTTGGCAAAACCCTCTACAAATCTTCGGTAATAAGAGCAAAACCCCAGGAATGATCTCAATCCTGCTACATCTTGCGGTCTAGGCCAATTGACCACAGCTTCCAGCTTCTTGGGGTCTGTGGCCACGCCTTCAGCTGAGACTACATGCCCCAGATAGGTGACAGACGGTTGGCAAAACTGGCATTTCTCAAGGGACAGTTTCAGTCCTTCTTCCTGAAGTCGACTCAGTACTTTCTCCAGCCTTTGCTCATGCTCCTCCAGTGTTCTTCCAAAGACGATCACGTCATCCAGATACACCAAGACTTCTAGCAGATGCATGTCTCCCACTGTGCACTCCATCAGCCTCTGGAAGGTTGCAGGCGCTCCTGAAAGACCTTGAGGCATTCTTTCAAATTCATAGAACCCCAAAGGGCAGATAAAAGCGGTCTTCTCTTTGTCATCGGGGTGCATGGGAATTTGGTAATACCCACTGCGCAAATCCAGTACACTGAACAACTTAGCTCCTGTTAGGCAATGTAGGGCATCTTCTATTCGTGGGGTTGTGTACTGATCTGGGGTGGTACGACGGTTAAGAGTGCGATAGTCTATGCACATAGAACCATCCTTCTTCCGAACCACCACTATGGGGGAGGCATAGGGACTTCGGGATTCACGGATCACTCCAGCTCTCTTTAACTCTGCAATCTGTTCCCTCAAATCTTCCAAATCCCCAAATGGAATCAGACGAGATCTCTCTCTGAAAGGCTTGTCTTCCTGTAGGCGTATGCGATGTTGAGTACTTTTCGCACACCCAACATCAAATTCACTCTTGGAGAATAACTCTTGCCGTTTAAGGAGCAGGGCTTGAATCCTGCTCTTCCATTCTGGAGATATCGGGGAGTCTGCTGGGTAGAAGCAGTCTACAGGGATTCCATCTTCAGCTCCCCCCACTGAAAGGGATGGCGAAATTGGGGTGACTGAGCCCACCTGTCCAAGAAGCATCCGGGCTTTGATCCTCACTGGGGAGTCAGTGGTGTTACAAACACTGACGGAGATCTTTCCTTGAGCCTTCTGTAGTGCCTTTGTCGGGATCACTTCAGGGATCAACTCTATCCCGGGGGCTGTCTTCTCTCCAGGGATGGTTTCTAGCAGGACATGCGGTCCCGGCAGATCCCAGCTCAGTCTTACTGAAGCCTGAAGGCATGCCACTTCCCCTGGTTGCAACAGTTTCTCCTTCTTCCCCAATCGCCACAATCTTCCTACTCCGTCGGCTGGAGCCCTCTGTTCTTGGACTAAACGTTGGTAGACTGGATGAAGCATGGGGTGCACACCTTCTGGTGGTAGATCATAGCAGGAGGCTATGGGGGACAAGATTCGTCTTATCAGGTCTGTATTAGTCCCCACAATTAAAGAACTTCTCACTGAACCTGGGGGTCGAGAACATACAATGGCCAAGGTGTCAAAGGTTCCTGGTTGCCCAACAACCAGTGGGTCAAAGGTCAACTTGATCTGCAGATACCCATCATAGGGGAGCTGCTCGGTTCCAATTCCCCAGATCTCTAGGTCTTTTAATTCTCGCAGGGGCAGGTGCTGCAGATACTTATCATAGAAGTCCCGATATAATAAAGTCACTTGTGCACCCGAGTCAAGTAACGCTCTTATGAAGATGCCCTCTATTTGAACAGGCACCACTGGAGAGGGGCCCACTAAGTTAGCAGGGATTTGCCCAGAAGGAGGTGTACTTGTAGGCCTGGCTGGTTGAGCTTGTACTCCTTTTGGCCTCCTGTTACGCTCTAAGCGATGCTCCTGGTGGCCTTTCTCACATTGATGTGTATTTCTCCCCTGTACACTGGGGTGCATTGCTGAGGGAGGCGTATTTGACTGTCTCTTAGGAATCCGGTGCAATGTCCTACTCAAGGGTTCCTGTACGATTTCCCAGTCAGCCTTTTGGTGTGGGCTGGAGCTGTCTGAAGCAAGTGGGCTCCCGGCTTGCTTCTTCACCGGGGCCCTCTGAAGTTTTCCGCCGGCTTGGCAGGTAAAAGATCCTGTAGTGCCTGGCGCACCTCCTCTGTTAAGGTCCGAGAGTGGCGGGATTTAGGGCATTGGGCTCGGTAATGTCCAGTTTGCCCACAATTAAAGCACTCTACTCCGGCTGAATATCTTCTACTCTTTCTTCCTCTGGATAGCTGTGGGCCCTCTGGGGTAGGGTGTGCAATAGCTCTCTGCAGATCAGCCATGGACTGTTGCATCCCTGCCTGAGTCTCTATCACTTGCATCATCGACCTCTGAATCTCAGTAAAAGCTTGTTGTAAAGTGGAATTTGACTGCACCATCTGGGTTATCGCCTGAGTGAGCGCCTCAGCAGTAGAAGGGGTCTTACTGTCCATCTCTCCCGGAGCTTCCAAGGGCCTTCATGCTAAGTACACAGATGCACTACCACTACTTCGCCCAGAACCAGCAGAGGTGGTCATTTTCTGGAACTTAGCGGACAACAGTGTCTCTTTCTCTCGAATGGCCTTAATCAGTTTTGAGTAGGTGAAAAGGTCACTTCGGTCTCTCATTTGAATTTTCAGCATTATAGGGTCTAAAGGTTGTGCACCTTTTAGGATCTGGGTCAATAAAGCCTCACTTGCATTGTCTTGTGCCATTCCTTTTTTTAGGATTACTTGGTTTAGGATCTTGTCCAGGCGAGTGACAAAGGTGGATAGACGTTCTCCTTCCTCTTGGTAGGTATGTTCAAACCGATGTATCAAGTCAGCACAACTTTCTATTTGCCCAAAAACTTCACGAAGGGCATCCAGACACTCTGTGGCAGTGCAACCTGGCTGGTCTCTTTTAAGATTCCGGACAACATCTGAAGCAGGGGCACGTAGACTCTCTACAATCCTCTGTCGCTTGACTGTATCTGAGACCTCCCACTCATCTAAGGCCTGTGCAGCCTGGTCTATCCAGGTCTCAAAGTCATCTTCCCCGGATGGGACAGGTATCTGCCCAGAACAAACCCTCAGTTTTCTGTACGTATAACTGATAGGTTGGAATGAATTTGTCACTAAATTTTCCATCAGTTTTCCCATATCAGTGTAGAAGGAAGCGGGTGGATATCCTGGGGTGGTGGGCATAGAGTCAGCAGAGGCTGAGCAGACCTCTCTTTTACTTGGTGGCATTTCACTGGAACTGTCTGAGTGGTTGGTTGAGGGACTTGGTCGGATCAACTGAACTTTGATTTCATCCGTTAGCTGTAAGATTGTGTTCTGGAAGTAAGTGGGAAGGCCTTTTTTCACTTCTAGCAGGGCATATGTGTGAGAGATCTCCGGATCAGTCCGTGTGTCTAAGACGAACACCCGACGATCAAGTGCTAGGGCTGTGATAGCTTTATCTATTTGATTCTCTGTCCATCCATCAGCAGGTATATCCATCACCACACTGAACTGTAGTCTACCATTTTCTTCTTCACACCAGCGGGCAGCAGTGACTGGGTCCATTTTGCTGGCCTGGCTCGTTGTTCCTAGGGCAGTCATCACTCTACGGGCTAGGTTAGAATCCCAGAAGACGAGCCCCCACGTTTAGCACTGACTCCCACAGGAGCTGCTGTAAGAGTTGGGTTCTCCTACTGTCCCCAGTGATGACCCGTCCTGTGAAAGGACCCTTTAATACTCCGACACACCAATAACTATAAGGGGTTTTATTAGGGGCAGACAAGATGCCCTGTGAGAAGGGTGTGGGCAAACAGGATTCACAATGGTATAGGGGTACAATGGCATCAAATAAAAGCAACAGCTTACTGACAATGGGTTAGTGAAGCAGAAACAGCAGTTCAATAGTGCAACAGTCATAAATAGAGTTTGTTCCCCTGTCCACCCGTGAAGAGACGCTGCCCCTTAATGCACTGGGTGAGAGAGAGACAGACTGCTGTACAATTCTTTACAATCAAACAGGCAAACAGTTATATGCAATTCACACAAATAGCAGAGGAGGTGCAACTAGCTACTGCACTTAGCTAAAACATTTCAAACCCTGACTAACCACTGGCCAGTGGTGAAACTGCTATAAAGTCTGCTAGCGATGGGGCCCATTCAAGTTAAAGTTGGAGCGCTCAGACCTTCAAGAGAAGGTATTTGTAATCCACATGGCACGACCAGTTCTCCATAGGACTCTGAGCTGAGAGGGGCAGGGGCCCCTTCTCGCTCGCCAGGCGAAGGCACAATTAAACCCAAAGTACTGTGGCCACAGGCCTCTCACCAGTCTCGTCGCTGCCGCAAGCAACACTCAGGAATGGCGTGCCCTCTGGGCTGGGTGAGACGATTCCTCCTGTCTGGTCGCTGGTGGCTTGTTTCGCGTCCAACTCCTGCTATCCTTGCTTAATCGCATCAATTAGAGCCTGATTGTACTCCTCTTTCTGCCCTGGTCTGTTCCTCTGAACCACACGAAGATGGCTTACGCATAGGCTGGGACAGAGAGATCCACATGCCCCTCTAGCCTCTATCCTTTTGTCCTCTGTTCTCGCCCTTCCTCTTGCCCTTCCCCCATCACCCCCCTTTGTCCACTTCCTTTAGCTCTGAAAGAGGGGTCAGGTTGCCATCGTGTGGTGGGTATAAATATTGCAGTCTCAATCCACTGATGTTACACTAGTTTACTATATCCGACATTTACTATATCAGAAATGGTCATACTAAAGCACACAAAGTATACTACCATACTGGATCTTAATTCAGTTAATAATTGGGAGTTATTTTTTCTTTTCAATGCTTTGGCAAGCAAGCACAGACAGTGTCTAAGCTACATCAAAATCCACACTGCTCAGTATGAAGGGATTTGCATGCAATGATCACGCAACAGCTTGCACAGGAAGCATAGGTCTCACCAGTTAAAGCAGATACAGTGCTCCTCTGTCCATATTTCTGTGCAGCCTGAATGATACTGTAGCGTTGCAGCCATGCACAAGCAAGTCATAGACGACAGGCAATTCCCTCAGTTGTCAGGCTGCAGCTTACACAGGAAACATAGTTTTCACTGGCTGGTGCTTTCAAAATAATCCACACAGGCCTCTCTTTGTAGTGGAAACTGGCCCTAAGCCTTAGAGAGAAACAGTCACCAAGGATTGAACTTCATCCCAATCAGTATCCCCTTTCCCATGAGAAATCTTTTCCTTTTCTCAAACGGATCATCAGGGGAGGGGGCTCTGTATGGCTGATATTGTGTTGAAGCCCCTCCTACAGTGTGATGTCAGGACAATGTTGCTGACATCACACTGTGGGAGCCTTGTTGCATTATAGGAAATAACAGCTGTTTCCAACTGCCAAAAAAGCAAATGACACCATGTGATAAATGTCAGAATGTAAATCAGGGAGAGGAAATATTTTACAATGGGCAAACACTGACTAAATCCATTATACATAATGAATGTAAAAATTAAGCACTTTTGTTCATTATGTTATTTTCACTGGAGTTCCTCTTTAATTTTAAAGTGACCCTTTCAATTTTTACCCACATATGTCATGATTAACTACACTTTTCTGTGTCTAATAGGCATACACATAGGCCCATATGCAATTAACTTTTTCTCCTGAGTTTTCTCCTAGGTGATATTTCTAAACTTGTCAATAAAATGCTTTTTAAGCTACTAGCCAGCAAGAAAATACTCAAAATAATTTTGGTAGTACTTTTTCACCTATTTTTTGTACTTTTTTAGTTGAAAAGTACTAGAAAGTTATTTTAAATTGAAGATGAAAAATTATCACCTAGGAGAAAACTCAGGAGAAAAAGTGAATTGCATATGGGCCATAAAGTTTAGCGGGTGCTAGGCAAAGTCTGTAGCCCACGCTATGCACAAAATGCATATGTTCCCGATACAATGTACATTATTGGCTGACCTAAATGTGTTGTAGTATCCCTTCCTCATGAATGAGAGGACACTGGAGCATATGCACTAAAAATCAGTAAGCTTATAATAATAATAATAATCCGAACATTTGTATAGCGCTTTTCTCCTGTCGGACTCAAAGCGCTCAAGAGCTGCAGCCACTGGGACGCGCTCAAGAGGCCACCCTGCAGTGTTAGGGAGTATTGCCTTGAACTCCTTACTGAATAGGTACTTGACCTAGCCAGGATTCGAACCCTGGTCTCCCATGTCAAAGGCAGAGCCCTTAACCAGTACACTATCCAGCCACTACTTGCCATGCACAAAGAGCACACAGCAAATTTACAGCTGACAAAGGAGCACACATTGCAAAAATAGTGCTACCCGCATTACATAAGTATTGTGTTGTTAAAATAACACACAGTACACAAGTAGCGTAGCGCACATTACTATAACAATGCTCCTATTACCTAGGTAACGTGGGTTGTGCTAAAAGCGCAATATATGCTACCCTGTCAGCAGAATGAACGATAAAATATCTCTCATTTGGCGTTCAATTTCCCCAGGATTTCTGTGCAAAAAGTGATCCAATTAATTTTCATAACCCTTTTTTTCCTGTCAAAATAAAATGTGTCAGGCAAGGGTCTAGTATATAGTGCAGGAGAGTATTAACGTGTATGCATGTCAATACCGTTTGCGTGTTTTGTATTGACGTGCATAACCGTCAATACCACTAGGGAGGTTGACACATTGACAACCTCCTGCTACTTCTATCGCAAAAATATCTCCAGAATTCATCCTTTCCTTACACAAGAGGCTACTAAAATGCTTGTACATGCCCTAATCATGTCCCGTCTTCATTACTGTACAACATACTTTGTGGCCTACTAAAAAACATACTGTCACCTCTCCAGTCTTTGCTGAACTCTACTGCTCGTCTCATCCACCTCTCCCCCCGCTCTTTTGATGCTGCCCCTCTCTGCCAATCCCTCCATTGGCTACCAATCACCCAAAGGATCTAGTTCAAACTCCTAACACTATCATACAAAGCTCTACATAGGCTATCCCCTCCATACATTTCCTTATTAATCTCCAGATATCATCCATCCCGAAATGTTCGCTCTTCCCAAGAGACCCTCTTGTTGTCCAGCTTTGTCACCTCCTCTCACTTTCGCATCCAGGGCTTCTCACAAGTGTCACCTCTCCTTTGGAACTCTCTCCCACAGCATATCCATCATGCTCCAAGTCTGGAAATTTTCAAATATACCCTCTAGACCAGGCATAGGCAAACTCGGCTTTCCAGCTGTTAAGGAACTACAAATCCCACAATGCATTTGCCTTTATCAGTCATGACTGTGGCTCTAAGACTCCTGCAATGCATTGTGGGACTTGTAGTTCCTCAACAGCTGGAGGGCCAAGTTTGCCAATGCCTGCTGTAGACACACCTATTCGGACAAGCTTATCATTTGCTATAGCTCACTGCCTTATCTGCTAACCCCTTTGTCTAATTTCCTACTCCCCCCACTTTCTCAACCCCACTACCCTCTAGATTGTAAGCTGGCAATTGCAGGGACATACCCCTTTTGATTCTTGCTTCTGTGTAATTTATCACAAAAAAAATCTGTTAGTACTGGTGATGTTATTAAAACTACACATCAGTTGTATGTATTGTTACTTGTGTCACTGGTTGTCCTGATCATACAGTATGTTTAACTGTTCATCATTGCTTCTGCTTACTTCAGTCCAAAGAGGAATCCCAAGTTAACTGAAGTTTTTATCATGCATTGCTAACTGCAAAAAAAAGAATGATGACATTGGTGTATCTGTAGGAGATAAACCAATTCATCTAAGGCTTATGATGGGCATTAGCAAGAGCATTCAGTTAAAGCCCGCCAAGGACATGTGCCAGCTGCTAGTAACTTTTAACCTTGGTTCCTGGCTTCAGTGGATTTTGGCAGTCAGGCAGAATGCAAAATCAGCACTGCAGAGAGAATGGTCAGGACTGGAGCAGCTCCACTGGCTTTGGAGTTTGTTACAAACGAGCTATGAGTTGTGCCTAGAAATTCTTATCAGTAATTACATAAATAAGATGATCATAGACGTTTAGTGCACATGTAGCATCAAGAACAATTGGTTACCGAATGTGATACTATTTACTTGAATACACTTTATGGGGTTAGCTTTTGGGAGCCACTCTCTTCATCGGATCATCTCAATTAACATCGAAGTTTATGCTGATTCTGATGATCCAATGAGGGGAGAGACTCTAGAAAGTTATCCTATAAACAACATTTGCTGTGTCACAATGAAAATTGTGATTGGCATTGCAAGGTGCTGCGATTATGGATTCTCACAACACTGCACATGTTGCGCCATGATTATGCGATTGGGTTGGTTTCAGAAAATGGTAGTTGCTCGATCAGGCTGATAACTACGGTAACTTTTGAGGAGCTCAAGAGGCTTGGTGGGAGAACAGAGGGGATCGGAAGAACGGTGATCTAGCAGACAGACTACAGGGTGCTAGAGGAAGCCCCAGGTAGTATAAATCTATATACTAAGTCTATCTCCTAAATTTTGCAACACAATGGACAAATATATGCGCGCTCCATGTTACTCTAACTGAGTGGTGCTGTTTTCTGGGGCGTTTTGTTCTTCTCTGGGTGTATACAGTATATGTCTCTATCTCTAGCACAATCTTGATAGGCCAGGGTGCGGACACTATTTCTTGTTTGATAGTTGTTTTCAGTAATTACTTTATATTCTATGAAATTAAACGGGAAAAACAAGGGTGGGGAACCGTTTTCTCAAATTGCATCTCCTATAGTTTTAAAATAAACAATGCTACTGTAGATAAAACCCGCACATTTTATTTGTCCATTTGTCCTGGCTATCACAACATTTAAATTATGTTGTGTTTTTTTGTTTTCTTACCGTACCCAATAAATATTACAAGCCCTTAATTAACAGTAATATACCCTCAAGGCATATATATTAAACCCCTAAGGTAACTATATATATATATATATGTGTGTGTGTGTGTGTGTGTGTGTGTGTGTGTGTGTGTGTGTATATATATATATATATATATATATATATATATATATACAGTATATATATATATATATAAATAACAAGTGTACAAGTGTTTTATTTTGGTAACTACGGGGTATGTATTTTGTAATATATTTTCATTTTACTTTTCGTCCACTAGATGCCCCTATACATGTTATTCACAGGAAATGTGTTCACAGGAAATGTTTGTGAGTGTTTGTACTTTACTTTCTACTTACATTTTGATGAATGAATATGGTTTCTCGCTGTAGCTGTGATCATTCATTCACAAGCATTTTAATTGGCCATGAGAACACATGTTCCCATTCCCAAAACATTGCCTCGAGCAGACGCCGGTAACTGACAAGACGCTCCTGTACATCCTGTTAGTAGCAATTGACAACAAACTGGACACGTGTATACATCCAGTTTGAAGTAAGTGGTGAAATAAGGCATAAAAAAATCCAATATGTTTTCTGGAACATGCCGGTGGAGGAGGACAGGGGAAACCTGTATAGGATCCAGAGACTTTCCCCTCCGTTGGTGAAGTTTTTTTCCTACAGGTACACTTTAAGTGCAAAAAGACTTGTACAGCACCCATCTAATTTATGGTGATTTTATTTATTTAAGTTTGTTTGAAAAGTGAAAGTGGAATTTCCCTTTAAGACCAAAATCTCTGCCAGTGACTGTTACCAGTAAAATGTTACTGCAATTTGTTACTGAGGCAAATTTCTAGTGTTGCAACACGTCACATTTTTTAAATTGTCAGGCCACAGTAACATACAGCATGCAGTTTATTGCTTAAAACAACTACACACGTTTACTTTAAGATTCACAAATGAAATGAAGCTATGTATCCTGTATTTTAGAACTGGACGTAACTTGACTTCTTTTGGAAGATAAAGACAAATGAAAGCACCTTCCCTCAGCGAGGTCAAAGAAGGACTGCTTTTATCACCATTAATTCAGATGATTGAACTTGATACTTTAAAAAAGGGATTACATTAAAGGTTGACTTGTGAAACATTAGCTTGTCAAGCGAAAGCCTGGGAATATACTAAAGATATACAGGACACACATTCATAGTGGGGGATTAAAGGGAACCAGTCACATCGGAGACAATTAAATCTGTTTCCATGGTGTCCAAGAGCATAGGCTTATTTTTACATTGAAATTATATGTACTATCTTCTCCATGTTGCTCTGTTGAAACACAATGCTCAGGTGAGCAACAGACGTTTTTTAGGTCACAAGTCACAACACCTCATGTCGTCTAGGAGAATTCATAGAGAAGCATGTGATCAGTTTGGCCAGGTGACAGATATGTAAGTCTCTGATTTGCTAGTCATAATCATGTGATAAAGCAAGATGTGATCACAGCAAATAGGAGCTTTGCAAATCTATCAGCTGATCAAACAAATCACATGCTTCCCCATGAGTTCTCCTAGACCTGACCATCACTATCTGGAACTATGACACCTCTGTCATTTAGAACCCTTTTCCACTGAAAATCGCAATCGTGTTCAGAAACATGGCTTCAGAGAGCGATCGGCTCTCATAGGCTGATATCTATGAGAGCCGATCGCTGCAATTGGCTGAAAGGAGGAGGGAGGGAGGGTGATAAATAAAATATTTTAAAAAATGGCAAAATTTATAAAAAAAAAAATATTTACAAAAAAATAAACATCCTGTGAGCGATCTCAGCCCACCAACAGAAAGCTCTGTTGGTGGGCAGAAAAGGGGGGGGGATCACTTGTGTGCTGAGTTGTACGGCCCGCAGCGTGGCCTTAAAGCTGCAGTGGACTAAATTGTAAAAAATGGCCTGGTCACTAGGGGGGTGTAAGCCTACAGTCCTAAAGAGGTTAAAGTGAACCTCCGGACTAAAAATCTGCTCAGCAGAACTGAAAAGGCTTGGTGTTTCATTAACAGTTTCACAGCATCAGAACTTTGTTTTTCTTACCAAAGCATCATTTTTAGCTGCATTTTTACCTAAGCTCCACCTATCAAAGAAAAAAAGCCCGGGCTTTTTTTTCCCTGATGCTGTGCACAGCATGATGGGATTTCCTATGTTGTTTTTCGCGTTGCCTATCAACTGGGAGGGGTGATCCGGACACAGGGCAGTTGGAACTGTGTCTTATGCTCCCTGTCACCTCCTTTTAACCAAAAAGATGGCTGCCCCCATGAAATCACAAACATTTGCCTGTTCTTTTAAAACAGTGTGGGTAAGAGATTATATTACCTATCTATTTTAATTAACATAACTAATGTAACTTAATGACAGTATGTTTGTTTAGGCTGGAGTTCCTCTTTAAGATTTTTGCACACAAAGTCCGCATCTAAGTATTAACGATTCCTAAGGACCCTCCAAAACATAAGCGTTGCAGGGTGAAGTAGAGCAGAAGTGGACGAACTTTAACCACTTGCCGACTGCGCACTCATAGCGCGCGTCGGCAAAGTGGCAGCTGCAGGACCAGCGACGCAGTATTGCGTCGCCAGCTGCAGGCTGATTAATCAGGAAGCAGCCGCTCGCGCGAGCGGCTGCTTCCTGTCAAATCACGGCGGCGGGCTCCGTGAATAGCCTGCGGGCCGCCGATGGCGGCTCGCAGGCTAAATGTAAACACAAGCGGAAATAATCCGCTTTGTTTACATTGTACGGCGCTGCTGCGCAGCAGCGCCGTAAGGCAGATCGGCGATCCCCGGCCAATCAGCGGCCGGGGATCGCCGCCATGTGACAGGGGACGTCCTGTCACTGGCTGCACAGGACGGACAGCGTCCTGTGCAGCCCGGAACACCAGGGGGACCAGGTAGGAGAGGGAGGGGGGGGGGATTTCGCCACGGAGGGGGGCTTTGAGGTGCCCTCCCCGCAACACCGGCAGGCAGGAGCGATCAGACCCCCCCAGCACATCATCCCCATAGTGGGGGAAAAAGGGGGGCGATCTGATCGCTCTAGATGCACCCTGATCTGTGCTGGGGGCTGTAGAGCCCACCCAGCACAGATCACAAATAACAGCGCTGGTCCTTAAGGGGGGGTAAAGGGTGGGTCCTCAAGTGGTTAAGAAAGTGTTTTTAAAAATGAAGTGCTGGATTATTGAACAATATCTTTCTATCACTCATTCACACACATGCTCATTTAAATACCACAGAATAACCAAAATAATCTGACAGGATCCATTAACATCAAGTCTTTATTTCTCCTTGGAGTCCTGGACACACCAACGCAAGATTTCTGACCTTGCACGCAACTGACAGAGTATGAATATTTCACCTCACATCTTGTTTTCCACCCTTGACTTGATTTCCTCCTAGCCAGGCCTCACTGTGTGTGGAAGAATGCTTGACTAGATCGCTTCACAAGTAACGGGGGCTTGTATCTGCCTACTGAGAGGATTCATCTGCTGCTCAGTGTCCATTTTAGGAAATCTGCCTACATACCTCAGTTATACATTAATTGTGCTGCTTACTTCCCTCCTAGAGATGTATTTGCTAGGGTGGAGATTAGGAGGATGACTAATACAGAAGAATGGAGAACGTGTGCCCAAAATAGCATTTCCTATCCTATTTCTCTTACCCTTGTGTTATCATCTGTCTGGAGTGTACTGAGTATTCAAAGGACTGAATGGGAGATTTAAAGTGTAACTCTGCTTTCATTATAGAGAACCCGAAGAGGTGCGAGGTGGGGGGGGGCAGATTAGACACCGAGGCATGTTCCCTGCCTCATGACATGCCTCTGTGTCCCCCCACGCTGCTCTCTGTATCCCCTCCCCCCCCCCCCGCTGGGCTATAGCCCCCAAAATAAGTGACAATAATTGTCACTATGTACTAAGGGAAATGGGAAGAGAGGGATTCCCTGCTCAAAACACCCACTAGGGGCATTCCTGCAGGCTTTCCCCAGCTGCCATTGGGCAGCTGTCTCTCCCTGGCCGCACCTCCTTCCGCTCCCCCGCCTCCCTGCACGCTGAGAGAGAAACTCCTTCCTTCTAGCAGGCTAACGGAGCGGCGGAGAGAGGGGCAGAGTTAGCGGCTACCTGATCCGCCCAGCCCTCTGGATTGGGTAGCCTAGTTTTTTTTTTTAATTGCATAACCCCACCTCGGGCTCTCTTTAAGAAATTGGTATGATGTGTATCAGTGCTATACAAAATCTTTTGGGCAGCATTTATTATCCTCTTGCCGACCACTCCACGCACATTGGCGTGAACACAGCGGCAGCCCCAGGACCGCTCTACGCCGATTGGCGTGAACGGCCTTCTATGGGGCTAGCAGGAGAGCATGCACAGGCTGCGCGCGCATCTCCTACTTGGAAGCCTTCAGTCTCCCAGTGATCGCTGCTCGGGAGACAGCGAAAGCACCGTCTAATTAATTTGCACAGTGCTGCGATCTGCAGCAGCGCTGTACTAGGAACAGCCGTGTGACACGGCTGTCTCCTCCAGAGTGTCGGCGGTGATCCGCTGTCATAGGCTGAAGCCTATGACAGCCGATCACAGTGATTGGCTAGCGGGGGGAGGGAGGGAGGGTTTAGTGAAAAAAAAAATACTTTTTTTTTAATAAATAAAATAAATATTTGTAAAAAAACAAACAAATAAACTCTGTGATGGGGGATCAGACCCCACCAACAGGAAGCTCTGTTGGTGGGGAGCAAAAGGGGGGGGGGAGAATCACTTGTGTGTTGTGCGGCCCTGCAACCAACCTTTTGACCATGATAAACAAAGCTGTATTTTTCTGTCCAATTAGCACCATTTGTTTAATATTTGCAGTTATTAAAAGCTGGCATGGTGGGGCTTGCTATGTGGAGAGATTAGAACACCACAAATTATAAGAGAGATATATTTATCAAAGCCTGTGGTAACAATCCTGTGTAAGTGTTCTAAACAAAGCTTAATGAATGGGCTAAAAACACAGTTTACTGCATCAAGGCTGTACTTGGAGATTATAGAGTTTCCCTCCTTGGTAATTGGTTGCCAGTTCATTCATAATGTTTTTGATTGGATTGGCTCTCTGGCTTGGTGAATAGTTCCCCATCAGGTCCATTTATGTTTGTACAGCCCACTTTGAGCGTACAGCTGCAGCTCCTCCCCACCTGTCATGTGGTTTGTCAGCGCAGCGCTGCTGGTTTGTTGTGAATGTTTTTTATTGGAGGGTGTTGATATACTTATAGCGAGTTTAGAATCTTGTCATATTTAATGTTGGTGTAAAGGTGGCCATTAACGATACAACAATCGTGTGGACAATCAATAGTTTCCGATCACAATTGAAATCGATCGGTAATAATCAGCCACGCCCACTAATGGACAAAAACTTGTGAACCAATTTGATCCGATTAATAGAATCGATCCGTTTTTTGGATTGATCCCAATCCAATTGAGCACAACTGATCGTTTTTGATCAAAACCAAACAATCATCCGCAGATTGTATCAGTAATGACCACCTTAGGCTTGGAAAAGAGAAAAGCTTATCTCAAAACATTTCTCTGGTTGTAACCATGCTACTTCATTGAAATGTTGACAATGAGAGCTCTAGATACTTTATGGATTCCTGAATAAATGAAGAAATATTGAATTAGTGATACAGATGGCGCTGGGTCATTCTGCATTAGGACTCGATGCATCGCACTGCTAATGCACCAGTGTGAATGGGCCCATTGTGGGACCATTGCAGTGCATGTGCATATAGGGCCCGATCCAATTCACTTTTTCTCCAAGTTTTCTCCTAGGTGATATGCTCTAATTTTAGCTATAAAACGCATTTTAAGCCACCAGCAAGCAACAAAATACACAGAATAGTTTTGAAAGCACTGTATTTTTTGGAATATAAGACACTCGGACTATAAGACGCACCTAGGTTTAGAGGGCAAAAATCAGTGGGAAAAAGAAAAACACTAAACTAAGTCCGTCTATAGTGCGGGAGCGTCTTATGATCTTGCTCCCCAAACTGTCTCTAAGCTACTCTATCTAAGCTACACTGACCAGCTAAACTATACTAATCCCTGCTGCCCTACCAACTAAGCAACACTACAGTACATACTACACTACACTAACACAATACTGTACTGCACTAACAATAGACTCTACACTGTACCAACACTACACTAACACTAAACACTTCCATACTGCACTTGATCCTGCTGCCACGCTCTTCTTCCCATCGCTCTGGTCCTGAAGGAGAGGAGCGCGATGGCAGGATGGATAGGTGCTCCCTGCACTTCTTTTGTGTAACGATCGGTGAAGCACAGAGAGGATCTGATTACCAGTGATCTGCAGAATCACTGGGAATACAGATGTATACCAGATTATACATGATCTGCAGTATCACTGATAATCCGATATACTAGCTAACCTCTGTTCACCTGAGTAGAGTGTAGTGTTAGGTGTAACAGTAACACTTAGAGGACTAGGCCTCAGTGCAGCAAGGGGTACTGCACAGATTCCTTCCGCAGACCTGAGCTCTCCAAGACGGGAGGAGTCAGACTGACAGTAGGAAGGACAGACTGGAAGTAACCTTCAGGAGGAAGGATTACTAACAGAGCGAGGAACCTCCTCTAACAGTAAGGTCGGTTCTCGAGGTCGGACAAGCCAGGTCATACACACACAGACAGATAAAGTACAAGATCAGGAGGCAAAGGCGGAGTCAAAGTACAGGCAGGGTTCAGCAACGGGGTATCAGATATATCGGGGTACAAAATCAGGAGGCAGAAGCAGAGTCAAGGAACGAGACGGGGTTCGGCAACAGAGTAACAGAAATATCGAGGTACAAGATCAGAGTTCAGAAGGGTAGTCAAGGCAGGCAAAAGTCATAACAGATAATCACAATCAAACTAGTACTTTAGCTATCAGCAGAATCTAGCTAAGTGTAGGATTACAGCTCCAGCTGGTCCCGGCACACTTGCGGATCTGACTACGGATCTGGGTGCTCCCACATATGTGATCGCACGCCAGACAAAGAGCAAGTGAACAACCAGCAGTATATATACTTTAGGACCTTTCCAGGACCTCCCTAATTGCAGGTCCAATGAGAGCAGTGGAAATTGTCAGCTGACCCAGCTGGTCAGCCGACTCCCTTCTAACAGTTATTTAAACTCTGCCTTTGTGCTCGCGCGCGTGTAAGTCTGAATCTTGGTGGACCATCAGTCCCAGCCACACCAGTACTGTCATGCAATGTATCTAGTGCGGGGGCCGCCTCTGATGCGGATTCCGCCGTTACCAATGCGGATTCCGCCACACTGCCTATGCGGCATGCGGCGTTTTTTCCGCGTTGTGACGCCATGCTGGACGCGGAAACAGCCGCCTCACCTTGAGAGACGGCGGCCTTTCCGCGTTTCCTTACTGTACCCCCCCCCCTCCCCCCGAGGAGTGGACTCCGGACAACTCCCACCAGGTTTCTCGGGGTGTAAGGCATGAAACTCCCTCACCAACTCATCCGCATGCATACGGTTCCCAGGTACCCATTGCCTCTCCTCGATGCCATACCCTTTACAATGTACGAGGTAATGTACCGAGTTTTGTACCTTGCGAGAATCTAATATTTTTTCCACTTCATATTTGGGTTGGGTATCTACCAACACGGGAGGAGGAGGAGTGGGACCCACCTGGACTGCTGGTTTAAGGAGGGACACATGAAAAGATCTTACGCCCCGCATGCTGGACGGAAGATCAACGGCATAAGTGACGTCGTTGATCTTTTTGGTCACAGAAAACGGACCCACAAACCTGGGGCCCAATTTGGCAGAAGGCTGCTTCAGGGCCAAGTGACGTGTGGACACCCAGACTAAATCCCCTGGCTGAAACCTCCATTCCATGGAACGTCTCTTGTCTGCTTGACCCTTTTGACTTTGGAACGCTTTCTCCAAATTATCTCTAACAATTCCCCAATTGTCCCTGAGTGACCTCTGCCAATCCTCCAGCGCTGGGAACGGAGAAGAGGCAACTGGCAAAGGGGAGAACTTGGGCGACCTCCCTGTCACAATCTGGAACAGGGAAAAACCAGAAGAAGAACTCTTTAAATTATTTTGCGCGAATTCTGCAAAAGCCAGAAACTTCACCCAGTCATTCTGTGCCTCCGCAACGTAACATCTTAAGAACTGTTCTAAAGATTGGTTAGTTCGTTCAGTCTGCCCATTGGTCTGTGGGTGGTAGCCTGACGAGAAAGACAGCTTCATGCCCATTTGGTGGCAAAATGCCCTCCAGAATTTAGAGATAAATTGGACTCCCCGATCGGACACAATGTTCTCCGGAATGCCGTGCAGCCGGAAAATGTGGATGATGAATAGGTCAGCCAATTCTTGGGCCGAGGGGAGTCCTTTCAAAGGCACGAAATGGGCCATTTTGCTAAAGCGGTCGACTACCACCCAAATGACCGACATGCCTTCAGACCTGGGGAGCTCACCCACAAAATCCATGGACAAGTGGGTCCATGGTTCACTCGGGGCGGGCAAAGGCTGTAAGGTACCGACAGGTGCCTGCCGGGAGATTTCACTTTTGGCACATACCGCACATTCCCTGACATATTCCTTGCAGTCTGTTGCCATAGAAGGCCACCAAGCACACCTGGCAATCAGATCCTGCGTTCTGGCAGCACCAGGGTGACCAGCACTCTTATGGGCGTGAAACATTTGTAAGACCTGTAGACGAAAAAACAGTGGGATAAACAAGACCCCCTCCGGTTTTCCCTCAGGGACATCCTGCTGAAAGGGACCCAAAACCTTTGTCCAATCCTCCCAGGTCTCTGTGGCTGCTAACACCAGCCTCTGCGGGATGATGGACTCAGGAGCGGGGGGCTGTGCTGTCTCTAATTCGAAACATCTGGACAGGGCATCTGCCTTGATGTTTTTGCTGCCTGGAGTGTATGTGATAATAAATCTGAACCTCGTAAAAAATAACGACCAACGGGCCTGTCGGGGACTTAGTCTCTTAGCCCCCTCGATGTATTCCAGATTCTTGTGATCAGTATACACCGTGATCGTGTGTTCTGCCCCTTCTAACCAGTGGCGCCATTCTTCAAATGCCAATTTAATGGCCAGAAGTTCCCGGTTGCCTATGTCATCGTTTTTCTTTGCCGGTGAAAACCTCCGAGAGAAATAGGCACACGGGTGCAACCTCCCCTGCAGCCCAGAGCGTTGAGACAGCACAACCCCTACTCCAACTTCTGAGGCATCTACCTCAACAATGAATAGGTAAGAGGTGTCTACGTGTCTCAATATGGGTGCAGAGCAAAACAATTTTTTCAAGTGAGAAAAAGCTGCCACAGCCTCAGGAGACCAGTGGTTGGTATCTGCCCCTTTTTTGTGAGACTGGTAAGAGGGGCAATCATCGTGGAGTATCCCTTTATGAACCTCCTATAGTAATTTGCAAAACCTAAAAATCTTTGCAGGGGTTTCAACCCCACTGGCTGTGGCCATTCCAGGACAGCTGTGATCTTGGCAGGATCCATTGACAGGCCTGAGGTGGAGATCACATACCCTAAAAATGTGACAGTGGTCACCTCGAAAATACATTTCTCCACCTTAGCATACAGCATATTTTGCCTCAATTTGTCCAACACAAATTTAACGTGGGCCCTGTGCTCGGGGAGGTTGTTGGAATAGATTAGTATATCGTAAAGGTATACTAGTACAAATCTACCCAACACCTCCCTGAATACCTCGTTGATTAATTCTTGAAAGACGGCTGGCGCATTGCACAACCCGAAGGGCATCACTAAGTACTCGTAATGCCCGTCGGGAGTGTTGAAGGCCGTCTTTCATTCATCACCCTTTCTAATGCGGACCAGGTTGTATGCACCCCTCAGATCTAATTTTGAAAAGATCTTAGCGTTCGTGACTTGCGTAAATAAATTGTCTATCAACGGTAACGGATAACGATTCTTCACCGTGATTTTATTCAGGCCACGGTAGTCGATGCATGGTCGCAGCCCTCCGTCTTTTTTCTTAACAAAAAAGAAACCGGCCCCTGCAGGCGACCGGGAGGGGCGAATGAACCCTTTGGCTAAATTGTCACGAATGTACTCCTGCATCGCTATTTTCTCTGGTCCAGACAGATTATACAGGTGACCCCTAGGGGGCATACAACCGGCACGGAGATCGATGGGGCAATCCAAAGGGCGATGAGGAGGTAACTTGTCAGCAGCCTTGGGACAGAATACATCCGAGAACTCGGAGTATTGCTCGGGAACCCCCTCCACATGCAACTTGGTCTGACCTAAAGTCACCTTCCCTAGACACTGTTGGGAACAGAAGTCTGACCAACTAGTTGATTGTCCTGTAGCCCAATTAATCTGTGGCGAATGGAGCTGCAGCCAGGGCATTCCTAAAACAATTGTGGAGGTGGTCATGTGTAATACAAAGAAACTTAGACTTTCGTTATGCAGAACCCCAATAGTGACTTCCACCTCTGGTGCCTGAGACAGCGGACGGTCCCTTTGCAGCGGGGAGTCGTCCACAGCAGTAACCTGTATAGGTGGGTTTACTGGGGTGAGCGGAATGCCCAACTTTTCTGCGAACTCTGAGCTCATAAAGTTAGCCGCGGAGCCTGAATCAACAAAGGCCTCTGTGGCTTCAGATTTGTCCCCCCATGTAATCATACATGGAAGGAACAAACGTTTTTCGTTTAAGGGTATGAGCCGGGCACCTAGGGTGCTACCCCCTACCACTCCTAAACGGTAGCATCTTCCTGGCTTATTAGGGCAGTTCTGTACTATATGCCCCCTTCAGCACAGTACAGACACAGCTGTTCGGTCATTCTCCGTCTTCGCTCTACCTGGGTCAATTTTGACCGAGCAATCTGTATCGGCTCGGATGGAGGCAAGACGGGAGAAGGTGAAATAGTAGGAGGTGGAGTCACTGGGACCGTAGTGTAAGATACCCCTCTGACACGGGAACTACCCCTGGTCAATTCGGATGGCCGCTGAGATGGCCTCATTGACTGTTCTGGGCTCGGGCTGGCTTAACATCAAATCAGAGACCTCATCGGACAGCCCTGACAAGAAACGATCTAATAGGGCATAAGTGTCCCACCTGGCCGTAACTGACCACCTCCTAAACTCGGCCGCGTAATCTTCGACCGGACCTTCGCCTTGACGCAAAAGCTTGAGCTTCCGCTCAGAAGTCGAAGCAAGGTCCGAATCGTCGTAAATTACTGCCATAGCTTTAAAGAATTCCTCTACAGAGGTAAGAGCTTTGTCTCCGGCGGGCAGGCTATATGCCCAAGACTGGGAGTCGCCGGACAACAAAGTCTTTATAAACGTGACCCTCTGGGTCTCAGTACCCGAAGATTGGGGTCTCAACTCAAAATAGGACAATACTCTACTCCTAAAATTCCGGAAGTCAGATCTGTGACCGGAAAAGCTTTCAGGTACAGGCATACGTATGTCAGAGCTAGGAGAGGATCGCACATGATCCACTGATGTCTGGAGGGTTTGTACAGACCCTGATAGGGCATCAATAAGAGTCATGTGGGTGCCCAGTACTTGATTGATGTTGTCCACCGAAGTGGCAAGTACACCCAGACAATCAGTGTTTGCGTCCATTTTGTATTTGGTCTGGCGTTCTGTAACGATCGGTGAAGCACAGAGAGGATCTGATTACCAGTGATCTGCAGACTCACTGGGAATACAGATGTATACCAGATTATACGTGATCTGCAGTATCACTGATAATCCGATATACTAGCTAACCTCTGTTCACCTGAGTAGAGTGTAGTGTTAGGTGTAACAGTAACACTTAGAGGACTAGGCCTCAGTGCAGCAAGGGGTACTGCACAGATTCCTTCCGCAGACCTGAGCTCTCCAAGATGGGAGGAGTCAGACTGACAGTAGGAAGGACAGACTGGAAGTAACCTTCAGGAGGAAGGATTACTAACAGAGCGAGGAACCGCCTCTAACAGTAAGGTCGGTTCTCGAGGTCGGACAAGCCAGGTCATACACACACGGACAGATAAAGTACAAGATCAGGAGGCAAAGGCGGAGTCAAAGTACAGGCAGGGTTCAGCAACGGGGTATCAGATATATCGGGGTACAAAATCAGGAGGCAGAAGCAGAGTCAAGGAACGAGACGGGGTTCGGCAACAGAGTAACAGAAATATCGAGGTACAAGATCAGAGTTCAGAAGGGTAGTCAAGGCAGGCAAAAGTCATAACAGATAATCACAATCAAACTAGTACTTTAGCTATCAACAGAATCTAGCTAAGTGTAGGATTACAGCTCCAGCTGGTCCCGTCACACTTGCGGATCTGACTACGGATCTGGGTGCTCCCACATATGTGATCGCACGCCAGACAAAGAGCAAGTGAACAACCAGCAGTATATATACTCTAGGACCTTTCCAGGACCTCCCTAATTGCTGGTCCAATGAGAGCAGTGGAAATTGTCAGCTGACCCAGCTGGTCAGCCGACTCCCTTCTAACAGTTATTTAAACTCTGCCTCTGTGCTCGCGCGCCTGTAAGTCTGAATCTTGGTGGACCGTCAGTCCCAGCCACACCAGTACAGTCATGCAATGTATCTAGTGCGGGGGCCGCCTCTGATGCGGATTCCGCCGTTACCAATGCAGATTCCGCCGCACTGCCTATGCGGCATGCAGCGTTTTTTCCGCGTTGTGACGCCATGCTGGACGCGGAAACAGCCGCCTCACCTTGAGAGATGGCGGCCTTTCCGCGTTTCCTTACATTTTGCTATATAGTCGGAATATAAGGTGCCATCTGAACCCTCCCCCCAGTTTTGGTGAAGAAATAATGCATCTTATATTCCAAAAAATACAGTACTTTCCACCTAATTTTTTGACTGCAGAGTGCTGATACAGAAGACGAAAAATGATCTCCTAGGAGAAAAAGTGTATTGGATTGGGCCCATAGTATGAATGCACCCTAAACTAAGGAGGGGTTACCACACAAGATGGTAAATACCGCATGCTCTATACTTTAATTAACACTGCATATTGTAATATAATGTTATTAAAAATGATCTTCTCATTTCAATCTGCAGCTTTTTTTAAATTATCATTCTAAAATTGTTAAATCTTCTCAATCAGCTTGCTTGAAAGCACAGCGATTTCTTTCTTTCTGTTTGTCTCCTTGTTTTTGGGCTCACCCAGACACCTGCTCAGTTCATAAAGTAAAACTTCCATCGTCTCAGTGTCTGCATTTATGTGACTGACCCATTCTTTACACAGGGAAGGAAAGAGAGTGACTGCTGGAAAAATGACAGAATTTGTAAAAATACAAAAATGACCGTACACAAATTCGCTAGTAGCCTATTGTTTTCAATATTCAGAGTTTCACACGTGGGGAATTGCTCCAAATTGCCCCTAGTGGAAAGAAGCCTTAAATCCTTGCTATGTAGATAAATTAAAAAACAAACACTAGACGATATTACTTATCTAATGAGAACTGTATGTTTTGTTGAAGCAGCAGGGACAGCCATAGTATTTAAATACCTGAATAATCTAGGCCAGGGGTCTCAAACTCGCGGCCCGCGGGCCATTTGCGGCCCTCGATACAATATTTTGTGGCCCTCGCCGGCAAAAGCTTCCATAGTTTGGTTCAGTGCTCCCAAATAATCCGCCACATCCCGCCGCTAAACGAGGGCTGCCAAGCCCCCAAATCGCCTGGGGGGCAATCCGCCGGCATTACCTGGAAGGGGTAGAGCTTTCAGCTTCAACTCTGCCCCTCCTGACGTCAATCGCCGCCTCTCCCCGCCCCTCCCTGTGAAGGAAGAGTGAGAGGGGCGGGCAGAGGCGGCGATGCGGCGCGATTGTGAAATTCCTTATGCGGCCCAGGCTAATCCTGACTTTGCCTCCTGCGGCCCCCCAGGTAAATTGAGTTTGAGACCCCTGATCTAGGCCCTGGATACATTAAAGATATGTTGCAGCTGCGTAGCAATCCCCGCATTCTCAGATCCACAGGTTCTAATAAACTAGTCATACCCAGAGTCCACTTGGAAGCTTTTGGTCCCAGAGCCTTCTGTCATGCTGCCCCTACGTTTTGGAACTCCTTACCTCAACAGATCAGGACAGCTCCATCCCTGGACGTGTTTAAATCCAGACTGAAAACCCACCTGTTCAGTTTGGCATTTGCAGAATTATAACTTTTGTTGTGTGAATACTTCATCCTACTAATTACTGAATCTGAGAGAGCCTAAGCGCTTTGAGTCCTATGGGAGAAAAGCGCTATAGAAATGTTATTGTATTGTATTGTATTATAGTATACCAGGAAAAAAAACACATATATAATTAGATAAATACTTGTTCTACTTACATAACTTATGTATTGTACTGTCCACTTTAGATTTCAGTGAATTATAGAAAACTGTTCCAGGCATTTTCTATCTTTACTGCCTCTGACTGAAGCTAATCCTTATGTCATTTTCGCCCTTACTCTTTTTTTTTCTCCTAGAATCTGCACTGTCATATCTAGCTTGCTTTTTAAACACATGTGAGCACAGCATAGAGCATACATGCCAAATCTGGCCCTCAACGCCATTAAATTTGGCCCTCAAGTGGTTTCCCCACTTTGGATTATGTTTGGCCCACCCCACTCTAAACCACCAGGGAAGCTGTATTGAAGGTGAAGCCCTAGATCAACAGGGAAGCCATATGGGAGAGGGAGGGGGAAAGCACTAGACACCAAGGAACAGTATAGGGGAGGGAGAGGGCCACCTGGGAAGAGGGAGGATGGTGCCCAATAGACATCAAGATTGGCCCATGACTAGGTCACTGGTGTACAATTTCGGCCCACTTTGTATTTGAGCTCCACACCCCGGCATAGATTGTATTTCATCAGCTTCTGCAGAGGGGTGAGGTGTATTTCCCTTCACAACTTCATGTCAGACTAAACTGCCCTCAGCCATTCAGTGAGGAGCAGGAATGTAGGAGGGGAGATAACAAGCTTCCTTCTCCCTGGCAATGTACCAGAATAGAGCCAGACTGAATGAATTAATGCCAGGTACACACCATACAATTTTTTGTTATATTTCCTGTTACATTTACCTGCCAGATAGATTGTTTCCAACATCTGGCAGGTCAATTGAACAGAAAATTGTATGGAGTGTACCTAGCAGCCTTTGATGAATTGATGCCACACCATACAATTTTCTGTTAGATTTACCTGCCAGATTGTTTTTTTAACATGTTGGAAAAAATCTGGCAGGTAAATCTAACAGAAAATCTAATGCTGGGCATACACGGCTCAATTTTGCTGCCACCCGATCGATTCCCCACTCGATTCCGCAGGTGATTCTCGTATCTTCCGCTCGTTTTTCTTATCTTTTTCCATTGCACTCAATGCGGAAATCGAGCGCGGAAACGATCAGGCGGGAGATCGGACATGTCGGAACTTATCGATCGAAGCATCTAAATGGCTCAGAATCGAGCCATGTATTCCCAGCATAACAGAAAATTGTATGGTGCGTACCTAGCACAAGATTCATTACAGCAGAAACATTTATGATTATATTGGAATGCAGGGTCAGGATGTGGATTACATGAAAAACACAGTCGATGAATGGAATTTTATTTTCTGGCTGACAATCCCGCTTTAAAGTGGAATATAACCCTGCATTTCAACTTTGCTCTAAAACATTATTTACAGTATATTATATGCAACCAGCATTTTTTTTTTACTAGACCAGCATTGGAAGGGTTACACAGAGCTTTAAAGTTCCTGGAGAGAACTGCAGACGCATCCGAAGCTTACATAGATACATTTTGTTTACATAAATGTATCTACAGGATCTTCTAAAAAAATTAGTATATTGTGATAAAGTTCATTATTTTCTGTAATATATTGATAAACATTAGACTTTCATATATTTTAGATACAAATACACACAACTGAAGTAGTTCAAGCCTTTTATTGTTTTAACATTGATGATTTTGGCATACAGCTCATGAAAACCCAAATTTCCTATCTCAAAAAATTAGCATACTTCATCCGACCAATAAAAGAAAAGTGATTTTAAAACAAAAAAAGTCAACCTTAAAATAATTATGTTCAGTTATGCACTCAATACTTGGTCGGGAATCCTTTTGCAGAAATGACTGCTTCAATGCGGCGTGGCATGGAGGCAATCAGCCTTTGGCACTGCTCAGGTGTTATGGAGGCCCAGGATGCGTCGATAGCGGCCTTAAGCTCATCCAGAGTGTTGGGTCTTGCATCTCTCAACTTTCTCTTCACAATATCCCACAGATTCTCTATGGGGTTCAGGTCAGGAGAGTTGGCAGGCCAATTGAGCACAGTAATACCATGGTCAGTAAACCATTTACCAGTGGTTTTGGCACTGTGAGCAGGTGCCAGGTCATGCTGAAAAATGAAATCTTCAACTCCATAAAGCTTTTCAGCAGATGGAAGCATGAACCCACTTTTGAACCAGAAACAGCGGCAGAAGTGCCTGACCTGGGCTACAGAGAAGCAGCACTGGACTGTTGCTCAGTGGTCCAAAGTACTTTTTTTCAGATGAAAGCAACTTTTACATGTCATTCAGAAATCAAGGTGCCAGAGTCTGGAGGAAGACTGGGGAGAGGGAAATGCCAAAATGCCTGAAGTCCAGTGTCAAGTACCCACAGTCAGTGATGTTCTGGGGTGCCATGTCAGCTGCTGGTGTTGGTCCACTGTGTTTTATCAAGGGCAGGGTCAATGCAGCTAGCTATCAGGAGATTTTGGAGCACTTCATGCTTCCATCTGCTGAAAAGCTTCATGGAGATGAAGATTTCATTTTTCAGTGCGACCTGGCACCAGCTCACAGTGCCAAAACCACTGGTAAATGGTTTACTGACCATGGCATTACTGTGCTCAATTGGCCTGCCAACTCTCCCGACCTGAGCCCCATAGAGAATCTGTGGGATATTGTGAAGAGAAAGTTGAGAGACGCAAGACCCAACACTCTGGATGAGCTTAAGGCCACTATCGAAGCATCCTGGGCCTCCATGACACCTGATCAGTGCCACAGGCTGATTGCCTCCATGCCACGCCGCATTGAAGCAGTCATTTCTGCAAAAGGATTCCCAACCAAGTATTGAGTGCATAACTGAACATAATTATTTGAAGGTTGACTTTTTGTTTTAAAAACACTTTTCTTTTATTGGTCGGATTAAATATGCTAATTTTTTGAGATAGGACATTTTGGTTTTCATGAGCTGTATGCCAAAATCATCAATATTAAAACAATAAAAGGCTTGAACTACTTCAGTTGTGTGTATTTGAATCTAAAATATATGAAAGTCTAATGTTTATCAGTACATTACAGAAAATAAAGAACTTTATCACAATATGCTAATTTTTTGAGAAGATCCTGTAAAGGCCCATACACACGTCGGACTTTTCCGAACGACGGGTTGTTTGAACGTCCCGTCATTCAGTCGTCCACACGCCAAATCGGGCGTGTGTACAGACTGACGTTCGGGTGATAAGACTGATTTTGAGCGATCCGCCCGGTGTAACATTTATAACTTCTGACATTCTATTTAGTTAATGTATCTATCTGAACTTCTGCATATCTCTCCACGGAACTTTAAACCTCTGTGTTTAACCCTTCCAATGCTGGTCTAGTAAAAGAAAAATGCTGGTTGCATATAATATGCTGTAAATAATGTTTTAGAGCAAAGTTGAAATGCAGGGTTATATTCCGCTTTAAGAAAAAATGTATATTTTGTTAAACATCCAACCTTGGTAATCCCATCTTGTGCATTACTGGTGAAAGCGATATCCTAAAATGTAAATTGTATGTGTGGCAGAGCTGACCTGCCTTGAAGGAAATAATACATTAGCAGGAAAACTCTATACACAGACTTCCCTTCCTTTTATACGGTAGATATGGTGCAGCTTCCAGTCTAGCAGAGATAATCTTATTTGGATTATTTTCTTCTTTCTGCAGGAAAATACCAGCATGATGAACTGAATGAGGCATAAAAGATCTTCAGTTACAAATTATCTTAGAAATACTTGTTGGTGATTTCAATCACCATTCTCCCTCTCATTTCTCATCTACGCACTTTCAATGTTTTGATGTTTATTTCTTGTTAGAAAAACATCACAAATAAAGTAAAATGAGGAATTTAAATTACTTTCTGCACAGTAATACTGACTAAATGAATGGTGTCGTATTGATGCAAGTTACGCTTTATTGCCAGATATTTACATTTCAGTTATTTACAGTGTAGCCAGATGTAGAGGCTTAGGGCTCAGGCAAGATTGTATTTCTATTGCCTCGTTATATTTATGTGGAAATGAGTCGGGGGATGTTCTGGGCATGCTGTCTTGACTTGCAACAAGAAGGAGACACACGTGAATACTGATAGGAGGAGAAGGAGAAGCTTGGAACAGGAGAGCCACATTTAAAGTAATTCCTAAGAACAGACTCTTGATTTAAAAAAAAAAAGGTTAATAGGTCTACTTTCCTTTTCTCCTGGAGCCTTACCAGTGACTGTGCTGTCAGAAACCAGCTTCTGGCGTGCGTACACAAGCAGCTTCATAAAGTAAATCTTTTGTACAAAGACACTATATGTGGCAAAAGTAAACGTAAATTATAGCTCACCCTGTCCGTGGTGGCTCCAGCTTTACAGTAAGTAGCAGGTGTGTCTGGAGTATTAGGTAACTCCCAGTATAGGTAGAAGCTGCATCCCCAGTATTGGGTGACTCTCCCCCAGTATAGGCAGCAGATGTGTTTCCAGTATCAAGTAGATTCCCCTCCAGTATAGGTAGCCAGATGTCCACCTAGTATTAGGTAGCCCACCAGTATAGGAGGTGTCTCAGGTATTAGGTGTTCCTACAGTATAGGCAGCAGATGTGCTGCCAGTATTAAGTAGATCCTCCCTCCCAGTATAGGTAGCGTATTAAGCAGCCCCCCATTTAGTACAGATAGCAGATGTGACCCCAGTATTAGGGAGGTCCATCCCCCTGGTAAAGGTAACGGATGTGCCCCCAGTAATAGGTAGCCTCCCACACACAACATAGGTAGCCAGATGTTCCCACATTATTATGTAGACATATGTGTCCCCAATATTAGGTAGCCCCCCAGTATAGATAGCTAGATGTGCCCCTAGTATAAGGTAGCCCTCCCAGTATAAGTAGCCATATGTGCCCCAGTATTAGGATGCCCCCCCCCCCCCCCCCCCCAATATTTTCTCCTTTTTCACCTTAGTGGTGTCATGTAATAAGAGAGAGATGCTGCTGGAATCATAAAGAGGGGATAGGTGGAAGAGGAGGGGCACAGGGATCACCTGACAGAGTTAGCACAGGGGGAGTGTGCATTTACCTTCACCAGCACTGCCTCAGGTATTCTCTTCTTCCCAGCAGCTTCAAGCTCTATGCCTGCATAACACTGGCTTCTGATGATCACATGATCAGGAGCTGACTATGCAGCATAGAGCCAGTGGCTGCTGGGAGGAAGAGGACACCTGACACAGCGCTGGAACAGGTAAATATTACACTGCTCCATGCGCTTACTTTGCATGTGGGGAGCTGTGTATGTGACTGGCCACATGTGCCAGGGGAGGGGGATGGAATGGAACAGTGGGGCCTCATGATAATTTTGCTTCGGAGCCCAGGGGTGGTTTTGACGCCCCTAGTACTGGTCAAAGACGTAGAGCATAGACTTTTTAATCAAGTTGAATTAATGTTTGCCACTAATTCTTGTTATAAACTGAACTCAATTGAAAGCAGAGTTTTTCTAAACAAAAGCAGAATTTCCATTATACCGAAGATACTGTTAAGTGATTCCCAAATACTGTTCCACATCATTTTTGTTCTGTATTATGAACAGAAGCCTTACTAAGCTAACATTTACTCACAGTACAAAGGTCTGTGCAGCGAGAGAGACCCTACACACTTCTGTGTGAGACTAACCATTCCCAGCTGTATAGCTGCCAGCTTTACCTCAGCAGCAAGCCAAGAGAGGGAGTGTGCTGCTCCATTAGAGCCTTCAGGGGACTCACCTGTACAGAATAATGCAGGTTTTATCTCTTCATCCGCAATGCACTACAATACAATTACAGTAAGGAGCCCTGACTGAGGGATTTAACCCTTCCTTCCAGTTCACAGCAGATCCCTAAAGCTATGGTATGTACAAACACACAGGCCACCATGATCATCAACCAGGAGCTAATGCAATATCCTGTGCAGCCTGTCAGCTGGCCTAACTCAGATGAAGAAATGATCTGCTCGAATCCTTTCTGTTCCTATGCAGTATCATGAAGCGGTTTCGTGCTACTGCATAGGTGTAGACAGGGCTCCTGCAAATGCAGTGCGGTTGCACTTGTACACAGAAGGGTGTGAGGCCACCAGAGCAAATATGATAAGGTTTGCCATTAGATGTCTAGGAAATGTAAAGGAGAGGGAGGGGGCCACTAGACAATAGGGAACTGTATAGGGGAGGGAGGAGGCATTAGACACCAGGGAATGTTATAGGGGAGGGAGTGGGTGCCGCTAGATACCAAGGAAATTAAAGGGGAGGGTGGTTTCCACTAGACAACAGGGAACTGTATAGGGGAAAGAGGGTGGGAGCCACTAGATACTGGGGAAATGTAAAGAGAAGGGAGGGGGACCACTAGACCACAATGGAACGCTGTATAGGGAAGGGTGGACCACTAGATCACAAGGGAACTCTTTATAGGGGAAGCGGGACCAATCTATCCCACTTTGGAGCGTTTGCCTTTGCTGCTGGAAAACAATGTCCTGTCTCACAACAATGTCCTGTCTCACATCAAGTGTCCTTTAAGGCTGCTTTCACAGTAAGACGTTACAGGCACACGTTAGTGCAGCCTGTAACGCAGCCCAACGCATAGTAATGTAAAATCAATGGGCTGTTCACAGTGCCCACGTTGCGTTACAGGGAAACGCTGCACGTTCTGGGAAAGTGCAACATGCAGTACGTTATATGCGGCTTTAGCCGCGTTAGACTGTGTGCACATGCTCTGTAATGTTTTCTTATATATATGCTGCCAGAGAGGAGGTGGGGAAAGTCCGCTAATGTAGCCAGGCACATGTCTACTTAATATTCACTGCACTTGCATTGTTGGCTTCCTGGAGTGGCCGCTGATTGGCTGGCGGGACCACGTGATGTGGAGTGGAACACTCCGCATCACGTGGTCCCGCCAGCCAATCAGCGCCACGGAGACCCCGTGATCGGAACGATCACGTGGTCTCCGCAGTCTGTACTGCGCAGTGCGCACAAAGAGCTGCATAATGCGGCTCACTCTGGCGTCCTCCTCCAATACCACCAGGCGTCGCGCACGTTATGCAACCATAACGTCCCCTAAAACGCAACGTCTTGGTGGGAAAGAGGCCTAAAGGGAATCTGAAAGCAAAATAAACTTAGGAGATATGATTTGTATGTGTAAGAAATAGAGCATTAGTAGCACAGATATGAATCTTATATTGTTTCCAGTACAGGAAGAGTTAAAGCGGTATAAAAACCTGACATAATATTCAATAAAAACATGTTTTCCTACTTTTTATATGCCATGCGGTTTTCTTATTTGCATTTGTGCATAACTATTATTATTCATTTAGAAATTACAAGTTCCCAAAAGTACAGTTTTTTGCTTTGAGAGCTGCCTTTGCATTTTATTAATAACTGGTTTTATTCATTATGTATTTAAGGCAGAAATGCTTTCAGTGTATCTCGGTGTCCAGGAGCTTCTGCGCAGTCAGAGAATGTGTCACATTCCTCACTTGATACAATTAAGTAAACACAAGATATCATTATCTACACTTCGGATGCGTCCAGATTTCTCTGCACTGAACTTTCAAGACCTGTGTTTAACTAACTGAATGCTGTTCTAGTAAAAAAAAAAATGCTGGTTATATATAATATGGTGTAAATAATTTTTTAGAGCAAAGAAGAAATTCTGGGTTTCATTCCGCTTTAAGAAACATCATTTGTTATTCGTGCAAAAGAGCTTTTCTGAGCTGTTCAACCCAACTTGGGTTGGCTATACTGCTGTTTTCTGAAGCACTTATCTCAACCTGTCTCTCACTGTTTCTCGTTTGTTTAAGGTTTTTTTCTGCCAGGAAGTTCAAATGGTCATTATCTCTGTTTCATCATTTAAAATACAGAGTGTAATTTGTAAACTGCAAATATTAGCGCATGATACAATGTTATAAAAGAAAGCCATATAACTGAAAATAAAAATATGAGACTCTTCTTTGCTAATGTTCTATGAATCATCCATACTATACATACAATTCATTATACCATTCTTTTTTCTGCTTCTGTGTCACATTTAAGTCACATTATAAGTAACGCACTGGAGAATGAAATGTGAAAACAGTTTATATATATATTTGTATTTATTTATTTATTTTTTTTGGGGGGGAGTTCTTTATTAGACCCAGTGTATCTTTGTCTAGTTCAGCTTTTCTTGCCGTGTACAAGTTGTGATAAATGCCGATGGCTATTTTCCCTTCCTGGCCGCTCTGGTGGGACGAGCAGTATCTGCACCCACTTGCTAGCTGGATTCGGACATCCCTGTATCTTTCCCAGCCATTCATTGAGGTTCCTCTGAGTGCATAGCTGAATCTCTCATCAATGAGGCTCTTGTATGTAGAATCTGGATCGAATATGCATTCACTTCCAGAGTCACAAAAACTCAGACGTGTTTTCCGGATTCCTTCCGATAATACTCCTTCCCCACCCATCTTGATAAAAGTAAGAAGGCATTATCTCAAGTCCATTAGGTGTCATGTCCTACTTTTGCCACTTTTCATGGACATCCAGTAGAAACGTGATCTTTCTTATCAGACCTCGTTAGCAGCCTGGGATTTCCTGTTGGCAGGTGTTTTTTTAAATGTGTTGTTAAAAAGTAAAGGCCATAAAAGCAGGACAGCTATAAATAAAAGCAGGACAATGTACAGGCTCTGCCACCACGCCACAACACACCATGTAAACTCAACTTTCCAAGTCCAAAAGGTGGCCACACTGCATACAATTAAAAGATCCAATTTTTCATCAATTGGATCATTTCGATTGGTTGTCCCAAAAAATCGAGAGCTTTTCTTTTTTTTTCAATAGATAAATGCAATCAAATTTCCCATTTTACTTTTTTTTTCAATTTTTGGAGATTAAACATGTTGGAAATGTCAGACAAACTTTATCAAGAACTGTATGGTGTGTGATGGATAGTCAGTTACTTGATGTACAGTTCCAATCATTTTTTTCTGAACTTTCAATTATTTTATTCATGATTGGGGAAAAATTGAACATACAGTAGGTGTGTGGTACATTGGTCAGATTTTTGAATTGTTACAATCAGTCAGAAAAATTGATTGCTATTCTTGTATTGAACAGATATTTAAAAAAATGTATGGTGTGTGGCCACCTTAACTCTTTTCAGAATCAGAATCAATTTTATTTGGCCAAAACAAACAAAAACAACACAAGGAAACACAGTGTAGGTAATTACAAGTCAAGGACAGTATATAAGATAAAGTCATAGTAAACAGGGTGAGAAGTGTTCATTTTCCGCCTGAGGGAGGAAGCTGATCCTATGCCTGGAAGTTTTTGTTGCAACTGACCAGTATCTTACTCCTAAAAGCAAAAACTGGAAGATGGAGTGGGCAGGGTCAGAGGGGTCAGAGGCAATCTTAGCTGCTCTCTTTTTAAACCTGCTAGTGTAAAGGTCCTGCAGGGAAGGTAAGCTACAGCCAATTATTCCACATAATATTAAAGGGATACTGTAGGGGGGTCGGGGGAAAATGAGCTGAACTTACCCGGGGCTTCTAATGGTCCCCCGCAGACATCCTGTGTTGGCGCAGCCACTCACCGATGCTCCGGCCCCGCCTCCTGTTCACTTCTGGAATTTCTGACTTTAAAGTCAGAAAACCACTGCGCCTGCATGCCCGTGTCCTCGCTCCCGCTGATGTCACCAGGAGTGTACTGCGCAGACACAGACCATACTGGGCCTGGGCTGTGCGCTCTTGATGACATCAGTGGGATCGAGGACACGGCAACGCAGGCGCAGTGGTTTTCTGACTTTAAAGTCAGAAATTCCAGAAGTGAACTGGAGGCGGGGCCGGAGCATCGGTAAGTGGCTGCGCCAACACAGGATGTCTGCGGGGGACCGTTAGAAGCCCCGGGTAAGTTCAACTCATTTTCCCCTGGCCCCCTACAGTATCCCTTTAAGAACGCAGACACACCAACACCTAAGTCACTTATCTAAACAGGCAGTAAATGAAATACTTTCAGTCAAATTAGGAGATCCTAGACGTACGTATTATGACATCGCTGCTGAGGTGGGTGCAGGGTGAGCCGAATAACGGCTCACTCGGCTTCTGCTCAAATTCCCGGCAGCGTTAAATACTAATCCCCCTCCGAGTCATAGAAACTCTGGGGGAGAAGTAATTCAGGGTCCGGCGATCGGCAGAACACCAAATTACCCGTGGGCGGGCCACGCACCTTAGCATTACTACTATAGCACCACCCAACTCAGGCGCAACGCGGCTTGTGCATGGCGCCAAATCCACCTGCTTCGGATCCTAGGCCCCTAAGGAACTCATATGTGCAAAACCAAGTAGGAAGCAATGACACTGATATTTATCCTGTCATTAGATTCCATGCTTTCAGTTTGTATGGATTCTGAATGTATACTGCGTTTAGTTTTATTTTTCTGGATTTAATAAAATCTCACATTTGTATTCCTTCTATATCCCTTTTAATGTGGTTTCTGTGCCTAAAGTAAACCTGAGCCGAGTAAAATTATTTAAAATAAACACATGATGTACCTGCAAATGAATACATACTTTCCACGCTGTCAGTTCCTTTCAGAAGCTCACCATGGGACTGTAAATTGCCCCCCCCCCCCACAACCAAACATTATACCAGAAACTTGATACTAATAAACAAAGACAGACAACAATTATGGTTTAAAATACGCCGCAGCCTTTTATTAGGGTTTCAAATAAATAAAAACATGGTTAAATAACTTTATTAATCCAAAAACTCTCAACCATAAATAACGTTAAATAAATAAATAGAATTTACCGTAAATATAAAATCAGTTGTCGCTCATCACTAGGTCGGTAGACCCAAGCAAGTCAAAAAACTTCCAGATGTCCACCCAACTCGTTGGATGCCATTTCCCATGAACAAACCAATCTGTCCATGACCTTGATGACAATAAAATTGAGGCCAGTGACAAGGAACGGAGGGAGGGCAAAACGCTGCTGATGTACACTGCTGAATAGAGTTCAATATATATATATGCACCTTCACTGACCATATCATTGGTCAGCCTGGAACAGGCGCCCAAACCTTTATCCAATCAGCTCCCAGATCACCTCAGGTACCACAAGTCCAATCAGATCCAAGATTACCTCAGGTACTTCAGAAACGTAACAAACTTCCCAGCAACAGCTGTGAACCTGAAAGAAAAATGAAAAAAAAACAGTAGCAAATTCAATTCAATTTCAATTCAATTGACTTTATTGTCATTGTGTAACACAACGAAATTACTTTTCATGACAACCCCACGGTGCATATAGGGAACATAGTGATAGTAACAAGGAAGAGAAGAAATTATACAAGTATGCCAGGTATTACAGATGTTTAAACAATTTGTACACAGTGTTAATTATTTCAGAGAGGATTCAGAGTTTATCAAGTTTATGGCGGATGGGAAAAAGCTGTTTTTCAGTCTGTTTGTGTGTGTGCGGATTGATCTAAAACGTTTACCTGATGGAAGGAGCTCAAACATGGCATTTCCAGGGTGAGTGTTGTCCTTGATAATGTTTTTGGCCCTTCTCAATCTGCGAGTATTATACAAAAGTTCCAGTGATGGTAGTTCATTGCCAATAATGGCTTCTGCTGTTTTAACAACTCACTGCAGGGCTTCTCTAGTAGCCTTCGTGCAGCTGTTGTACCAGGCCGTCATGCAATTGGTCAGAACGCTTTCTATAGTGCATCTGTAGAAATTAACCAGCAGCTTCTGTGGGAGGTTAGCGCTCCTTAGTTTTCTCAGAAAGTAGAGGCGTTGTTGTGCTTTGCCAGTTAGAGCTAAAGCATTGTCAGCCCAGGACAGGTTCTCTGCGATGGTGACTCCCAAAAATTTGAAGCTGGAAACTCTCTCCACAGCCTCTGCATTGATCATTAGCGGTAGGTGAGTAGTCTTTTTGGTGGTCCTAAAGTCCAGAATAATTTCTTTGGTCTTCTTTGTATTTAATAACAGGTTGTTAATGTCGCACCATGCAGTCAGGTTCCTAACTTCCTAACTTCCTAAGTTCCTAACTTCTCTGTATGCAGCTTCCTCATTGTCTGATATAAGCCCAATGACAGTCGTATCATCTGCAAACTTAACAATTACGTTTGAGGTATGGATAGGCTGGCAGTCATGGGTGAAAAGTGCATAGAGGAGAGGGCTTAATACACAGCCCTGTGGCACGCCAGTGCTCAGGGTAAGGGTGGAGGATGTCTGTTTTCCTAGTCTGACAGTTTGAGGGTGATTAGTAAGGAAGTCCAATAACCAAGTACATATGGAGGGAGCAAGACCTAGTGCATGGAGTTTGTTGGTCACTAGGTACAATGGTGTTAAATGCTGAGCTGTAGTCAAGAAAGAGCATCCTAACATAGGAGTTGGGCTTTTCCAGGTGTGAGAGGGCAGCATGGAGAGCTACACAGATGGCATCCTCAGTCGATCTATTTGTTCGGTAAGCAAACTGGTGTTGATCTAGATTTGCTGGGATGGAGGCCTTGATGTGTGTGGCTACCAGTCGTTCAAAGGACTTGGCGATGACAGGGGTTAGAGCAACTGGTCGATAATCATTAAGACAGGTTATCCTAGGATTTTTTGGGACTGGCACAATGGTTGATGGAACTACACCCAAGGACAGAGAGAGGTTGAATATTTGTGTAAAAACTTTCGCTAGTTGACCAGCACAGGCCTGGAGCACACGTCCTTGCACACCATCAGGACCTGCAGCTTTCCTGGTGTTGATATTTGTGAGTGCTTGCTCCACTTCATGTATGTGAAGGATTAATGGCTGTGAGTCTGTAGTGGGCCCAAAGTTGACTGGAGGCCGATTGTTGTCTTTTTCAAATCTAGCAAAGAAGTTGTTAAGTTCCTCTGCTAGGCTGGGGATGTTATTGTCCAGTGTATATTGAGTGCTATTCTTCTTTTTGTAATCTGTGAATAGTTGAATGCTTTGCCACATCCTCCTTGGGTTTGAGTCATTTTCAAAGCTTTCCTCAATCCTTTGTTTGTATTTAAGTTTTGCATTTCGTATGCCTTTTTTCAGATTTGCTCTGGCTGAAGAATATGCGTCTTTGTCCTGTATTTTAAAAGCTTTGTTTCTATTCCTTAGAAGTCCCTTGAGTTCTTTTGTTATCCATGGTTTATGATTTGGGTAAACCGTAATTCTTTTGTTGACAGTGACCATCACTGTCAACAAAAGAATTACGGTTTACCCAAATCATAAACACTTCCTCTGTATTGTCATATGTTAATTTCTGTGTGGACACCATGTCCACACAGAAATTAACATATGACAATACAGAGGAAGTACTCGTCTCCAGGTCTGTTTCATGAAAGAAAATATCCCAATCCGTATTTTCAAAGCAATCTTGGAGCTGAGAGATGGCAGTCTCAGGCCAGACTTTAACAGACTTGCTAATTGGTTTAGCAGTGTTGATAATGGCTTTGTATGCGGGAATAAGAAACAAAGATAGATGGTCAGACTGTCACGGTGGGGGGCGTTGGGTGATCTTATAGGCACTTTTTATGTTTGTATAGACATGATCCAAGGTGTTTTCTCCTCTGGTTTTACAGTCCACATGCTGATAAAATCTGGGAAATACCTTCTTAAGATTTGCTTGGTTAAAATCTCTAGCAATGATGAAAATTGCATCAGGGTGTAAATTCTGTTGCTTACTAATGATATCAAACAGTTGTTCATTTGCTGACTTAGTATTGGCATGAGGGGGAATGTATACTGCCATAATTATAATAACTGTATGTTCCCTGGGTAGGTAAAACGGTCGACATCTCAGCATTAAATATTCCACATCAGGTGAACAAGACTTGTTAATCATGGTTACGTTAGTGCACCAAGCATTATTGATATAAACACATAGTCCTCCACCTGTTTTCTTGCCAGCAGAGCAGGGACAAGGTCCTCCAGCACCCAAGGCTGAGACACCAAAGTGCGCCCCTCCATCCCTCCCACCCCAGCCGTCACACACTGATTGCTATTAGACTAAGAGGGCCACAGGGCCCAAAACCTCCCCAACACCTTAATATCTAGTTATCTGGCTTGCAGTCACTGCTATGTATCCCCTTTTCCTATTTATTTCTGCTTCATACACAATTAGGAATGACAGCTGAATTAATTGTGCGTCCCCTCCTACACTGCACCCTGAGGCTGGAGCCTCTCCAGCCTATGCCTCGGCCCGGCCCTGCTTGCCAGAATCATGCGTTCGATCAGCACGGTGAAGCGTGTGACCTGCAAGCTCAACTGCAGCATCTTTTATGGAGGGGTCCAGCCATGTCTCCGAAAAAAATCAAAAGGCAACAGTCTCTCATAGTTTTATACGTGGAGATATCCAGTCGGAGCTCATCCATTTTATTTGCGAGGGATCTCACATTTGCAAGCAGTACGCTAGGAAGAGGGGTTTTATGTGGAGTAGCTCTCAGTCTAGTTAGCAGTCCTGATCGCTTACCTCTCTTTTGTTTCCTCTTGCTTCGCTTTCTGCCCCGTCTATTTCCGAGGATAGCAGTGTGTGTGACAGCAAAGTGTGTGACATGAACACAGACACCACATATTATATATGTATGGATAGTTTACCCAGGGTAGGGGGGCCAAACAGTCCCATGAAGGGCCCAGTCTCTAAACGAGACCAGGCCTGGACATTTTCTTCTAACAACAATTCCTTCCAGTTCTAACTAGATTTAGGCAGATTTGACCCTCTGGAAGCTGAAAGTCTTAGGGCCTGTCTCCACTAGCACGTTTTCAAAAACGTATGTATACGTTTCAGTTTTTTAAAACGCACCCATTGACTTACATTACCTGTGCTTTTCAAAAAAATGCAACATGACCTGCATCTCAAACACGCCTCCCAACGCAGCACTTCAGTGGATACATCAGAAAGTACATTCTACATCTTTCTGATGTCCATGCATAACACAGAATGTAGTGCTCAAATCTGCAGCACAACGCACTAGTGAAGACAGCTCTTTTTTACTATATCAGTTGCTGCCAGTTATAACTGAAAGGTCAACTGATGTGCAAGGTATTGTCCATGTTTCCCTATAGCTCAAGCGATATTACTGGTTAACAGATTACAGACCCAGAAGTAGTTACAGAATCATCACCATTTTTAAAATGGAGGATGCTGGACGTGGATGAAGGGAGATCCCGACACACGGATTATGCAGCAATGCAAGTTTATGGCAATGCACGGTGATGCGGTATGTGTGCATGAGCTATCGCAGTAGGGGCGTGGCTCGCATGCGCAAAGTGACAGTAATTGAGTAACGCACTTCCTGCCCAGCAGGGAGTACGACACTGAGCAGGGGGCAGCACAATGCATATTACCCTGTCCCTTGCGCTGTAGGATCATATGGATGGGATCATAGTGCAATGCGATTGTCCTGCCCCGGGCTTACACTCAGGCTTTGCATGGGAGATATGAACTGTGTTTGATAAAAAGCCTGTTTGGTGTGTGATTAACCACTTAAGGATGGTGGGGATTGAAATCTGTTTTGATCCCCTAATACCTGCCAGGGCATAGAGTTCATATCCGCTGCCGCACATTCTCGCCACTCTCGTCGCTCCTGCCGATCGTGTTGCTTTCTGCCCACCGCAGCTCACTCGCCCTGCCGTCTCTATGACGACAGAGCCCTGTAAGCCAGTCAGGAGCGGATTTCATTGTCGATCTATGTAAGCAACTCCCATTGGCTTACATTGATCACGTGGTTAGGAGCCAATGAAAGCGGCTCCTGACCAGCTGTCAGTGCTCTGCAGGATAAGCAGAGTGGGTGGCCTGAGTCGATGGGTGTGACAGGTGGGTGATAAATATTAATCAATATTATGTTTCTGGCCATTGTCATAAATTAGTCCCTAACTGACACTTACTTACTGATATTTTAGCCATAGCTCCCAACTGTCCCTCTTTTGGAGGGACAGTCCCTCTTTGGGAGCCCTGTCCCTCTGTCCCTCTTTCTTCCTCATTTGTCCCTCTTTCAGGACTTTGTCCCTTTTTCTATGTAAATATATATATTTATATACTAAAAAATGTGTTTGATTGGCTCTAAACTTTATTCCCATCCTGTAAATTGATATATTACTAATGTTAAAATGTTACTATGAAGGAAATGAACCAGGATAGAAAAGACCTGGGTGGTTTGAATTATAAAACAACGTATTTTTCTTATGAAATCTTTATGGTATCTGTGTCTAGGGGCGTGGCTTAAGTGTCCCTCTTTCTCATCTTAAAAAGTTGGGAGGTATGTTTTAGCCCATAGCGAAAATTAAAAATGGGAGGAGCAAGCATGTGTGGTGGGCTCTCCTCATACCCCCTGTTCTCCTCTGTCGCCCTCCGTTTTCGTGCACTAACCCTCTGAAGCTACTTCATGGTCAGGAGGATCGGTGAGGACTGGCTCTGCCTGGCTACGCCTGTCCTTGATCACACCCATGGCCGGCAGCGCTCTGCACATGCACACTACATCACAACTATGTAGTGCGTATGCGCAGAGCACTCCCGTCTTCAGGCACGTGATGAAGGACACGCGTTGCCGGCCAGCGCTTGTGAAGTAGCTTTGGAGGGTCAGTACACGAAAACGGAGGACGACAGAGGAGAATGGGTGGGGGGGAGGGGTGGGTAGAGGAGAGCGCACCACACATGCCTGCTCCCGATCCACCTCCCCCCGCCCACGTTTTTAATTTTTGCTATGTGCTAAGGTATCCTTTAGGGCCTGAGCACACTAATGCAGTTGTGCGCAGTTGTGTCCGCTTTTCATCGACACATCAATGCTACAGATGCTAAAAAGCGGACACAACTGCGTACAACTGCGCACTGCGTTAGTGGGCTCAGGCCCTAAAGAGTTTTCTAAGTGTGAAGAATTACACAATCCAGCTCTAAGCTCTACAAAGGCATCTTAGAGTTTTTCTTCTATTCTATACCTCCATCTGCTGGAAGATTTCAGAACTGCAAGTTTTGCTAAAGTAAAGTAAACTTTCTATTATATTTATACAGTATTATACATTACATTTGCAAAAAAAAAAGTCTGTACCTCCGATGTCGCGATTTTGTTCGCGAAACGCAAACTTGCGAAAAAGTTCGCGAACCGGCAAACATCGCGAACCCGCAATAGACTTCAATGGGCAGGCGAACTTTCAAAACTACAAACACTAATTCTGGCCACAAAAGTGATGGAAAAGATGTTTCAAGGGATCTAACACCTGGGGGGGCATGGCAGAGTGGGATACACGCCAAAAGTCCCGGGGAATATTATCAATTTGACGCACAGCTGGGTTATAGTCCCTAAAAGGCAGAAATCACATTGCATTCCTAAATTGGAGGACTAAAGTGCTTGAAAACAACTTACGTGTGTATACATGAATCAGCTAGTGTAAGTAGTGTACTGCTTCACACTGACAGACCAAACTCACTGTGTAATGCATCGCAAACAGATGGCCGTGCTGGTGCGCACGTTGGCGAGAGTGCAGGTGACAGCGGCTTTCCAGCCCATGTGGTCGGGCTGAGGTAGCTCAATGAGAAAACAACAGTGACTGTCCAGCTGATCGAATTTGGTCTGTGCACAATGAAGCAACAACCTTATTTTCTTGGGTGTTCCCCCCAACACACTCATATAGGTCATTACTTCATTGTAATACGCAAGCCCCTTCACCGCGGCAAGGTAACGATCACAAAGGGGAATTGACACATGTACATGCCTTTTGTTTTGTTGTTGCAGCCACAGTGCAGCCAGAAAAATTAGGCATGTACACGCACCACAAAGAAATATTTTTGTTAGCTGCCGCTGCTATCAGCGGCCTTAAAAATTCAGGAATCCACCTGGAGTCCTGGACCCTGTTGGTGGTGGTGGAGAAGGCAGTCAAACAGCCTGCAGGCAGAGATGCTGTGTGGGGACCGACTTAGTCTTGGGGCAGGCAGTCACACGGCGTGCAGGCAGAGATGTTGTGTGTGGGGACTGACTTAGTCTTTGGGCAGGCCTGAGCAGGCTTTGCAGACCAGGCATCCGTGGTCAGATGGACCCTTGACCCAACGCTGTGTGCCAGAGATAACACCACTTGCCTTTCAACATTACGGTACAGTTTGGGTATCGCCTTTTTTGAGAAATAATTGCGGCCTGGTATCTTCCACTGTGGTGCGTGGCTTTGCTTTTGTGTGCTGCTTTTCCTCAGATGGTCATCCCATTGCAGTTTGTGCTTTTTCCTCATGTGCCTTCATAAGGCAGTTGTGCCTACGCAGGTCTTGGTCTTTCCACTGCTCAATTTTTAGTGGCAGAAAGTACAGATGGCATCGCTCTCATCTGAGGCAGACACACACAAAAAATTCCACACCGCTGAGTCCTAGGGTGATGGCACTTTGGTGATGGTTGCCGACTGAGTGTTAAGTGGGGTGCCAGAATCAGAGCAGGAGGAGGAAGATATGTCACGCTTCTGAGCGGAAGCTGCGGAAGATGAGGTGTTCTGTGTTAAATAGTCAACTACGTCATGACAATATTGGGGGTTGATGGCACATGCCTTCTTCTGAACACTGTACTTTGGTCGTGGGCCGCACAAAATCACGACAGCACGACCTAGAACAGACCTGCCAGGTGGCCTGCCTCTGGCTCTGCCTGTTGTTTTGTCCATATTGGGGGGGAGATGAAGTGAAAAGGTATGCACTGACTGCTGGTATATAAAACAGCGTGCTGTCACACACATTCAGTGAAAGGTATTCAGTGACTGCTGGTATAACAACGTGCAGTCACACAGGTGCAGTGAAGGGTATGCAGTGACTGCTGGTATAACAATGTGCAGTCACACAGGTGCAGTGAAGGGTATGCAGTGACTACTGGTATAACAATGTGCAGTCACACAGGTGCAGTGAAAAGGTTGCAGTGACTGCTGGTATATGAATGTGCAGTCACACAGGTGCAGTGAAAGGTATGCAGTAACTGCTGGTATAACAATGTGCAGTCACACAGGTGCAGTGAAAAGGTTGCAGTGACTGCTGGTATAACAATGTGCAGTCACATAGGTGCAGTGAAAATGGATGCCCTGCCTGCTGGTGTATAAAACAGCATGCGGTCACATGGATGCAGTGAAAGGTAGGCAGTGACTGGTATATAAAACAGCGTGCGGTCACACAGGTGCAGTGAAAGGTATGCAGTGACTGGTATTATAATACAATGTGCAGCAGTCACAATAGGTACTGAATGTGCTGGGCCTGGCACAGTATAGCAATTAGCAAGGGCCAGCTGCGGCAGACAGGGCTATATATGCAGTGTCAGTGGGCCACACACAAAAAAACACATCAGAAGAACATTCGTTTTGGGGTGCTTTTCATCAACAAATATCAGCAAGGAGCAAGCTAACAAACCTCCTAACTATCGCTTTCCCTATCTCTCCAATGTCTCTCCCTTCTCTCACTAATACAGCAGCAAACAGAGTGAGAAAATGGCTGACGCCACTGCCTTATATAAGGAGGGGGGGCTCCAGGAGGGAGTGCAGTCTGATTGTCTGCCATGTGTTTGCTGACTTAGATGTAGAGGGTCAAAGTTTAGCCTAATGATGTAGTATAGGGGCGGGTCGAACTCGCATAAAGTTTGCGATTCGACGCGAACCCGTGTTGTTCGCGCGAATAAGTTTGCGTGCGAACCATTCAGAACATCTCTACTTCTATACAATAATACAATACAATAACATTTGTAAAGCGCTTTTCTCCCATAGGACTCAAAGCGCATTATGTTACTTCTAATGTTAGATGTATATTATCTGAGTGTTCTGAATTCTAATCAGCGTACAAAAAGATTCAAAAATTTATGTTAACACATTTTCAGACCATCACTCTCACATAAACACATATTTATTCTTTTACTTGCAGTAGAAGACTATATGGCATGAAAGTTGTAGCCAAGGCTTTGTTCACAGTGGGGCATTGCAGTGGCAGGGCGGGTGTTTCCATGGCATAGGGGCAACTGGGTAATTTCCCAGGATCCCTGAGCCAACTGCCGGGCCTCCCAAGTGTATTGTGGTCCCCAGGGCCCCTGCAGAGTATACGGCAGCAGAGTGACTCACCTGTCTGGCCGGCATGTTCCGCTATTAGGCTGCCTTAATTCACCGCAATGCCAATTACTCTGCAGGAGTCCTCAAGGGGGTATTAAAAAAAAGGGGGTATATAGAAATTTGTGCGCCCATGAAACCCAACAGTAAATGTACTGATATTCTACTATTAACGTGTAAAAAAGGATTGTCAAATATAGTTATTAAATCTTGCTATTTTCCTATAGTGAAACCTAAGCCTATTCTCACAGTGAACCCTCCCACTACCGATGCCTGACCTTAACCTTCCCCGCAACCCCCCCCCCCCCCCCCCTTTTCTGGCTAAACTTAATTCTACCTCCCCCAAGGCAACAACCCCTCCCCCTCCATCCCAAAACACACCTAACCTTAACCCTTCCTACAAAAGGTGGTGTGAGGGAACCGCTTCTGACCATAAACCATCTTGCTTCTGAACAGTAAAATAGCTTAGGAGCTCTGGGCCCCAGTGTGAGTGTTACACCTCAAGCGCTCTATACATAACAATTGATATAGAACACCAAAACCAGGTGCTGTGTCAGAGAGGTGTGAGATGGGGAGGTCTCTTATTGGTTACAGCTAATAAAAGCACAGCTTAAGGTGATCAGAACCAGCATAGCATCAATAAAGAGCCAATACAGTCTTTGAAGGAGCCCTCTGGTCCAGAGGCCCTGGTGTGGTCACTACCTCTGCATCCCCTTTTGTTAAGTCACTGCTTCTGAACAAGGCTGTAAACCTGTAGTGCCCCAAAGTAAAAAAAAGTTAGATACTTACCCAGGTAGAGGGCAGTCCAGAGGCCTCCCCCGTGTCACCGCTGATATCCGGGACCCTCTTTTAGTTTGCAGCTGTGCTCCCCGCTGTGCATGAGTGCAGCTGTACAGCGCGCACACATACAGCAGTACCTGGGAGGTAGCTGGAGCCGCTCATGTGGAGGCGCAGTACAGCCATACTTATACATGACGGAGCATGACCATGAGAAAATATCCAACAAGCTCTTGCCATTGGGGTCAAGAAGGAGATAGGGAGCCTCAGGACTATCCAGAGACTTCCCTCCACACAGGTAAATATCTAACATTTGTTACTTTGGGACACTACAAGTTCACTTTAAAGTTGAAATAAACTCAGAACTTCCTCTCTGCTCTCTATGGTTAGCCACAGTATGATAACCTTTATGGAAAAAAAATGTCTTCATTACAAATTATGGAAATCCATTAAAATATGAAGTTTTACTAGGTCTCACTTTTGCAAGGAGTACTGAAAGAGTTAAGCCTTAGGGCCCTTTTCCACTAGCGGCGTTTGCGATGCTGAATCGCAAAATCACAAACTGCTAGTGATTTTTTAAATCGCTACGGTTTGCACATTAACCACTTGAGGACCCACCCTTTACCCCCCCCCCTTAATGACCAGCGCTGTTGTTGCTGATCTGTGCTGGGTGGGCTCTCCAGCCCCCAGCACAGATCAGCGTGCAGGCAGAGCGACCAGATCGCCCCCCTTTTTTCCCCACTAGGGGGATGATGTGCTGGGGGGGTCTGATCGCTCCTGCCTGCGGGTGTTGCGGGGGGGGGGAGGGCACCTCAAAGCTCCCCTCTGCGGCGAAATCCTCCCCCTCCCTCTCCTACCTGGCCCCCCTGGTGTTCCGAGCTGCACAGGACGCTATCCGTCCTGTGCAGCCAGTGACGGGACGTCCCCTGTCACATGGCGGCGATCCCCGGGCCGCTGATTGGCCGGGGATCGCCGATCTGCCTTACGGCGCCGTACAAATGTAAACAAAGCGGATTATTTCCGCTTGTGTTTACATTTAGCAGGCTATTCACGGAGCCCCCCGCCGTGAATTGACAGGAAGCAGCCGCTCGCACGAGCGGCTGCTTCCTGATTAATCAGCCTGCAGCTGGCGACGCAATACTGCGTCGCTGGCCCTGCAGCTGCCACTTTGCCGACGCGCGTTATGAGTGCGCGGTCGGCAAGTGGTTAACATGGGAATTGCAGTAGGCAATTTCCACTACCGCGATTCATTTTTTTTGTCAAACGCGATCGCGCCGTGGAGCGATCTTTGCTGCGATTTTGCTATGCAGTACAGTGCATAGCAAAATCGTGAACGCAATCGCCGGAGGTTTCCTTCACTTTTGCGATTCAGCAATCGCTAGCGTTCAGCGTGAATGCTAGAGACTGCTAGTGGAAAAGGGCCCTTAATGATTCCGCCAGAGCTTCCTAGCAGAGCGCTCCTGTAGTCTATTTACAGCTAATTAGACACTTTGTGCTTATCTTTGAAACACACAACCCAGAGAAGTCAAATCTTCAGAAACTATATGAGGAATACAGATTTTTCATTGTGTGCTGTGCAAGAGTTTGAGTCCACTTTAAAGATACACTGAAGCGAGAAAAAAAAATGATATGATTTGTATGTGTAATACAGCTAAGAAATAAAACATTAGGAGCAGAGACATAAGTCTTATATTGTTTCCAGTACAGAAAGAGTTAAGAAACTCCAGTTCTCTATGCAAAAAAGCCATTGAGCTCCACGACTTTCAAAGCCGCGGAAAGCTCTGTCTTCTGCAGCTTGTTATCTCAACTGTCAGTCACTGTATTGTCTTTATTCTCCAGAGGACAGGTCAATAGTTCACAAGACTGCTCTGTAAAAACATTTAGAATGCTGAGTAGTGTGTAAACTGCAAATATTAGAGAATAATGCAAGGTTATAAAAAACACTATATAACTGAAAATAAAAATATGAGAATATTTTCTTTGCTACTAATCTTCTAGTAATTATCCGTACTACACAACCAATTAATTATATCATTTTTTATTTTATGCTTCAGTGTCTCTTTAATGCCTGGTACACATGATGCAATTTTCATGTCAGATCCGCAGGTCCATCACTAATTTAGGACATGTCTGATCTGCTCCCATTTAAGAGGAACGGGATCGATTTTGTGCAATACTGATCTGAAAATCTGTCCATAGATCTGACATGAAAATTGCATCACATCAGCCAAAGGACTTCCAAGGTGAAAAAAGGACATTACTTTACTTACCTGGTGCTTCTTCCAGCCCCTAGAAGTCTTCTGGGTCCCTCGCTGCAGCTCCGCTGTGCTGCACGGCCCCAATATCAGCCCCATAGTGGTGCGAGCGCATGTGAACACAGCACAGAAGCCGTCCACCCATATGGGTCAGCGATCGGGGCAGAGAGCAGGGCCGTGGATCACAAGTAAGTAAATCTGTATATCCTTTTTTCTTTTTTTTACCTTGGAAGTCCTGTAAGTCTTATTCAACTAATTAAATAAGGTGCATGCAATTTCCTAGAAATACCAATAGGTGGCAATAAATGAACTAAATATTTACATAACCTTAATCATGAGTAACTATATATGGAAAATTATTTCAGGACAAGCTTTTCTAAACCTAAACTGTAGGCAGAATTTACCATCCTCCTCCTAGATGACCACCATGGTAATATAGCCACATAAGAGCTGGGAAGGTGTACCAGCCAGCTCTCCCTGTATTATAGCTTCCTTCCTATCAGCTTACATTTTATTACATCATTGCCTGCCTGCCTACCAGTTGGACATGCTCAAGTAAGAATAGTGAAGCCGTCTTCTACAGGCCCACCAGAAGGCATAGCCCTGATAGCTTGTGATACAGTATACTATGCACATCACTCAACAAGTTCCAGGCACCTGACGGTATTGTAAAGGATGCAAGGCTCACGTGTCTGGATCCTGAAGAAGCAATCTCTTCAACAGAACCACTATCCCCAATGGGCAGCAGACTGCGATGCTACAAGTAGCCCCCGGGTTGATCAGTCCTGCAGTTACTCCTACCGGTAACAAGAAGAGGAGGGTGAACACTGCAGTGTGGAGAGGACAAGCAGGACAGGAGTGAAAATTAACTGGCTAGGATTGAGAATGGGGTGGATAAGATTTAGCTGCAAAGCGCGGCAAAATCGTGACTTGCGATTTGCATTCCAATTTTGAACCGGCCCTAATTGGTTCAGCCTGTGCTAGATCCAGTACTACAGGTTCTGGCACATTCACTGTGCCCTTAAAGGACAACTGTAGTGAGACACACAAGAAGGCTGCCATGTTTATATCCCTTTAAACAATACCAGTTGCCTGGCTGTCCTGCTAATCTATTTGGCTGCAGTACACACCAGAAACAAACATGCAGCTAATCTTGTCAGATCTGACAATGTCAGAAACACCTGATCTGCTGCATGCTTGTTCAGGGACTATGGCAAAAAATATTGTAGACGCAGAGACTCAGCAAGACAGCCAGGCAACTGGTATTGCATAAAAGGAAATAAACATGGCAGCCTCCATATCCCTCTTGCTTCAGTTGCCCTTTAACTACATGAAGACCGCGTCACACCAATGGGTGTGACCGCAGCGGCAGCCCTAGGACCGCCTAACGCCAATTGGTGTCAAGTCCTGAGGCCGGCTACTGCAGGAGATTGCACGCAGGCTGCGCGCGCATTTCCTGCTTGGGAGGCGGAGCTCCGCCCCGCCTTCGGTCTCCCAGCGGCGGTCGCCGCTCGGGAGACAGACGGCAAAACCGCCGTCTAATTACTGGGTAAAACGATGCAATCTGAGGCAGCGCTGTACTGGGGACAGCCGTGTGACATGGCTGTCCCCCTGGGGCACAAGAGAACGATCGGCAGTGATAGGCTGAAGCCTTGAGCTTTTGGAAATCACCATGATTCCCGAAAGCGTGAAATACCGTGTTTAGTATAGTGATAACCCAGAGCGTTTGCAATTTACTGGTAATTGCCGGCTATTGGATCGCCCAGGGCAAATCGGAAAAATGCTGCAGGAGCTGCAGTTGCAATCTGAGATAATCGAAATTGCGGCAGTGGAACCACCTGCATTAGCTAACATTAGCCTAGCGCCTTTGGAATCACCGGCGATTCCAAAGTGCTGCAAGTGGGTTCCAGGCCGTAGAGGCACATGGTCAGCACAATAACCAACAAGTACCATTAATCAGGTCAGTAATCACTCCTTTCATTTTCCTCTTACTTAAAATATTCAGCAGAGTTGCATTAAAGCTGTAATTACACAAAAGGTTACAAGGACACTCTAGGCTGGTTCATTGCATAAGTACTGGAAATAAGACCTTTCAAATATGAAGTAGACAATAGGTTGTACGGCCAAGTCTGTGGGAGTGTTCACTGGACAGACAAATCCTCTGGAGATCGGAGATTGTGTAAGAATACGTCAGGACTTTGACACCAAGCTGAAATGTTCCATGACGCTGTTACATTTCTATGTGGCACATTGCTTTTCTTTGGGGAGTATGAGGTATTTAGGAGTTTTTACTATCTACTTAAATGAAGAATTTGTAATCTAAGGGGCCAGACTGTCTGTTTTAAAGCCAGGAGACAGTATTATGTACTTGTCCTGAATATAATGCACGCCCAAATAAGATTAGCATAAGAAGATATTTATTATATTTAAAATAGTGATAAAAATTGTAAAGCCAATTGCACCTACATCTGGCAGCTTAGTGTTTGCTAGAATGACCCAATATCCCACTACACGAGATTTATCTGGGGTTCAGCGTGCCATGCTGTTGTTCAGGGCCGGATATACCATACGGCACAGTAGGCAGGTGCCTACAGGCACCTGATGATGGAGGGGCAGCTCACTCCCCTTCCCAAGCCGCCTTCCTCCCTATGTTGTGTCTTGGGTGGAGGGTAAATGGGAGTTTAGTCACATGGCTCTCAGCACTCCACTGATAAGATACCTCTTCAGTCGGGGCTCCACTAGCTACTTTATACTGAGGGTACCTCTGGCTACCTAATGCTAAGGGAAACTTGTAGCTACCCATGACGGGTAAGGGAGAAGTGACAGCTGGGACAGTCAGCACACTTGCGGTGCGGTTCAGCGGGGGTCTGTGGGTGACGTTTAGGGTGCCAGGACATCTGTGCCTATAGGCTGAGGTTCCTGTGATGTAAATCCGGGCCTGCTGTTCTGGCTCGGCCTTGTCCATCCAGATGGCTGCTGTGCTCTCCTCGCCTCTGCATGTGGTATTACATTATGATATCATGTTGCTTATTTGGCAACGGCCCGTCCCTGTAGAAGTAAGGGAAGCATCATTGGTATGTACTGGGACTAAATAGCTGGCTGAAATGTTACTTCTCAAAGCAACCAAAAATTGGTACAGGTAAACATAATAATCACACTATGTCCATCAGAACCTGACATACAGTACCAGAAAACATGATTTACTAAATCACTATGCAATAATAGTCTAAAAGGGCAACTAGACTTATTCAGTCAGTCCCTACACAAGATCTCCAAAATATAGAGAGAAAAATCAAGGGGACACAGAGAGTACCCCCCCAGCACACACACATAAGCTTATGAGGTTGTGGGGTGTAGCTATTCCCACTGCTAGACATCTCATTTGTGTATGGTCCCCTCTGAAGTACAGGGATAAAAAGAGAAACGAAAAGCAGTCAAAAGGAGTGGGGGATTCAGTCGGGGGGTGGGGGATCCAGTCTCACAGCTGCATGCCCTGCTTTCGATCCAGGCTAAAAGCTGGTAACAGGTTACACCTCACAGCAGATAGACCACACAGGTAAGCTTGTACCCGATCAAGCTGATGACGCCGCTGCCCCCTATGGTCCGTACGAAGATACAGCCGCCTGCCCCGCATCGATCTAGGCCAGTGCTGTCCAACTTCATGGGCATGGAGGGCCATTTTTTTTTCAGACCCCATGGTGGAGGGCCGAAGGGTCTTGCTAGAGCCGCAGACACCCCCTCCCCTCCCCCCGGAAAAAAATGCGATTAAAGGACAGTTAGATTGGCAGCACTTTTCACAAAATTCAATTTAAAACAATGGCGAAGTTGTGTGGTGCGCGTAGCGCGCCAGAAAACACGAGGGTTCCGTTGAGCGGCGCGTTTAGCGCGCCGCGCCGAAAAATGGGTGTGGCCATGGACCAGAATGCGGGTGTGGCCACGGGTGGAGGCAAATTTACATGAACTTAGCAATAGATTAGGACAGTGGTGGTAAACCTTTTGGAGGCCGAGTGTCCAAACTGCAACCCAAAAGTCACTTATCTATCGCAAAGTGGCAACAGCAATTTAAACTACATACAAACGTTTTAACTCATACATGAACATTATGGAAAATCCAAGTTGAAAATAAACTCTGAAGATAAACAATTTCATCCATCCTACTCCTGAAAAATGTATTTTTTTTTTTTAGAACCTCCCAGTTTTATTTTCCGTTTTAAAAAGCTAAAAAAGGTTTAATGCTATTGTCTCATGATGGATGATGATTCAGCTTTTCCATAGTCTCGCAGTTCGCAATCATGTGACCCCCAACAAGACAAATTCAGCAATCATGAGGCCCCCAACAAGACAAATTCAGCAATCATGAGGCCCCCAACAAGGCACATTCAGCAATCATGAGGCCCCCAACAAGACAAATTCAGCAATCATGAGGCCCCCAACAAATCATGAGGCTCCCAACAAGACAAAATCAGCAATCTTGAGGCCCCCAACAAGGCAAATTCAGCAATCGTGATGCCCCCAACAAATGAGGCCCCCAACAAGACAAATTCAGCAGTCATGAGGCACATAAATAGAGAGCATTTCACATAAATAGGCAGAATGCCCCTTTAATATGGTAGACACCTCTTACCTGGCTTCTGTATTCTCCTCTACTGGCTGCTGTGCCTGGCAATAGTGTTTTCGGCCAGATTGGTGATGATGTGTGGGCTGAAAGGCCTTGCGGTGCTGCTGTGGCCGGGCTGGCGGTGATGCTGTGGTGTGGCCGGATGAGGTAGTAACAGGTGTCCCCCCAGTTAGATAGTGACAGGTGTCCCCCCAGTTAGATAGTGACAGGTGTCCCCCCAGTTAGTGACAGGTGTCCCCCCAGTTAAAGATAGTGACAGGTGTCCCCCCAGCTAGATAGTGACAGGTGTCCCCCCAGTTAGTGACAGGTGTCCCCCCAGTTAGATAGTGACAGGTGCCCCCCCAGTTAGATAGTGACAGGTGTCCCCCCAGTTAGATAGTGACAGGTGCCCCCCCAGTTAGATAGTGACAGGTGCCCCCCAGTTAGATAGTGACAGGTGCCCCCCCAGTTAGTGACAGGTGCCCCCCCCCCCAGTTAGATAGTGACAGGTGCCCCCCCAGTTAGATAGTGACAGGTGCCCCCCCCCCAGTCACATAGTGACAGGTGTCCCCCCCCCCAGTTAGAGTGACAGGTGCCCCCCCCAGTTAGAGTGACAGGTTCCCCCCAGTTAGAGTGACAGGTGCCCCCCCAGTTAGAGTGACAGGTGCCCCCCCAGTTAGAGTGACAGGTTCCCCCCAGTTAGAGTGACAGGTTCCCCCCAGTTATAGTGACAGGTTCCCCCCAGTTAGAGTGACAGGTGCCCCCCACCCCCAGTTAGATAGTGACAGGTGCCCCCAGTAAGTGACAGGTGCCTGCCCCCCAGTCAGCGTCCATTACCTCGCTCCTGTGCCCCGCTGCCTCACAGCTCAGACCTCACAGATCGCGGCGACTGAAACAAGCAGAGCGCGCGCATAACACCCGCGCGGCAGAACGTCACATGCGGAAGTGATTGATTTCCCTTCCGCATGTGACGTACTCCGTGCGGGTGTTATGCGCGCGCAGCGCGCTCTGTCTGCCTCCTGTCGCCGCGATCTGTGAGGTCTGAGCTGAGCTGTGAGGCAGCGGGGACACAGGAGAGGCCACACAAGAGAGAGCAGGCATGGCGCCCATAGCGCACGCCATGCCTGCATCTCGGGGAGAGGAGCGGGCCGCAACAGGAGGTCTGGCGGGCCGGATGCGGCCCGCGGGCCGCCAGTTGGACAGGGCTGATCTAGGCTACCAGCTGCCGACAGGTTAGTCTGCACAGCAGTTAGACCACACAGGTAGCTTGTTACTACACCATCCAGGAAAGCCTTGGTCCCTGGGCTGCAGACACCAGCAGATGCTGCATCAGAAGGGGTATGGAGACAGCATCTACGGACCATAAGACGCAGAGACTTTTTTCCCCCCACTTTATGGCCCGAAAAATACGGTAAAATATGCCTTGCTAAGCGTTATGTTGAGAAAATGACATTACACTTAAAAAGTACAGAGGGCTAAAAATTCCCTTTCCAAAATGCTGGGGGGGCTACCCCTCCAAAACAAAAGTGGGTGTAGCCACATATGACACAGGTAAAGATCCAGTAAATACAGTAGATACAGTAAAATCATAGCATGTCTTACTGTTTTTTTGCCCTCTGACATATACTCTGTACTGAGGCGAACAAGGACTACACTTTGACGAGTGACTAGAGAGAAAAATAAAAGTGACTATACTGACTGTGATTAGGGACTGCACTGCAATACCACACTGACAGGAACGCTACACAGGGGACACCACACTGACAGGAACAGGGGTGTTACACAGGGACAGCACACTGACAGGCAGAGGGGTGCTACACAGGAGACACCACACTGACAGGAACAGGGATGCTACACAGGGACACCACACTGACAGGAACAGGGATGCTACACAGGGACACATCACTGACAGGCACAGGGATGCTATATGGGGACACAATATTGACAGGAACAGGGATGCTACACAGGGTACCATACTAACAGGAACACCACACTGACAGGCATAGGGATGCTGCAAGTGAAACCACACTGACAGGAACAGGGATAATACACAGGGACACAATGCTGACAGGAACAGGGACACCACACTGACAGGAACAAGGACACTACACTAACTGGAAAAGGAATACTACACAGGGCCACCACACTGACAGGGAAAAGGACACTACACTGAGGGACAGGGATACTAGTATAATAATAATCCTAACATTTGTATAGCACTTTTCTCAAAGCTCAAAGGGCAATCCTGGAGTGTTAGGAAGTCTTACCCAAGGACTTCTTACTGAATAGGTACTGACCCTAACCGTGCTTCGAACCCTGGTCTCCCATGCCAAAGGCAGAGCCCTTAATCAGACTTACAGGAACAGGGATACCACACAGGGACACCACACTCACAGGAACAGGGATACTACACTGACACCACACTGCCAGGAACAGGAAAGTTACACAGGGACACCACACTGACAGAAACAGGGATGTTACACAGGGACACCACACTGACAGGAACAGGGATGCTACACGGAGACACCACACTGACAGGAACAGGGATGCTACACAGGGACACCACACTGACAGGAACAGGGATGCTACACAGGGACACCACACAGACAGGAACAGGGATGCTACACAGGGACACCACACTGATAGGAAAACAGCTGTACACAGGGACACCATACTTTAACCAGTAACTAGAGAGCAAAATGAAAGTGACTAGACTGATTGTGAGTAGGGACTGCACTGCAACACACTGACAGGAACAGGGATGCTACACAGGGACAGCACACTGACAGGAGCAGATATGCTACACGGGGACAGCACACTGACAGGAACATAGATGCTACACAGGGACACCACACTGACAGGAACAGGGATGCTACATGGGGAGACCACACTGACAGGAACAGGGATGCTACACGGAGACACCACACTGACAGGAACAGGGATGCTACACTGGGACACCACACTGACAGGAACAGGGATGCTACACGGGGACAGCACACTGACAGGAACATGGATGCTACACGGGGACACCACTCTGGCAGGAACAGGGATGCTACATGGGGACACCACACTGACAGGAACAGGGATGCTACACGGGGACACCACACTGACAGGAACAGGGATGCTACACGGAGACACCACACTGACATGAACAGGGATGCTACACAGGGACACCACACTGACAGGAACAGGGATGCTACACGGAGACACCACACTGACAGGAACGCTACACGGAGACACCACACTGACAGGAACAGGGATGCTACACAGGGGCACCACACTGACAAGAACAAGGATGCTACACAGGGACACCACACTGATAGGAAAACAACTGCTACACAGGGACACCATACTTTGACCAGTGACTAGAGAGCAAAATGAAAGTGACTAGACTGATTGTGAGTAGGGACTGCACTGCAACACACTGACAGGAACAGGGATGGTACACAGGGACACCACACTGACAGGAACAGGGATGCTACACAGGGACACCACACTGATGGGCCCATGGAAGTGAGCCAGTAGCCTGGGACTGGAACACTACACAAGGTTAAAGGGGAACTTCAACCTAAATAAACATATTGTTATTAAGTTACATTAGTTATGTTTATTAAAATAGATAGGTAATATAATCTCTTATCCACCCTGTTTTAAAAGAACAGGCAAATGTTTGTGATTTCATGGGGGCAGCCATCTTTTTGGTTGAAAGGAGATGACAGGGAGCATGAGACGCAGTTCAAACTGTCCTGTGTCCTGATAACCCCTCCCAGATGCACGCAGTAGGCTTCAAATCTCAAATTCAAAATTACAAAAAAAAAAATATTTGCACTAAAACTGCAGAACAGCACCAGAAATCCCATCATGCTTTGCGCAGCATCAGGGGAAAAATGCCCGGGTAGTTTTCTTCTGTGCAGCTAAAAATGAGGCTTGGGGAAGAAAAAAGTTCTGCTGTGCAACTGTTAAAGAAACACCAAGCCTTTTCGGTGCTGTTGAGTAGATTTTTAGTCTGGAGGTTCACTTTAATACACTGCCAGGGGAATGGACGAAAGGAGTCACTAGCTCACAAACTACATTAGGTTTGTCTCAGGACTCATCTCTCCAGCCAGTGTCAGCGCTACAGACTTTGCAAAGGCTCATCACATTAATGGGGAGAGGGGCCATGTACGTTTAGGTCCATAATTATGCAGGAAAGACTGCAGTGCCGAGCTACATGGGGTGGCACAAAGCCAGAGCTTTGTCTACAATAATAACCCCCCCAGTGTATTAATGGTTAGTGTAGTTTCTGTCCATTATTTATTTTAAGCAACTCTAAGGTGTCTAAGGTGCGTACACACACACTACCCGCAGCACCTCCCACTGGGCGGTTTTAGCTGACAGTAGCGCGTGTGTACGCACTGTCGGCGGACTGATAAGGCTGTTTATGAACGAGCTGCTCGTTGCCGATGGTAGTGCGTGTGTACGCACCTAAAGAGGCAGGAGGGAAAGAAACACTATGTGTAATTCCTTAATAGCTAAGCATTGTTGGAGACTTAGCTATACAGTAGTTTATTGACTAATTTAAAAGAAAAACAGTATGGGCATGGGCACAATACAGCTGCAGGGGGCTGCTGGAAGCCCCAGGTGAGTACAACTCATTTTTTCCCACAGGCTTAAGTGCCCCTTTAAGAATGTATTCCTGTTGACATCATCAGTCAACATTGCATCTGTTCTGCAAATGATTGTCCGTTAAACAAGGTGTGTATAAGATCTGCAGATATATCATAGACTATGAATGCATCTTGCATGAACTGATCTTTTGCAACGATTTTTATCTGATGGGGAGTTTAGCTCAATAGAATTGACTGTGTAGAGCAGGGGTCTCAAACTCGCGGCCCGCGGGCCATTTGCGGCCCTCGATACAATATTTTGTGGCCTTTGCCGGCAAAAGCTTCCTTATAGTTCGCTTCAGTGCTCCCAAGTAATCCGCCGCTAAACAAGGGCTGCAGAGCCCCCAAATCGCCCTGGGGGGCAATCCGCCGGCATTTCCTGGAAGGGGCAGAGCTTTCAGCTTCAGCTCTGCCCCTCCTGACGTCAATCGCCGCACGGATCGCTGCCTCTCCCCGCCCCTCTCTGTGAAGGAAGAGTGAGAGGGGCGGACAGAGGTGGCGATGCGACACGATTGTGAAATTCCTTATGCGGCCCAGCCTCAACCTGACTTTGCCTCCTGCGGCCCCCCAGGTAAATTGAGTTTAAGACCCCTGTAGAGTATGCTCTCAAACTACATGGAAGGGGGTAAAATTGGTCTGTGATCTTGCCTTTCCAAATACTAAAAGTGTGTACTCGTACGTAGCATTAGTCATCATGGCCTGTTCCAAGTGTGATAGATGTGCAACTGGGAGGATATGATTTGGCAGACTAATGCATTGGGTCTCATTCATGACATGAGAGAGGATTTGATCGCCTTGCATTTGGCCTTTATGGAAGCAGACTTTCTATGTGAAAATTATTCCCAGAAAACTTTGGTCTGACCCTGAGCTTTGTTTTATGATGACAATGAAGTCAATGGCCTCAATTCACTAAGCAGTTTAGACTAGTCTACAGATGGTTTTTAGTCTACTGATAGTTTGGTGTAATGTTTTAGACCTGAACTAACATTCAGTAATCACACAATTCACAAATGCAAACAAGGAGTAACCACGGCCACTTTTTCTGACAGATTAGATCAGCTGATTTCTGTAGGTAAAATAATTATGTGAGGTATTTTAGATGTGAGGATGGAACATTTTGAATTAATTATGCAGAAGTTTAAAGAGAACCCGAGGTGTGTTTAAACAATGTTATCTGCATACAGAGGCTGGATCTGCCTATACAGCCCAGCCTCTGTTGCTATCCCAAACCCCACTAAGGTCCCCCTGCACTCTGCAATCCCTCAAAAATCACAGCCATGCTGTGAGGCTTTGTTTACATCTGTAGTGTCAGTCTCAGCTGCTCCCCCGCCTCCTGCATAGCTCCGGTCCCTGCCCCCGTCCCTTCCCTCCAATCAGCAGGGAGGGAAGGGATGCAGGCGGGGACTGGAGTTCTGCAGGAGGCGGGGAGAGCAGCAGACTGACACTATAGAGATAAACACAGCCAGCACTGACAAGCTGTTTGTCAGCAGCGTGGCTGTGATATATGAGGGATTGCAGAGTGCAGGGGGACCTTAGGGGGGTTTGGGATAGCAACAGAGGCTGGGCTGTATAGGCAGATCCAGCCTCTGTATGCAGATAATATTCTTCAAACCCACCTCGGGTTCTCTTTAATTGTATGCAGAGAGCTCATCAAAGGAGAAGGGTGTCAGTCATAGCTACTTGTTTGTGAATTGCATCTTTTGATCATTTCCCCTGCTTTACCCACCTAATTACCAAATGCTTTAGACCAGGTCTAAAACATTTGGTAATAGTGAATTCCCCTTTGATGCAACTGACCAAACCAACAGTAGATTAGTCTAAAGCCTCATCTACACGGTACAATTTTCCATCAGATACACAGATCTATTAGATAGATCTAATAAGAAATTGCATTGTGTATGGTTTCAGATCAATTTTGCAATAGATTTTCAAGCGAACAAAGGAAAGCTGGCACTGCTGCAAGTGTTCGGTTTATTATAGCATGGATAAAGTGCAGACGTGCAACATCTTGCAAAAATAGCATGGAAAAACACATACCCTGGTGAGAGGAGGCGTAGGTGGTGGTGGTGGTGGGTGCTGGGCACAGGATCCCTGACGGCCATTTCACGCTGGATAGCGCTTCTACGGAGGCTGCAGTCTCTGAAGCTGATTTATGCATGTCATACCGCTGTAGTGCCAACCATTTGTTCTCCTTTGGTTCTGTATTGCAATAGATTTTGCTTTGAGAAGTACCTAAAATCTATTGCAAAATCTAACGCAATCCAATTGGACCGGTTGGAAATTATCTAATAGATCCGATCTGACAGAAAATGGTATCATGTAGATGAGGCTTAAACTGCTCAGTGAATTGAGGCCAATAAAGTCTAGGGTCAAGAGAGCAATTAAAAATGTGTGCCTTCCATTGGTGGCTTGTGTTACAGGCATGTTGAATTGGAGGGCTTGTTTAGGAGGGATGCATATCAGTTGTTGGATATTGGAATTGACATTTTCAACAATTTGCATGATGCCATTAAAATGGCCACTGTGTTGGGGGTGACTTTAGGCCAGCCTTTTAAGGTGGTGTCGCCCACTTAGAGGGTAGACATGTTTGTTTGGATAGGTTTCCCTATTCGGGAGACAACAGTCAATGCATAGAGAGGTCTGTTATTTATTATATATTTATTCAATGAATTTATGCATGCTGAGCTTCTGAGGAAATATTTTGAGTGGTCTCCTTTCAGGAAGACCATTTTTAATTTACATATTCATCAATTTTAGACTTATGGGTGCCTCTTATCCCACAGTCTCTTTCTTTTATCTTCTTTATGGGCTCTTTTTTAACCAAGTTCTTTCTTTCATGGTTTACTTAGCCCTTTCCTCATTTTTCATCCTGTGAAATGCATCTATTGAGCTATTTTATTTTCAATTTTTCATCTTACACCTTTCTTTCATATTGCTACTTACATGCAACTTCACCATGTACTTTTTATTCTCTTTTGCTACCTCCAACCTTTTTTTTTAACTCACTTCTGTTCTGGTTTCTTTCTTCTTGTTCTCTTCCTTCGTACTTAGGCCCGGTTCACATTAGCATTCCCTGTCCGGATTCACCGGGCCAGATCCGGACCGTATACTGTACAAACAGAACATACGTTCCGCAAAGCAAAGGCTATGCAGACGTTCACACACGTCCATTCCGCACAGTACGGAGCCGGACCCAGACACTTTTCCAACATGCGCTATTTTTTGGTCCGGATCATCCGGCCCACGCACCCGGACCGGAGCCTGACTACACCATCCGGAAGTAGAAAGCAATGGGAAAACGGCAGCACAGAACACACTGGCTACAAACACCTGACGTTCTACCCCACTTCCTATGCTTATTCTAGCGGCGATTTTGGATGGGGACACATGGGAAGCATTTTGGAGTGGAGCAGCAGTGACTTTAACGTGCTGGAGCTGTTTGGCAGGATGTTGGAGGTGGAGGTGAGGCCTAACCAGCAGAGGACCTGATTCCACAGGTGCACCTTCTGCTGACCTCCCAGAGCCCAAAAATTTTATTTATTTGTACTCTTTTGCCAAACTGATCCGGATCGCAGCCTGATGTACACCTGATGCAACCTGAACGTATCTGGATCAGAACCGTACAGTTCCGATCCGGATCCAGTCAGGTCATCCGGTCCGTTTGGCAGAGAAACGCAAGTGTGAACGGGGCCTTACCCTTTTCCTTCTCAATCTTCTAAGTACCGCATTGAGCTTTTACTTAGGTCTTCCTAATTTTTTTTCCTCATAGCTCTACAACTAATCACTTTTTGTTCAATTGTCTTCCTCTTTCCTTTGCATTTATTCTAACTTCCTATTTGCTTTGGGGTTAACTTAGAGACCCTATAAGTTTGTAAGTACATGGTTTGGAATTAAATCTATGATTCCAGACAGGGTTTGCAGTACCATATGGGCAACGGAGCAATTGTCCCTGAGTCCTTTAAACCTTGGCGGGACTTATGGAAACTGTTTGAGCAACTGGCCTAAGAGAAAACCTCCCAGCATTACTTACCAAACCTCCAGCACCATTTTCTGACCTTCCAGTAGGTCACGGCAGCTTTGTGTCTTCCATGCACCGCTCCTGGCGTGTCATCTGACCAGAGCCATGCAGAGGATGCCGGAAAGCCACTACAAGCTACAGAAAGGTCAGAAAATGGTGCTGGAAGCTCAGCAAGTATCCCTGCAAAAAACAGCCCCCATTATGCCCTCAAGCATGCTGTATAGTGGATACTTCCGGTTGCCCGAGTTTAATGGGGACTTTGCTATACTACAGTAATAAGGATGAGCAAGTGATAAGTGAAAATGTGTTTTGCCGTCTGCAAAACTGAATCAGACCTGTTAAAGGAATACTGTAAGGGGGTCAGGGGAAAAATGAGTTAAGCTTACCCAAGGCTTCTAATGGTCCCCCGCAGAAATCCTGTGCCCGTGCAGCCATTCACCGATGTTCCGGTCCCCGCCTCAAGCCCACTTCTGGAATTTCCAACTTCAAAGTCGGGAAACCACTGTGCCTGCGCAGCCGTGTCCTCTCTCCCAGTGAGGTCACCAGGAGTGTATTGCGCAGGTCCTGTACGGTCTGCGCCTGCGCAGTATGCTCCTGGTGACGTCAGTGGGAACGAGGACATGGCCACGCAGGCGCAGTGGTTTTCCGACTTCAAAGTCGGAAATTCCAGAAGTGAACCGGAGGCGGGGCCAGAACATCAGTGAGTGGCTGCGCAGGCATAGGAAGTCTGCGGCGAACCATTAGAAGCCCCAGGTAAGCTCAACTCATTTTCCCCCGACTTCCTACAGTATTCCTTTAATTGCAACAAGCTGTGGCAGGTGGGTTATCTCACCTATGTCTCTAAATGTGAAAGGTGGCAAAGCCGACCCAAACAATTTTTTTTTTATTCAAAATATTTAGTTGCGCCACTGACACATACAAAGATAAATAAACACTCCCTTCAAGCCTATGAGAATTTCAGTGCATGCTTTTCACCCTTCTCTTTTCATAACTAGGGTTATACAGATGGCAGCCATTAGCAATTCCTCCTTTGCCGGACACTACATACTCCATCAGTTTGCCGGATTCTGTCCCGGCACTATGAAAGGAAGGGAGGGGTTCCTCCAATAAATATAAAATATTTTATATTTGTCATCATGCAGCTGAAAAAAGGCTGCTATTATAATTTACAAAAATAGATTTCTGAAATCTTGTATTTATAATTTCGGTCCACTTTAACCCTCTCTGTCATGACCTGTAGCCAAATAACAGGCCAGCTCAGTTTCATGAAAGACAAATTCAGTTTCCTTCATCCCCAATTACGAATGCCTATGTCCTATTGGGTGTGGCCACTGGAGTTTTGGTATATCCCTGTTAACCACTTAAGGATCACGGGCTTAAACTCCCCTAAAGACCAGGCCTTTAACAAAATAGGCCACTGCAGCTTTAAGACCTTGCTGCAGGGCCATACAACTCAGCACACAAGTGATTCCCCCCACCCCTTTTCTGCCCACCGACAGAGTTCTCTGTTAGCGGGCTATGATCACTCCCAGGATTTTTTTTTTTTATATTTATTTTGTAATAAATTTGCATCCCCCACCAATCACTGATCAGCTGTCAAAGGCATCAGCCTATGACAGCCAATCACTCCTGAGCCTCTAGAGGGGGACAGCCATGTCACACAGCTGTCCCCAGTACAGCACTGCCATAGAGCGCAGCGCTGTACAGTGTAAATAGATGGCGGTTTTGCCGTCTAGCAGTCTCCTAGTGGAGATCGCCGATAAGAGACTGATGGCGAAGTGGAGCTCCATCATTCAAGCGGAGATGCGCACGCAATCTCCTGCAAAACTCACCCCCAGGACTTTACACCGATCAGCGTTAGGAGGTCCTGGGGCTGGTGCCGCATCCGCACCCATCAGCGTGACGCGGTCGCCAAGAAGTTAAAAGCCCTAGAGTCCTGATCTCAGTTTTTTTGTTATAATCACTCATCGGGGAAAAAAAAAAAAGTGATTTCGATTAAAAAAAAAAGAAAGAAAAAAGGTGCTGCAAAGAATGACCAAATTGCCTTCTTAAAGCAGAAACATATCCAGAACTGCTGGTGTATAGTGAGCCTGTAGCCAATACATTTTATAGACCACACCAATCCATCATTACATACAAGTCTGTTTCAGACTTACTGCTCATTAGTGCATGGTATGGATATGGCTCGAACCAGTAAAAAAAAAAAAAAAATGAAGACAACATTTTTGAAAGTGGATTTATTATTAACAACAGACAAGTATGGAAAGCCTCCATGGGAAACCTGCAGACAGGGAACAACAACAAAAACATGTTAACAAGGACTCTAGAAAAAGGAATTGCTACAACCATAAATCATATAGAAAACTGTATCCTAAGTCAACTACCAGGAGATTTAGTTCCCATTAACGTGATTACATCTCCTGCCCATGAGAAGTAACCACCTCAATGAACTACATCTCCTGGCAGGCATCACGGCAGCTTACATATTACTACAAGGTTTTTAACCTGCAGCACAGGAACATACAAAATGGAGGCTTCCATGCAGACAGGAGGGCTACAAAGCAGCCTCCTCTAAGTAAATACCAGCTGCACCCACCAAAAACCAGTTTACAATCCTGCCTTGGAGGGAGATCCGATTGATGTTTGACTTTCTTGCAATATGACTTGTGGTTGCGATTGTGCGCATGCTAGTCATTACTCAGGGAAAGGGGTGTGCAAGTCATGGTAGGCCTTACAGTTCTGTGCTCTATACCCTAGGTTCTCAACGTGTGGTACGTGTACCCCAGGGGATAATTCTGATTGTTCCAGGGGGTACTGGATATACTTCACCAAGAACAACAAATTTAGAGTTTCAGAAAATCATAAATCTTATTTAAACACCAAATTAGTGTTTTAGCTAATTAAAAGCAATAGCAAATGCATGGAAACTGTTTAAAACCAATGATCATATACTATGATTAAATATATATTTGTCAAGGGGTACTTGTGATAATGTTTACTATGCTAGGGGGTACTTGGTGAGTACAGGGTTTTAAAAGGGGTACATACCAATATAATGTTGAGAAACTGCTCTTTACAGTATAGAACAATATCAGTCAATACACTTATTTCCTCCATTTATCTTTGTCCCCCTCTACCCCACCATTCCAGTGATGCCCCCACCCCTGAAGCTCGCTGCTGCAGTCGCACACAGTCATTGCTAGGCGGGGAAAGCACAGCCGACTTTGCTCTGTGCAGTGTTCTGAGGGATTTGGGGGATCCCAATGCTGGAACCGAGAGGAGGAGGACCTCTATTTAGGTTCCCATTTAGGGCACATTTTCAGTAGACTGAAGCGCCAGGTGTGACCCGGACCGAATACTGTTGTGTGCTCCTATAATTTATTGCCTGATGAAGCAGGCCTACGGCTGTGAAACGCACTGCAACTCCCTTGGAGTATACCAATAAACTTTATTTGTGTCTGCTTACAGGAGGGTAAGTCCATCGCTACCTCCAAAGCACTTTTAAAAATTTTATCATTTTGATTGTATCCTGTTGGCGCCCCTGTTCTTTTCTACGTAGTAACTATTATCCACCCTTGGTGGAGGGGGATACCCCTTTTTTCTCCTATCTACAGAGCGACTTCTTAATCCTGAGTGAGGACAGGTCTAATCTCCTCGCCTGCATCTACAGTGATTGCCTGGAGGTAAGCCTGGTTTGTGAGTATAATCTTGTACTCTTTTCATATACCCATTTTGTCTAATACTTACTACACTACATTGGGCTCTCGGTTTCCCTTTTCTACATTTACCTGTATGTATTTAAACAGTTTAGTCTGTCTAATTCCCCCTCATCTGTGTCTATTTACAAGTTGTAATTTGATCTCTTCTGTGTCAGCTGACTGGCAGATCAGCTCCTTTGAAAGCACAGGATGTTAAAAGAGACACTGAAGCGAAAAAAAATATATGATATAATGAATTGGTTGTATACTATGAATAATTACTAGAAGATTAGCAGCAAAGAAAATATTCTCATATTTTTATTTTCAGGTATATAGTGTTTTTTCTAACATTCCATCATTCTCTAATATGTGCAGATTACACAACTCACAGCATTCAAAATTATTCTTTCAGAGCAGTCTGAACTAATGACCTCTCCTCTGGCAGAAAAAAAGAAAATTGTTCACTAACAGTTGAGATAATAAAAGTCAGAAGACAGCCCTCTCCACGTGGTTGTAGAGCTTAATGGCTCACTATAGAGATACACAAATATTATAATTTTTTCTTCACTTCAGTGTCTAACAATATGTCTGCTTTCATTAAAGCAGAAAGTATAAACACTGCAGATTTATTGTAGAATCTGTATCAGCTGTAACAAAAATGTTTTTCTTTAAACGTTATTATGCTGTTGCATATCTTTTAGAGCAGAGAGGACGTTCAGAGTTCAGGTTCGCTTTAACACACACGGGGCTTTTGCAAGAGCAGGGTGAGCCATTTTTTAGCTTCACCCAGTACCCAAATTTCCCGCTGCTGTTTTTGCATATTTATGCATGTGCATGCAGGAATAGCAGGGCTGTGGAGTCGGAGTCGGAGTCGTGGAGTCGGAGTCGTGGAGTCGGGCAATTTTGGGTGCCTGGAGTCGGAAAAAAATGCACCGACTCCGACTCCGACTCCTAATGAATTTGTAACTGTAATTAAAATAGAAAATATGATAAAATGTTCTATTTCTCAGATAATAGTCATTAAAAATAATGTATATATACAGTAATAGCTGTGCTTAGTCCACAAAAATGAAATAAACCAATAAAAATTAGTTACTTGTGCTGCTTCAATAAAGCAGTCCCCGTATTGTTAAGGTCAGATATACATATCTGATTGTGACTGTATATATGATGAGTACACAGGAATCTCTTATATATACTAAATAACATCTATGCTGTAAGAATAAAGCCTGATGTGTAGCTGTGTCACTAATAGAGATGGTCAATGAGATGGAAATAATTCTGCACTGATGCTGATTTATGCAAATGTATGCACTGAAATCAAATAATTTGATATGTTATTAAAATTTGGTTTGGTGACTACAAATTAAAGGGTACCTGAGACGGATGAAAAGTAAAGTTTTATACATACCTGGGGCTTCCTCCAGCCCCCTTCAGGCTAATCAGTCCCTCACTGTCCTCCACCACCCGGATCTTCTGCTATGAGTCCTGGTAATTCAGCCAGTCAGCGCAGTCCGGCCGCATGCCACTCCCACAGCCAGGAACATTCTGCACCTGCGCAATAGTGCTGCACAGGTGTAGTATGCTCCTAGCGGTGGAGTGTGTTCATGCGCACTACGCCAGACTGGCTCAAGTACCTGGACTCATAGCAGAAGATCCAGGTGGTGGAGGAGGACAACGAGGGACTGATTATCCTGAAGGCGGCTGGAGGAAGCCCCAGGTATGTACAAAACTTTAATTTCATCTGTCTCAGGTTTACTTTGTTACACAGTAGTACTATACTCTACATATGCACTCCTCACAGAGCTGCAGGGAATCCACTGAGAATGCTGTGCACATTGAACACAGAGGTGTTGTCTGTTTACAATCTCCTCATTCCCCTGCAGAGTACCTGCACATCATTCTTACATGTACCCACACTTACATTGCCTAGGGCCTGATAGATGTTCTTTGTTCCGGTTTGTACCTTTTACAAGTACTATTACTAAGGACTAGTTTTAGTCTAAAGGGAATAAATATAGTAGTCTACATATCCTTCTCACTTCAGTTGTCTTGTAAAATTCCTAAGCGTTGGCAGTTATGAGACGAATTTCATGTTACATACTTTTAATCAACAAAATTGTAATATGCAAATTAGAGGAGTCGGAGTCGTGGAGTCGGAGTCGGTGGAATCCTAAACTGAGGAGTCGGAGTCGGAGTCGGTGGATTTTTGGACCGACTCCACAGCCCTGAGGAATAGGACTCATTTTTGCCACAATCTTGGAAAAAGAAATTGCCAAACCAAAAAGGACAGACTTTGGGATTAGCAAATCACCAAACCTAGCAAGCTAATCCAGTTAACCAGTAAAAGTCAACTGAACTGATATAGCCCCACTTTTCTCTGCCTGGTGGGAGCAATTGACATTACAAGTTTTCATACGGAGGACATCTCCCCCTTTTCCAAACTAGAAGCATATGCAGCAACATCTTCCATCATCATCTACACAGCAAGGAAACTATGTCTGCTTGCTACAACCAAAGGTTTAATCATACACACGTGTATATACATCATATAATATGGGTTCCTAGACATTAAATCACCTTTAGATCATCTTTCTGATCAGTCTGTTGATCTGGTCTTCCCTGTTGCCAGCATCTCCGCCTTCCACAAAGTGTGTTGTCTTCTTTTTCATGCCACCTCTGGGAGAGGACAGTTTGAAGGGCCAAAGGAAGTTGTTTGCTGCCTTGAATTGTTTGCCAACGGTGTAGATTTCATGAATAAGATCTTCAACGCAGATGATACCACGTCCGCCTGATGAAATGTAATACAAGCATTTGAGTTTTAGGGAAAATGGAACATGAATATCTAAAAATGACATTTTATCAACACAAAAATGCAAAGTTTACTTTCTACATTATTGTACAAAAAGCACAATCATTTCTCACTATTGTATCAGTACTAAGAGTCACTATAACACAATCTATACTAATAAGCAGACAACTGCAATTTCTAATATTACCAGGTAGATAATATTCCCCTTCACTGCAAGGATTGTAGCCTCCCTGGCGGTAAGGACGAAGCTGACTCGTTCATAAACTTGCTACATCGATATGGACAAGTCAGCCTCGTGTAACAATTCCCCACATGGAAAACTGGGGTATGTACAACACCTACTGGCAATTGCACAAATTACAGCATAAAGAAAAATTCAAAGTTCTGTTAAATTCTATACAAACACCAGTATAGAATCTAATACCATACTGTATATTGTACAGAGAATGACACTGGTCTGAACTCAGCTGTGACAGACTATAATGACTGCCATAGCTAAGAATTGGGCAGCAGACCAGAGTGACCCAACAACGATCACTAAATATCTAGCATGTCAGACCTTTAGTAATGCCTGAGCATGACCCAACGGCATTGTTCTTGGCTCCCCCCAACCCGCTCCGCTGGATGAGTTGTCACCCCTCCACACCCTGCATAGCAACAGATGTGTTGTCAGCTGAAGGCAACAGTGCACTAAACGCTGTACAGATGTTTCAGCCTTTGCACACTACAGGCAGGGAATGGAGAAACGAGCGCGTGTAACGGAGCAGCTTCTGGTAATGGGAGCAGCAAGAGCAATGTCATTGTGCTGTGCTCGGGCATCACTAAAAATCCCGCTTGCTGGATCTTCGTGCGATCGTTGTACGGCCGATGTACATAGACATGCTGGTCTGATCTTAACTACTCCCGCCATAGCGGTCTTTATGGTCCGCCACTCAGAGATCAGATGGTGCAGAAAAGCATTTGTCGACTTTCAGCGGCGAATCCCAGCAACCGTCATTTTTCACCCCGCAGGGTGACACAGGAGCACAAACTCCAGAACAGACTCAGACCCTGCTGCTTCCAGATAGTGGAAAAAAATTGTGATCAAAATGCTGCGTTTGCATAAACGGCAGTAAAAGATGTGCGTGTGTGAACTGGCCCTTAGTTGTACCACACAAGAGATGTTTTAGGTAAACACTGTACGGTATTTATTTCTGTATCTGTAGATTTATTTCTTCATAATTGAAGGGGATTTTTCTGTTTGTGATTAATAAGTTTATTTTAGAAAGTACATTTTTTACGTAATTTTTATAATGAAAATGGATACTAGACCCTTGCTTGACCCCAATTAGTAAGTTGCAGGCAAAAATTGACTCCTTAGACTCTTACCAGGGCTGTGGATATGGTACAAAAGTCATCCGACTCCTGTGAAGTTTATGAAACCACCGACTCCAAGTACCCAAAATTGCTCCAACGCAAGACTTCTCAACTCAACAGCCCCGTAGATAACTACTTGTTCTACTTGCATATGTTAAAATTCAATCCACAGCGCTGTTTAAACCATCAACACACACTTCACTGCAGTGAATGGACTTTAGATGGAAAGAGAAAAAACTGGGCCCAAAGCAAAAACATGCGCTGAATCAAATCTTCCAAAATTATAATAAATTATTGTAAATCAACAACAAAAAATGTGCATAATTAAAACAATCTCTAGTCAAAAAGCTAAAAGCCCAAACAAAAGTTCCAACAATTGCAGAGACAGAGGTTTTAATCCCATATAGATATGCTGATGTATAGCTGTATGTGTACATAGTCTCTTTAAATCCAAATGATAGAGCCGCTAGAGTAAGTCCTGTGACAGGTGTATAGTACAGAATAGGCCTGAAAGATAAATCGAATTTAAACCGAAATTGTGATCACCAAGATCACAATTTCAGAATCGTCAAAGCGGCAATTATCGCGATCACGTCATTTTCACATGGGGGAAGTTTGAAGAACTGGCTTCAAACTTCCCCAAAGTCCCAGCGTGTGCGGCCCGCAGCGTTGGATGCACGAGTCGAAACGCTGTCCATCCTCTATCGCCATATGCCGGCTCTTGTGCTTGCCAAAACTCTGGGTTCCTGTATGTCACATGACATTCAGGAAGTATTCCGTGCAATAGAGCCTGCAGGAGGCAAAGTGGATGGACGGACATCTCTGGACTCGTGCTGGAAGCTATGTCCAGAACTGAAGCAGCTTGGAGGAAAGGAGGCACAGAGAGACAGAGCGGGCTCAGAGAGACACAGGAGACACAGAGAGAAGCCGCAGGCACAGAGACACAAAGGGGGCAAGAGAAAGACCCAGAGGAAACAAAGATAAAGGGGGCACACAGAGAGAGGGGGACAGAGGGGGAACAAACGGGCAAACTGGGGAAACAAAGCTTGATTTGAAGGAAATCGTGAATCGAAAACGCAATTTCAGACATAAAATCGCTCAATTCAATTTTTTCCTAAAATCGTTCAGGCGTAGTACAGAAGCAGCTGCTTAATCTTGCACAATCAAGTTGCAGATCAGCAATAAACTGGGTAGCCGTTCAGACGTTACCCATCCAGAGTGGGTGGCTTGTTAGGTAACATATCTTCGTCTCAATCCTCCGCTAATGGACGGCCGTTCCAACAAGCGGGGAGATGAGCGTTCATGCAGCCTTAGATGTCTAGCGCTGCACGCAGATACCGGAAGTGCCCGCTGATAGGTTGCAAGATCGTGCTATTCAGAGTGACGTCACTTCGCAAAATGTAATGAATGACGTGTCAAGGGATCCACCACTCTTCAGCTCTGAAGAAGAGGGGCAGACCCCTTGAAACGTCAGCCATTCATTACATTGTGCGAAGTGACATCAATCTGAATGCCTTTCCGGTGGCTGAAGGTCCAGGAGCTCTCTGGCAGGCAGCGTGCTTGTAACGAGCTCGGCGCCGCCCCCAGGCATGACGTCGCGGCTGCCTCTCTCCTCGTCTGCATCCTTATTGGCCAGCAGCTGGCAGCAAAACGTGATGAGACTTGGCCGTGTTCTAAGCTGTCTGCAACATTTAATGAGATGCGGCTATGAGGCGGTCGCGATGTACCAGTAGATCTCGATCGACCTATTGGGCAGCCCTGATCTATGAATAAACACATTGCAATGTGATTATTGTGCCTACAAATTTGTTTCTCGACGTGATTGCATTTTGACAGAAGAAAAAAAAAAAAGTTATCTTAATTGCTGGATCAATAGCTATGCAATTTTTCTGTGCAAACCCTCAAAAAGAATGCAACATGACCAACGTTTGCAATCATGCAAAATTGGATTGCAATTTACATTACAGATCCAGTGTCCTTGCAGTTTACTATTTGCAAATGAACAGGAGCAGATTGTAAAACACAGAAAATCTCTTGGAACGAGAAACAACTCCGAATGACAATCTTGCATTACCAGTAACTATCTCGGCAAAATACAAGACCTACATGAATATGAAGCTCACTGATATGGACAGATGAGTGGCACCTGCCAAGTTACAAACAATAGCCTTAAAGGGAACCAGAGATGAACCTGAACCTTGAAAATTAAAAAAGATGTTCTACATACCTGGGGCTTTCTCCAGCCCCATACGCTCTGATCGATCCCACACCGACATCCTCCACTGCCTGCATCAACAAGAACCGGCTCCTGTCACTGCCGTCATCAGAGCCAGCCTACGCAGAAGTGCGCCCTCTACGTATCTCTCCAGCGGCTGCAGCAGAGATACGCAAAAAGCGCACTTCCCTTACGCTTAGACTGGCTCCAACTGACGGAACAGCGGGGAGCCAGTTCTCGTAGCTGCGAGCAGAGGAGGATGGCAGCGTGGGATCGATCAGAGCGTAGGAAGCCCCAGGTATGTATAACATCTTTTTCATTTTCATCTATGGTTCCCTTTAAAGCGGCTCTGGCTGCGCACATTCTCGCTGCCGTCGCAGGCGCAGTAGTCTCCCGGTGACGGGAGCGCGTACGAGGACGTGTGCGGCAAGCGACTACAGGAAGTCAAAAGTGAGCAACAGCAGGGGGCCGGAGTATCGTACAGTAATGGAGTGGGCACAGGGCAGCTACAGCAGGCTGGCAGAAGCCCCAGGTAAGTGACTTTTTTTTAAATTCAATTCAGGTTTTCTTTAAGTTACCAAAAATGCTACGTGCTTTTCAACAGTATATGAAAACATTGACAGAAGAACATTCTTATAAGCAGCCTTCCTCATTTCCAATAAGTTGTACATACAACAGGAGCAAGCCTCTAACCCACAGGGGAAAGTTACTAAGACAAATTATGATCAGCCAAACATTTGTAGACTCGCTGTGTAATTTTACACAGCTATTAGCCCACAAAGGTGTCCTGAGCCTTTGAAATGGTCTGGTTCAGTAGGCCACACAATCATGGAGAACTACAGACTTGCCAGTTATTACAAAAGGTCATGGCTAAAGAATCTGAAAGTCCAGAGCGCTGTATCCAAGTATATTAATGGAAAGTTGAGTGAAAGACCAAGCCAACTTGGTCATGTGACTAGTCACATGACGCACTGTGTAGTCACAGCGGAAGAGGAGGAAGTCTCTACCACCGGCTGCTACAGAACATTATGTATTTGCGGCGAAACTTCAGTGAAAACTGATCCGATCAATCGTTGATCAGATCGGTTTTTTACTTCCATTCTGCAGTGTGCACAGAGCCATACGGATCCGGTGAACCGGAGACCGGATTCGCTTGGCTCAAAAACGCAATGTGAACCGGGCCTTAGATCCGGGGACCAGAACGTATCCGTACCAACGGACGCATGTGAATGGATCCATAGGTTAACATTGTATCCTTTCACATCCATTCCATTTGTACAGTATACCCTCCAGTTCTGATCCGCAAAAAAAAACCCTATTGTGAGCCTGGGCCTAATACACAGGTCAGGACTAACAGCAACATTTCAAAAAAAGGACTGAAGTGGCTCTGAAGAGAAATCATGCCTTACTCCTCATTAGGTCCTTGGCATGACTATTACTCACAGCTTTGTCAGCACATACCTAGATTTCTCTCGATCAGAGAGTTGTCTGTAAGGGGCATACGCTGCTTTCTGATCTTCAGGTATCCACGCTTGTAGATGAGTTGTTTCACAGACTTCAAATTGGGGTATCTGCAGCAAAACATACAGAAAACAGGTTACAACTTACAACTACCACACAATTGGCTGAATGTGAACATTCTGCAGTGTTAAAACAGAACACAGTAGATTTTCAAACAAAAAAAAAAAAACAAAAAAAAAAAAAATCAAGAAATATCAACTGTTTATTTCTAACCACAGGCCACTGCCATTGACAGTTACTTGAACTGCACATCTTAACAACCTGCATTCCACTCTCCCCTGCAGTACCACTGCCATACAATTGTATTACCAGAATAATCTTAGATTAATTGCACAATCCCAAAATGAGGCATCCATACCATACTACACAAAAGAAAATTGGGAGGAATGGACTGCAGGCAAGAACTACTCAGGGATGTTTATACATGCAATGTGGGTTCAGTGTAAGGTACTGGCAGTGCATGTGGTATATATAGGCCAATTACTGCACCAAAATACATACTACTTGCATTGCATTTTTAGCAAAGTAGAAAATTCTATTCTACACAAAACAAACCTGGTTTTCTTGGGAGCTGTAAAAGCAAGGCCATTTAAACTTAAAAAGCTAATATAAAATCCTGCTCACAACTTTGCATGCAAATTGTATACAGCTTGGGATTAAAGTGGATCCGAGATGAACTTTTACTCATTGCATAATTGTGTTCCTTTCCTATTGTTTATAGGGCATTCCTCAAGGCAAATACTTTGCTTTAATAATTTAACTCCCTATAAACTAAATAAACCACGCCCACAGGTTTTCAGAGAGCCTTGGCAGTAGCAAGAGCTCATGGGACCTCAGTCTGGGCAGGAGGAGGAGTTACCAGCCATTGATTTCAGAGGCAGAGGGGGGGGGGGGGGGGGAATTAGGTTTTTTTTTCACAGGCTGAGTGCTCAAGATACAGATAAGCCTGCCTCTGTGTAATGTTTACAAACAACATGGCTGCTGTCATTGTATCACAGAAGAAATAATCATTTTCTATTAAAGCTGTGTGTAGCTAGATTTGCTGTGTAAACTATCTAAACTTTAGATAAGATATATAGACAAGTTATTTGTTAGTTAGTTTTTCATCTCGGATCCGCTTTAATCCAATAAAAAGTAAATTGCCAGGAAGTGCACCAGATTGCACTTCTAGAGTTGCAAAGTCTCCTGTCTCTGTGTACAGGCAGTTATGCATGACAAGGGGAATTACTGGAGCATTACTAGGCAGTGTACATTTTAGAGCGCGCACTTACATGTACTTATTGATTTTACTGTCACTCAATGTCTGTGCATTCAAGCCTTTGACGTCACATTTCTATCACTCCAGGTTTCCTTTAACCTCCCTGGCGGTACCCACGCGCCCCCCCCCCCCCCCCAGTCCCCTTGCGCAGCCTGGCCAATCACTGCCAGGCAGCGCTAAGGGGTTGATCGGGACTCCCTCCGACGCCATCCCGATCGGAAGCCAAACAGGAAATCCCGTTCTGAACGGGATTCCGTTTGCTCTGATCGCCGGAGGCAATTGGAAGGAGAGGGGGGGATGCCGCTGCACAGCGGCTATCATGTAGCTAGCGCTAGCCTAGCTACACGATTAAAAAAAAAAAAAAAAAATGTTAAGTGCTGCTCTGGCCCCTGGCGGTTTTAATAAAACCGCCAGGGAGTTTAAAGGACAACTGTAACGAAAGGTATATGGAGTCTGCCATATTTCCTTTTAAGCAATACTAGTTGCCTGGCTATCTTGCCGATTCTCTGCCTCTAATATCTTTAGCCATAGACCCTGAACAGGCATGCACAGCAGGTCAGATGTTTGACATTGTCAGCTCTGACAAGATTAGCCACATGCTTGATCTGGTGTTATTCAAAAACTACTGCAGCCAAATAGATCAGCAGGACTGCAAGGTAACTGATATTGTTTAAAAAGAAATATGGAGGCCACCATATCCTTCTCACGTCAGTTGTCCAAGCATATTTTAGAGTTAACCGCACTCTTCACAGACTCACTCACCCCCAAGCGATGTAGGGCTCCACCAATCTCAGCATGTTAATAGTTGCCTTGTTGAGTTTGACAAAAGTGCCGTTGAAGATCTGGCGCAGACGGAGGAGTTGCAGTACCTTGCGCACCTTTGGGCTGACTCCGTTAATACTGAAAGATAGACATTTTAACCACTTCAGCACCACAGGGTTTTTTGCTTAAAAACCAGAGCAATTTTCACATTTCAGCGCTCCTCCCATTCATTCACCAATAACTTTATTGCTACTCATCAGATGTAAATGATCTATATCTTGTTTTTTTTGCCACAAATTATGCTTTGTGAGGGTGATATTTGCTTTTAGTAATTATGCTATTATCTGTGCATTTTAAAGGGAAAAATGAGAAAAAAAAGAATACACTATTTCTCCATTTCCATGCACTATAGTTTTCAAATAAACAATGTTACCATAGGTAAAACCCACACATTGTATTTGCTAATTTGTCCTGGTTATCTCAACATTTAAATAATGTTCCTAGTACAATGTATGGCGATAATATATTAGTTTCTGGTTTGTGTTTTTTGTTTTCTCATTGTACTCTATCAGTAATTAAAAAGCCCTTATCTTCATGATTAACAGTAATACACTCTCATGGCATACATATTTTAAAAGCTAAGTCCCTAGGGTAACTGTGTATTCTCTTTTCAATGCTGTCACTTTTGTTTTTTTTTTACAAGTATTTATTTAGGGGTATAGAGTACATGTAAATAACAGTTTTATTGCTTTTCATTCAGTTTTCCGGTAAAAAAAAAATCACATGACTTATCCCTCAGTTGTCAAACACCACAAAATGTATTCTCTCACTTGTCACGGTTAAAATGATACCCTATATACATAATCAGATAGCTTATTGGGCATACAGCACACTGTTTACCACAAGTACGCCTATCTACTCCCCTGAGATTAAAGTAAAGTTTTGTGGGGAGTAGATAAGCGTAGCAAGGGAGGTAAAGTGGTTAAATAAGTACATAAGTGTCACATGACATCTACATACTTCTAAAGCAAGCAACTCAAAATTCATATGTACAGTGGAACCAAGCTATGGCTTCGCAATGGCATTTTTCCAGGCTCAATAGTTTGTTCAATAAAATAGCAAAAAGGTAAAGTATCTGCAGTGAAGAGAAAGAACAGTAATGCAACACGAGTTCAGTCCAACGCAGTAAACCCTTTTTCCACAGATGGCTGAAATACTTGTTTGTCAACAGTTCAGCCACCCGGCTCTGGCCACAAGCACCATACGGCTCCAATTACTAAATGGCAGCATTCAGTAACACTTGGCGTGGCAACCTCTGTACTCAGATGCAATTATATCGGGAGGAGAGAGGCCTGGTCCACCACCTGTGTCGAGAGATAGCAAGCATGCTGCTAATAGACGGGAGAAGCTACCAGTTTGTGAATTAACCACCTTCAACTAAACTCAAGGGCTGGTCAATGAGATGAAAAATCTTCCGAGCTCATACAGGATTATGCAGATTTGCTACAGCTTCTACATTTCCATGTTGTATATATTTACATAATCCTGTGTGAACTGGGAACATTTTGCATCTCATTGACTTTCCATACCAAATACTGCCATAGAGGCAAAGCACATGCATGCATTATGAGAACGAGGCGGTCCTATTCAAGTATACTGAATGAGCTACATTCTCCAAAGTGGCCATAAGCAGTGCAGAGGTGTGTACACAGCTAGCTGTGCAAACATTATCACCTTCTTGACTCAACCAGTTTACCCTTCCCAATACCTAACCCCAACATTACCCCCTCCTAACACCCAAATCTAACCACCCCCCTTTACTCTATACCTGCCTCTTAGCCTAGTGCAGTGATCTGCAAACTTGGATCTCCAGCTATTAATAAACTACAAGTCCCACAATGCATTTGGGCACTTATCCGTTAGCCGGGCGCATCCGGCAGGTGGCGACAAAACTCCACCAGAGTTACGTCTTCCCCTACTATCCATGGCGGCCTGGAGGGGGAATAGTAATTAGCGCCACCTGCCGGATGCGCCCGGCTAACGGATAAGTACCTGCATTTGCCTTTATGAATCATGACTGTGGCTGTCAGACTCCCGCAGTGCATTGTGGAACTTGTAGTTCCTCAACAGCTGGAATGCCAAGCTTGCAGATCACTGACCTAGTGGATTCTCCCCTTCCCTCATCTTCGCTGGGTGCTGGTCTTGAATATAAAGCCCAGCAATACACCCCCCGCCCAAATAAGAAGCAGAGGCTATATGTAGCTAAAGCTCTGCACCAATGACTGCCTTCAGTTCAAAACAAAGTTTTGGTTTGAAATTTTTCCTCAAGAATCGCTGACTATATGATATGATCAAAAACGTCAAGGAATGGCATGGGCCTACTTACCCTCTGATTCTAATAACGAAGGCCAGCTTGGGTTCAGCAGGTACATAGTAGTTTCCGGCTTTGCGGGCCATTCTAGCCATGCGTATTTCACGTCTTTGCATCTGCCGGTATTCCTTGTAATAGGACTCCGCTCGTTTATAAATAATCTTCCTTTTTGCTTTGCGGATCTTCAAAGATAAAAAAAATAAAATTGACTTTTACATTCTCCTTTAACTTTCTCATTAGCAGAAAACTTGCATGACATGAAGGGTACAAGAAGTGCAGAGCCCCAATATAAGAAAAAATAAACTCTGATCATTAATAGATTAGCCCACAATAGGTTTCAAACATAATTGTACAAAATGCACAATGTGTGAGTTGGATGTGTTGGTCCTGACATATAGTGAGATGGAAAAGTAAAAATGAAAGCAAAGCTGGCTGGTCGCCACAAGTTGGCGGCTACTGTGCATGTGCGGCCCCGAGCACAGTGATCGCGCTCCCACAGTGGGAGTGTGATCAGGGTGTGCATGGCAGCCGCCAACTAGTGGTGACCAGCCAGCTTTGCGAGTCTAATGGACGTCGTGGGCCCTGGAAGCTGTAGGGGGCTGCAAGAAGCTCCAGGTAAGTTAAACGGGTTTTTTTTCATTTCACTTTAAATTTCCTTTAATTGACCCTATACTAAAATTAACGTGACTATAGTAGGGATTAGATTTAGAGGTCCTCTGAGGGACAGTCAGTGACAAGACCTAATACTCTATTGCACTGCAGAAGATGCCAGTGCTACATAAAAACAGTAAACGTCAAGGGACATGGCCAAGAAGTTAATTTCAGAAGAGGGTCTGAAACAAAACAAAACAAAAAACACAGACCTTTTACTATCTAGTCCTCTTTAGCAGTATGAGCAAAGATGAATCGCCGCATCTGTGCGGCTGGACGATTTAACACACGCCCCTCTTGGAGGAGACAGTAGCTCTGTCTACTCGCGTCAATCTGCGCTGATCGCTGCCTCTCACCGCCACTCTCACTCTTCTTTCACTGAGAGGGACGGGGTGGTGGCGATCAGCACAGATTGACTGGATTGGAGGCAGAGCTAAAGCCCAAAGCTCTGCCTCCCCAGGGCAGCAAAATCCACGACCTGGAAAGTCGTGGATTTTTTGCCCCGGGATTTGGGGGTGTTAATATATCATTTTGCTGCGCGGATGCGGCGATTCATCTTTGCTCACACCGCTAAATAGGACTAGATAGTAAAAAAAAAAAAAAAAAAAAAGAGAATGTTATCCACTTCAGACTCTCTAAAATCAGAATTAGTCATACACTATATTAAAGTGACATGGTCAAGATCCGAGGACTAAGCTTACTATAGCCAGTGGTTTACTATATCAGAATTTAGCATATTGAGATTCTGCTGTGAGAATACATTTTCTTCTAGAAAGATAACCAAAGGAGGAGTCTAGAGATCTAGTCTGCAAAAAGTTACAATCTGCTACAGTGTTCTCCACAGCATTTTTTTCCGGCTGGGTGAAAGCAAAAGTAGCCGGGTGGCATGAAAAAGAAGCCGGGTGGGGCGCAATAACAGAATGCAGGGCCTGCGCTTCTCTGCACAATTCTGCTTACAGCAGAGGAGGAGGTGAGCCGATGACAGCCGGGTGCTCACCAAAACTAAAAGAGCCTGGGGAGAACACTGTGCTAACCAAATGTCATTGCACTGACTTTTTTCACTTTGGCAGACAATGTCAAAATTGGTAATTATAAAAAGGTGCATTCAATGCCCTGATTGCCTATTGCAGTCAGTGGTGATCCTCAGGAAAATGGCAAACAGTGCCTGACTCAAAAGTATGACCCACAATTAAAAGTGGCAAACTATCTTGGTGATCAAAGAGTCTAAAGCCGCATCTACACGGGTAGATGTGGCTCCGATCCTCCTCATCAATCGAGCCGCTGATTCGGCTCGATTGATAAGATCCGACAGGACGGATCTTGCATCCGCCGATTCCCTGCTCGCTCCCCGCGAGGGGACAATGGCAGGGAATCGAGCGGAAGATAAGCAGCGCCAGCGGGGAATCAAATCCGGCGAACACGCGGCGGGGACGTGGAAGATGCGATCCGGCGGCTAATCGAGCTGCATCTACGCGTGTAGATGCGGCTTAAAACTGGCCATACAGATTTCCACCCAATGTTCCAAAATGATTGCTTCCTTTCTGAAAGGAATATATTCAGATCACACACAGCTCATCGACCTTTACTAGATTCCAGAAAACCCATTGAAAATCAATCAAACCGCTGCGTTGTACTGTTTCAAGCAGTGCAATGCTATGGGCTGTCGCTCTACCGATGCTATTGCCCCGCCCCGTCAGCCTAGACTTTTCACCCTGTCCAACCAATTCATTCAGGGTGAATGGGCACCTTTACATGATTTCCACCAGAAAGTAGTGTTGCCTTATAAAAGTGGCAATTATTTAAGCTGATGAGCATTTATACAAAAGGGCCCTTTCTCACCTGCTGCGTTTTGATTTTTACAGAAGTGCCATCGCTGTCCTGCTGCATTTTTCTAGTATATGCCCTGCTATACAAACTATGAAAGCGCAGTAAAGATGTATAGCAATCGCACCACTTTGCAAATTTCTTGTGGTATTGCAACTCAAATTATTCTCCAGCTGGGGTTTTTTCCCTCTTGTAAGGAATCGGAAGCACACTGCCATCGTACCCGTACACCCAACGGATTGCAGGGAAATTGCAGTAGTAGGAAATATAAAGTTCTGAAGTCGTGTTTAATGGAAAAAGGCCCTAACTGCAGAAAGAAGAAAAAAAACTATTTTCTGGCATGTGCACACCACTTTATTGCTGCAGATGTCAGGAAGCTTGTATAATTGAACTAGGTTGCCATTAACAATACAACCCCCCAGGTGATTGATCGTCCATTTTAACAGTTATGATTGATCAGAAATAAACACTATGGCCAACAGATTAGATTGATAAAATTGATCAATTTCATAAATCTGATTGAATTGGATAACAGATTGTTTTCAATTGATTAGAACACCCGGGAGACTGTTGTATCATTAATGGCCACTTTAACAGTTAACTATAAAAAACTGTAATGTTAATATATTTGTTTTGTTTTCTTAACCCCAATAACTCCTGGTTGAAATGGGATCAAAATATTTAACAACAAAACCACTCACCCTTTTTTCAGTTATTATTTTCTTAGACCTTTTGGCCTTGGCTGCCGCAAAGGCTTTTCGCCTTTTCAAAAGGCTTTCAGGCACGGATGGCAGCTTTTTCTCCCTGTAAAGAAAGATAAAAAACAGATAGAATAATGTGATAAACCACAAAACAAGGCAGCCAAGCTCATCAGCACGATCATTCTTATAATTCCTCTGCAACAAGTCCTGCCTCACTAACTACATGCCCAAAATACTTTCAGAGCAGCATCATAATCTATCTTAATGTTCACAATCTAATGCAGAAATGGAGCATTTGGGAAGACTTTTCACCACCAGGCCGCAGCAGCCGACTCGGTGTAACTCTGCAGCGGCCAGGCGCTCCCCGGCCCCCTACAAGGGAAATACCGGCTACACTACATCTTGCACTGTCTACCGGCGGCAAACACACAACCACCGGAGCCGGGAAGACAGGCTAGCAAGCTGATGACACCGGATTACAGAGACCCCATGTAATACTCACTCTGTCCCCGCCATGTTCACCACCGGAAAAGAGGGCAACGCGCATGCGCAGAATTCACTTAACCATGCGGCAGTTTGACGTCATTAAGGTGCGCGACAGTTTCTTGATGACGTTCCTTACCCAAGTGACCACAATTCCCTTGTCAGAAACAGCAGTTTAGTTTATAAGCTTGTTCGTGTGCACATCATATCAAAACATCCTTTTCGGCGCATACGCGGGTCTATCGAGCGGGTCGTCAGATTTTGCTGCTGTTACTTTAACCTGCGCTGTTTCGCAGCGTTTATTTTGAGCATTTACCGACGCAATTTCTGACATACAACTGTTTGTTCCTTCCTGTCCCTGCTTTCCTTTCTGCACTAAGGTTTTCCAATGTGTAGTTACATCGGTGCCACCACAGCCTCATCCTGCTGTGCTGCTCATCCTGCTGACTGTCTCAGGCTGCTACTTTTCTTTCTGCACTGACTGCCTCTCACTGTCCGGAGTTCCAACAAAGTAGCATTCATTGACTAAACAGCATACATGTATGCTAGTATGACCCAAGCTGTCACTAATCTCACACAAGACCCCCCTTCTGGTTGGCAACGAATAATACCCCCCCCCCCCCCCCCCGACTCCAATGAATGCCTATGGGAAAATCTACATCAGAAAAATCGCGTTTAGTGGAAACGGGCCCATAGCCATTCATTGGAGTCAGTTTTTCTGCATCCAATCTGCGTGTAGTGGAAGCAGGCCCTAAATGAATGAGGTTGCAGCACAAGCAGAAGATGTATGCTATCCAGTGGCGTAGCAATAGGGTTGCAGAGGTTGCGACTGCATCAGGGCCCCATGGGGCCCTCCTTAAAACAGTATTAGTTCTCTAGTGCTGGTAATAATCACTGCTATAGATGCTCTAAATACTTGTAATCATTAACAAGCTGTTCCCCATCTCGTTCTTGCACCTCTGACACTGTGGTTGTCCTTGGCAGGTTTTGCTGCGCCGTATCAATTGTTATGTATAGAGTGCTTGGGGGGGCCCCATGTAAAACTTGCACCGGGGCCCATAGCTCCTTTGCTACGCCACTGATGCTATCTTTGTGGGTATGCTATGCTAGAAAGTGGGAACACCGGCTAGGATATGGGTAGTCACTGCAGAGAAAGAAGAAGCATAAGGCCTCCTTTCCACGAACTGTTGAACTGTGTGCTCAGCAAGCAGTTACCAGGCAGCAGTCAGCAGTTACCAGGCAGCAACAAGCAGTTACCAAGCAGTTGTGGGCGTTTGAGAGGCATTTCACTGCCTGTAAACAGTTCGTGGAAAAGAGGCCTTAGGCCTGGAACCCACTGAAATCAGCAAACGCAAAACGCAACCGCTAGCAATTTGTCTGAGCGGTTTGCAAGCGGATTCATGCGCGTTTTTGGTTGTGTTTTGCAACATTGTATTTTTTTGCCCAGCAGGTGCGTAGCGTTTTGCGTTTTTATCCTGATTGGTCCTGTGAATTATTTTTCATTTTGTTACAGTGTGCTGAACCGCAAAACGCTAGCAAAACCGCTCAGTTTAGGTTTTGCTGAGCGTTTCTGCTAGCGTTTCAATACTTTACTTTGAAGCGCTAACGCTCTCAAAATGCTGCAGGTCCTGCGTTTGCGTTTCTGGGAAACGCAAACGCTCCTGTGGAAGTTGCCCCATCCATTAACATTAGCCCAGCGTTTTGGCAAACTGCTAGCGTATCGCAGTGCTGCCAAAACGCTGCCAAAAGCGCTCCTGTGGGTTCCAGCCCTAAATTAGGAGAGTGAGAGGTCACATGGCTGGCGATGACCTAATCTCACCATGAAGAGATTGTGTTATGCACCTAGTAAAGCAGGCATACGATCATGGTGCTTTTCCATTCTGACTGATAATAGAGGAGGTCAGGCACATACACACAACACTGCTTCAATGTATGCTTATGACTTTATGTACAGGATCTTCTCAAAAAATTAGCATATTGTGATAAAGTTCATTATTTTCTGTAATGTGCTGATAAACTTTAGACTTTCATATATTTTAGATTCATTACACACAACTGAAGTAGTTCAAAGCCTTTTATTATTATAGTATTGATGATTTTGGCATACAGATCATGAAAACCCAAAATTCCTATCTCAAAAAATTAGCATATCACGAAAAGGTTCTCTAAACGAGCTATTAACCTAATCATCTGAATCAACTAATTAACTCTAAACACCTGCCAAAGATTTCTAAAGGCTTTTAAAACTCCCAGCCTGGTTCATTACTCAAAACTGCAATCATGGGTAAGACTGCCGACCTGACTGCTGTCCAGAAGGCCATCATTGACACCCTCAAGCAAGAGGGTAAGACACAGAAAGAAATTTCTGAACGAATAGGCTGTTCCCAGAGTGCTGTATCAAGGCACCTCAGTGGGAAGTCTGTGGGAAGGAAAAAGTGTGGCAGAAAACGCTGCACAACGAGAAGAGGTGACCGGACCCTGAGGAAGATTGGGGAGAAGGACCGATTCCAGACCTTGGGGGACCTGCGAAAGCAGTGGACTGAGTCTGGAGTTGAAACATCCAGAGCCACCGTGTACAGGTGTGTGCAGGAAATGGGCTACAGGTGCCACATTCCCCAGATCAAGCCACTTTTGAACCAGAAACAGCAGCAGAAGCGCCTGACCTGGGCTACAGAGGAGTAGCACTGGACTGTTGCTCAGTGGTCCAAAGTACTTTTTTCGGATGAAAGCAACATTTGCACGTCATTCGGTAATCAAGATGCCAGAGTCTGGAGGAAGACTGGGGAGAGGGAAATGCCAAAATGCCTGAAGTCCAGTGTCAAGTACAGGTCAGGCGCTTCTGCCGCTGTTTCTGGTTCAAAAGTGGCTTTACCTGGGGAATGCGGCACCTGTAGCCCATTTCCTGTACATGCCTGTACACGGTGGCTTTGGGTGTTTCTACTCCAGACTCAGTCCACTGCTTCCACAGGTCCCCCAAGGTCTGGAATCGGTCCATCTCTCCAATCTTCCTCAGGGTCCGGTCACCTCTTCTCGTTGTGCAGCGTTTTCTGCCACACCTTTTCCTTCCCACAGACTTCCCACTGAGGTGCCTTGATACAGCACTCTGGGAACAGCCTATTCGTTCAGAAATTTCTTTCTGTGTCTTACCCTCTTGCTTGAGGGTGTCAATGATGGCCTTCTGGACAGCAGTCAGGTTAACAGTCTTACCCATGATTGCGGTTTTGAGTAATGAACCAGGCTGGGAGTTTTTAAAAGCCTCAGGAATCTTTTGCAGGTGTTTAGAGTTAATTAGTTGATTCAGGTGATTAGATTAATAGCTCGTTTAGAGAATCTTTTCATTATATGCTAATTTTTTGAGATAGGAATTTTGGGTTTTCATGAGCTGTATGCCAAAATCATCAATATTAAAACAATAAAAGGCTTTGAACTACTTCAGTTGTGTGTAATGAATCTAAAATATATGAAAGTCTAAAGTTTATAAGTACATTACAGAAAATAATGAACTTTATCACGGTATGCTAATTTTTTGAGAAGATCCTGTATGCTGCACATAGAACATATATGTAATGGTATATGTACCGTCCAGAGCTGGGACAAGGTCCTTAAACACCCAAGGCTGAGACACCAAAGTGCGCCCCCCCATCCCTCCCCCCCAGCCGTCACACACTGATTGCTACTAGACTAAGAGGTGCCCCAGGGCTCCCAACCTCCCTAATACCTTAATCTCTAGTTATCTGACTTGCAGTCACTGCCATGTATCCCCTTTTCCTATTTCTTTCTGCTTCAAACACAATTGAGAATGACAACTGAATGAATTGTGCGCCCCCTCCTACACTGCACCCTGAGGCTGGAGCCTCTCCAGCCTCTGCCTTGGCCCGGCCCTGGTACCGTCCATACCTTCCAATGTTCTAGAATGGATGAGACAGACACCTTGCACAATCCTAAGGGACAGTTCACACGTGCTTCTTCTTGGCGTCTCGTCTAAATGCTTTTTTCTGCGCTCGGAGAAAAGCATTTAATACTTTTGGCGGCGTGCAGCATTTATTATGGCCACAGGATGACATGATAAAGCGATACTGGAAGCTACATGTTGTTTCCAGGATTGCCTAGGCAGCAGGCAGACGATGTGAAAAATAGGGGTAAAAATGTGGCGTTAGCGGTACCGGTGCTGTCCATTCATTTGGCAGTCCAGCCCGAGAAACATCAGTGTTAATGTTTATTTAGGCAAAGCTGACCCACAATCGGTGGCGTCACTAGGGGGGTGTGGACCGCACCAGGCATTGCCAGCAGAGGGGATGATACCAAGCTCCAAACTAAGGGATAGTGGTGTAAGGCTATGTAACTATAGACCAGGCTAGAGCTGATAGAGTTCAGAGGCCACCTGGGCCATGTGATGATCACCTTAACATCCCCCCGTTCATCACTTAGCAAAGGTGTCCCACCCACCTACCCCCAATATCAAGTGTGTCCAGCATGGTACGCCTCACAACCACCCCATATGGCAAGCATGACCGGAACCACCCATCCCCACCCACTATAGCAAGTCAATGACTGTTACACTTGCGGTCATCAACTTTGTCCAGAGTGCATGCGGTTCGTTGGGACCCAACACACTACAGGATCCCAGTGTCCTGCATGAAGTGCTTTATTGCATAATATGTGCATTAATAGAGGCAGTAAAGCATACTTTTCATTGACTGTATGCTTCACTGTATGCAACCTAAATGTCGCAGTACCAACAACTCTGAATGTGGACTTTCACACATGTACATTATACCATGGTGTCATTTTACTGCTGCATATATTAGACTGTAGCTATATCATAATTGTTACATTTAAAAAACAGGTACATCGAGCTTACTAAACTGCTATAACTGGATAGACGCTATGAGTTAACACGAATAGCTGCACAAGTAATTGGCTGAACCGTATGTCTTAATTGCTAACATAAGATACGCCCTACAGTTGTATTGACCAATACGATATCTGTATCTGTTATGCTTCATAATGGAATGTATTTCTTACTTGGTCTAATGTCTTATAGTTTTTAGACGTTTTTATTTACTTAGCAATAAGTTCAGTTGCAGACAGGGTTGCCACCTCATCCCTTTAAAGCGGAACTGAATATATATATATATATCAGTTTCACTTACCTGGGGCTTCTTCCAGCCCCTTGCGGCCTTCCTGTCCAATGCCGGTCCTCTACGATCCTCCGTTCTCCCGCCACCAGCAACTTTCGGTATCGCCGACGCGGCAACTGCGCTTGTACGCCCTGGGCCACATGTATCTTTCTCCGCTATTAGCACAGGACACATGGCTGCTCCCGTCGACTTGTAAGTCGACAGTAGGATAGTACCAAAAACAGCTGGTGGCGGAAGAACAGAGACTCGTGGAGGACCGGAATAGGAAGGCTGCAAGGGGCTTGCAGAAGCCACAGGTAAGTGAGACTGTTTGTTTGTTTGCTTTTATATTCAGTTCTGCTTTAAATACCGGCTCATGTGAATTATAAAGTACATGCCTTGTGGCTAGTTAGATGCCGTTTAGGCACTGATTATGTGTGAGTAGCCCCAGAACCTGTATTACTTGGATATGTCGGTATTTAAAGGGATGAGATGACAACCCTGGTTGCAGATATCATACATTTTTATGAAACATCAGTTACAAGTATTTACCTTTAACTAGCATAATAAGGACCAATGTATTTTGAAGGCATATTTACGCTTCACTGAAGCTATTTGATAACATTGCTGGTTTCAGGACAAATCATCAGATTGATTTGAAATCAAGTAATTACTGAGCAAATAAAGGATTCAAAGCTTTTTACTTCTCCCCTGGATACAGCTGAAATTGTTCTGCATTGTTTACTCAGCTTAGTACAGCTGGAGACAATCTGATAACTCTGGTACTGCAATGGTAATCTTATCAAGTAGCTTGCACAGACCTGACTCAAGTCGGCTGACACAGCTAATAACGACTGCCACAGCCAATAATCAAGTATGTGCACGGAGGCACCTGATCCACGACATGCAAACGATTCGCCTGGCTGCAACCAACTTCATTGTTCGCTCCACTCCCCTGTCCGCCACGGGATGTTATGCACGCGCCACTCCGTTGTCTCTCTGCCCCCCACATAGCCTACTCCTCTCCCCATCCTGCACCTTCCGTGTCCTTACCCCTCCCCCGTCTCTTTACCTCCTTTGAGGCCCATGTTATCCGCCTCTATCATCCCCTCCCAGCCATTATTGCAGTCCTATACCGCCCCCCCTCCAGTACAATATCGCACTTCCTAGAAAACCTTGCCTCCTGGCTCCCACACATCCTGTCCTCCGACCTCCCAACAATCATCCTCGGAGACTTTAACATTCCAATTGATGAGCCTACCACCTCTGCTGCCACTCAGCTTCTCTCACTCACCAACTCCCTTGGCCTCACTCAGCATACTAATGCCACAACCCACAGTGCTGGTAATACTTTGGACCTAATTTTCTCCAAAGCCATCGCACTTACCAACCTGGACATTACACCATTCCCCATCTCCGACCACCACCTCATCACCTTCACCCTCACTCCATCCAGCACCCCCTGTCTCCCTCCCCAAACTGGACGTTGGCAGAGAGATCTACGCAACCTTGACCCTAATGTACTAGCCACACCCCTCCACTCTCTCTCCTCCTCCCTCCCCAGCCTAACCTGCCCCAACGAAGCAGCAGCTCAATACAACAGTAACCTCTCCGCAGCCTTAGACCATGCGGCTCCCCTGACCTTTCGTACCAACAGTCGCCCCAACCCCCAACCTTGGCACACTGCCCTCACAAAAAAACTACAAAATGAGACACGAGCTGCAGAACGCAAATGGAGGAAATCCCGCCACAACAATGATTTCCTGGGATACAAGACCAAGTTGCAGACGTACCATACTGCCCTCGCTGATAGTAAACAGATATACTTCACTCACTTGATCGCTACCCAAGCCTCCAACCCACGTCATCTTTTTGCCACCTTCAATGCCCTACTTAACCCCACACCTCCCCCCCCAACCTCCACCCTCTCAGCCACTGACCTATCAAACTACTTTATCAACAAAATTACAACAATCCGGAGGGATATTTCTCTCCTCCACTCTATCGCCCCCGCCTCCCCACCACATCCGACTCCTGCCTCTTTCTCCTCCCTTACCTCCTTCAATCCTGTCACGGTGGAGGAAGTCAACCAGCTGCTGGCAACTTCACCTGCCACTTCCTGCCCCCTAGATCCGGTCCCATCTGATTCTCTGCGCCCACATTTTTCTGATCTGGCCCCTGTCCTCACCCATCTGTTCAACCTCTCCTTCTCCACCGGCATCTTCCCCTCCATATTCAAACAGGCCACTGTGCTTCCCCTGCTAAAGAAATCTTCACTTGACCCTGCTCTGCCATCCAACTACCGCCCAATCTCTCTCCTCCCTTTTGCCTCAAAAATTCTTGAACGCCTGGCCCAACAACGCCTGACCAACTTCCTTAACTCCAACTCCCTTCTTGATCCCCTGCAGTCTGGTTTTCGCACAGCCCATTCTACAGAAACAGCCCTCACCAAAGTGGTAAACGACCTTGCCCTTGCCAAAGCCGAAGGTAAATACTCCATCCTGCTCCTCCTGGACCTCTCCTCGGCATTTGACACTGTCGACCACTCCCTCCTCCTCCACTCCCTGCAGCTAATGGGCATTCAGGACCTAGCCTTAGCCTGGATCTCCTCCTACCTCTCCAACCGCTCCTTCACAACATTTTTCAATGGCTCCTCTACCGCTCCTACACCCCTCTCAGTTGGTGTTCCTCAAGGTTCCGTCCTAGGACCACTCCTGTTCTCACTCTATACTGCCTCAATTGGTAAAATCATCTCCTCCATGGGTTTCAATTATCACCTGTATGCCGACGACACCCAGATATATCTCCACACCCCAGATCTCTCCTCCTCTACCATGGACAAAGTCTCTGCCTGCCTCACATCCATTTCCTCCTGGATGGCTGCCAGGTACCTGAAGCTTAATTTGGACAAGACTGAGCTTCTAATATTCCCACCCCGCACAGCTGCACCCCTCCCAGATCTGCACGTCACTATTGAAAATACTACTATCCACCCTACCTCCCAAGCCCGCTGTCTAGGCGTTACTCTGGACTCTGAACTTTCCTTTACAGCCCACATCCAAGGTATTGTCAGATCCTGCAACTTCCACCTCCGCAACATCTCCAAGATCCGCTCCTACCTGTCACTTGACACCACTAAACTCCTTATCCATGCCCTTGTCATCTCCCGCCTAGACTACTGCAATTCTCTTTTATCTGGCCTCCCCTCTAACCGTACTGACCCACTTAAATTGGTAATGAATGCGGCAGCCAGACTGATACATTCTTCTCACCGCAGTGCCTCTACAACTCCGCTCTGTAAAGCACTACACTGGCTCCCCATCAGCTTTAGGATCAATTTCAAAATCCTGTGCTTGGCCTACAAATCAGTGCACAAGACCTGCCCGACCTACATCTCTGATCTGGTCCACAGGCACATACCAGCCCGCCCCCTCCGATCCTCCAATAACCTGCGCCTAGTCGCACCACGCATAACTCAGTCACACGCACGATTGCAGGACTTCACCAGGGCTGCCCCTACTCTCTGGAACTCTCTCCCACCAGCCGTCAGACTCGCCCCCACCTTTAATACCTTCAAACAAGCTCTCAAGACTCACCTCTTCACGCTCGCATACCCCCCTACACCAGTATCATAATATGTTCTGTTAGACCCCCTCTCAAAAGACGCACCTATTGTCTCCACCCCACCCTTTAGATTGTAAGCCTCTGGCAGGGCCCTCCTCCCTAATGTATCCATCTTGATTATGCAATCTTACTCACAACCACCCTTCTTGTAGACTCGAACAGTCTCTATCTTGACCTATGACACTGTATTGTTATCAAATCATTTGCATGATCTTGTTTTGTTGTGAGTTTCCGTATGTTCTACCTGTATGTTAACCCAGTTATCTATTGTGCAGCGCTGCGTAATATGTTGGCGCTTTATAAATACAATTAATAATAATAATAGCAATACTGCTGGTCATCAGCTACATAGCTGACATGCGTCTTTACAGCTGAGCCAGCGATGTATGTTGCTCAAGGGGATCGGTTTTCTGATCCCCAACAATACAATACCAGCAGTTTGCTGTGTATGTATGCACCCTAACGTCTCGTCTCCAGGTGCGCGATTTTAGCCGTGTTCTTGGCAACGCGGGGAGATGCGATCCACAGGGACATCAGAAAGTGCAAAGACTGCACTTTCTGATTTTTCCATCCATGCATTGCTATTCACCGCAGAATTACAACGCATGGTTGCCTGCATTTCTGGAATGCCATCCCGTTCATTACAGTGCGGGCAATGCAGTGCCGTGCGTCGCGGAGACCACCTGTGTGGCCTGTACTGTGGAGAGTGAAATATTTGACTATTAACTGTCCCAGTAACTTGTAAACCTATAATGTGTTTTAGTTATCAGTTTGATGCTGGGAATACACAATAAGATTTACTGTCCAATCCTTTTTTCCGATCGATTTTCTTATCTTTTCTTATCCATTTCCATTCCCTTCTATGAGAAATCAATCAGAAAAATGATCGAAAATCAGATCGGACCTGTCGGAAATTATCTATCAAACCATCTATCTGCCAAAAGAAACTTGAGGCGTATTCCTAGCATTAGACAATACCTGTACAATTTCCCCCTGCAACCGGATTCAAAGTAAACATAAATTGTATGTATTTGTGCTGCTGGATGGCCTGGTTAGATGGCGTTTTGAACTGCTCATGTATCTGCACTCCCCACTATTGTCTAGTTTATACTATGTACAGCACAACATTACAAGAAATACAATCACTGAAAATAATAACAATGCTGAGTTAAAGAGACTCTGAAGTCTCCTGAAAATGAGGTTTTTACTTTGAAAAACTTAATTAACATTATTGCCCCTCTTAAAACGCGGCAGAACCGCTGCTGAAAACACCCTCAATCACCCCAAACTCACCCATTACTCGACAGGCAAAATCCATGACTTTCTTGGTCATGGATTTTGCTGCCTCCTCTATGCGCATCAATCAGCGCGTATCTCCGCCTCTCCTCCGCCCCTCTCAGTGAAGGAAGATTGAGAGGGGCGGGGGAGAGGCGGTGATCCACGCTGATTGACGCACATAGAGGCAGAGCTGCGCTGCCTCTACGCGGAAGGAGCCCGCGAAGTACCCCTGAGAGTTTGGGGCGAATTAGGGTGTTTTCAGGTTCTGCAGCGGTTTAAGAGGGGCAATAATGTTAATGAGGTTTTTAAAGTAAAAACCTCATTTTCGGGAGACTTCAAAGCAGTGGCGTAGCTAAGGAGCTGTGGGCCCCGGTGCAAGTTTTACATGGGGCCCCCCCAAGCACTCTATACATAACAATTGATATGGGGCACCAAAACCTACCAAGGACAACCACAGTGTCAGAGTTGCAAGAAGGAGATGGGGAACAGTGTGTTAGTGATTACTACTATTCAAAGCATCTATAGAAGTGAATATTACCAGCACAGGACCAACAGAGAGCTAATACTGTGATGGAGGGTGGACTCTTCGGGGCCCCTCTGGCCCAAGGGCCCCAATGCGGTCGCTACCTCTGCACCCCCTATTGCTACGCCCCTGCTTCAAAGTCTCTTTAAGTATACAATGTGAATTGTTTATTCAACACTGCAACTTAATACTGTTGTACACTTATATAGCCACTAGAGGGTGTACAGAGGTTTGTTTACTGAATGTGTTTGAGATGGTTGAATTCGATGACCTAACTCACAAATGTTCATTAACTTAGGAAAGGAAAGCAAGTTAAGTTGGCTGTACACACATCCTAATTGTGATCTATACATTTTTTGGGGGATTGGACTGAACAGTAAATTTTTAATCAAAGGAATGCTGTAGGGGGGAGCGGCAGTTGATTGAGTAGCAGTAAATAGAGAAATATCAGAGAAGCCCCCATGAGGAGATGCACTACTCAAAAATCTAACAGATCTGTCAGATTTTCACGACCTACTGTAAAAACATTTATAGTGCATTTATAGTGCATTTTACTCTAGGAGAAATGTACATTTATATGATTGTATTTTACAATTTGTTTGCAGTTATTATTATTATTATTATTATTATTATTATTATTTATTGTATTTATAAAGCGCCAACATATTACACAGCGCTGAACATTAATTTAGGTTACAGACAATATTTAGGGGTGACATACAGCAATATGACAATACAGGAATACAAGAAAACCAGATCACACAGCACAGTATTAGTACAAGGTAATGCTTAGTCACTGGATGAAGCATGGAGATTAGGCAAGTTAGGTTCACTCAAATGCATGGCATGGGTTCACAGTAATGGAGGTGCCAGATCAGGTAGGACACAAAAGGAGGAGGACCCTGCCCAAAGGCTTACAATCTAGAGGGAGAGGTAAGGACACGAATGGTAGGGGACCAGAGTTCAGCTGTAGGTTTAGAGCACTTGTGAGGGGTAGTAGGCCAGAGTGAAAAGGTGAGTTTTGAGGGCTTTCTTGAAGATGTTGAAGGAGGGGGCTGCCCTAATGGGTGGAGGTAGGGAGTTCCATAGTGTTGGAGCAGCTCTTGAGAAGTCCTGGAGGCGTGCATGGGACTGGGTGATGCGGGGGGTGGTTAGGCGAAGTTCATTGGAAGAGCGGAGTGAGCGGCTAGGTGTGTACCTCTGAGTAAGATCGGAAATGTAGGTTGGACAGGTTTTGTGGACAGATTTGTAGGTCAGACACAGTATCTTGAATCTGATTCTGGACTGGATAGGAAGCCAGTGGAGGGATTCTAGGAGGGGATCTGCCGTGGTGGAGCGATGGGAGCAGTGGATAATTCTGGCTGCCGCATTCATGATGGACTGCAGTGGGGCTGTTCGGGTCATAGGGAGACCAGACAGCAGGGCATTGCAGTAGTCAAGGCGGGAAATTATGATGGCATGGATGAGGAGTTTGGTGGTGGCAGAGGTCAGGAAAGGGCGAATCTTACAGATGTTACGAAGGTGGAAGTTGCAGGACTTTGTGAGGTTTTGGATGTGGGAAGTGAAGGAGAGTGTGGAGTCCAGGGTGACACCCAGACAGCGGGCTTGAGAGGTAGGGCGAATGGTAGTGTGGTTAACAGTGACATGCACATCTGGGAGGTTCGTGGATGGCCGGGGTGGGAAGATCATAAATTCCGTTTTGTCTAGATTTAGTTTCAGGAACCTAGCAGACATCCAGGAGGAGATGGCGGATAGGCAGTTGTTCTTTAACATCAGTACAGTTTTATTCAGCATTTGCTTTAAATTAATTTGATGTATTTGTTCTTTTACATATTTCAGGCTATATGCTTAAAGGACTTCTGAGGCCACAAAATAAATGTAGTTTTACTTACCTGGCACTACTTCCAGCCCCTAGAAGCAGGGCTGGTTCTCTCATGAAGCAAGGTGAAACATTTGCATCAGTCTCAGAGATTACAGGGGCAGCATGTTTGTACTGTGTGTTTACATGAACAGCATGCAGTAAGAGTAGGAGGAGAAGCAAGAGGAGGAGAGGTGAAGAGGTCATCATTGGGGAAAAGCAGCTTGTTGTGCTGTGTGAGGAGTCTGACACAGTGAATGAGGAGGGGGGGAGGCAGGAGAGAAGCAGTGTTTCATTTGACACACACAGCAGAAGGGAGGAAGTGGCACTGCTGTCCTGACTGAGGAGGAATGGAGGACCGACTGGCTGTGGGTGAGCAGTTTATTTGTCACAACCAGCATGCTATTTTGTTGAGTGGCAGTATGTCACGTGATAACATTAAATGAAGCAGAGTAAATTGTGTGCTGCTGTGCAATAATTCCAAAAAGGAGGGGGGGGGGGCATCCTCACAAGTTTGCCTCAGGCAGAAAAAAAGACTAAAACCGGCCCTGCCTAGAAGTCATTTCTGTGCCTTGCTGCAGCTCCGGTCCTCTCCAGGGTCCCACAGGCAGCCTCTAATGGCTCATACACACAGGGTACGGCTGTCGCCGCAAACACGTGGTTTGCGCGTGTTGCGGCGACAGGTCGCCCAGGTGTATGACGCGCGCGCCCCGAACCGTCGTTACTCTGAGCTGTCGCCAGGTGATTGACTTGTTCAATCGCCGGCAACAGCTGTCACCGCAACTGTCGCTAGTCTACCGTGTGTATGCGGACTAGCGACAGCAACTCCATACACAATGTATGGAGCTTCCGGCGGGGGGAGGAACCTTCGGTGACAGCTTCCGCTGCGTCTCTGCCTTTGGGCAGATACGTGTATACAGCTGTCGCACGGGCGGAGCTGTTGCCAGGCTGTCGCGCGCGCGTCCCCTATGCGCTAGCGACTAACCACAAAGGTCCCCCGTGTGTATGTAGCTTAAGAATCGCTGACCCCCGATGCACGGGCATGCATCCACGTCACTGAAGTCACACTGCATCTGCGCAGTACGCTACAGATGATGTGGGCGCGTTCAGGCACTCACACGTGCATGCACAGAAGACGCCAATAAACAATAACGGAAAATTGTATACTTACCTATCGGTAATTTTCCTTTCCTGATGCATCCATGGCAGCACATTGGGTAGTGACTTCGCTCCCACTACCCCATAGGACCAGTAGATATTTAAATGAGTTTGAGAGGAGGCGCCCGCTGTCTTTGTAACTATCAACTCACCGAATAATCGGGTGGGATCCATGTGCTGCCATGGATGCATCAGGAAAGGAAAATTACCGATAGGTAAGTATACAATTTTCCGTTTTCCTTATGCCTCCATGGCAGCACATTGTGATCTAACTATTGAAAAATAAAAGGGCGGGAGACATATTTAAATGCTGAAACACACAGAAAATTTATTCTTAAGGAAAAAGTTCATAATGTAGCCATAGAAGAGGAGATTACAGCTCTCCCGAACTCTACAGATGTAGTAGAAGAGACATCAACTTTATAATGCGATATAAAGGTATTAATTGTGGACCAATTTGCCGCCTGGCAAATTTTTGACACCGAAACGTTGGAATAGGCCGCCCACGAAGAAGAGACACTTCTTGTTGAGTGCGCCCTGACATCCTGAGGCGGCAGCATGTTGATAGCCCTGTAGGAAGCTTGAATCCCCCTCACTAGCCAGGAGGCTATTGTTCTGGACGAGGCAGACTGTCCTTTCCTATATCCTGCTGGCACCACGAATAGATGATCCGATATCCGGAACGGTTCTGTTGCCGTTAGGTATGCTTTTAGTGCTCTGGCCACGTCCAGAGTGTGAATGGCAGAGTTTCCATCTTCCTTAAACACCGGGAGAGATAATTCTTGGTTTAGGTGATAGGAATTTGCCACCTTTGGCAGGAAATGTTCTATTGGTCTCAGTTGCACTCTGTGATGGTAGAAGACCAGATATGGTTCTCTGCAGCTTAAAGCACCCAGTTCAGAGACTCTACGAGCCGAGGTAATGGCTACCAGAAAGCAAGTTTTTAAAGTCAAATTCCACAATGAGCAAGAATCTAATGGCTCAAACGGGTCCCCTGTGAGGTAATTCAACACTAGAGGCAAATCCCACTGCGGATAAACCGCCTTCCTTGGAGGTCTGATCTTTATCACTGCCAACATGAATTGTTTGACTAATGGATGCAAGGCCCAACAATAGTCTGTTAAGGCTGATAATGCTGATATTTGCACTTTTATGGCGTTATAACTGAGCCCTTTATCCACTGCAGTCTGAAGGAAGGCTAAAACCTGTTGTGGTTCTGGGTGTAACGGATCGAAGGAGAAGTCTGTAGCGAATGCTGTAAATTTGTTCCAGATGTTGTGGTAGGACTTATTAGTAGATGGCCTTCTTGCTTGAAGCAGTGTATTGATTACTTGAGGGATACATCCCAACTTCTCTAATTTCCGCCTTTCAACCTCCATACCGTTAATTTCAGTTGGGCCGGATCGGGATGCAGAATTGGGCCTTGTGATAGCAGATTCTTCTTCAACGGAATGCGGATTGGTTTGGAGGTTGACATCCGTCGCAAGAGTGGATTCCACGGGCGGCGAGGCCATTCCGGAATGACTGCTAACAGTAGTACATCCTCTTGTTGAAGCCTCTTGAGGAGCTTGTAGATCATGAGTACAGTTGGGAAGACATACCCCACATGGAAGTTCCATTGTACAGTTAATGCATCCGCTGCTTCCGCTTTCGCAAAGGGGTATCTCGCAAAGAACCTCTTGCATTTCGCATTCCTGCTAGATGCCATCAAGTCCATCTCCGGAGTTTCCCATAGGGAACATATCCACGAGAATGTCCTGTGGTCCAGGGACCATTCGTTGTTGTCCAACGATGTTCTGCTCAAGTAATCTGCTTTTAAGTTCTCTATTCCCGGAATATAGACTGCCTTCAGTGATGTTAAATTCTCTTCTGCCACTTGAAAGATTTGATTTGCAATGTTCATTAGAGCTACACTGCGTGTTCCGCCTTGTCTCTGAATATATGACACCGCTGTTGTGTTGTCTATACGTATCAGACAATTCCTGTGAGCAATATGGCTGATGAAACTCCGTAGAGCCAGAAGTACTGCCAAGAGTTCCAGGTGATTTGAGGACTGTGTTCTCAATTCTCTGTTCCATGTCCCCTGGGACATTAGATCCCCGCAGGTGGCCCCCCTACCTCTCTTGCTGGCATCTGTGGTGATTATCATCGAGGGGTCCGGAGAGATTTGTACCTGGCCATGTAGGTTCCTGTTCGATGTCCACCAGAAGAGGCTGCTTCTCATCTTGTTGGACACTATGATGCTTTGTTCCAGATTTTCTCTGTCCCACTGCTGGAGGAACCCTTCTTGGAAGGCCCGTATGTGCCAGTGTGCCCATGGCAGCATAGGAATGGTCGACATGAGTGTGCCCAGTAGTCTGAGGCAATTTCTTGCTGAGCATTGTGAGGTTTTCATCATAACCTGGACCTTTTCTCTGATTGCTGGAATCTTCTCCTCTGGAATTGATATTGAGTTTATTGTGGTCTGAAACCGTGCACCTAGGAAGACTAAGTCCTGTGTCAGATCTAGCTGGCTTTTTCATTGGTTGATCAGCCAACCGAATTTCCTTAAAGTTTGTAGTAGGATCTGTCTGTGTCGCAGAATGGTTTCTCGATTGTCTGACAGGAGAAGGACATCGTCCAGGTAATGATAGACGCATAGTCCTCCAGTTCTTAGCATGGCTATCAGGGACACAAGTATTTTTGTGAAGGTTCTCGGCGCGGTGGAAATGCCGAAAGGGAGGCATCGGAACTGGAAGTGCTGATCGCCTATTACAAACCTTAGATATTTCTGCAATTCCAACTTTATTGGAATGTGAAGGTAGGCGTCTTGGAGGTCTACTGACAACATCCAGTCACCCTTCGAAACGGCTTGTATAATCGATTGGAGTGACTCCATCTTGAAAGTGTCTATCTCGATGAACTGATTCAGCCTCTTCAGGTCCAACACAGGACGCCATTTCCCCGTTTTCTTTTGGACGGGAAACAGAGGGGAGTAAAACCCCTCTCCTTTTTGTTGTGAAGGTACCCGTGATATGGCCTGTTTCTCTACCAACTCGTCCACATAGGAGTATAAGATGTTTCTTTTGTCGCTGCTCATTGGAATTCTGGTCGGAATAAAGGTGTTCGGAGGAGTCCTTTTGAAGGTCCAAGAGTGGCCGATTGTTATGGTTTTGTTCACCCAGTGAGAATCTATCTCTGAAGCCCATATCCTGCTGAATGATTTTAGCCGAGCTCCTACCGGCACCTCTTGGACATATGGATTGTCAAAAAGACTTTTTTTGAGAAGAGCCTGGTGCGGCCGACTTCTGTTTATTAATTGCGTGTAGAGTGCTATGGGTACTTTTCCAGTTCTTCTTGAAATTTTTTCCCGGGCGATATGATCTGGTGTTCCTGTATCTATTTTGTTGTTGTGAGGTAGAGAAGTGTTGCTTCGCTGGTCGCTTGTCTTGAGGTAATAAACCTGACTTGCCGCCAGTCACCTTTGAGGTTGCCGCGTCCATTTTTTCCCCAAAAAGTGATTTACCGTCAAACGGTATTTTGCACCAGGCTAGTCTGCTGACCAGGACTTCAGCCATAAGGATCTCTTCGCAGTCACCGAGTACAGCATGGAGCGTGAAGCACATCTGACCACGTCAAACGCTGCCTCTCCTATGAAATCAGCTGAGAGTTTTAGATCTTCCAGGGCAGATATAATCGTGTTTTGATCCACTCCCGTTCTGACAGCTGTTTCTATGTTATCTGTCCATGCCCTTACGGCCTTGCCTACCGCTGCCAGTGCTACCGCTGGCTTACAGGCCCCTCCTGCCGCTAAGTAGGACTTCTTCAGGTCCAGGTCCGCTTTTCGTAGAAGTGCGTCTCTAAATGAAATGCAGTCGTCTAACGGAAGGGTTAACATGTTTAGCCAATCTAATTACTGAGGCGTCTGTTACTGGCGCATTATCCAAGGACTTTGACTCCTGTGAAGGCAGTGGGTACAGTTTGGACAATCTATTGTTCAATGGTGGTTTTTTCTCAATCTTTCGCCATTCCTACTTCATCACGTCTTCTATTTCCGCCATAAAGGGAAAGGTTTCTTTTGTTTTATTTAAATGGGTGTAATATCTTTTCTTCTCCTTCCGTTTTGAGGCAGATTGTTCCATTTCCTCATCCGACTCCCATTCTATGGCTTCCCTTACAGACTTTATGAAGGGTGGGACTAGGGCAAAATCGAAGCCACACTGTAACGAGTCTTCCATCATTGCTTCCGAAGAAGTTGAGGCCTGTGGCTGTTGGCTATCAGATTGCGTTGAGGGCAAGTTCGCAATATAAGATTGCATTGACTCTTGTACCGCTTTTTTAATTAGCTCCGAGACGTCCAGAGAGGACTGTTGCGGTTCTCCAGCCATCTGATTAAAGCAGGATGCACATACTAGCTTCCCTGACAACACTACATCCCCGCATGCCCAGCAGCCGTTGGCTCTGTGTGAGTAGCTCTCGGGTACATAGTTCCTCCTAGGTGATCTTTCTCGTCTGTGCGATGAGTAGTAATGATCGTAATCATTATAGTGATGTCTCCGCTGGGAACGTGATCTGCTTCTTGATTGACGTCTGTCAGATCTTGAGGAGCGGTAGCGTGGAGGTGAGGATTTCTTTGTCGCTTTCTTCCCTTCCGACTGAGGTTGGCGACGTTCTTGCGGGCTGTAGAAACAATAGTCATATGACTATTTTTTCTATGGCAAAATAAAACACCCCAAAAATAGCAAAATACTTACCATCTAATGGCACCTACCTATCAACATTTTGCTGATCTGTTAGAGGCGCAGCAGCAGTATCCGGAGGATCAGAAGTAAGGACAGGGCTGAAAATAATGATCTGAAGATTAGAGAAAGATCATATAGAGAGAAGAAATACAAAATAAAATACCAGCATCTTCCTACTCACCCCTCCACAGGAGGCATATCGGATTCCATATCCTCTGAAAGGGAGTGCTGAGAATGAGAAACAGCAGAAGAGGCAGGAACGTCAGAGCAAGAATCGTCCGACATGTTGGCCGCAGCCTCTGCTGCTCTGGCAGGCTTAAAATCCTATTTTCCCCGCGTTCCGGGCTCCCTGCTCCGCCCCCTCTAGCTGCGAGGCCGATGCCCAATCGCATTGCTTCCAGGAGAGGGGCGACCTGAACCAATTAGCTCACTCCAACTCCGCCCTCCCCCGGCCGTCACTGCACCGCCCAGCGAATAGGAGCATTGCTCCCTCTTACTCCACCAGACGCATGGCATGCGACCGGAAGTACGCATGCGGCCGTCATAGATGACGTCATGCGCTCCATCTCCTCTCCGCAGTGGAGCGCACGCCAGCCCGGCACGAGGCAGAGAGAGAAGGTGCACTCGGCATTAGATCCCCGCACCATGGAGAGCAGACAAGACAGACAGACAATGCGGATACTGCTGCAGGCACATGAATACTCCTTTAGAGTATTTAAGCAAGGTAACAGCTTTTTAGTCCCTTCCAGGTACACATTTAGTGTACATCCATGCTGCATACATAAACCCCCAGGATCAGCAGAACGGGGTGTCCCACAAAGACCTAATTTATAGGCCGTAAAAAGGGGACCTTCACACAAGTTGTCTTTGTGTGGTGACTGTAAGAGACAGTCGGTAGGTGCCTAAAAAATAGCAATGAAAAATGTTCTGAGCTGAGCCCAGAGCTGTATCCTATGAGGTGAGGACGAAAAATAAAGACAGCGGGCGCCTCCTCTCAAACTCATTTAAATATCTACTGGTCCTATGGGGTAGTGGGGGCGGAGTCACTACCCAATGTGCTACCATGGAGGCATAAGGAAATTGGTAATACTGAGACTCCCCCATGAGATCACCTGTCAGAACTGTCAGATCTTCTCTACATATTGCAAGTAACAGCAACATAGGAAGAAAGTTATTTGTAGTTCATTTTTCTCTGGGATAAATGTTCATTTTATACCTATGCATTTTTATTTATAATTTTTCACAATAGTTGCCACCTTTACATTATGCCACCAGTTATTTCATTTGTGTTTGTAGTACAGTACTCTTAGTTCACGGGCTGAAATTGATTTTGCTGATAAAAAGCTTTTCCTTGGGTTCTTCATAAGATGCAACCAGCCTTGTGAAACACTGGCAGTAGCACATTTCCAGTTTTTCGCTTAGCATTGCTGTGCACCTGTTCAGAGAATCTTGTATTTGTTTTTTTCTACTTTAGGACACTAGATGGCGCTCAGAAGCATAAGTTGAATAAGAACCGTTCAGCCACTGACTTTGAATTATACCATTTACAGTAGTTCAAGCATACCTGAAGCGAAAATGACATACAAAAACAGACACGTAACTCAGTAGCAGAAAACTTCTGGATAATCCAAAGGCTTCCCTGATCCTCTTACACCTCATGGTTCCAGCTTTTGGTGGCTCTAAAAATATTTAATAAGAGCTACCGCATGGCAAGCTGAAATTACCGACCAATGAGGTAAATTACCAACTTGTGCGGTAAATACCTCAAGGCATGCCAGTAAAATGTTAATTCATAAAGATTAAAACATGCAGTAAAAAAAAGCCCAGTGATAAGTGTGGTAATTACTGGCGTCTCTTTTGTGTCGAAAACCAGCTTCTGCATGCCTTCAGAGCGCAATATCCTATTATAGCCCATGACTGACAGAAGCAGAGAGCCAATAGGAACAGCCTCTCTCTTCTGCTACTCCCTCTGCTACTCTGCGACATGTTCTCGGGAGGGTCAAGCATCTCTACCCCCCCCCCCCCCCCCCAGGCAGCAAAGGAGAGAGTGGCACAAAAGAGATTTTTCCTGCAGCCCTTCAGACGTATAACCCTTTAGGTTCCTGTTTGAAGATGCAGAGTTGCTAGTGGGGAAATCTTCTAAGCATGGCATGTTTGAGGTCTCTTGGAAATTCATCTAAACTGTGGCTATTAAATAAAATGTTAATAAAGGCTAATAGACAGACTCAAAGGGAGTTGAACAGATATTATTATAACATGTACATATAAAGGAATTCTGTGGAAGTGTCTTACTATTGTAATGCAGTCAGTGGGTGAACAGCATATAACTGCACAGGTCTTTTTTGGTAAATTACCGAACTTCTACCACATTTGTGAAAATCTTTATGAATTGCCCCCCAACCGAACAGTTTGTGAATTGAAACCATAGATAGTTACACCTTGGCAACCGATTCCCCTGTATGACATGGGCCCTACACAGCACCAGTTTACTCCAGTTATCTGCCTTCCAGACATACATGTCTCAGTTAAACAAACTGCAGCCAGCCGTGCAATGCAGTCATCACTGTGGATGCCAAATCTAGGCTACATTGGGCATGATTCGTAAAGCTTTTTTACCTGTTTCCCTATGTTTTCACCTCATCTATGTTACTTTTTTAAGCTCCCAAAGAGCAAAAAAAAAAACCCCAATATAATTAAGGTAAGAAAAGTAATATTGAAATGAAGCTAATCAGGAACAACTTACTTTGAGTGATTATTTTGCTTGTAAATGTGTTGAAAGGTGATATTTATATCAGGAGAAAAATAGCTCATTTTTGAGAAGTTTTGTGAATTGACCCCATTGTGAGGAATGGGAATGGCAGCGAATTGTCCGCGGAATCTTGTTGTAAGCATACGAGTTTAGTTGCCCATACACAGTACAATAAAAATGTTACATTTTCCCGTTTATTCGACCAAAATTATCGAATTGAAAATAATCTTTTTTTGTTTTTGATCAAGAAAAAAAAGCGATGATCCCGTTTTTCAATAAAAATCCGAACGGACATGTTGGAAAAATCTTTATATCCGATCTAACGGAATAATCGAGCGAAATTATCTAATCGAAAAAACATTAAAAATTGTACCATGTATGGGCACCATAAGTTAAAAGTTGGAACTCAGTCTATATATACCTAATAGGAACTTATCCACAGCATTGCCATGGTGAACTGCAGGGACGGGCCGAGGTAGAGGCAAGAGAGGTGGATACATGGCAGTGACTGTAAGCCAGATAACTAGAGATTAAAGAGAACCCGAGGTGGGGTTCTTACATCGCAATCCTTATACAGAGGCTGGCTCTGTCTATAGAGCCCAGCCTCTGTTGCTAGTTAGTTTCCTCCAAAGACCCCCCTGCGTGCCGTCAGACCCCATAAAACACAGCCGCGCTGGCGACACACAGCGTGTCGCAGCCGGCTGTGTTTATCTCACTAATGTCAGTCTCCGCTCTCCCCCGCCTCCTGAATTGCTCCGGTCCCCGCCCACGTCCCTTCCCTCCCCGCTGATTGGAGGGAAGGGACGCGGGCAGGGACCGGAGCGATTTAGGAGGCGGGGGAGCAGCCGAGACTGACGTTAGTGAGGTAAACACAGCCGCATAGCACGGCTGTGTTTTATGGGGTCTGACAGCGCACAGGGAAGTCTTTGGAGGAAACTAACTAGCAACAGAGGCTGGGCTCTATAGACAGACCCAGCCTCTGTATAAGGATTGCGATGTAAGAACCCCGCCTCTCTTTAAGGTGTTGGGGAAGTTGTGGGCCCTAGGGTGCCTCTTAGTCTAATAACAATCACTGTGTAAAGGCTGGGGTGGGAGGGACGGAGGGGGGCACTTTGGTGTCTCAGCCTTGGGAGCTGGAGGACCTTGTCCCGGCTCTGGTGAGCTGCCAATGCTTTTCCACAACTGCTATTTCCAGATAATTGCAATAAAACAACAACTGAAATTGTGCATCTTATGCCATTTATGCATATCCTGCATCAGATGATATATAAGTCTATACCCGTTTCACAAAAAAAGACTTTAAAATCACATAACACCTACCATATTTTTTGGACAATAAGACACACATAGGCTTGGAGGAAAAACCAGGGGAAAAATATATATATACTAAACCTGGTGCATCCATGGTGAATGGGGCATCTTGTGGATTATGCCCCTTTGTACCTCATGCCCTCTTGTACCTCATGTCTCCCTGTGTCCTCCTCTGTCCCTCTTGTCTCCTTCTGAGTCCCCATGTCTCCGCCTCTGTCCTCCTTGTGTCCTCCTCTATACCCCTTTATGTCCCCCTTGTGTGCTCCTCTATGCCCCTTTGTGTCATCCTCTATACCCCTTTGTGTCCCCCTGTGTCCTCCGTTTGTCCCCTGTATTTTCCTCTGCATGGGCACAGTACAGGGAATTCACGACATTGCAGCAGGTTGGAGGTTTGTACTGCCAGGTGTTCACAAGCCAGGAACTCCCTGCATTTGGACTATAAGACGCAATGAGTTTTTTCCCCACTTTTGGGGGAGAAAAGTGAGTCTTGTAGTCCAAAAAATACAGTATTTCACATTCACAGTCTCTGAGAACAGACAGTAAAAGCAATGAGGAACACAGACAGCAGTAAAAATCAGACAGATGGCCTAATTGAAATAACATTTGGGTTGGAGAGCCACTTTAAGTGCAGGCTTGCTTTGACAGTGCTGTTGGTTTGACTTAACTATTAACCTGATTTGACACAGGTAAGATTGTTCTTTATCCTTTCAAGCCATACTTGTGTTAGCTTGCCATATAATTGCACAATCGCCTGCTGCTCACACTCGTAATGGCAGAGTGTTTATTCCATAAATTATAGAAAAGCATATTCTTGGCAAGAGCACACAGCTGCCGGATAACACAGAAGGTGAGATCAATCATATTTCTTCTGCACCGGTGCATTTTCATTTGGACAGGAAAGTGTCCATGGCCAGCGAACATTTCCTTGATCCTTAGAAACCCACACTAACCGTACTGTACAGACATGGGCTGTCAAGAGTTCCAAGGATTTGGAGTTTATAGTAGCCCAGCAATGCAAATGATAAGTAGCTACCAATTAAATATCAGTTAGAATTAATGATTGATGCATTGGCAAATGCGATCTGCGTTAATCAAAACATGGTATCCCTGGTAGGGCCAGTCCTAGCTACAATGGGGCAAAATTAACCCGGTGGCCTCTCGACAGAGCCCGCCTCCCTAAACCAAATTAGGGGCCTTTTTCGTGATGCCAAATTCCACCCCAGGGCCCCCAAGCTGGCTGCTTTGAACGTAACCGTTGCTTCCCGGGACCCTTGCAGGGCATACGGCAGAGTAGTATCTCAACTGCCCCAGAGGGCGCACTCCTCCGTTACTCGGTGCTTCCATCTTCATCCTCGCAGTGCATTATGTAATAGCATGCCACGGGTCACAGAGAGCCACAGCCTGACAAGTAGTGTGCCCACCAGGACAGGTGAGATGCTGCTCTGCCAAAGCCTCTGCAAAGGCCCCGGTGAGCAACAGTTAAGTTGGATGAAGACCTGAGGGAGCGCGGTAGCCAGCTTGAGGCATACATGGCGCTTGGCACACAGGGCTTTTTGGGGCAAGGTAAGCCAAATGATGAATCACCCTACTGCCGCACAAATTAAATACTATTCCCCCTCCGAGTCATCACAAGTCGGAGGGAGAAGTAATTAAGTATAATTAAGTAATTCGGGGTCCGGCATTACTGCTATAGCTGCGCCAAGCTTTGGCACTACGCGGGGCGCAGCACTCGCCAAAAAGCCCTGCTTCAAACTTGAGAATATAGGGTAATTGCCCAGGTTGCCCTTATGGTAGCATCAGCCCTACTGATAGCTTTGTACATGCTGGGCAGCTGTCGAACAATCCGCGCCATGAGAATTTATTGCCGCTCACAATCAAATATTGGATCAATGAACTGTCCAAAATCAGTCATAGTTAACAATCAGCAATGTGTCAGCAAATAGATTATCAGCCGATTCTAAGATCGAAATAATCAAACTTGCTGAAAAACATGAGCCTGTGTGCAAAACAGGAGGTGGATTCAAACACGGGTGACAGGTGTCTCAGTTGTGCATGTACTTGGTGATCCTAATGACGCTGCCACCTAATTACTACGGTAAACCGAAATGACTAAACATATGACGTATAAACAGGAGGTGGGAGTGAGGATTTCTTGAATAGAAAGGCCACAGATCTCTTAGTCATTCATGTACTTAGTGACCCTTATTTCGCTGCTGTATAGCGTAAATCACTGATTCACAGGAACAATCATGCAGAGGTTTTAGGAAAATATTATCAGGACACTCACCTACCTGTTCAGTTATTAATGAAGTGATGAGATAAACAATTGTATGAATAGTTCTAGTCTGAAGAGCATTTTCCTGGAATATCACAGTTTTATTTTGTTTTTAAAACTTAAAAACATAAATTTAACTACTTAATGACAACTGGACGTTTATAAATGTCCAGTGTATTTGTGGAGAATGCATCATCAGTTTGTTACTAAATGAGGCACATGTGGTATCATTTTAATCGTGACGAGTTGTAGAATACATTTTGGTGGGTCTTTAAGCTTGGACACACACCACATAAAAATAGGTAGGGACAAACTCAATCCAACATAAAAATTTCATTTTCAAAATTATGGGAAAGTTTTAGCAAAACAACAAGAGACAGATGTAGTAACATTTTAACTATGATAAGTAGTAGAATAGAGTTTAGAAAGTTTTAGGGTTGAGGCCCATGTCTTGTGTATACTTTTTAGTCACAAACTGAATTAAAGGCAATTACATTTTTGCATATTCTGTTCCAAAATAAGAGACAGAATATTAAATAAACAACATATATTTTTACTTTAGGAACTTGGCTTTTTAAATATGTATGCTATGAGGGTATAGTCCTATTATTTTTGCAAATAGGTTTTATAATTATCAATAGTGTTCAATAAGAAAGCAAAAAACGAAAAACAGAAAAAAGACACCTTTATTTCCAAATACAATATTGTCACCATACATTGTGCTATAATCTAAACATTGTTAAAAACAGGGTGAATAAGCAAATAAAATGTGTGGGTTTAACTTATAGTTATCACTGTTTATTGTAAAGCTATAATGGATGTAAATGGAGTTATAGTGTGTTTTTCTTTTTTTTTCCCATTCTTTTCCCTTTAAAATGCATTGAAAATAAGGTAATCACTAAACACAATTATCACACACTAAGGCCTCTTTCACACCAAGACATTGCGTTTTAGGGGACGTTGAGGTCGCATAACGTGCCCCTAATGCAACGCATGGTGGTGTTGAAGTTGGACGTCAGATTGAGCCACGTTATGAGGGTCTTGGTGCTATCCTGGATAGTCCGGATCTTTTCAATGATTCTGATGATTCGAATCGGATCATTGAAAAGATCCGGATCTTTGAACCGAATCTTTGAATCATTTTACTAGGGAAGCAGGAAGCAGGGGTGCAGCAGAGTGAGAGGTGCAGGAGAATGAAGGCACATTGAGGGTGCTTATGGGGAAGGGAGAGATGCAGCAGGAAGATTGTGCTTGTGCACAGAAGCTGCAGTTCCTGTTTCTTCCAGACATCCACTGCGAACCAAATCCTTCATTGTGATGATCCGGATGATTCGACTCACAAAAAAGATCCGGATCAAAGATCCGAATCGTTCATGATCTGGACAACACTACAGTGCAGTGAATATTAATTAGCCATGTGGCTAATTAATAGCAGACTCTCCCCTTACTGAGCATGTGCAGTCTAACGCAGCTAAAACTACCTATAACGCACAGCATGCTGCATTGTCTTTGAATGTCCAGCGTTACACTGTAACGCAACGTGGGCACTGTGAACAATCCATTGATTTTTCATTACTGTGAGTTGGGCTGCGTTACAGGCTGCTCTAACGTGCCCCTGTAACGTCACACTGTGAAAGCAGCCTAAAAGGCTAATTTGTCCTGAAAAAAACAATATATAGATCATTTAGGTGTGATTAGTAGTAATAAAGTTATTGTTGAATGAATGGGAGAAGTGTTGATATGTGAAAATTCGTTTGGTCCTAAAGCGGTTTTAAAGTTTTTATTGTCTCAGGGCAATGGTGACACTTTCTAATGTCTTACAGCTCACATGTTATACTTGGTAAACACGATACAATTACCTGCCCGATGGACAGGTAATCTGACAGGAAGTTGCATTGTGTGTTCATGTCCAAATTGCTAGCAATCGATAATGGGATCAATTTTCCCGTGATAACTTTGGAAAATCGATCCCGTTACTGAACGGGAGCATGGACATGATGGAAATAACCGTCAGATTCCCATCGATCGGACAGGAAATTATATTGTGTGTACCCAGCATGAAACTATTGACCAATTATCAATTGCCTGGACTGAGAAGTGTTTCTCTGTCATGCAAAAGTTTTATGGCCTGTAATTAGTTATCGATGAGAGATATTCTATAGTCGAACACAAGTCCAACTGCATATAAAGTGTCCTTTCCAGCACTAGATTCTCAACCCTTACAGTGAAAAAGATACAATGTTATATAAAAAATAAAAAAAAGCTGTATAACTGAAAATTAAAATATGAGAATATTTTTTTGCTACTAATGTTCTAGTAATTATCCGTACTACACAACCAATTCATTATATCATTATTATTTTTTCGCTTTAGTTTCTCTTTAACTTCAAAAGTATTACTTTCACTGTTAAGACTCTCTGTGCGTCAATTGCTTGAGCTTTATCTGCCTGTCTGGTGTTAACAAACACCTAGCAGTGTAGAGGCAGAGTTTTTGGAGTAGTTAATAGGCCTCAGCGAGGAACATCAACTCTGCAGGTATGGTCACTTCCATAATTTCCAAAAAGCAAGATGGCAGCGTCCATCAGAAAGAAACAGCAGATATTGCAGCTCGGACCAGCAAGGTGTGTTAACACTGCACACTATGAAAATGGTGCTATTGAGAAGGATTGAACGTGGCAGAGATGAGCTCAAGTGAAATAAAGTTTATTTCAGGTTTACTTTAAAGCCCAACTTCATTAATTCTTTTCAAAACTAACCCCCCTCTTCCAAATAACCTAACACTGCACCCATCCACCATTCGGACAGACATTTCATGGTGCTCAAACAACTCCAAGTCACTCTCTGCCTCCTCTTCCCTCATGACCTCCTGGGCAGTACCCCTCCTCCCACCCTGCCAAACAGCCATGCCTTCCGCTTCATCTCATCATTGCAGCGCCTGCCACCACTCGACATAATGGAGGTCTGTGGCTGTCACAACCATGCCTCCCCTTCAATCAGCAGTGAAGGGAGTGGATGAGTGGTGCAAGTACCCTGTACCCTCCCATTGGCCAGCCCACATAGAAGCACCAGCATGACATCATCGCAGGAGCTTTCCGGTGTGATGATCCGCTTAGCTGGCTGCACAGGCAGACAGCTGTTTGTCCATTCCTCTAGTCTGTGGGCTGCAGGTCTCTGGAACAGAGACCTGTCTTTCCATTGCAAGTTTCTGTTCTGTTCTCTTGCTGGGGAATTTGCATACATTCGTTATGCAAATCCCCTACCTGCCTTCTTTGATGACTGGCACTATAAGAGCTTTATGTTTCCCAGAAGGCTTTGCTGGTCATTTCCTTTCCATGGTCTGTTCCTGATGGACACTGCTGGAGTGTCAGCCATTGCTATCTAGTATAGTTAATTCCTGGGGGTTGCTTTAGGCTCCCCTTCTAGCCCAGTCAGGTTGTATTATCTGTATTGCCTGTTCTGTCTTGTCTTGCCTGTTTGCCATTGTCCTGTCCCTATGATGGTTGACAGGAAATGGTTCTGATCTATGTTCTTGGAGTATAGCTGGTGCAGCGGTTGCTACCAGCTATCTCTTCTGTTCTGTATTCTGGGATCGCGCTAGCTACTTTGTGCTAGCGCTGGGGATCCTTCTGTTCTGTCTCCTGGGATCGCGCTAGCTACTTTGTGCGAGCGCTGGGGATCCTTCTGTTCTGTCTTGTCAGTCGCGATTGCGCTGTCACCAGCGGCGGTTGATAGCGAATCGTTCTGTCTTGCTTAGATCGCACTAGCCGCTAGCGTTAGCGGCTGTGGATCTTTCTGATCTGTGTTCCTGCTTGGATCACACTTGCTCTGGCGGAAGAGCGGTGGATCCTTCCTGCCTAGTTCTTGTTTTTCGTGTGTCTGTCTTGTCCGCTGCGCTTGCTACAGGCTCGGTGAGGTAACCGTTAAGCAAGCGCTCGCGTCCCCTGTTTCATGTTTGTCTGTTTATGGTTAGTTAGGCGTGCTTGTCTCTATTGTGCTTATCACGTGGAGATCGCGCATAACCGCGTGCACTGTTGCGAATGAGTGCGGTGTTCGCGGTGAGCTAGCGGTTGTTATTTTCCGTATCTCCTTATTGTATTTGCTGTGCCTTTGCTACCCTCGTATTCTATTCTGTTCTGCCTTGTGTCACGTCTCGCGATCGCACCTCTCGCGATCGCGTTCCTATTTCGTATCTGCTGTTGTGTGTGCGCGGTCGCGGAGTGGCGACTGGATTGGCGCACACACATACAACCTATCCCTTTTGCTCAATCTCATTCGCAATCGCCTCTCTTGCGATTGCGTTCTGCGCTTCGTACAATTCCTGTCTGGCACTTGTGGAGGTACAGAGGATTGGTTCCTCTGCACTCCCAGGCGCCATTTGCCGACAGGAATTTCCCTCTACAGGTGCGTAGCACCTTTTGCTGGGTTCCTGCAATTATACGCTTGTGGAGGATCTCCGCCGTGTCAGCGCACGCGTTGTGCGCTGATCACGGGGAAAGTTCCACAATCGTGACATCCGGTCTTCGTATAGTCCCAGTATAGATAGGCTTTAAGTTTACTACAAAAATTAATCTAGAGCAATACTACAGTTGAACACAAGTCTAATTGCAGATAAACATTATAGAATGCACCCCTTTATGAATAGTGATATTTATTCTGTGTAAGTATTCTACATTTGAGAAAAGTGCTCCATAATTTGTATGAACACATATTAAGTCAACATATTGGTACTTATTTAGGTTTATTTACACATGATTTATCATTTATCATTTTTTAATCTCCATACAAAATAATTAATTACACACAGGGGTGCGCAAAACAGGCAGGGTCCCAGGGCCCCTCTCACCACAGGGACCACAAGGAACCAGCTACACCCCAAAGGGAGATTGCAGACAGCCCTTGTCAGAATCCGCTCTGCTGGTCTTGATTCTCTGGACTGTACTGTTTCCTATGCAGCTTGCATAGTTCAGTCCAGGGAAAAGAGACCTTTCTGTCAGTTTGAAAGGCTGACTGATTTGCATCCACTTGTCATGAAAATTCCTTGTCTGCTTCCTTTGAGGATTTCTAGTATAAATGTCACTTCCTCCCAGAATTCCTTGCTCGACATAGTTTTCTGATTAGGGAAACTTACCTTGGAGCCTCAGCCTCTTTTGTATCTTGTGTGAATATTCTAGTGTAGTTTATTATTGGGGAGTGCGTTCTGCACTTCCTATAGTGCAGTCAGGTTCTGTTTTATTTGTACTGTTTATTCCTGTCTGTAGTGTCCTGTACTTGCCATTGCACTGTCACCTGCGGTGGCTGACGGTGAATCGTTTGGTCTCGCTCCTAGATCGCATTCGCCCTAGCGGTAGAGGTGGTGGATCTCCCTTGTCTGACTCTTGGGGTATAACCTTAGCTGCGGTTGCTTTTGGTTGCTCCTTCAGTCTGTCTTGTCTAGCACGAACGCTTGCTGTTGTCTGGGGTGAGGCAACTGATTAGCAAGCGTTCGCGTTATTTGTCTGTCGTCATATTTCTGTGTTCATCTGTTAGTTAGGGTTGGTACGTTTTGTCACTGTTGCGCTTATCGTGCGGTGGCCGTACCGTTAACACACTTGTCTCTGTTGCGCATATCGTGCGGGGACCGCGTTTAGCTAGATTATTTGTTATTTTCCTTGACGTTCAGATTGTGGTTCTTTGCTGTGTCTTCCTTACTCAGTTCACGCTCTGTCTGTACTCAGTCTTGGGTTGCTGATAGCAATCGCTTCTCTTGCGATTAGCTTTCTCACTCTGGTCTGCTCTGATGTGATATGTCTACCGTTGCGGGGTGGAGACTAGATTGGTGGACATTCATGTTGTTTGTCTTTGCTTTCTTCTGACTTGTTGCTTAGTTGCTCAGTTAGGCAATTTCAATCTGGCATCTGTGGTTGTACAGGGGACTTGTTCCTCTGTACTCCACAGTTCCATCTGCTGGTTGGAATTCTCCTCTGTTGTCCTATCTTGCTTAATCGTGCAATTTCAATCTGGCATCTGTGGCTGTGCAGAGGGTTTATTCCTTTGCACTCCACAGCTCCATCTGCTGGTTGGAATTCTCCTCTGCAAATCTATCCTGGGTACTTTGCTTCTGTGACTGTGGCGATTTGCTTCTGCTTCAGCGCACGTGGCGTGCACTGGCTGGAAATCGCCCGCAGATCATTACAGCCCTCCAAGGTGATTTCACCATTTAGGGGACCATCCACTACCCCCAGCACCTACCTTTTGAGATGGTCTGCAGAAAGCCTATCGGCAAATTTAGAGGCGGAGCCATCTGCAGTACAAGGGCTGAATAGATTACACTGTCTTCTCTAAACTAGAAGGAGACTTTTACATAATAATACAATTAGGTGGTAGCAGGAGTGGCGCGGGCAGCCAGTCTCCAGGCCCCCGGCCTACCACTATTATGTGACTTGAGAGCGAACTTCCCTGTAGAGTTTTTAAAATGATAATTCATTTGAAAGTTCATGAGTCTTCTAAACCCAAATGTAGTGTGCCACATGCGAAGGAGTACATATTATGTGGGCGCCGGGCAGCTCGGTGCAGGTAAACAAGTACTAGTAAAATCATTTTGAGGATTTTCTTGCTTGCTGGTGGTTTCAAGGTGTGACAGTACCACCTAGGAGAAAACTCAGGTGAAAACGTTAATTGCATGAGGGCCATGGGGCATATTGCCATTTCTCCTGAGTTTTCTCCAAAGAGATAAAGCGAGACATTAATAGGATATGATATGGCCCATAATGTTTAATTCTTGTTTTTTATAATTTCTGGTTATCAATTGCTGAAAAAAAATATACAACTACAAGACAACTGTTTAATTAGTAATACCCTTATCAACTGCAAATTACCATAGATGCTAATTTGGCCATTTGGGACTTTAGATATGTAAATAGAAGAGGTGTTTCTATCAAGCATGTGTCACAGACAAACAGTCTGGTTGTGTCTGCTGTAGCAAATCCTACAAGTGGCCAATCTAGCAGCTATGAGATTTCTTAGCTTATGGTCATTTAATAGGTAGCTATAAACTGGTCCATTTCCTTCTGGTAGATTTCATAACACTTAGGCTGTGTTCACATCATAAATCATCAGCGCTATCACAAGGGCTGAGCGATTTATTGAGAGTTTTTTTCTGAGCTTTTCTCTGCACTTTGCGCTAAGAGCGATTTGTCAGGAAGTTAACTCTTTCACCCGAAAATGAATAAATACAATGTATTTATTTGTGAAAGCGCTGGGAAAATCTCTATACAATGCGCTTTTCCAAGCTTTTTGCAATTTCCCTATACCTTCCATTGAGCCAAAGCGCTCAGAAAATGGTACAGGCAGCGCTTTGGTGAGCGGAGCGGAACTGAACCGCTCAGATGGGAACACTTCATAGGGAATCATTGCACAAGCGCTTTTAGGGCGATTTCTGAAACCGCCAGCGCTTAAAAAAAAAACCGCCCTAGGTGTGAACAAGCCCTTACTGAACTACCCAACTGATTAACTTACAATCAATTTTAAACATGGAAGCAGTATCACTACAGTAAATTTTTACTGATCGGGTGATGGGCTGATTGACAGCTTCATACTTTTATACTGAGCCAAACAGAAAAAACTAGCAGGGTAACAGGCGTATGTAAGTATATGCCATCGGTGAGTTGGGCGTCGGGGGACCCAAATGACAGCTCATCCTGCTGCTGCTCAAATTCCCAGTGGAGTTAAATACTATTCCCCCTCCAAGTCGTATCAACTCGGAAAGAGGAGTAATTCAAGGTCCGGAGAATTATCGTGCGCGGGCACACTATAGCACTAGTGCTATAGCAATGCCCAAGATGGGTGCTAAGCAGCCAGTGCCGTGCACCAAAGACGCTTGCTTCGGGGTAACGGTGCTAAAGATTTCCTGCCTACACACTGCACACATATTTCCAATAGATTTTAGACGGAAGTATCCAAATTACCACTAACCTGATGCAATGTCTGCAGCGCATCACTGCATGATCCATGCCTAATGCAATGGGCGTGTAACGAAAGCTCAGCTGTGATTGGCTGTTGTGCAGACTGCATGAGCAGTCACTCCATCCATCCTAGAGTGACACACTGCAGTAGCCAGCTGGCTCCAGCAAGCAGTGACGGGTGCCACCACACCGCATCAGCATTACCAGCCAATCATTGACCACTGGATTTGTCTGCCACACATGGTAGAGAAGCCATTCCAAGGATTAGGGATGGCAAGCTTCACTTTGTATGGTATTATCTCTGCAAAGCTTCCAGTTGTAGCAATTTTAGTAGTGCAAGGTGATAAAATGTTCACCATTCCCTGATGCCGGATTCACACTGCATATTGACGGCACCGCCAAAACCAGGCCTAAGGGGATTACCACATTAGTATGCGGTAATCCCCGTCTTGCAGGGCGGCCAAGCAGGAAGTGACACTCACTTCCTGTTGGCCAATCGATGACGTGCACGGAAGTGTATTGCTAAAATATGCTTCCACGCATGCGCACAGTGTACCCCAATGTGGGGAGTGTCAACTCCCCCATAGACATTCATTGGGGGGGATGCAGTAAATTTACTGCATGACACTGCCTCAGTGTAAAAGGGCCCTGAGTGATATGCAAGAGTAGCTGCGCTTTTGTTACAATGATACATTCAGCTAAATCATTCTGCTGAGAATCATATTGGAAAAGGAATGCAGCGATGCTGCCTTAAGTGCCCCAGGGCAGTGTGTTTACAAAGGCAGCAGGTTTCTGTGATCTCTGAAGAATCAGGAAAACTGGCGTTTTTCCATCTTTCACCTCAGTCCAAGGCAGAATGTAAACTTGTCTCCACTCACATATTCCATTTTCCTAAGTCTAGCGCTTAGTTTTATAAATCATGTGCTTTATGAGTGATCCCATGGAGGCGGAGCTGTATGAACCACAGTGAGGACATTTGGCAGGTGGGGATTGAGGATGAACACCTGTCAGAGCGGAATACAGGTGTCATTAGATGAGCTCAGGACACAGGAGCTTCCTATCACGCTAACCCCTTTTTTACAGATTATGAGCAGGGCAGGGACTGCTTTCTCAATGCCTGCTGTTACGTCTGCATCCATAATTGTATTCACAGGTGAGGAAGCGCATCACGTGCTGCTCACATCTCACTCAAATCATGTATCCGGCATCTTCAATGTCTCGCTAAGTGCGTATGCAGCGCTCCTTCGTCACATCCATCAATAAGGTGTTAATTAAGCGGCACCCAAACCAAAAAGCAGATCGATCCAAAATAATGTGACGTAATGCTCAAAAGCAGATCTGCCTAGCTTGCCGTGGATGTAAACAATATTGTAATGACGTCATATTGTGATATGTTGTAATCTTCCATATTGTGTTAATCAAGTGGCACCCAAACCAAAGAAGCAGATTGATCCAAAATTATTTGACGTAATGCTCAAAAGCAGATCTGCCTAGCTTGCCGTGGATGTAAACAATATTGTAATGATGACATTCATATTGTGATATATTGTAATGTTGGCCTCATTTTTGTCATTTTTTGACAATTTTTATCTTAAAGCACACCTGAGGAGGCATATTTATTTCCTTTTAGGGCCCTTTCCACTTGTGAGGTGCGAATCGCCGCGGAAAAAATTTGCATGCGGATGCAAATTTTGCATGCTGGTGTATGCAAATTTTCACATGAATGACGCTGTATGCGAATTTAACCATGGCAGTGCCTGTTTGCTTTTCAAATGATTCCATGAGAATACACCCGCATAGCGGTATGCGGTATGCGAATTCTGATGGCTCTGCCATGCGAATTTTACAAGTGACAAGTGGAAACAGTCCCATCCACTTGTATTGGCTATGCGAATTCGCATGTGGCAAACGCATGCGAATTCGCGATAGTGGAAATGGGTCCTAACAATGCACATTGCCTGGCTGTCCTGCTGATCCTCTGCCTGACTAGCTGCATGCTTGTTTCATGTGTGGGATTCAGACACTTCTGCAGCCAAACATCAGCAGGACTGCCAGGCAACTAGTATTGTTTAAAAGGAAATGAATGTAGCAACCTCCAAATGCTTCTCACTTCAGGTGTGCTTTAACTATGGGACCCTTTAGGGCATTTAAAAAAAAAACACTTTGCCAATGTATTTAAATGGGACTGAACCCACTAGTGCGATTGGGATTAGGGTTGATCGGAATTGCAGGGCATTTTGAGCGATTTGGGGGCCGAGTGAATTGAATTTTAAATGAAGTTAATTATACTTACCAGGTGTCCTGATTTCCGGCTTCTGTCCGTAGCGCCGCCCCCTAGCAGAAGAGGTCTGATTGGTCCTAGAGAAGTGCCTATGACCTCTTCCATTATGGGGCGGAGTTACAGATGCAAGCCAGACATCAGGACACTAGGTCAGTATAATAAGTATAATAACGTTTATTTTAAAAAAAAAAAAACGCTAATAGGAAGTGCTGTACAGTTTACTGAGCTGAGCGAAACGGGATTGCAATCGCCCTAGGAATCGCTGCACACAATGCTGGCATGATTTAAAAGCGCTGCAGTGATCCCTAGTAGGTTCCAGCCCTTAGGGCCCATTCACACTTTAGCGCTTTGCCAGCGATTTCAGCAAAACACTAGCTAGCGCTTTTGAAAGCAATAGTGTAATTAAACCCTATGGGCCCGTTCTTACTTGGGCGATTTGCACTAATCGCTGCAATTCGCTCAAAATCGTGAAATGCAAACGTGTCGCCTGCACCATTTTCAGGCGATTTCCTGACGATCGCGTTTCAGTGTTATAGAAGCGCTAAACGCGATTGCGGAAAAATCACCGCAGTGTTCAGTGATTTCCCCGCTGAAAAATCACTCACGCAAAACGCCGGCAAAAATCACCGACGTTTTGCGTTTCTAAGTGTGAATTGGCCCTTAGAGTTGTTAATATTACAGAGCCACATCATTCAATTCACATACAGCTGTGCAGGATATATTGGCCCTCATAAGTGCAAGTATGGATTGGCTATGGACCCTGGTAGATCTTGTGAGGGTGGTGTGACAGAGCAGGGGGAGTACACAATGGGCCGGTATCTGGAGAGGCTACACCACCCCAAAGACAGGCAGACCCTGAGCCTGTACTGTCTGAGTGCCCACAGCCAGGAGATAGAGACAGGGTGGCACAGACAGACATGGAAGCCCTGAGAGGAGAGACTGTGCAGGCAGTGTGACAGATGATCCAGTACAAGAACTGCACACACTTGCTAAAAAGATTGACCCAAGAGACGTCTTTGTCGTCTGATCATTTTTACAAATGACTGTTACATATAGGCCTCGATTCACTAAAGGGTGCTAAGTGTTAGCACGCCAGTGAAAAAGAACTTAGGACGCGAAAACGGGCGCTTCATGCGCTAATATGTGCGCAAGCATTTGCGTGCGCAAACGTTAGCGCTGCGCGGTAAAAAAGGCTTGAAAAGTTATTTTACACGCGAATGGTGTGACGTTTCGGGCGCACCAACTTAATGGACGATCAGTAACAGCTTTTGACGTGCAAACTACTTAGCACCCTAGCTTGCACGTCCAAAGCTTTTAGGCGTGCTAACTAGGTTAGCACCCTTTTGTGAATCAAGCCCATAGACTTTTACATATAGACATATAGACAATCAATGCTAGAAAGCCATATGGGAAAGTTTCAGTTCCCTTGCCCATGTGTTACACAGGTGAAGTACAATAGATGGGATGTGCTCATGGCGCATGGGCACAGTATGACAGATTGGACTGGTCATGGCAAATGGGTACAGTATGACAGATTGGACTGGTTATGGCACATGGGTACAGTATGACAGATTGGCCTTTGCATGGGCACAGTATGACAGATTGGACTGTTCATGGCGCATGGGCACAATATGACAGATTGGATTGCTTGTGGCACATGGGCATAGTATGACAGACTGGACTGCTAATGGCTCATGGGCACAGTATGACAGATTGAACTGCTCATTGTCGCATGGGCACAGTATGACAGATTGGACTGTTCATGGCACATAGGCACAGTATGATAGATTGGACTGTTCATGGCACATGGGCACAGTATGACAGATTGGACTGTTCATGGCACATGGGCACAGTATGACAGATTGGACTGTTCATGGCACATGGGCACAGTATGACAGATTGGACTGTTCATGGCACATGGGCACAGTATGACAAATTGGACTGTTCATGGCACATGGGCACAGTATGACAAATTGGACTGTTCATGGCACATGGGCACAGTATGACAAATTGGACTGCTCATGGCACATGGGCACAGTATGACAGATTCGACTGTTCATGGCACATGGGCACAGTATGACAGATTGGACTGTTCATGGCGCATGGGCACAATATGACAGATTGGATTGCTTGTGGCACATGGGCATAGTATGACAGACTGGACTGCTAATGGCGCATGGGCACAGTATGACAGATTGGACTGCTCATTGTCGCATGGGCATAGTATGACAGATTGAACTGCTCATTGTCGCATGGGCACAGTATGACAGATTGGACTGTTCATGGCACATGGGCACAGTATGATAGATTGGACTGCGCATGGGCACAGTATGACAGATTGGACTTCTCATGGCACATGGGCACAGTATGACAGATTGGACTGTTCATGGCACATGGGCACAGTATGACAGATTGGACTGTGCATGGGCACAGTATGACAGATTGTACTGTTCATGGCACATGGGCACAGTATGACAGATTGGACTGTTCATGGCACATGGGCACAGTATGACAGATTGGACTGTTCATGGCACATGGGCACAGTATGACAAATTGGACTGCTCATGGCACATGGGCACAGTATGACAGATTGGACTGTTCATGGCGCATGGGCACAATATGACAGATTGGATTGCTTGTGGCACATGGGCATAGTATGACAGACTGGACTGCTAATGGCGCATGGGCACAGTATGACAGATTGGACTGCTCATTGTCGCATGGGCATAGTATGACAGATTGAACTGCTCTTAGTCGCATGGGCACAGTATGACAGATTGGACTGTTCATGGCACATGGGCACAGTATGATAGATTGGACTGCGCATGGGCACAGTATGACAGATTGGACTTCTCATGGCACATGGGCACAGTATGACAGATTGGACTGTTCATGGCACATGGGCACAGTATGACAGATTGGACTGTGCATGGGCACAGTATGACAGATTGGACTGTTCATGGCACATGGGCACAGTATGACAGATTGGACTGTTCATGGCACATGGGCACAGTATGACAGATTGGACTGTTCATGGCACATGGGCACAGTATGACAAATTGGACTGTTCACGGCACATGGGCACAGTATGACAAATTGGACTGTTCATGGCACATGGGCACAGTATGACAAATTGGACTGCTCATGGCACATGGGCACAGTATGACAGATTCGACTGTTCATGGCACATGGGCACAGTATGACAGATTGGACTGTTCATGGCACATGGGTGCAGTATGACAGATTAGACTTCTCATGGTACATGGGCACAGTATGACAGATTGGACTGTTCATGGCACATGGGCACAGTATGACAGATTGGACTGTTCATGGCACATGGGCACAGTATGACAGATTGGACTGTTCATGGCACATGGGCACAGTATGACAGATTGGACTGTTCATGGTGCATGGGCACAGTATGATAGATTGGACTGTTCATGGTGCATGGGCACAGTATGACAGATTGGACTGTTCATGGTGCATGGGCAGAGTATGACAGATTGGACTGCGTGTGGCACGTGGGTGCAGGACAACAATGGACATTAATTAATTCCCTGTACAGATGCATAACAATTCTCTACAAGCCTCATCCATTGTTTGCTGGATCTTCTTTTTGGTCGACTTTCAAGGTTTGTTGCTGTTTTGGGGAGTTGCTGGGTAGCTTTTTGCAGATGATGGTCAAATGGTCTCACCAACTTAGTTACAGCAGGTGAGGATTGCTGAAGCAGAGAGGATTGCAGGCACAGGACGCTATTGCGGACGGCAACGCGGACAAGTATGCGGATGGCTAGGGCTGCACAGGCGCAGTGGCCTGCCGACTCCCAGTCGAGTGAAAACGAAACTTAGCCATGGCAGGGGAATGGAGGATCGTTGAGTTGCGGCGTTGGCACAGAACGGCTGCAGGGGGCTGGTAGAAGCCCCAGGTAAGTAAAAACATTTGGTTTAAGTTCACTTTAGTAAATGTGTGCCTTGTTTATGGATGTTTGATCCTGACATGGCATAGATTTAACTACACCGGCTCCATATACCCCCACTATACTCACTCGCACACACCACAGCATTTTCCTAATCACAGCGGTGTCAGAGTGAAACTGTAAATTGCGTCACATCATTTCCTCTAGCCTGATCCGATTCTCACCAGCACGCAAGCGCACTGCATGTTGCATTCTAACCCCATTCAATCTCAGGCACACAGAAAACCACATAGCAAAAAGCACAGAAAAATCCGTCAGCTACATTTTTGTTATTACAGCATAGCCTAGTTCTTTAGACAAACTCCATGCAGACAATGTCATGGCTCAAATTCAAACTTGAAACTGTACTGCTGCAAGGCATGAGTGCTGGCCTCCATGTCCAAACATTCTATTTCTGCTTCCATTTACTTTTTCTGAATGACAATCCCCCGCTAGTGATTTCCCATCAGTAGTTTGCACATGGAAAGTCTTTTGTGTCAGTCACATAAAGATTCTATTTTAGATTCATTCATCTTTGAAAACGTTTCTGACTTGTGTGTTTGAAGCAGAGTGCATTCAGTATCTGGCTATTATCTGCCTCCAGCTCATTGTGGCCTCATTCTGATCTTTACAGCTCTGTGGCTGGGGAAAGTCCTGCCCTGGTGGAGGAATAGTCCTGAGGAATAAAGGGGAAATAAAAGTATAAGGCCCAGTGCACACCAAAACCTCTAGCAGATCCGCAAAACGCTAGAGGTTTTTGGAGCAGATTTCAGAGCGATTCTAGGCATGTTTACAGACGTTTTATAAACATGTCTATTGTTTTTGGGAGCGTTTTTGTGTAGCATATTACAAATATTGTTACAGTGAAGCTGTTACTGAACAGCTCCTGTAACAAAAACGCCTGGAAAACCGCTCTGATCTAGCGTTTTCCAGGGCGGTTTGAGCTTTTCCTATACTTTACATTGAGGCAGAAACGCTTCTGCAAACCGCAAAAGTGCTGCAGGACCCACATTTGCGGGTCGCACTAGGAGGCTGGGAAAGTTTTTTGTTTTTTTTTTCACAATGATCGCGCTGCTTATCGGAGAAGCAGCGGATCATTGCGGGGCTTAGATCAACGAACGGGAATGGATTTCCTGTTCATTGATCTCCGGGCGAGCGGCCGGCGGCGTGTTTACGAGCGGGAGTGCGCGCTAGAGCGAGCGGGAGCGCGGGCAGCGGCGGGAGCGCAGAAAGTACGGATTTCTCCGTCCCTGGTGGTGAAAGGATGGAAAAAGGGACAGAGAAATTCGTACGCGTGGGGGTAAAGTGGTTAAAGAGGAACTGTAGCGAAATAACCTAATGAATAAAATTGCTTATTTTTTTACAATATTAATTTATAAATTATTTAGTTATTGTTTGCAAATTGTAAAATCTTTCCTCACCCCTAGACTGTCAGGGCCATGGCACTGACATCACACTGTGGGAGGGGTTTCACCACCATATCAGCCATACAGAATTCCCCGATGATCAATTTGAGAAAAGGTAAGGATTTCTAGAAAGAATGGGGTGTCAGTTACTGATTCCTCCTTAACTTCCCAGTACCCTATCCCCTAACCATCCTAATCTACTCTCAACCCTTACAATTACTCTTACCACTAGGGATGGCCGCAAATGCAGATTTCCGATTCCAACGGATTTCCACCTTTCAATAAGTGTGTTTCCAATTTCCACAGAAATTGGAATTTCCAAGTACTAAATTCCGCAGAATATTATTTTTTTTTAATCAATAAAGTTAGTTAGAAACCACTATTTTTTTCATTGGTATATTATGTGGAATCCGCTCTCTGATTGGCAACAGTAAACTCTTGCTTTCTCTAATTGGCCTAATACTTCCAAGTCTTCTGGCCTAAAATGTCCACAGTAGTCCAATTTGCAGGACAACAAGAACAACGAAACATTTGTAACAAGAACACAATACTGATTTTCTGATTGGTCCAATGCTTCCTAATCTTATGATTGACCTAAAAGTCTTGGGAATGCGATATTTCAGTGGAAATTGGAAGCTCACCCCTACTTACCATTCCTTTTCCTCTGTTGTCCATTTCAGCTTCAGCATCTGACACCCAAACCATCCTCCTGTACCTAACCTAGGTTTCCATCTCCTGTAGCTGAGGTTTCATGCAGTACCAGTAAGGGCTCATTTCCACTATAGCGAATTCGCATGCGTTTTTCGCATGAAAATTCGCATAGCAATACAAGTGAATGGGACTGTTTCCACTTGTCAGGATTCCTTTGCGTTTTTCTGTACAGAAAAAATTTGCATGGCAGAGCCATCAGAATTCGCATACCGCATACCGCTATGCGAATCGCATACAATGTATTTAATAGGAAATTCGCATGAGGTTTGGGCATGCGAATTTTCATGCGAATTCGCATAGAAACAATGGAAAAGCACACCAGCACTGCCATGGTTAAATTAGCATACATCGTCATCCATGCGAATTCGCATGCGAATTCGCATGAAAATTCATATAGACCACGGCGATTCGCACCTCACAAGTGGAAATGCAGCCTTAGGCCCAGTGCACACCGAGCGGTTTTGGATGCGATCCGCCGGCCGCATCCGCCTGTAAATCCGCTTGGCTAATGTATTTCAATGGGATGGTGCACACCGGCGGTTTGAGGTTTGTAGCAAACCACAAACATGCCTCCTGCTGCACGTTTGCAGTTTGCAGAAGCGTTTCTGCCTCAATGTAAAGTATAGGAAAAACGCAAACCGCTCTGAAAAACGCTACATCAGAGCGGTTTGCCAGGCGTTTTTGTTAGAAGCTGTTCAGTAACAGCTTTTACTGTAACAATATGTGTAATCTGCTACACAAAAACGCACCCAAAACTGCTAGGTATGTTTAAAGAGAACCTGAAATGAAAATAAAAAGTGAAAATAACCATACACGTCATACTTACCTCCTGTGTAATCTACTCCTCAATCTCTTTTGCCTTTCCTGCATCCCATTTGACCACTGTGATCAATGGAATTCTCCGTCCTCCATTTTAAAAATGGCCATTACCCCATAACAGCTTTCTGGTGAGCACACTGTTAGGCCTGGTGCACACCAAAACCCGCTAGCAGATCCGCAAAATGCTAGCAGATTTTTAAACGCTTTTTTTTATTTTTCTATGGCGTTTTGCTAGCGTTTTGCGGATTGCTGCTGCGGTTTTCAGTATAGTAGATTTCATATATTGTTACAGTAAAGCTGTTACTGAACAGCTTCTGTAACAAAACCGCCTGCAAAACCGCTCTGAACAGGCGTTTTTCAGAGCGGTTTGCGTTTTTCCTATACTTAACATTGAGGCAGAAACGCATCCGAAATCCAAAAAATGCCTCACCCAGGCATTTTTCGTTTCTGCAAAACGCCTGCCGCTCTGGTGTGCACCACCCCATTGAGATACATTGACCAAGCAGATCCGCAGCCGCAAGCGGATATGAAAACGCCCAAAAAGCCGCTCGGTGTGCACCAGCCCTTAAACTGTATTATCACCCACTTGAGCCATAGGGAAATATGGACGTTACCTTGCACATTCAGTTGTAACTGACAGCTGCTGATATATAACTGACAGCAACTGGTATATTTCAGTTCTGACAAAATATTGTCAGAAATGGAAGGGATCACTGTAAGAAGAAAACGGTGAGCCTCTGAGAGGAACTGACAGTGAGGTTAATGTGTAATATTCATTTGCAGCTAAGTCATGTGTTTATTTTAAATAATTTTACTCACTTCAGGTTCCCTTTAAAAAAACGACTCCAAACATGCCTAGATTTACTCTGAAATCCGCTCCATAAACCGCTAGCGTTTTGTGGATCTGCTAGCGGTTTTGGTGTGCACTGGGCCTAACTGTTTCAGGGATGAATGAGGCTGAGTTTTCATTCTAATGCCAACATCATGGCACCAAAGCCATAGGGCTGGATGCCAACCAGTTGGGCACTGGACACACAACCTTATTGGTGAATGGTGTGGAATCCACCTGCCTCTTCATGAAATATCTGTGTGCTGACATGTAAGGATCCTGAAGTAAGGGTTGCCTTTAATCCCTGCAATGTATAGAGCTAAATACAAGGATTGGCTTTTTTTCTCAGTACTAGTGGAGGTTTCGCTCAAAGACTTTCATTCAATTGATATTGGGGGGGAAAAAACAGCAGGCAGTCTGCCAAGCCCATCAAGATCTCTATTGGTGCTCTCCAAGTAGTGACGAGGAGAGGACCAGATATGTGTTACATTTACATGTGTGGGGGATGCATAATATTTCAGATATCACAACAATCCTGTGCAGACTGTCAGCTATGTTGGGTGCGCACATAATAGAAAGAAGATGTAACCTGTCATTGGAAACTTTAATATGCTGTATGTGTTAAAATGGACCTGAACTATTGCACAGGACACAAGGAAACAACAAAAATGCACCCTGTATGTATTTAAAGGGTTTAGCCTGTGTAATTCCCCCTCATTTGTGTCTAATCACTAGTTGTAATTTGATCTCTCCCCTGTGTCACATGACTGCCTATGGCAGATAAGCCCATTTAAAAGTACAGGCTGTAAACAATATGTCTGCTTCCATGAATCAGGAAGTAGAAACTGTGCAGATTTATTTTAGGATTAGTATCAGCTGTAACAAAGAAATGCTGTTTTGTTTAAAGGTTATTATGCTGTTGCGTATCTTTTAGAGCAGAGAGGAGTTCTGAGTTCAGGTCCGCTTTAAGCCTCGTAGACGCCTGACTTAAGTGATCTAAAGAGGCTGATAACGCCCTCCTCAGCCTATATGCATGTGTACAGCGGACCCTGACCGCCGCTCCCCAAGTGATCCGCCCGGCAGATCAGCTTAGCTGAGAGACAACCAACATCTTTGTGCACTCCCCCACCCGCTGTCACACACGTGCCCTTGTTATGCCGGCAACCACGTAGGGTGCATGTATGGGAGGAAGAGTGCGGAGACAGAGCCATAGGTGGACACCGACAGTTAAAGTATCCATGCACAGGGTAACGGGGGGGGTCGGACGGACACATTTAACAGTAGGGGGGACACCGCCAGGGGTTTCCTCACTCGTCCCAATATCGCAGACCGTTACCAACCCACACCCAATTGAGCACATTGGCCTGACATCTTGCAGCATATTTGATCGATACATGTGACCAATTTCGGCCCGCAACTGGTCACATCGTCGATCGGGCATTCTCTTGGTGGCACCAATTTTCGTCCTATTTCATTATAATGATTGGATCGTATGGTCGATCAGCCTCCAAGTCACCTGATGTCAGGCCCGGATTTACACCACAGGAGCCTATAGGCACAGATGTCCTGGCACACTAGACTTCGCCCTTCACAAACCTCCAAACCCCTGCCAAACCGCACTGCTAAAGTGCTCTCTGTCTCAGCTGTCACTTCTCCCTTGCCCATCATAAGTAGCTACAGGTGCCCCTTTGTATTAGGTAGCCAGAGGTACTCTCAGTATTAAGTTGCCCCCGACTGAAGAGAGATCTCATCAGTGAAATGCCGAGAGCCGGGTGAGCAACCTCTCATTTACACTCTGCTCAGGACTTTGCATAAAGAAGGAGGCACTCGAGGAGCATAGTGAGACACCTTTCTATCATCAGGCGCCTGTAGGCACGTGCCTACATTGCCTTATGGTAAATCCGGCCCTGCCTGATGTATGGCCACCTTTTGTGTATGGCCACCTTTACTTTCTTTTGCAGGATCGATGGAATTTCTGCTTATCAACACTGAAGATGAAGCAAACTATTACGTATCTTCGGGAAAATGAAGGCAGAAGTCCAGAACATTTCTAATTGGAGAAGACAGCAGACTCTCTAATGAACCATGCAAGGCTATATCATGTGTCACTTTCTCTATCATCTAAATTCTCACCATTTTTCTCTATTCTGTATTAGGGAGATCAATAGTAAGTACTTCAGGTAAAGCTAAGCAGAAGAGGAAATACTAATAGAAGAATCTAACTTTGTGATCATTTCGGGTGACTACTCAGTGTGTGTTTTGGTGGTATCCCCCTGAAGGTAACATACTGCCCATTGACAGTTTGCCTTGCCCAACTGCCATTGCTATTTCTGGCTGCACTTTCCGGTTGTTACTGAACTAAAAAAGAAAAACAAAAAAGTTGCTATCCACAACAAGTTCATCTGATCGGTGCAACATACGCTACATAACATTAGCTGGAATTATTTGAATGGCATTGCCCATCTCTGTTCTCTAGCAGGTTCTCAGCATGCGGCATGAGCACCCCTGGGGTACTTCTGATGCGTGCAAAGGGTACCTGTCATTCTGTGTGTGATATATTATTTTACAATGATAAATTACACATAGAAAACTAAGAGTTTATACCTCTGGAGAATGTTTGTAATGCATTTACCACTATAAAGGCCCGTACTTACTGGTAGATAGGTTGGGGGACCCCACAGCGATGTGGCCCGTCAAATGTGCGTTCCCCGATCCATCTTCCTACCCATGGGAAAACGCGATGTCAGAGACGGCACACAATGGGCACAAACGAGAGTTCAAATGATCGTGGCACTCTGTGCCGGAGTTTTCTAAGATCTGAAAGATCCAATCCGCTGTGGCAGTTGAAATCACCTTGCGTTGCAAAATGTTGATTTCTTAATCACGCACAAGTATCCATGTCATTGAATCGCAGAAATGATCGCTCGTCACGCAAAAAACAGCTGGTCATGGGGAAAATTGCTTGAAAGATCACGACATGTACAGTAAATAGCTTAAAAAGGAACTTGAACCAAGGATTTAAAGGGGAACTTCAGCCTAAACCAACATACTGTCATTAAGTTACATTAGTTATGTTAATTAAAATAGATAGGTAATATAATCTCTTACCCACCCTGTTTTAAAAGAACAGGCAAATGTTTGTGATTTTATGGGGGCAGCCATCTTTTTCATGGGGGCAGCCATCTTTTTGGTTGAAAGGAGGTGACAGGGAGCATGAGACACAGTTCCAACTGTCATGTGTCCTGATCACCCCTCCCAGCTGCACGCGTTAGACTTCTAATCTCAAATTCAAAGTTTAAAAAAAACAAATGTACACCTTAAACAGCAGAAGGAGAACAACAACATCAGAAATCCCATCATGCTTTGCACAGCATCAAGGGAAAAATGCCCGGGCAGTTTTCTTCTGTGCAGCTAAAAATGAGGATTGGGTAAGAAAAACACAGTTCTGACGCTGTGAACCTGTTAAAGAAACACCAAGCCTTTTCAGTGCTGCTGAGTAGATTTTTAGTCTGGAGGTTCACTTTAACTTCATCCAAATCAGTAGCTGATACTCCCTTTTCCTTGAGAAATATTTACCTTTTCTGGAATAGATCATCAGGGGGGTCTGTGTGGCTGATATTGTGGTAAATCCCCGCACACACTGTGAGATATCCTTTGCTGTCTGTGAACTTTGTTGTATTATAACAGCTTTTTCCAACTACCAAACATGCATTATCTCCCTCTGTGCATAGAACTCTCAGTAACAAACATTCTGTACAGATCGCCAGGCAGAAATAATTGCTTATTGTTTACAATATCCATTAATAGATTATTTAGTCAGTGTTTTTGCTCATTGTAAAATCTTTCCTCTCCCTGATTTACATTCTGAAATGTATCACTGGTGATAACATCTTTTTATGGCCGTACTGCCATTGAATGCATACATGTCTAGAGGTCATTGCTGTGATGTTATAAATGCTAGGGCGAACTTGGCATTCATAATTGGATACATATTGAAAATCTGTTGAGAAACTTCGTCCTACTCAATTGTTTCAGGTTTCCAGCGATCATCTGCGTAAATGCTGAAGTGAGATGAGTTTGGGTGGAGTTGTCCTTTAAGCCTGTAACTCCCCTCCCAGCATGTAATGGGCGCTCCGCCCTAGCGTGTATGTTGCGTGTGTGCTGTAGCAGGCGGGGCGTGTGATACCTCCTGGCCGGTGCCTGAGTATATAGGGCGATCCCCGGGCACAACATGCAGAGTGGGGGCCCCCAGATCAACAGGCTGCATGCGCGGGAGATCAGCAGCAGCTACACGGCACAGACTGGCGCTCTGATCTGCAGCTGCTGCCAGCCGGGCACTCCGCACTCTGGGACTGCTAGACGGGGCATGGAGAGGACTGTGACCCCAAGCCTCGCTCTCGCCGTGCAGCGCCGCTAACCAACTCTGCTGGACTTCCCTGTGCCCGACTCCTGCCCGGGAGAGACTTCTGCCCAGCTGTGCCCGACCCCTGCCCGGGAGAGTTCCCTGCCCAGCTGTGCCCGACCCCTGTCCTGCTGCTGTGCCCGATCCCTGCCCGGGAGACCCTCTGCTGCTGCGGGAACATGAATATCGTGCTGGAGTTTTTCCTGGTCACTTTTAAGGTCCTCTGGGCCTTCGTGATGTCCGGGGCCAAGTGGCTGGTGCGCCCCAAGGAGAAGAGCGTGTCCGGGCAGGTGTGCCTGATCACCGGGGCTGGCAGCGGGCTTGGCCGCCTCTTCGCGCTGGAGTTCGCCCGCCGCCGGGCTCAGCTCGTCCTATGGGACATCAATACGCAGAGCAACGAGGAGACGGCGGGCATGGTGCGAGAGATCTACCGGGAGCTGGAAGCCCAGGACGCTGCGAGGGGTGAGTGCGGTGCTAGTCCTGCAGTGCTTGCTCTTGCCTATGCCAATGTGCCCATTGCAGTGCCAGCCCTGCTATGAGTGCCTCCTATGCCAGTGTAGTGCCTGCTCTGCCCTATGCCAGTGTAGTGCCAGCCTTGCTATGAGTGCCTGCTCTGCCCTATGCCAGTGTAGTGCCAGCCCTGCAATGCTGCTCTTGCCTATGCCAGTGTGCCCAGTGCAGTGCCAGCCCTGCTATGAGTGCCTCCTATGCCAGTGTAGTGCCTACTCTGCCCTATGCCAGTGTGTCCAGTGCAATGCCAGCCTTGCTATGAGTGCCTGCTCTGCCCAATGAGAGAGCAGGCACTCACCAGTGAAGTGCCAGCCCTGTTATCACCACTGCTAAACTTCTTATAACTTTGCCCAAGTCTGCAGATGCAGAATCCAAGCTCACTCTTCCCTTTATATTGTGATGTTTGTGTTAGCATTGTGCTAACAACCCCACACTGTAAACACAGTGCCCAAGTCCAGCATGCATTTATTTCTAATCACTGTCTGGAAACTGTTGGGCAATTTAGTGTTCTTCCTATCAGATATCATCATTCTTACATAACTCCTGCACTCACATGTGCATGCTATTGTTTCCTCACATTATTCCTGCACATACTAAAAGTTGGTGTTTTTCCAAGTAACCCCTATTGGTGGTGACCTGCTAAGCCAAACGTTCTTCCCCCTCAAATGTAATAAACACATCTAGTTATGTTTGCCCATGCATGTTTTAACTCTCACCGCCCTTTTTACTTTCAAAACCTTCTATAATAATTTTGTGACAAATTCAAATACCCCTCAAGAGTACACATGCCACATGTTTGGTACCTGGGACATGCACCTCCACTGTGTCTTGAGTTCTTTGATATGTTGATGATAGCGTCCTGTATTTTTATATGAGTGAACTAGGAAAGCCAACAGTTTAAAAAAATGCAACTTGCTTTCATATGGACAAAGTAATATGTGAGTGGTAAACAATTCAAACCTTCAAGATGTATTTTAAGATGATACACATCACATTTATACAGCATGTAATCAAAAAAGCTAAACTCAGGGGTATATACAGTATGCATGCGTAGACCCTGGGACCCAGATTATACCCTGATGTTAACATTATGTTAATCTATAACAAGAATGATCAAAAACCTCAAATCTGTGTGTGTGTGTGTGTGTGTGTGTGTAAAAACAAAAAAAATCTATCGCTCCTTTGATCGATCAACTACAGTATGGTTGCTAGAAAGTCGATCAACTAGTGGCTCACACATTACACGCAAGATCCCTCACTAATTGATCTGGACGATGTTATGCTTCCATGCTCTGAAATAAAAAATCCATTCTTTCGATCAGAATCATGTGAAACTGTATCCATTCCATTTACAATCAACCAATATTTTTTTCCCTCCTGCTCGTTTGAGTACATTCGACCAGAAATCTGCCAATTTCCATTGATTGTACAGAATTGATTCTCCTCCAATCTGATAAAATAATCAAAATGGTTGATTGTATCCTACAGGAAAACCAAGTAATGTATGGGTACCTTTACAGAATTAATGGCTTGCTGATAGGGTTGTGTTCGGGCCCATTCACACTTAAAATTGCAAAAGGCTAGCGATTAGCGTTTTGCCGCATAGATTTTTACGTGATAAACGTATATTTTAATTTTTTGGTTCTTTACTGGACATTTTCACGAAGGTTTGAACGATCGCGGTTAAAATACATTGCGATCTCTCTAAAATCACAATGCGGCATGTTTGCATTTAGCGCAGATCGCTGGCGATCGGGGCAGTGAGATCCCTACCATATAGATTACATTGCATTAGCGATAGCCGGTTATTAGCGGTAAATGGCTGCTAATCGCCCCAGCATGAAAGGGCCCTTACTGTTACTGATTCAGGGCTAGAGACTTGCAGGTGTCCTCCAGGCCGTCTGGAACGCCAGCCCAAGTAAACGGTTAAAAGCTTTTGATACACAGCACAACATTCATCATCCCGTCCAAGCAGCGCGCTACACAACAGATTTGCCTCAAAGCTGTAAAACTGTTTGGCCGTGCATTGTCTTGTTTTTTGATCAAAGCACAGTCACAGTTTGCATTGGACGCGATCCCGCTCCTTCTTGCATAAATAAATGCCCTCTACATCTGTTATTAGTACGACGTTTGAAGCTGCACATTTTTATAATGCATAAAGCCCTCCAAGCTGACGTCAGAGGATCTCGCTTGGTCAAGCAAAGCGCCCTTGTAAAGTAAATACTGTAGTGACTTTATGATGAATGTTGCACAACAATTTCTTGCCAAATGAAATCTAGATCATCTGTGAAATGCTGAAGACTCACCCTGTATTTCTTCTCTCTCTTTCTCCCCCCCCCCCCCCCCCCCCCTCTTTCCTATCTGTATGAATAGCCGGCAATCCTGCAGAGGAAGAGCCCCCATGTTCCAATCTCCAGGTCTATACGTACACGTGTGACGTAGGCAAGCGGGAGAGCGTCTACTCCACAGCCGAAAAAGTCCGAAGGGAAGTAGGCGACGTGTTTCTGCTGCTCAATAACGCTGGCGTTGTGTCGGGACACCATCTCCTCGAGTGTCCAGATGAACTGATTGAAAGGACTATGATGGTTAACTGCCATGCTCACTTCTGGGTAAGGTTCAGTATCTGTTACTAAGGAGTTCTTCCTAATTCTAGTACTGTGCTTCTGCTTGGCGATTCAAGAGACTTCCGGTCCTCAAGCTCATTACTTTTCTTTATATTCTCTGTAAGTTTAATAGTTTTTCTTCATGCAGGGAGATGTGTTAATCCTGGTTAATTAGGGCTGCAGACAGTTCTTTCTGCAATTTCCTACACTCACTGGGGGATACTTATTAATCTCCTGGCGCACCAAGGCATAGCGTGGCAGGCGCACTTGCGAAGTACAGCACATTGCAGCGCGGCCGGGTTTGTAAAGCTGCTTCCCAGCAAGTAGAGAGGAGCTGCAAATCTGTACATTTCTGTCTTTCTGCATTTGATTGTCACTAACGTCTATCAGAGGAGCTCATATTCTAATCTTACACTTTTTTTTTTTTTTTGCATCCAATTGATTGGCTGCAAATCGATGCACATTCGATTGGTAGATCGCTTTGATCGACCTAGATTTTCCATCCTGTCAAATAGATCTGCTCCTGGCAGCAGATCGATGGCCGATAGAGTTGCATTGGATCTAATGGTGCAGTAATACCTTTAGATTGATTGATTTTCATTTCATTCTGAAATCTAATGGAAATGTGTTCCTAGTATGTGGCACACATGAGATTTCTGTCAGATTTGACCTGACAGGCATCTGACAGAAATCTATCTGATGGTCAAATCTGCTGCAAATCTATCAGTGTTTGGCCACCTTTTAGTTTAAGGTTCTGCTGAATATTAAGGCAAGATTTTGGGGGTAAGAAACCACTTACCTTATCAGTATGTTCTTGGGATGTAGAGGGAATCCTAGATACATTTCAAGACAGCGATCCTAAAGGGGCCCATACACTGGTAGATTTGAGCCATCGAATCGATCGTAAATCTATACTATCGAATCAGCTGATCGATTTGGTCTCTCTGACTGGATGGAAAATCTAGGTCAATCTGCTGCCAGCAAAGAGTTGCATTGGATCTAATGGTCCAATAATGCATTTAGATTGCTTTCCAATAGATTTCAGAATGAAATCTATTGGAAATCTGTTCCTAGTGTGGAGCACACGTCAGATTCGACTTGACAGGCATCGGACAGAAATCTATCTGACGATCGAATCTGCTGCAAGTGTATGGCCTCCTTTAAAGGTCCATATCCACTACATGATTTTTGCAACTTCATTTTTAGGCATTGTTTTAACGAAAAAATGTTGAACAATGCATGACTGCCTGCGACAATAGTTCATAATTAACGACTGTCATGTCTGATCACTGAGCGATTGTTCATATCCCTGATAGACTCCCGCTCCAGTTTCAGCAATCGTTTGACGCAAACACTTGCAGATTAGGCCAGATGGGTCGGGGAACGTTTGTTCGTCGGCGAGGATCACTGATCCATCTGCCCATGGGTACGTAGTTTAAAGAGAATCTGTATTGTTAAAATCGCACAAAAGTAAACATACCAGTGCGTTAGGGGACATCTCCTATTACCCTCTGTCACAATTTCGCCGCTCCTCGCCGCATTAAAAGTGGTTAAAAACAGTTTTAAAAAGTTTGTTTATAAACAAACAAAATGGCCACCAAAACAGGAAGTAGATTGATGTACAGTATGTCCACACATAGAAAATACATCCATACACAAGCAGGCTGTATACAGCCATCCTTTTGAATCTCAAGAGATCATTTGTGTGTTTCTTTCTCCCTGCAGCTATCTTCCACTGAAGTGTCAGGCTATTTCTTCCTGCAGAGTGCAGACAGCTGTGCCTGTATGTAATTCCTCAGTATGTGAAAGCCCAGCCAGCTCAGAGGAGGATTTATCCAGCTTGTAAAAGATAATAGAACAGAGAGAAGCTGCACTAATCTATATATCACATAGGCAGTGTGCAGAGAGGGTCCTGGATGGGGGAGTTCATAGCAGAACCACAACACTGAAGAACTTGGCAGCCTTCCAGACACAGGCCTGACAAGTCTGACAAGAGAGAGATAAGTTGATTTATTACAGAGATGGTGATAGTAGAACGTGCTGCAGTAAGCCAGAACACATTAGAATAGCGTTTGGAACTTGTAGGATGATAAAAAACAGGATGCAATTTTTGTTACGGAGTCTCTTTAACACTGCAAGAAGACTATCCACCTGGCCACTGTGCTGCCCTTGACTGCTGCCGTTGATGGTGGTTGCATCGCAGTGACACACCACACTCACTTGTGCTATGCAGGCTTCACTGATTGCGGCACTTGTGCTCTGTAGGTAGTGTAGGGTGACTCCTTAGGTTTACAGTAACACCTGTCAGGGCCAGCACTCAGGACCGTATAGCGCTTTCCCTTTTGTCAGTACTGGCTTTCAAAGACTTGAGCTTGCCATACACAGTTCAGTAGTGGTCCAATCTGACCGCTTCATTCTTCGCTGTTAGGGCCCTTTTCCACCTGCTGCATTTTGACCTGAAAGTTGGATCGCTTGCGTTTTTGTGGCATGGCGCCTCAACGAACATGTAATTCGTGGTGCCGGTGCTGCAATTTATTTATTATTTTCCAGTATTGCAATCTACAGCCTGCTGCATTTTTGCTCTGTTTGCGCCCCTATATAGAGTCTAGGAGCGCTTGAAAATTCCAACACAATCATGCCGATTATAAGATTTATTTATTTTTTCTTTTTGTTCTGTCGGCAATTGCACCATACACCCCAACGGATCGTGCTGAAATCACAGTAGCGGAAATAGAAAGGCTTGTGTTTCTTAAGGGGCCCATACACTTAAGATTTTCCCGCCGATATACAGCAGATTCGATCACTGATCGAATCTGCTGTGAAGTCGTTGATCAAACGCTGACCGAACAATCGATTTCCGTCCGAAATCGATCGGTCCTGCCGATCCGTGCGGAGGATTTCGTTCGATCGCCGGCGGGTCGGGAGTGCGTCCATAGCGGCGTTCGAATGTCCGCTAGCGGCAATACATTACCTGTTCCACCGGCGCGAATCCCCTGTTCTCCGCTGTCCCTTCTCCGTGCTGGGCTCAGGCTGGCTTCACTCACTTCCTGTCCCGACAGGAAGTGTAAACAGTAGAGCGCCCTCTACTGTTTAAACTTCCCCTGGCAGGAAGTAAAGTGAAGCTGGAGCCTAGAGCAGAGAAGACAGCGGAGAACAGGAGACTCACAGCGGCCGGATCAGTTAATGTATGCGGCAGCTCCTCAGATTGTGAATCGGTTCCATAGTGAAATCGATTCACAATCTGTTTGCAGTAAAGGCAGCCATACGATTCCTCTCTGATCAGAGAGGGATCCATCTGATGGCAAATCGACCAGTGAATGGCCACCTTAAGTTGACTGCCAGTCAGATTTCAGCAGAGATGCTGCCTCTCCTACCTATGTACAGCTCATTCAGTATATGGCTGTACACATGCCCATACCCTCCTGATTATAGTCTACTGCCCAGCATGACCCCCATCTTATCTGATAAAACTGATAATGTTTGAGCCCTTTTGGCCAATAGATCACTGATTCCATTGAACTGATTGCTGGTCACTCAAACCAGTCACAGTGTGTGTGGTATTTTTTCTTTTTCTGTTCTCATCCCTTTGTGCCCACACTTGGCTGCAACACAGCCCATTGAAAGTCATCTCTGCTAACTCAGCATATTTGCTCCATTAATTCCAGAGGAGCAGTTGTGCCAAGTCAGCAAAGCTGTGCAGGGAAATGAACTGCACAGCGCTCAGTGTGTGTACCAATTCAATTAAACGATGCATGTCTATATTGCGGCCCTTGAGACATTTTTGAAGACCCCCAAAGCTCTGTACAGTTGTTAATATCATGCAGGAGTAGCTGCGATGCCACATGGAGGGGCCACCTTGTGTCACTGCTCTGCCTCCCCCTTTGTTTGCCTGTAGGTCAGTGTTTTCCCCAGGCTCTTTCAGCCGGGTGCTCCACCCGGCTAGTTTTGGTGAGCACCCGGCTGTCATCGGCTCACCTCTTCCTCTGCTATAAGCAGAGTTGTGCAGAGAAGCGCCGGCCCTGCATTCTCTCATCTCGTCCCACCCGGCTACTTTTTCATGCCACCCGGCTGGAAAAAAAATCTGGAGAGAACACTGTAGGTGTTCAGCCACCACTGTAGCAGTAGCCACAGATTGGCAGCAGTAACAGCCACTGATTAGCAACTGCCACTGCCCTAACTGCACACAGTGTATATGGATTATTATCTGTGGAATGGTTTTAATTGACAATATGTCACAGCCATAGTGTACCTAATGGCAATCCGCAAAAATTGTGTTCATTTAGCTAGTTCGGCCCCCTAGCGCTCTCAAGTATGGCTATTACGGCCCTTGGCCTAAAAGCTTGGATACCCCTGAGTTAACCAGTGGCTAATGAAGCCACAACTGTGAACTTTTACAGTTCTGTCACTAGTTTGATTGCTAGTGTCAAGTGAACTTTACTGTAGATGAGTCCACAAATATGCTGTGAAGTAGACCTCCACTTATTTATTTATATTTTTTATTCCTTGGTATTATGGTCCATGAGCTGGGAGGAGAAGGCAGATCTCTGAGGTAAAATCCTGGTTGGGGGTCCTCTAGCCCAGAGCTCCCCAACCCTGTCCTCCAGACCCACCAACAGTACATGTTTTGCAGGAAACCACAAACATTCACAGGTGAGGTAATTAGTGTTTCAGCAAAGTTGATTCACTACGGGCTGGTGCACACCGAGCGGCTTTTTGGGCGTTTTCAGATCCGCTTGCGGCTGCGGATCTGCTTGGTCAATGTATCTCAATGGGGTGGTGCACACCAGAGCGGCAGGCGTTTTGCAGAAACGAAAAATGCCTGGGTGAGGCATTTTTTTTGGATTTCGGATGCGTTTCTGCCTCAATGTTAAGTATAGGAAAAACGCAAACCGCTCTGAAAAACGGCACTTCAGAGCGGTTTTGCAGGCGTTTTTGTTACAGAAGCTGTTCAGTAACAGCTTTACTGTAACAATATATGAAATCTACTATACTGAAAACCGCAGCAGCAATCCGCAAAACGCTAGCAAAACGCCTCATAAAAATAAAGAAAAAGCGTTTAAAAATCTGCTAGCGGGTTTTGGTGTGCACCAGCCCTCCCTCCTGGATTTATACAAAACATTCACTGTTGGTGGGCCTTGAGGACAGGGTTGGGGAACACTGCTCTAACCTTTCCATATACTAGCCAAAGTTACAGATTTATTTATTTTTCCCCTGATGTCTCCGTCTAGTTGCTTTTCCGAGCAGATTAACAGGCTGGAATTTGCATGGTGGATTGATGGTACCTAGTGTCGTATTAAGCTGAAGACTTCTTCTTATGCTTGAAACAGTCTGTGAAGCATCACAAATATTGCATCTTTTTTTTTGTCCAGGAATTTACTTTTTGGCTTTTAAATTGGTGCTTCTACCTGATGCCGATCCAACATTCCAATGGTTTTTCTGCAACTTGTGGAATGCCAGGGTAATGCCAACTATAGAGGCATATTCTGGGATTCCCCCATAGATGCTTGGCATGTATATCTGTAGACCCTCCCTCTTAATTATCTATGCGCAGCCAGGTAGTGTGTGTGTCCTTGCATACCAGTGCAAATTGTCCTATTAAAGAGCCTAGCCACATGGGATAGCCAAACTGCGCACTAACTCAGGTTTTTTTTTGTTCTTTTTTTTCGGCAGAGGAGTTTTAACGCGTTTGTGGTTTGCATAAAAAAAGCATGTGTGTTGTATGAGTTTCATTTTGTTTTATGCAAATCACTAGAAAGACCATAGCGGAAATGCATCATAAAACAATTATATATTTTTTTTTATATATTTTTTTTTTTTTAAATTCATAGAAAAACTCATACCATTTTGTTTTCTGGTTGAACTCGGTGGACGTATGTCTTTTTTTTTTTTTTTTTTTTTTTTTTTTTTTTTCCAACCAAAATAACTATGTAACTATTACGTTTTCAATTGACTGTCCTTATGTGCGTTTTTGAAGATTATGCAACAAAGGCCTCAATTCACGGAGCATTATCAAACATTTATCAAACACTTTATCAAACGTTTGATAATTTACCTCATGGGTAAAATCTTAATTTGAATTCACTAAGGTGTTACTATATTTGTTGAACGTTTTATCGGTAAAACATTCAATAAATCTATAACACCTTAGTGAATTTAAAATGAGATTTTACCCATGAGGTAAATTATCAAACGTTTGATAATGCTCCGTGAATTGAGGCCATTGCCAGTGTTTTTAAAAACACATTTGTGGTTTTTCTTGTGGTCCATAGACTTCCATTTGCGGCAAAAACAGTGTTTTCCGCAACACTAGCGTTTCTGCTATGTGTGCACCTGTAAGCTCAAATTGCTATTCTTTCCACTGTTGGCAGTAATACTGTTTAGCGTTATGAGGCTGTCCAGAAATTCCAACGCTCCTACAGGCATAATTGGCTGCATGGGGTCAGAATACATTGTTGCTCATGTTTCAACAACCAGACCATTTTAGTGATTGCACCAAACTTATGCCTGGTGCACACCATGCAATTTCTCGCCAGTTAGTTGGTCCAATAGATAATTTCCAACAGGTCCGATCTGATTTCGATAGTTTTTCTGATCAATTTTATATAGAAGTGATCAGAAAAACGATCGGACCTGTCAGAAATTATCTATTGCAGTGTTCTCCCCAGGCTCCTTTTAGACGGGAGCTCCACCCGGCTAGTTTTGGTGAGCACCCGGCTGTTATCGGCTCACTTCCTCTTCTCTGCCATAAGCGGAATTATGCAGAAAAACACTGGCCCTGCATTCTCACATTTCGCCCCACCCGACTACTTTTTCATGCCACCCGGCTGGAAAAAAATTCTGGGGAGAACACTGTATTGGACCATCTATCTGGCGAAAAATTCCATGGTAGCAGGCATTAAGATGCCCTTATCTACCAGCTTCTGTAATGCTAGGTACACACTATTGAGATTTTCTGACAGATTTACTGTCAAATCGATAATTTCCAACATGTCCGCTCTGATTTCCGGCTGTTTTCCATTCACTTCTATCAGAAATCAGATCGGACATGTTGGAAATCAATCTGACAGCAAATCTGTCAAATCTCATAGATTGTACCTAGCATTATAAACCCTTGGTCAGTGATGGCTAACCTTGGCACTCCAGCTGTGGTGGAACTACAAGTCCCATGAGGTATTGCAATACTCTGATAGCTCTAAGCATAACTCTGAGGCAGAGGCATGATGGGATTTGTAGTTTTGTCACAACTGGAGTGCTGAGGTTAGCCATCACTGCATGTGCATGTATGTGATGACTGTGAGATAGAGATATGATTACTACAGCATGTTACCATAGAAACGGTACTAAGTACCACAGGTTTCACTAATAGTGTAACATGCAGTATTACCGGTAATCTTGCCATGTGCTGTTTCCATGCGACAATATTACCACTGGTTAGTGCCTCCCACGCCTGTTCTGCCCACCAACCGAGCTTTCTGTCGTGGGCTCTGATCACTGCTGCAGGTTATTGTTGTTTTTTGTTTCGTTTTTTTTTTTTCCCTGCCAGCCAATGACAGCGTTCAGCTGTCATGGGCATTAACCTACAGGAGCCGTTTGCTCCTTTGCCTCCCCAGGGGACAGCAGAGTGACACGGCTGTCCTCAGTACATTGCTGCCGTAGATCGCAGTGCTGTACAGTGTAAATAGACGGCGGTTTCGCCTTCTAACATTCTCCTAGCAGCGATCGCTGCTGGGAGTCTGATGACAGAGCAGAGCTCCATCATTCAAGTGGAGATGTGCACGATCTCCTGCTAAACCCCGCCCCAGGACTTGGTGTTACGTGGTCTTGCCACCCTACCGGCACCAATTGGTGTTGGGAGGGGGTTAAATTGATTGGTCCATTTTCAAATTGCATACATTTGCATAAAAATGTACATCATTTCAGAAGAATTTGCATCTTATTGATCATCCCTAGTGATGCATTTGTCACAAGGCTTTGCTGATTGCCAGCAATTGACAAAGCACTGAAATCTCCTCAAACTCCCATGTGTGAAGCAGCCCTTAGCTAGCTTGTTCTGTATGCTGCCCCCTGTGGCTGTTCTTGATTGTAGCACTGCAGGTCACCTACTGAACATGCACTAAGCAGAAGTGTTCATGAATATAATCCATATTTAGTAACCCCTAGTGACAAGTCTGTAACATTGCGCTTCGGACATATCATTTGGAAGGTAGGGGGAGGAGGAATGTCTGACTAAAGATTAGCACCCAGCTTTATTTCACATGCTGATAAGTCTTCCCTGACAATGGGAATATTGTTCTCTATCGCTATCTATCTTCCCTCAGTGTCCATTTGTCCTTGAGACTTGGAGAGCTTCTTTTCCCAGCCCTGCTTTATCTCATGAATGAGTGACTGTTGCTTCTGCAGGTGGAAAAGGACACCTCTTCTAATTTACCATCAGAAAGACAGGTTGAAACTATTATTTCCGATCTGATTTCCAATCGTGTGGGTTTTTTTTTGTGTTTTTTCTATACAAAATTGATCAGAAAAATGATTGGAAATAATCGATTCGACCTGTCTATGTGACCGGCAGTTGCATGGTGTGTACCAGGCATATGTATTTCACAACTTCTCATAAATGGCTGTCTTACAAATGAGAAGACCTTATACCATGGCTGGTTGACAGGTTGCCTCAAACAATGGGAAAAAGGGGAGTAAAATATGGCGATTGCATGAATCATGAGCTCAGATGAAGCTTGGAAAGTGTAATGGTTAAGGGCTCTGCCTCTGATGCAGGAGGCCAGGGTTCAAATCTCGGCTCTGCCTGTTCAGTAAGCCAGCACCTATTCAGTAGGAGATCTTAGGCAAGTCTCCCTAACACTGCTACTGCCTACAGAGCGCGTCCCAGTGGCTGCAGCTCTGGCGCTTTGAGTCCGCCAGGAGAAAAGCACTATATAAATGTTATTTGTCTTGTCTGTCTTCATCTGAGCTCCTGAGCCGTACTGAAGAGCGGATACTGGCTCACTGAGCGCTAGAGTGTATCTGTAGTGTTTACTGGGAACTTTGCTCAGGTCACTCAGACCTACTGGCCTGCAGTAGTAGATGAGCCACAGTACTCGCCCACAATAGTCTAGCATATTTAATCTAAACTTCTTCTGGATTGTTGTGGTTTTTATTTATACATTGAATAAGACATTTTGTGCATCAATGTAGCGATTCAATAAGGAGTAAGGCCTTGTTCACATTACAAATCGCTAGCGCAAGTGCCTTTTTATCGCTTTTCCCTGCACTTTGTGCTTAGATCGCCTTTGTAAGTGCTTTTGCTGAGCGGTTTATTTTGACACTTCCTGACATCAGTCAGGAAGTAAACTCTTGTACCTGGAAATGAATAAATACAATGTATTCATTAAAGTGCTCAGGAAATCGCAATTCAAAGCGCTTTAAGAGATTTGCGATTTCCCTATACTTTCTATTGAACACAAACGCTCAGATGGTACAGGAGCTGCATTTGCGATTCATTAGAAAGCGGAGCACTCATATATGAACACTCCCATAGGAAATCATTGCACAAGCTCTTTACAAAATCGCCAGCGCTTAAAAATATATCTTTTATACACTGCAGTGTTTAAATAGAATTTGGTTTTGTGGCTGGCAATCCCGCAAAAGAACTGTTGGTAATGCTTTGATAAATCTGGCCCACTGAGTTTTTCACAGTGGAGTTGCCACTGTTCCCAATTGCTTGCACTTTGTCATAATGCCGCTAACAGTTGGCTGCGGAATATTTTTAGTAGCACAGAGGGTGCCGTGCTAGAATTCACTGAGAGCCACCCTTTTTTTGTAGAAGTAGCCAAACATTTTATAAAGTTGTTTTCTCCTGTCTGACTCAAAGTAAAAGTAGCGTTAATGCTTATGGGCTTTTTAAAGAGAACCCGAGATGAAAAGATTACAAAAAATATTTGAGGGAAGCTTCTGGATCCTTGTAAATCACAACCACTTTTTTTTTTTTTTTTCTTTGTGCACGAGCGCATCACACTCGTGAGTACAGCCGCACCTGCGCAGTAGCATGGAGCAGCTCCAGGTTACTGCGCATGTGAGACCGTACTGGCGCAGTATGGCCACGCTTGTCCATGAAGAGGAGCGCAGCCACATAACAGATATGTTCTGGGGGGTCCATGTGTCGCAACGGTGCGGGGCCAGGAGGCCGTAGGAAGCCTACAGGATCCAGAGCCTTTACCTTGAATACATCTTCACTTGACATATAATTGACTGGAAAATTAGAATTTGTCAGATGTGCAAATCCTGTTTTCTACTCCTCACTGCATCCAATTTGCCATAAAAAAAATAAATCTCTAGCACCACTCTCTGTAAAGGCGCGTCCACCAACTGCCCGACCTGTATGTCCACGCATCCAGATGACCAACTCATTTGCATACTTCGCACACAAGCAGAATGATGGACTGTATGATTTGGCCGCATTCAAAACAAGTACAAGTCATTCATCCACTTTTACACACGCAACCAACTGCATGATATTAGCCCAACAGTCGTGTGAATAGATTCAATGGTTGCACCGGGCAAACTGTCTGTTATTAGTCGCTTGACTAGTTGTTTGTGCACATACATGCCTGATTATTATCCAACAGACTAAAGTCAGACATTCAGGCAGCAGGTTGGTCCTTGTGTATGAGGTTTAAGTGAGGAGGGAGTGTGTGCTTTTCTCATACTAGCTGTAAACTGATTAAACCACTACTATGTTGTCTCTTCAAATGCAGACAGACCCCTTCTATTAGCGGCTGTTAATAAGTGAGAGGGAAAGATGTTCCCACCTCTGTGTGAAGGTTCTGCTCTGTAGGGTGTATTCTGCTTGAAGTTCAGAAGCTTCTTCTGAAGTGTCTGTCTTCTAAACTTGAACATGTACATGTGGTCAGCTCATCCTAAAGAATCTCTAGTGCATGCTGGTTTATATTGGTTCTAAACAGAGTCCCCAGAGAGCCTCAATGCACATAACAACATAGGCTGCCTTCTTGCTAGTGCTGCACAGGTGTGCCTTATCAGGCTATCATACACTCTAGTATCTGTAGATTGGATGATGGATGCAATAAAAAAGTGGAGGAAATCTTTTTTAAAAATGAAGGCCTTCTCAACCACCAACACTTGATTGTTTTATCAATCTATGTTGGCAAATGATATTCTCTACTGGGGGGGGGGGGGGGGGGGGGGTACTGCAGATCAAATCTGATCCAATAGCATGTGTAGCAAGGTGGTAAGCACTCTGTATTGGATAGATGTGCATTCAATTTTTTTTTTTTTCACAATGCGTAACATTTTTGGGGGAAACATGCGTAAACATGCAGAAACCATGCAGGCAGAAGTGTCATAAATTAAAAAAAAAAAAAAAAAATTAAGTCCAGTAAACTCAAGGCTCCAGACTCAATGGGAAGCAAAATATTTCACCAAGCACTTGTAGGGGATATAAAATCAGTAGTGAAGTCAGAAATGATGCTCCCCTTTTTTCTTTGTGAATTTCACGGGGGTTTTGTTTTTTGTTTTTTTTTCATTTTTCCGCATTAGTTGCTAACTTTTACCGCACTTTTTACGCATCGTTTACCGCATGCAGGGAAAAACATGCGTAACGTTTTGTGAATGTCGATGCTTTCATTCGGATTTACCGCAAGAGCATTTCCGCATGCGATTCAAAATCTATTAGTCCTCATACTACATTAAGGTGCTAAAGTTGGCCAACAAGATTGGATTTACCAGGCTTTAGTTTGGCCTCCCATTTCTTGGAATGCATGTGAAAGTCAATTAGTGTAAATTGGCTATGCATAGCGTTTTTGCAATCCTTCTATTTTTAAAATGCCAGAATTGGCTTGGTCCAGCTTCCTTCTTGTCTGAAGAAAGGGAGTTGCTTCCCCAGCACAGAGCATGTCACCTGACTGCGCACCCCTTCCCTCCTGTTGTAAGATTAAGGGCTTGGACTCTCTTGAGTGCATATCAATATATGATAAAATATATATATATATATATATATATATATATATATATATATATATATATATATATATATATCATTGTCCCTCACACATGGGATTCTTCTTCTCTGCCAGATTATATAACTAGGGATGCACTGTCACATCAAAGGCAGAGATCTTCTATGGCAGGGTGCCTTATAAGTCACAGTTGTGTTCTAACATTTACACACTGGTGTGATCTGCCTCCTTCAAGGCTCCTAATTTACGTAAGTGTAAATGAGTTTGAGCACAGATCAGGGAATCCATGAAGAGTGAGGCTGCCTACAAAGATACTGCTGGCATCCAGCTTTTGGTAGGTGTATCCATTTAAATGAAATGCCTCCAGGCACCGCTATCTGTTTTATTGTAAATGAGCATGACTGGGTGTGGGACTTCCACATTAGCAAATCAAATATAGCTTTATTTTTAACTGTAGTCTGACCAGTTTCCATACACTTCCAAGTGACGCTCCAGCCCCTTGTCACAGGATTTGGGTTTTGTGGGGGTCAACTTTCATGGATCTGTTCTTCTGTCACCCAACACCTCACACCCTGACTGTCCTGTGCAATTCTGTGCTGGATGAGGCTGGAGAAGACTTGGGCAGGGATCACACTTTTTCACACACTTTCTCATTTGTTTCCCACTTTTTTTTTTTAATTTTATTTTTGTTGGAAAAAAATGAGTCTGTTGGAATTTTTTTTTTTTTTTTTTTTTGTTAGCAGAAAGCTCATCTGCCAAGCTCTTGTATTGCCCTTTGATGTATTTATACATGTTAATCAGGTTACCCCTCAGCCATCTCTTTTCCAAGCTAAATAAGCCAGTTTGTCCAACCTTTTTGTATTAATGAGACCTTCCATCCCCGATTAATGTTGTTGTCCGTCTTTGCACCTGTTCAAGTATGTTAACCACTTTATCTACATCCTCTGTGACTTCATCTAATGCTGAATACACACGATGCGTTTTTCCGGTCAGTAAATATACGTCTTGTAGCAGAAGCAGTGCTGTACGGGATTGGGCTTGCTCCTGTGCACATTTCTGGCACTATCTGATGACTAATTGGTGAACGGGAATATGTTTCCTGAGCTAATAAGATTAATTTTTACCATTAAAAATACTTGTATTTTCTCAGTTCATAGTAAAAATTCACTCTAGCATTATTTCAGAATCAAATCTCTTCACCATAAATTGTGATAGGAACATAATCTAAGTTTTGTGAAGTGGTAAGAATAGCCAAACAACAAAATTTGTGTTTATTTTATCTACAGTAGCACTTTTTTTTATATTTAATAAAAATTGTACCCCCTTCCATGTAGTATGAGAGCCTTACCTACAGTCTATTCTATTGAGCTGAACTCCCCATCAGATAGACATCTTTGCAAGATGCTGAACACAAAGATGCTGTACACCTTCAAAAGATCTGTTCCTGCCAAAATGCATTCAGTCTATCTGCAGATCCTCATACACACCTTGTTAAACAGACATTCATCTGCAAATCAGACAATCATCTGAAGATCCATCCTGGTGGATCTGATTTGCAGATGAATGTCTGTTTTATACAAGGTGTGTATGAGATCTGCAGCTGATATAGACTGAGGCCTGGAACCCACTGAAAACCGCAAACGCAAAACGCAACCGCTAGCGTTTTGTCTGAGCGGTTTGCAAGCGGGTTCATGCGCGTTTTTGGTCGTGTTTTGCAACATTGTATTTTTTTCCCCAGCGGGTGCCTAGCGTTTTTATCCTGACTGGTCCTGTGAATTATTTTTCATTTTGTTACAGTGTGCTGAACCGCAAAACGCTAGCAAAACCGCTCAGTTTAGGTTTTGCTGAGTGTTTCCGCTAGCGGTTCAATACTTTACATTGAAGCGCTAACGCTCCCAAAATGCTGCATGTCCTGCGTTTGCGTTTCTGAGAAACGCAAACGCTCCTGTGGAAGTTGCCCCATCCATTAACATTAGCCCAGCGTTTTGGCAAACTGCTAGCATATCGCAGTGCTGCCAAAACGCTGCCAAAAGCGCTCCTGTGGGTTCCAGCCCTTAATGCATTTTGCAGGAATGGATCTTTTGCAGGAACAGATCTTTTGCAGATACTGATCTTCTGTGTGCAGCATCTTGCAAAGATTTCTATCTGATGGAGTTCAACTCAATAGAATAGACTGTGTAGGTATGGTTCTCATACTACATGGAAGGGGGTAAAATTGGTCTGTGATCTTTCATTTTCCAAAGACTATGGTCTGATGTGTGTATGCACCCTAAGTGGGAAACAAGGTCTGGATAATATCGTTTCTATCGTTTCACGGATGTGTGCCTATCTATCCATGACAAAGGGGCGGATCTGGGAGGGGCTGGAGGCGCTCATAAGCGGTGGATGGAGACTGTTGGGTAGCTCTGAAGAAGAGGGGCGTACCCCTTGAAGCGTCAGCATCCCTTGCTCGCACGTTACAGTGACGTCACTGCAAACAAATCCACCGCTGTGAAGCGCACCCATCCATAAACCGGATGTACCAAACTTCAGCTAGAAGATCCGGATTAGTTACTCCAGCACCCGCACGACCTCTGCGTTTTCACTGAGTCTGGCCAGAGTGGACGGCGAGAGGCTAGTGCGGAGATCCGTTACACACCCAGACCGCTGCTAACTTGGACAACTGAGGCTGCATGCCCGGATTGCTGCATAGACGGACGGCTAGGTGGTAATGTATGCCGCTTAAAGATCTATATACCCAGAAGTACTGGACGTTGCAATTCATGGTGTTAGCATTATATATCTGTGCTGAAAGTGTTGTGTGGAGATCTCTCTATGTGATTGGAAGATTTTTGGATTATTTCCAATCACCTTTGCATAGATACATGGACATATGAACGAAGCCCCTACAGGCAGACTACATTATTCCACCTGATATTCTACAATCTCCTTTATACAAAGGACATTTTTTGATTCTTTACTGGGATCCCCTTTTTTTTTTTTTTAAATGCCTTTTTTTTTTTTTTTTTTTTTAGGACTTTCTCACTGCAGTGAGGCTGAGTGATTGCTGTATGCCTGACTGGATGTGTTTGGGAGGGGAAGGTGCTTTATATTGAGCCTAGAATCAAAATACTATTGTATCCATTGTGTTTAATAAAGGTCTTTTACTTTTAGCGCTGTGGACATATTTTACTTTAATCGTTTCTATTGTGTGGTGCCCAAAACTGTATCCCATACTCCAGATGTGGACTAAGTGATTTATACAGAGGGAGTAGGTTTTTGTTTGTTTTGGTTTCTTCCTGCTTTATACATCCCAGAAATGTATTTGATTTAGCTGCTTTGCATTGAATACAGGTGTTTAACTTTTTAAATGTTATGCATACAAATGGACCTGGTGTCTGAAACTCATGGGAAGCTACGTGCTCTTTTTTTGTGCATGCAAGTATGAGCCTTATTTAAAGTGGACCAGAGGCAAAAAGATTGATGATGGTAATAATGCTATTAATACTTGAAGCTGAATGCCCCTGGATCCTGCAGAGGTTTCCCACGTCCCCCACTGTTACTGTGAGCTGACCCTCAAAAGAGATCCACCAAAAGATTGTCAGAATCCTGATTGAGACCGTGGTCCTCCATGCAGGAATGCTGCCGTAGTGCATCTGCCTGAGTAGGGCCCTGACTGCGCAGTAAGCCAGAGCCATTTGTACACTCGTGCATGGTTGTGATCATCCAGGCAGTAGAACTAGGGGTGAGAAGGACACTGGAAGCCTTTGAAGGATCCAGAGAGCTCTCCCTCTCCCTCTGTTTCTTGTGCGAGGTTTGCCTCAGGTTTACTTTGATAGTGTGTACATATGAACCATAACTGTCACACAAAGGGACCCAACAGTTCTGGGTATAATATATTATAGACTCCCAGACAAGCGGCTACTTTTTCACCCCACACTTCTCCCCTTTGTTGGAAATGTAAGAGAAACATTGGCACTCTAGTACATATGCTATGGGAATGCCCTACAGTTTCCCGCCTTTGGGAAAACGTTGAATCTATTATAAGAAATACCCTCTGGCCTAGCTTTAGACTCACACCGGAATTAGCATTACTATGTGTGGGTGCTAATGAAGTACCTAATAGATACAGATCCCTCATCTGCCACATCATTTTCAGTGCTCAACATTTGATCCTCTTAAACTGGAAGTCCGATGAGGAGCTTCCTACAGCCCTTCTCTTAAATAACACTAAACTAAATCTGAATATGGAATATACGATCAGAGGCAGACTAAATACTGACAGAGAGAGCTTTTCTATCCCAGATACATGGTGACAGACGAAGGATTATGTCCCAGTACCTGCCCCATAGAATAAGAGAGTTAACCCCAGGTTAAAATCCACCCGATACTCACCTCCCCCCCCCCCCCTCCCCACGACCAGGTACCCACTAGATACAAAAATTAACACCTCATCACCCACATTAAAGGGCATAGTATATATTATAATATAAGTCGCAGTTATGGACACAAATAGTTAAATAAGGTCTGAGTTAGACCTACGTTGTTGGTTGATGGTTATTAGGTTTTATCTATGTTCATTTGCTTAAATGATTTTGAGTTCTGATCGATCTAGCTGTCAATAACAAGTAACAGAGGGATCAGATAAATTAAGCCAGGAAGAGGACAGGTTTAAAGCCGTGTGCTCTGGTGTCGGCTTCGGCCGACTGAAGACACCACAGCCTGGACATATGGAAGAGGAACAGCCTTTGGAAACCGATAAGGTCATGTAAATTCCAATGGACTTTACTCAGGTTTGAAAGAACTTTCCTGTCTCACATCACATACTGTTAATACTTGTTAACGCTTCAGATGTAAAATCATTCTATGTTCTGTACATGAATATGATCAATAAAAAAAATGTTATTGATGAAAATATATTATAGACTCTGTTTAGAAGTACAGTGGTGGAAAGACAATAGAGCGGATTCTACCAAGTGGGGTAAGCAGGGAACAATGTGCCTGTTGCTGTAATATGAAGCAGATGTGCACGCTGGCTGCTCCAGACAACCGATCAGCCACCTTCACCAGGTTCCCTCTAGTGTGTGTATTATTATTCATACAGCGCCAACCTCTTCCACAGTGCTCTACAGATTATATTGTCTTGTCACTTAACTGTCCCTCAGAGGCTTACAATCTAATCCCTTTTATAGTCATGTCTATGTATCCTAGTTTAGGGCCAATGTAGGAGGAAGCCAGTTAACTAACTTGTATTTATTTATTTTGAGGGGGGGGGGGGGGGATGTGGGAGGAAACCAGAGTGCCCGGAGCATATTGCTATGTGTTGCCTGTGACTCGGACGTATTTTATGGTAGCCTTTCTACAACCAACAACGCTGAAATGACAACTTTCCTGAAATTGCAGACTTTCTTCAGTTGGCAATTTAATGATGTGGTAGAGCAGTGAAGTCTCAATGTTTTTTATTTTGGTGTATACATATCCCTTTTGAAAAGTATACGTCAATGTTCTGTCTGTGCTCTCCAGTTATATATTGACCTAGAAAAAAGACAAACTGGCATAGTGTAGTGTGAACCCGTTTCATAATGGTGCATATAACTTCACATGACCCCCAAAAGTGCAGCCAACTGTCCAGATCACTACTGCATGCTAACACCAGGGGCACCACACACACACACACACACACACACACACACACACACACACACACACACACACACACACACACACACACACACACACACACACACACACACACACACACACACACACAACAGTGAGGGGCTCACCAGATTGTCGCCACCTCAGAAAACAGGTGGATCTAGCATTCAAGATGAATAACCTACAATCTCTATACAGTAGACAAGCCGACTCCGTGTTCAATGTCTGATAAATATATTCACTTTAATCCAATACTCATAAAAAAAACGAGATGCCATAGCGTAATAACATTTACATGCAGCTTCACATGCTACTCCAGAATTGCACTTGCATAACTTGAAGGGAAACCGGCATATATGCCTGCGTGAGGCTGTCCACCCGGGCACTCAAAGTCCACTGCAGGGCGTCCCGCTCAGTCATTTGACTGTTGCTGTTTTTCAGAAGTCAAAATATTTTGCAGAACTCCTGAGAACTTGCATTAAATGGTGCCATTCTGCTCTGAATAAAGAGGAAAAAGATGGGCAATATAATTTTATTTATTTTTACATCTTTGGAGCCCATCAAATCCAGTGTTGAGTACTTAATGAACCAGCAGTCTGCCCTTAAAGCAATCTGCTGCTACTTTTGCAATAGTCGTGGATGTTCAAGCATAATAGACCGGTGTCACTGTTCACTAGCTCTGCCATGATGGTCAGCATATAGCCTGTTTCTGCCTTATTTACAAGCTGTGTTTTTGTAGCATTACACACCAAGTCATTGCTTTAAAGGGAAGGTTCAAGCAAAATAAAAAAAAGTTTCACTTAGCTGGGGCTTCTCCCAGCCCCATGCAGCCATCCTGTGCCCTCGTAGTCACTCACTGCTGCTCCAGTCCCCCGCTGGCAGCTTGCCGACCTCGGAGGTCAGCGGGCTGCATTGCGTACATTTTTACGCATTCCCACTAGTGCAGGAACATTAACACATACATTTTGACGCGTTACTGGTTCAATGCGTTCATTTTTACGCATTGAACCAGCAATGCGAAAAAATGTATGTTTTAGGCTCCCTGCACACTGCAAATCCGATTCCGTTTCCGATTTTCCTTGAATACATTCAACAGAAAAACGGATCAAAAAACGCAGCATGCAGTTAAGATTAAAAATCTGAATCGGATGTAAAAACAGATTAAAAAGCGGAATCGGAATCTGAAATGCATGCAGTGTGCAAGAGGCCTTAATGTTCCTGCACTGGTGGGAATGCGTAAAAAATGTACGCAATGCGGCCCGCCGACCTCTGAGGTCGGCAAGCTGCCAGCGGGGGACTGGAGCAGCAGTGAGTGACTACGAGGGCACAGGATGGCTGCATGGGGCTGGGAGAAGCCCCAGCTAAGTGAAACTTTTTTTTTTTTTTTTTTTTTGCTTGAACCTTCCCTTTAAGTGTGTGTGTGTGTGTGTGTGTGTGTGTGTTTGTGTTTGTTTTTTCACGAGTTATTCTTGTGCATTAATGGTTTCCTTTTTTTATTTTTTTGTGTGATAGACACAAATGACCCTTTTGCAGTGGCCTGTAAGGGTTGTATACTCGGAGTACTCCCAAAAGAAAGGAAATTGAATACAATGCCTGTGCTCCGCTGGGCAGAGAACAGATGTCTACAAGCATCTCTTGATGTCATCTAGCACCTCCAGTGACGAGATCCATCTGTATACTGGAGGCAGCCAATTTCAGTGATAACTAGTTTATTTCATACAGCGAATTCCTCTCTCCCAGCAGCTGTAACCTGTGAGGTAATAAAAGTTCCCTTCTGCAAAGGAGGGAGTCTTTGTCACATGGTCACTGCTTGCAATGCTGGCAGCTTCCAGTCGTTTTCAGAAACCCAATGCTGGCCACACATGTTAATACAGTCTTAAAGCGTCCAGTAACTATGGGGACACCCTAACCTTCAACATGGCATTCTCATGAGGGGGCCAGCATTGCCTACTTCCTTATTTCTCTGACTATTGGATTCCAAAGGCCATTTTTGGGTTCAGTTTAGTCACTGTGGGGAGGAGATGCTTCCCACCTCAGCGAGTATCTGCATCCCCCCCCCCCCCCTTTGCACGTCTTTTGATTGGGGCCCTTGTACTTTAGTGATTTTTGTCTACCTCGGATGGGTAAAGTGAGTTTTCAGGTCTATGGGCCCTTTTACACAAGGAGCTGTTTTGATGGAATGCACCTAGGATGCGGTAAGAAAGGTCACATGAAAGACTATTGACTTTCAGGTTGCCTTTCACATTAGACAAAGCGTTCCAGAGCGCTACGTTGTAACACTTCTGGGAGCTTTTAATCATCCAGCGTCTGTGTTTTTCCTGTTGGGTGAATTAGAACTAGCGCCACTGGTATGCGTCGAACCGCAACTTCCCAACGTCATGCTGTGATTCCTAACACGTGCACGAAATTAGGTTCTTGCATGCGTTAGCCAGTGTGAAAGGGCTCTATGGGATCTCTTATTTATCTGCATTTTCAAAGATGAGCTGCAAAATGTCACTTAAAGCCTTAAACATATGTATTAAAGAGAATCTGTATTGTTAAAATCGCACAAAAGTAAACATACCAGTGTGTTAGGGGACATCTCCTATTACCCTCTGTCACAATTTCGCCGCTCCTCGCCGCATTAAAAGTGGTTAAAAACAGTTTTAAAAAGTTTGTTTATAAACAAACAAAATGGCCACCAAAACAGGAAGTAGGTTGATGTACAGTATGTCCACACATAGAAAATACATCCATACACAAGCAGGCTGTATACACACTTCCTTTTGAATCTCAAGAGATCATTTGTGTGTTTCTTTCCCCCTGCAGCTATCTTCCACTGAAGTGTCAGGCTGTTTCTTCCTGCAGAGTGCAGACAGCTCTGCCTGTATGTAATTCCTCAGTATGTGAAAGCCCAGCCAGCTCAGAGGAGGATTTATCCAGCTTGTAAAAGATAAGAGAGAAGAGAGAAGCTGTCCTAATCTAAATACACAGGCAGTGTGCAGAGAGGGGCCTGGAGGGGGGAGATGCATCACAGAACCACAACACTGAAGAACTTGGCAGCCTTCCAGACACAGGCTGACAAGTCTGACAAGAGAGAGATAAGTTGATTTATTACAGAGATGGTGATAGTAGAACGTGCTGCAGTAAGCCAGAACACATTAGAATAGCTTTTGGAACTTGTAGGATGATAAAAAACAGGATGCAATTTTTGTTACGGAGTCACTTTAAGGCCTCTCTCAAAAAAAAAAAAAAAAAAAAAAAAAACTTTTAACGTCCCACTGTGAAAGGGGCCTTAAAGGACCAGTATCAAAAAAAATTGCAAAATGTAAAATACATGTAAGCACTTACAAATAAGGAGTATGTTTCTAAAATGAGCTGTAAATTCCTTTTCTCTTATGTTGCTGTCACTTTCAGAAGTTAGTAGAAATCTGATGGAACTGACGGGCTTTTGGCTAGTCCATCTCTTCATAGGGGATTCTCAGTATTTCTTTTTTTTTTTTTTTTTTTTTTTTTTTTTTTTTCCAAAAGCACTCCCCACCTGTTTGCTCTCTATTGTGGCAGTTGGACTGAGCAACTTCTATTCACAAAGTGCTTTTAAAAATAAAGAAAACCCTGAGAATCTCCCAAGAGGAGATGACTAGTCCAAAATCTGTCCGTTTTCTACTACCTACTGTAAGTGACGAACATAGGAGAAAAGTAATTTATAGCATGTTACTCTGGGATAAACTTACTTTATTTGTGTTTTAATGTAGTTTAAATTGCACTTTTTTTGTAATAGTGGTAATTTAAAGTTCTGGCACACTCTAGATATTCGTATCATGATTATTACTTTATATTATATGCTGCTGCTTTAAAAAACAACAAAAAAACTTGCAGCGTGGAAGTGAGGTGTGTTTCTGATTGGTGGAGGTTGATTTCCTCTGCAGTTCCTTTCTGTTCAGTTTTGGTGCTAGTGGGGCACAGTTAGATCATAGCTGGCTGCTTGTAGCATATCCAATCTGCACATTTCTGATGCTGTACATTATTCCTGCATCTTGTCATAGGAGAATGCTTGCTTGTAAGCATGCCTTGGCTCCAGTTGTAGCGATTTCTTAGTCACTACTTGGCAGTAGCACAAGGTTTGGAGGTCCAGGCTGCTGACTCCCTCACAGAAGCACTCAGGTGGCGCAGCCTGCTTGATGTAATGTTTGGCGTTACAAGGGACACTTGAGGTGACGTCTGCTTCTTTAAGCTACTATTGTGTTTTGAATTCTTGTTGTTAGAAGAAATAAGCCTTATAGGTTTGGTTTTATATTTTTTTTTTATTTTTTTATATGCATTAAATGTACAGTATACACTACCCTAGAGTGTTGTGGAAATATATGTGCACATTCTTAATGCTTTGTGTTTGGGTTTTGAAGATGCACAAGAGTTTCTGGTTTATCCTGGACCAAATTCCTGGCTTTGAATGCCATTGTAACTGTATTGGCATCCTCCATTCATTCATGGACCACTATTGCGGGAGGGAAAAAAAGGCAGTTAAAATCTGACAGGTTTTGGGCCACTCCATCTCCTCAGGGGGATTCTCAGGGTTTTCTTTGTTTTCAACAGCATTTCCTAAACAGCAGTTGCCAAGTCTAACTGACAAAATAGTGTGCAAGTGAGTAGGGAGGCTGGCTGATATTTTGGCAGTTAAACTGCAGTTCAGGAAATCCTTTTGAAAACCCTGAGAATCCCCCATGAGGAGATGGACTAGCCCAAAATCTGTCAGATTTTTAACTGCCTACTTTTTTCCACCATAGTGGTCCTTTAAGGCTGCGTTCAGTGGTGTGTTGCGGTATAATGGTAACGTGACTTGTCACAATGCACCACCTATGCGATTGTCACAGTGCGCCAAATGCAGTATAACGGCGTGCGGTATCCCAATGCAGTCTATGAAGTGCGTATCCGCAAAAAAAAAAAAAAAAAAAACTCCTACCTTTAGGGCTATCTGACTCCTCAGTTTTTGAAACAGACTCCAGGTACCCAAAATTGCTTCGACTCAGACTCCACAACCCAGGGGTTGAGAGTGAAGAGTACTTTTCATGGACATTGTGTGACACAACGCACTGACAACATGCTGCAGTCCTGCTGTAACGGGGAATGCAACGCTCACTGAGCATGTAAACGTGTTACATTGTGCTATACAGAAAACTATTGGGGAATGTATGGTATTGTCACACAAGGGAAGGTTTTTGCCTTACAATCTGGAGGACACAGGATATGGGGGATGGAGATGTTTGGAATCTGTTATAAGGTAGTAAATCATTACAGTAAAGGACAATGAGAATGCATTGTTAAAGAAGTAGGTCCATTTGCCATGTTAAATTGGGGGCGTGTCTTCTGTGGTGTTGAAGGATTTCCATAGAATGAGCAGGCTAAAGACAGATTGGTGATATACCGGTAGGCCAGTGAGGTCTTAATTCCAACCTGAGGCTAACTTTATGAAAATTGCCCTATTTGGTCCATTTCCAAGCTGCATAAAAATTGTAATAACTGAATAAGTAGCATGCTCTTCATCACTAATATTTGTGCAGCCATGCTGCTCATCTCTCTACCATGCTGCCTGTTCTGCCCTGCTACAAGAAAGTGGGGACAAGCAGAAACCCACAATCCCAGGCAGGCAGCAGAAGAGCCCACTGACATTCAGCACATGCATAAGGCCTCTATTCCAGGAGCAGCTGAAGGTGAGGAATTCACCGCTTGTCAGTTGCTCCTGTCTGTGGCACGGCGAGTGCTAGGGCTCAGCACAGGCAGTGTACACCAACCCACCCCCAATGTAGTTGCATCACCATCCTCAGATGCGACATAAGACTTTATTCTTTCGGTGCCCTCTGATCTTCTGTCAGCCCAAATAGTCTTCTACTGCGCATGCACGGTCCTCCTCGATCACACTCCAACCAAGAAACGTGTGTGTGTGTGTGTTTTTTTTTTTTTGTTTTTTTTTCGCTCAATTTCCATTCACTTCTATCAGAAATCGAGCGGTAAAACTATCATAAGTGAAATCAGCCAAGTTCGAAAATTATCTATCAAGCCGAAAGATAATTTCCAACTTGTCCGAGTTCACTTTTGATCGTTTTACCACTTAATTTCTGATAGAAGTGAATTGAAATTGATAAGAGAGTAGAGTGGAAAAACGAATCAAAACACGATCAAACGTCAAATTGGCCACAAACGCATCGTGTATTCCCAGCAGTACAGGGCTAACCAAAGCACAACGGAGGGGACCCAAGGAAGCTGTAAGACTCCTGGAAGGAGCTGCAGGTAACCTTTTTTCCAGTCTCTAGTACACCTTTCATGATGTTGCTGACTTGGATCTTTTTTTTCCTTGTACTTATTTTTAAATAGAGTAGCTTTTAAAGGATACCACAACTGAAATGTGACATAATGAGATAGACATGTGTATGTACAGTGCCTAGCACACAGATAACTATGCTGTGTTCCTTTTTTTCTTTCTCTGCCTGAAAGAGTTAAATATCAGGTATGTAAGTGGCTGACTCAGTCCTGACTCAGACAGGAAGTGACTACAGTGTGACCCTCACTGATAAGAAATTCCCCTTTTTTTACCTCTTTCTTGCTCTCAGAAGCCATTTTCTGCTAGGAAAGTGTTTTATAGTTGGAATTTCTTATCAGTGAGGGTCACACTGTAGTCACTTCCTGTCTGAGTCAGGACTGAGTCAGCCACTTACATACCTGATATTTAACTCTTTCAGGCAGAGAAAGAAAAAAAGGAACACAGCATAGTTATCTGTGTGCTAGGCACTGTACATACACATGTCTGTCTCATTATGTCACATTTCAGTTGTGGTATCCTTTAAGACCAATTCTGTGCTTTGGTTTTTGTTTCTTTGAGGCCTGACCAGGATCCATTTTACATCAGCTCTAGACCCAAAATAAGTTCATGGTTTGAATAATCTTAACAATATTGTAATCTTGGAATTTGCTTTTTGTAAGGTACCTGAACTAAGAGGGGGGGGGGGGGCTCCTCCTATGTGTTAAAGCACACCTGAAGTAAGAGGGATATGGAGACTGACCTATTTCCTTTTAAACAATGCATATTGCCTGGCTGTCCTGCTGATTCTCTTCTAACGCAGGGAACACACTTGGCAGAATTGCCTGCCTTTTCCCCATAGCACATAGTGGAAAAATGTATGCGATTCTGCTACGCATGTTCCCTGCCTAATACTCTTAAGCTACGTACACACATGCGACAACGATCGTTCGTTATGAACGAGGAACGAACTTTTAATTGAAGAAAGAACGACCTAAGTAAAGTTAGTTTTAAAAGGTGTGTAACGATCTGATCGTTAAAACGAACGTTACATCACATAAAGCAACTATTGCGTTTGCGCATAAAAATGAAAAGTTCCATGGAGAAAAAGTGAAATGCGCATGTCAAGCCTAATACTAACGACTGTTTCCAACGATGTACTACCTTTGCAAACGATCGTCGTTGGGAAAAATCCGCCAAGCTAGATCGTTCGTTAGACTTAATGGTCGTTGGCGGCATTTTTTTTTTTTTTTTTTTTTTTTTTTTTTCAAACAATCGTCGTTTGAAATGATCGTTTCAAACGACTATAGTCGCATGTGTGTACGCACCTTTAGCCATAGACCCTGAACAAGCATGCAGGTCTGACTGGAGTCTGACTAGATTAGCCACATGCTTGTTTCAGGTGTTAGTTAGATACTACTACAGTCAGAGAGCTCAGCGGGAGTGCAAGGCAACTGACATTTAAAGGAAACTAATATTTCCTTTTTGGAAAGTATTTTGGTACTCTTTCAATTGAGAAGTGTGTGGTGTGTGTTTTTTTTTTTTTTTTTTTTTATTACTGTCAGCCATACTATCTCAGTGTAAAAAAACACATTTAGAAGTAGATAAATACTTGCTCTACTTACAGAACATATGTATTGCACTGTCAATTTTTTGATTGAAGTGATTTTTCTACTGAGAAAATCCTTCTTGGCATTTCCCATTTTTACCTGTGGTTATTTTGAACAAAGGTGTGGGAGGGGGAAAAAACAGGAGGGAAAAAGGCTTCAGCCAATCGGGTCTGAGGGAATAGTAAGGAAGCAAAAAAGACAGCCCAGCATGCTATGCAACTTCCTTTGTGTGGCAATGTACCAAATAAAAGTCAGGTAAACTGGGGAATGGATCATTTATCAACAAGAAAAGTAATAGTGATTTTTAACTTTTGTATTGCCTGGTTAGCATCCTTATCACTTGTTTGCCAGATAAAAATAAAGAATTGATTTTTTTATTTTATGCCCAACAGTTACACTTTAAAGAGGAGATGAAAATGATCTCCTAGGGAAATACTCAGGAGAAAAAGTGAATTGCATATGGCCCATTGTCCACAAGAGAACTATCCCTCTTTGGCCAGATTAAGGTTTCTGTCATGAGACGTGGGGGAGGTTGGGGCCACAGTGATGCTCATTGCACAGCCATCAACATACCATAAGGGGTTAAGCTGAAAAGCAGAAAATAAAGGCCTGCTAATCTGTCTGTAAAAGTCATTATCCTAAAATGTAATTATGAAACTGCCCATAGTGCTCAATACGTTATTTCCTTGTTTTCCGCGTTTGCTTAATTTGTCCTGACACTGCAGCTGTGGCGGCCTTTTGTGCTGCTAAACCTTTCCTCTGTTGTGAAAATCACTGAAGAATTCTGGAGAAGGGCTGGGAAGAAGTGCTGGACTGTTAGAAGTTAATTTGCCATAAACAAGAACGTTGAGAACCAATTACTAAAGCTATGAAGTGACATGTAAACGCTTGTCCAGCTTTCACACGTTTGTGCCTAATCAGTAAATAGTGCTGAACTCTGAGTAAAGGCTGGTAGAGTATGTGTGTCTATAGGTAGACTATGTATGTATCCTATATCCTGTGTGTACATCTCTACTCCTGTAAAGAAATGACTGCATCATAATATAGAAGTATGGCTGTGGATAAAATGATGGTTGCCAGGCCTGTTGCAGGCAGACTGAGAACATGGAGTGTGGTGATGACTTGCCAGAAGCGGCTGGTTAAAGGTGGGTACACACATCAGATAAGTCTTTTAAAGATGAAAGATCACAGACCAATTTACCCCCTTCCATGTAGTATGTGAGCATACTCTACAGTCTACACAGTCTATTCTATTGAGCTGAAATCCCCATCGGATAAAAATCTTTGCAAGATGCTGAAAACAAAGATGCTGTACACCTGCAAAAGATCAGTTCCTGCAAAATGCATTCATAGTCTATGATATCTGCAGATCTCATACTTGTTTAAAGGACATTCATCTGCAGATCAGACAATTATCTGAAGATCCATCCTGGTGGATCTGATCTGCAGATTATTGTCTGTTAAACAAGGTGTGTGAGATCTGCAGATATCATAGACTATGAATGCATTTTGCAGGAGCTGATCTTTTGCAGATACTGATCTGTTTCCAGTGTACAGCATCTTTGTGTTCCCATCAGATAAAAATCTTTGCAAGATGCTGGAGTTCAGCTCAACAGAATAGACTGCATAGAGTATGCTCATGTACTACATGGAAGGGGGTAAAATTGTGATCTTTCATCTTAACCCTCTGGGCGATACAATTATATCGCCCAGGAGGTGGCGCAGCACTATTTTTTTAAATTTTTTTTGTTTTTTAAATCATGTAGCGAGCCCAGGGCTCGCTACATGATAGCCGCAGCGGGATCCCCCCACCCACTCCGATCGCCTTCAGCGATCAGAGTAAGCAGGAAATCCCGTTCAGAACCGGGGAAGGTCGCCATGGCGACGGGGCGGGATGACGTCACCGACGTCTTGGACGTCGTGACGTCAGAGGGAGTCCCGATCCACCCCTCAGCGCTGCCTGGCCTGATTGGCCAGGCTGCGCAAGGGGGAGGGGGGGGGCTGCACGGCGAGCGGCGGCGGATGAGCGGCGGCGATCGGAAGTTACACGCAGCTAGCAAAATGCTAGCTGCGTGTAACAAAAAAAAATTGTGCAAATCGGCCCACCAGGGCCTGAGAAATCCTCCTGCGCGATATACCCCGAGCTCAGCTCGGGATTATCGCTCAGGAGGTTAAAGACTTATCTGATGTGTGTACCCACCTTAAGACAGTCACTGAGGTATGTGTACAGCCAATCCGATGCGCTGCAAAAAGATCCATAGTTCCTGATTTTTCTCAGCCAAATGTATCACCTGTCAGAAGCTGCATTGTTTGCTGTGCTTTCATTGCCCCTTCCCCCTCCACTGCAGCAAGATGTGTAGAGCTAGTATGTTTAACTGGGTACACACTATGAGATTTTCTGACCGATTTACTGTCAGATTATTTCCAACCTGTTCGATTTGCTTTCCGATCGATTTCCGAACATTTGCTGATCAACTTCCTATTAAAGTGAACGGAAATCGATCGGAAAGCAAATCGGACATGTTGGAAATAATCAACCTGACAGTAAATCGGCCAGAAAATCTTAGTGTGAGGCAGCGTGAAAATCCATTGGGAAATCGTGGTAACGTGATTGGGTCGACAGCACCCTCTTAAACTACTAGGTTTTAGATGGATTGTAGTAATAGTACACCCACACTATTTGGCCAATTAGAATGCTTCAAGTTGTAGACGTTGCTATGATTGAACTGTTCCCTATGGACACTCACACTGGCTCACCTCAACCATACTAGCTCCAAATGTGGTATTAGGTTGTAGCCTTTCCACATGTACAACTTCCGACCTGAACTGTCACCCGAGGAAAAAGTCCCCATCCCTGTGGATGGCTGGACAGATTTAACTTTTTTAGATGTCACTTACAGTAAGTAGTAGAAATCTGGACAATCGTCAGGTTTTGGACTAGCCCATCTCCTCATGGGGGTTTCTAAGGGATTTGTTTAGTATCAAAAGTACTTAGTGAATGTCAGTAGCTCTGTACAACTACCAAAAAAAGTGTGCAACGAACAGAGGTTGGGCAGCATCACTGTATAAATACTTTTTAGGGAATGTCTGAAAAAAATTAAAGCCTTGCTAAGAATCCCCCATGAAGAGATGGACTAGTTCAAAACCTGGCGGATCTGTCAGATTTCTACTGCCTACTGCAAGTGACAGCAACATAGGAGAAATGTAATATTTATGGCTTATTTTACTCTGGAAGAAACATACTAATTTGTGTATGTTTGTATTATACAGTTTTCACGATAGTGGTACTTGAATTCCAGTAGATAAATCCCTGGAACTAGAACTAGGGACCGCAGGATAGCTTTGTCCCAAGACATCTGCTGAAGGGGCTGCGTAATATGTTGGCGCTTTATAAATACAGTAAATAAATTAAAAGGGGGGGGGGGGTACTGGCTAGTAGAAGCCCCAGGTAAGAATATTTTTTTTTTCCCTTTATATTACTCCTTTTTAAGTAATACTAGTTGCCTAGGGCTGAGTATCAGTACTGGGATTGTTCTGTTTGAGAGTAGGGTACAGCCATAGTATATCAGTTATCTTTACTGATATGTTTTTTTAAGTAGTAAAATATCGGTCATTTTTCTGATATTCTACTAGCGATAACCGGTGCCCATTTTTTTTATAGATGCCTTTTTATAACACGTATGTTTCTGGGGAGAGTTGAAAAAAAAAAAAAAGACCCGGCAGGTGATGACATTTTATGCTAACTGTATATGTGAAATGTGTGTTTTTAGACATTATAACCTCTTACATAAATTTAGAAGCTGTAGGACCGCAATGCTAGCCGCTGATTAAGTCTCAGAAACATGCCTACTTTTGTATGCCTTCATGTACAAACAAGGTGGAATGCTACATAAAGGGCCTCAAACGCTCCCAATGAAAAACAGCCGTGTACAGAACTTTGCTAATCCTGGCTTTGGCAGCCTTGTGCCTGTGCAACCGCCTTCTCTCCATTTGTGCAATGTTAGCCAGCATGGATTAGTTGCTAAACACCTGCAAGCCCATTATGCAGAAGGACATGTGGAGCTGTTTAGACCAAAAAAGAAATTGCAGTTTTGGAATGCGTGCCAGATCTGGTCATCAGCCTCGTCCTGCACAATGCGAGTGCTTCTGCGCCGTGCCTGCTTTCTCCTGGACGCATTCCCTATCTAAATATAAAATCTATATTCCGCCGGTCTCCCTGTTTCCCCCGCGCTTTGTGTTTTGTGAATTGGCAAGTGTGGTAATGAAGCTGTGTTGGAAGGAAGGACATGGCTCCATCACAGAGCTTTGTTAGATCTTAAACAAACACAAGATGGTTCTCAGGAGTTTGTTGATTAAATTACAATGATTACTCTGTGCTCAGCAGTTGGCACCAGCAGAGTCAGAAATTACAGCAGATTTGATTTCAGGGGACACAGTGATAATCTTGTTAGACAGAAATTAAGAATGCTTCAAAGAATTACTTGGAAATCTTGAAAAGTGCAAGGAGATCTGAAAACTACCTGTTTTTCTTGGCCTTCCTATGAGAACATTTCAGTGCAATCGTTCGGGCCCAGCCTTTTTTTTTTCAAAAAGGTCTAGCAAATACATTAGGAATCTATTATATTATGTTGCAATTTTATGCCTTTATTTTCTTCTGTATAAGTTCACCTGGTCTCTTCCTTAGTTGTATCTTTATTGTAGGTACATCAGACTTTAGAAACCTGCTTGTATCTGTTGCCTGGTACACACCACCATGCAATTTTTACCATCAGATAGATGGATCGCATAGATTATTTCCGTTAGGTCCGATCTGATTTTCGATCAATTTTGTAAGTGATCAGAAACTGTAGGAAATCAGATCGAATCTATTCAAATCTGTCTGTCTGATGGGAAATTGCATGGTGTACCAGGACTGCTGCTCCAATTGCCTTGTCCTCCCATTGATAAAGAACTTTGTGTTAGAAATTACGCTGTCTGGGTAATATTAGGCGGGGGTTCCCCTCCACCACACTGTGTAAACTTTCTTAGAACGGTTTGCCACTTTGCCATATAGCGTGTTACAGAGACTTTCATTGCAAGTGCTCATATTTTACTACAGCCACTTTACCACATGTATATATGAACTTTGATACTATATTGGGACTATTCTAATGACAAGATATCCTGCTTATCCTGTGCATCATACCTGTACTTGTTGTACTACCAATGAGCACTGCTATTGATGTGAAGTACTATATTGCTATTTTGCATATTTTTGTATCTGCTTGATCGATTTTGTCACTCTTTTGTATAATACTTTTTTTGCATTTAACGTCTTGTTGTATATATTTGTGTTTAGGACGCAGAACCCAATAGCTGTTCTGCTATTACTTATTTTATTTTGAGGGGGGTGTGTGTGTGTGTGTGTGTGTGTGTGTGTGTGTGTGTGTGTGTGTGTGTGTGTGTGTGTGTGTGTGTGTGTGTGTGTGTGTGGTTTTTTGTTTTGGGGTTTTTTGTTTTTTGTACCAGGCATTAGGCCACACTCAGTGGTGTTAACGTGGCTTGCCGCACTATAATTCCGAACCTGTGCGGCAGGAGTGTTGTGGTATAACGGGTTGCGGCATCCTAATGCACTGCATGCAGCATGCTAGACGTGCACATTAACAGTAAAAGTGAAGCGTGCTTCGCTGTATACGACGCAATGCGAGCATAACCTGTTGTCTTCCTGCTGTCACGGAATGCAGCAGCCACTGTGAACGTGGCCTTAGGGTGCTTACACATATACAATTTTGATTATGCAATGTTACCGCGTCTATGCCGTATGAGGGCCAAAAGATTTAAATCTGGTACATACTTTCAAGTATGATGGCCAACCACTGACCAGTTTTTCCACCTCCATGTAGTATGAGGGTTGACTTACAGTTTGCTCATTTTACCTACATAGAGGTGGTAAAATTGGCACATCAAAAATTGGATGTGTGTACTAGGCTTGGAGCAAGCTTGCCTTTGCCGAAAACCTGAATTTTCTGACGTGCTTTTCTAAATTATTTTTCACCTGCGATTTTTACCATTGAAAATAAATGTATACACCCTGGGCAAAAAATTAGAGATTATTTGGTCTACATTAAGATCTGATCACAGCCGATCTTCTTCTGGGCATGGACCAAACAAGATGCTGATACCCTTGCTGAGGAATGTTGGCCCATGCTGGCATGATGGTAGCTCTAAGTTGGGTCAGATTGGATGTTGGCGTTTGAAGTGCTCTTTCTACTTTGTCCTACTAATGCTCAAAAGGATTGAGATCAGGGGACTGAGCTGGCCATGGAAGCAGGTGAAACTCTGTTTCTCAAGCAATTTGAAACTGCTTGAGCTCAGTGACAAGGCCTCACAACAGGCGTCTGTTTACCTATTTTTCTGTGATACCAAAGGTACCCTTGAGGGTCTCCTGCTGCTAAAGCCAATCCTTTGCAAAGTCTGTCTTGTTGGGATGTTCTTTGTGATGCACCTGCATTGAATTCAGCTGAAATTTGTTGTAGCGTTGCCCTCCTGTTGCTGCGGACTATCAGTGCTACTCTCCTTTCACCGATCGTTCTCCAGCCTTTTTCTACCAGAATAGTCCTTTACCGCTTGAAGTTTTTTGTTTACATATTAGCTCACTACTAGCAGACAGAGTTGACCGCTCAAATTATACTGGCTCATTACTTGCTAAGAAGGGAGACAGGCTGTTCTCACAAAACACACAAAGGGTAGATTTCTCTGCTTTTTTCCTCCTCTCCTGTGCAAGTGATCAAATTTAGATGATCGCTTGTGGCATCTTGGGCAAATGAGAAAAGAGGGGTGTTGTGGAGCAGGAGGAAATCCTGACAACCGCCTTTCACTGAACTGGTAACTACACCACTCAACCATCTGAGTACACTATGGGCTCGATTCACAAAGCGGTGATAACCCAGTTAAAGACTTAGGCGTGATAACCATTTTAGCATGCCTAAACTCAGTTTAGGCATGATAAGTTTAGGCATGATAAGTTTAGATCGCACGCAAAGCAGCACCATTAAACTCTATGCAAACTGCACCAGACTTTGCTAGCACAAAACTTTTTGATCAGCTGTGCACTGCAGTGCTAACCCAGTTGGTGCTTAAACTTATCACGCCTAAAAACTTATCACACCTAAACTTATCATGCCTAAACTGAGTTTAGGCGTGATAAAGGGCTTTTCACTAGCGTGCTAACTGTTAGCACCGCTTTGTGAATCAGGCCCTATGTATTTAAAGGGCTAATGTTGTTTCTGTTCATGCATCAAGTGATGTTGCCCTGGAAAGTTCTCCCATGTTTGTATGGGTTTCCTCCAGGCTCTCGTGTTTTTTTTTTTGTTTGTTTTTTTTGTTTGTTTTTTTGTTTTTTTTCTCCCACAACCTAAAACTGAAGTTGACTTGGTTCCCACTGAAAAACTGTCCTCTGACTATGCCAGAGACCTGGCCATTTTAGGGGTTAGATTGTGAGCTCCTCTGGACAGTTGGTGATATGACTATTTACTCACGTTATGAATGCATACGCAGAATCTAGCCCGCTGAAAAATCTCCCCACTTTCTCAGCTTCTGTTGGCATTGTGCCTTTCATTTGCTCCTGTGCAGAGTGGCTGGAGGGTACTGAACCCCAGCTACTTTCAGTGCCCTTACATCTAGTGATGGGCAGATTTAGCCAAGAGTCAGATCTTTCTGATCGACTGCCCACACACTGCAGGCCGACTCACAAATTTTTTTTTTTGAATTTTTTTTAGGGACTCGGCCTCGTGGTGCTGCCTCCGTCGCTGGCCCCCACGTAAATGTGCCCATGCATTTAATTATAATACTTTACCTGTCCACTGACTCCTGCCGTGGTGCCTATGCCACTTCCACATTGCCACCTCACGTAGCTACTGGTGTGTAGCATGCATGGCGCTATATGCCGGTAGCCACATGGGGTGGAAATGAAAGAATGTATGGGCACCACGGTGGGCGGCAGTGGACAGGGAAAGTGTATTTATGCACATTTTATATTGGGAAGGAAGGGGGGGGGGGGGGCAGCGGCCGGGAGTCCTTGACGGGTGCACGCTGCTGCCACCACGAGCCTGTTTGACCACGTTGGCCTGAGATTTCCCAGCATGACCAATTTTGGCCCTAAAATCAGTTTAATAGAAAATGGGGCATGCTTGAGAGAGCACAGATTTTCGTCCGCCAAGTGGCCTGATGTATGTCCACCTTAAAAAGGAGCTGTCAGCCATACTATCTCAGGAAAAAAAAAACCCACATATATAAGTAGATAAATACTTGCTCTACTTACATAACACATGTATTGCACTGTCCACATTTTGAAATATTGGCCAGTCACAGAGGAACAGAGATGTGGGAGGGGAAAGAGGCTTCAGCCAATCGGGCTGCATTAGTTAAGTCTGAGGGGAAATATTGAAGCAAAAAGCATGCCCTGCAACTTTATTTGGTACACACAAAGGATCAGGTAAACTGGGAAATTATCATTTACCAACAAGAAAAGTAATAGTAATTTTTAACTTTTGGATTGCCTGGTTAGCATCCGTATTACTTGTTTTACCAGATAAAAGAATTGTTTTTTTATTTTATGGCTGACAGTTACACTTTAAAGCGGATCCGAGATGAAAAACTAAATATAACAAGTGACTTGTCTATATATCTTATCTAAAGTTTAGATAGTTTACACAGCAAATCTATCTTCAAACAGCTTCAACAGTATATTAATAATTTTTCCTGTGATACAATGGGAGCAGACATGTTTTCTGCTTGTCACTATTACACAATTACACACACAGGCAAGCTTATCTGTATCTAGGCATGCTAATCTGCATATTCTGTGAAAACTCCACTCTTATCTCCTCCATTACACAGGCAACTGATCTGTATCTGCACTGCAGCTCTCAGATTGTGAAAACTCTGCCTCTGAAATCTATAGCTAGTAACACCTTTTTCACCTGCCCAGACTGAAATCCCACAATCCCTTGCAAGCGCCAAGGCACTCTGGAGAAGCTGTGGGTGTGGTTTGTTTAGTTTATAGTAAATTAGGGTATTAAAACAAAAAACGTATTTGGCTTGAGGAATGCCCTATAAACAATAGGAAAGGAACACAATTATGCAATGAGTAAAAGTTCATCTCGGATCCACTTTAACTACTGTTTCTTGTAGCCTTTTGCTGTCGATTTAGCTTGCTTTCTGCCAGGAAACTAGTTTAGTTTAAATAGTGCTGCAGACTTTGCTGATTGTCCTGGTCACTCTCTTTGCTATTGTTGCTTAGTTGACAGATGGTAAATTCATTGATAGCGCTTGTTTAGCTAATCTCCCTTTGGCTGCCTGTGGTGTCTGAGATCAAGTGTAAATGGGGAATTCTCCACTGACTCCTGTTTTTTTTTTCTTTTCTAGACTACAAAGGCTTTTCTTCCCAAGATGATGGAGATGAATCATGGGCACATTGTCACTGTGGCCAGTTCCCTGGGTTTATTCAGCACTGCAGGTGTAGAGGTGAGTCCTGATCTGTTCCACTCCACAGTAATGGCGCTCTTTGTAGCTATTGTTATGAGCTTCACTAATTGAAGTGTCTGAAGAGTTGTGCAAGCATTGGCCTTTGTCATCCAGAACAGCCATTCTGGGGAGACCATCAGCCTGCGTACCTTTAGGCCCGGTTCACATTAGCGGTTGTTTGCCAAACGGACCGGATGACCTGACCGGATCGGAACCGTACGGTTCTGATCCGGATCCGGTCAGGTTGCATCAGGTGGCAATCAGGATGGGATCCGGATCCGTTTGGCAAAATATACGTAAAAAAAAATAAAAAAATGTTGGGGTCTGGGAGGTCAGCAGAAGGGGGACCTGTGGAATCAGGCCCTCTGCTGTTTAGCACTCACCTCCACCTCCGACATGCTGCCAACATCCTGCCAACACCTCCAGCTCGTGCTGCTCCACTCCAAAATGCTTGCCCATGTGTCCCCAGCCAATATCGCCGCAAAAATCCGCATAGGAAGTGGGGTAGAAGATCCGGATTTCTTAGCCAGTGTGTTGTGCGGCCTCCGGTTCCCATTTGTTTGTATTGGCCGGATGGTGCAGTCCGGCTCCGCCCCGGATACGGCTGCCGGAGGGGCCGGATGAAAAAATAGCGCATGTTGGAACGGAGGCCGGATCCGGCCCGGCTCCGGTTCTGCAGAACGGACCCATGTGAACGGACGCATAGGCTTTAATTGCTATGCCGTGCGTCCGTTCCGTCCGTTCTGCAGGCGGTGCGGCTCCGGCACGGCGATTCCGGAGGGCCACCGCAAGTGTGAACCGGGCCTTACTCAGGCTGATGGTCTCCCCAGAATGGCTGTTCTGGATGACAAAGGCCAATGCTTGCACAGCTCTTCAGACACTTCAATTAGCCAAGTCACCTGATGCATGGTCACCTTTGACCATGCATCAGGTGACTTGGCGGCTGATGACCATTCTATAAATGGAACTGGATGCCGCAAAGTGCATGCACGATCAACGATGCAACCAATTTCGGGCTGAAATTGGTCGTAGTCATCGATTAGACATGCTGGTAGATGTCGGGCCGGCTTGCTTGTTTGGGTGCATGTCGGTATTGCGAGCGCTATCGGGACGAGCGACAAATCTCCCACTGCCATTCCCGAATGTATAAATGTGCTGATAGGCCCAGTGCACACCGAGAGGTTTTTGATGCGATCCGCCTGTCAAACCGCTCGGTTAATGTATCTTAATGAGATGGTGCACAACGGCGGTTTGAGGATTGTAGCAAACCGCAAACGTGCCTCCTGCTGCACGTTTGCAGAAGCGTTTCTGCCTCAATGTAAAGGATAGGCAAAACGCTACTTCAGAGTGGTTTGCTAGGCGCTTTTTTTGTTACAGAAGCTGTTCAGTACAGCTTTTACTGTAACAATTTTATGTAATCTGCTACACAAACGCTAGGCATGTTTAGAAATCCGCTCTAAACATGCCTAGAATCGCTCTGAAATCTGCTCCCAAAACCAGATCTGCTAGCGGTTTTAGTATGCACTGGGCCTAAGTGTGCGTTTTATACATTACCTGTCTTCTGCCACTCTCCTAGCTGCATACACGCTGCTGGCACATAGCACACTAGCACGTGACCTCACACATGCGCTCTCCCGGCAGCGTGTATGCAGCTAGGTTAAGGTGTACGCCTTAGGCTAGGTTCACTGTGGTTAGTTGCATAAAGTATGTTATGACTGTGAACTGCAATGGAGACTGGCCATAGACCTCAATGCAAAGCCTGCATGCAGAGTTAGAATAATGTAGTCCGTTACAACGCAGTACTGTGAACAGACCCATAGCATTGTATAGGCCAGTGATGGCTAACCGTGGCACTCCAGCTGTGGTGAAACTACAAGTCCCATGAGGCATTGCAATACTCTGACAGCTCTAAGCATAACTTGGGGAGGCAGAGGCATGATGGGATTTGTAGTTTTGTCTCAGCTGGAGTGACAAGGTTAGCCATCACTGGTATAGGCAGTGAGTTGACTTGCAGAATTATTCTGCAACATAACTAACCACTGTGAACTGGGCCTTGTGTACCTGAGACTTTTACTGCTGCAGTAGTTATACTTGGGGCTTCCTCCAGCCCCATGCACACCATTGGCTCCATCGCCATCCTCCTGGGCTGCCTGCGATAAGGCCTAGTAAATTTGCCAGTTGTGCACTCTAGCATGCGCGGGAGCGTTCTGCGTCTGCACAGTACTACTGCAGCTGTAGCAATTACAGTGGGTGCCACAATTTACATTGCAGTCTTTGCAGGGCCCATTTGATCACCCACCAGTGCCCAAATTGCCTGTTTGGCTGCTATCTGTACCAAGCTTTATGCTCACCTTCCTGACAATTCCTCTCCCTAAGGCCCTATTCACACTAGAGCGTTTTGCCGCAGTTTCGGCAAAACACTCAAACTCTAGCGCTTTTTAAAAGCGCTAGCGTAATGAAACCCCATGGGCCCGTTCTTACTTGGGCGATTTGTGCTAATCGCCAAAAAACGCAAACGCATCGCCCGGAACAATTTTTAGGCGATTTCCCGGCGATCGCGTTTCAATGCTATAGAAGCGCTAAACGTGATCGTGGCAAAATCGCCGCAGTGTTCAGTGATTTTTTTTTTTTTTTTTTTTAATTTCCGCATGAAATCTCGGGAAAATATGCCTGCAAAAATCGCCGGCGTTTTGCAAGTGTGAATGGGGCCTTATGGTTTTTTGTTTGGTGTTTTTGTTTTTTTTTGGTTACTTTAGCAGAATGTTAATTTGCCAGTTTATGCATTTTTATTAATGTTTTCCTTTCTCTGCAATGCAGGATTACTGTGCAAGCAAGTACGGCGCTGTGGGTTTCCACGAGTCTCTTAGCCATGAACTGAAAGCTGCAGACAAAGATGGGATTAAAACTACTTTGGTTTGTCCCTATCTGGTGGATACAGGCATGTTCCGGGGTTGCAGAATCAGGTTAGAGCCTATAGCAAGCTGTCTTTCTACTGTCCTTGAAGTGATGTCTTCATTTGTTCCAGTGGCTATTCATAATGTCAAATCTATACATTGTGGTATTGAGTTGTTTAAGACACCTGTGAATACTAGTTGGATGAGTAATTGTTACGTGTGTTACACATTAAATGGATGTGAGTAGAGCTCAGGTACAGAAAGTAGCAAAGGCTATTTTTACAACAAGCATTGTTTTATGTTTAACCTTACATGGTTTTACAGGAAAAAATCACTGCTTAAAAATATTAATTGTGTATCCTGATTTGCAGACACATTTTATAAGCTAATGCTGGGAATACACTATGCGTTTTTGTTTTTGGTTTGTTTTCCATCCGATCGATTTTCAAATCATTTTTCTGCTCGATTCTCCGATCTTTTATTTCTATTCACTTCTATGAGAACAGTAAAAACGATCGAAAATAAGATCGAACATGTCGGAAATTATCTATCGAACCATCTATCTGCTGAAAAAAATATATGGTGTATTCCCAGCATTAGGGCTAGTTCAGTGCTCAGTTGCATTCTGCATAGAATTCTATAGACCTGTTCACAGTACAGCGTTGTAACTGATCACATTAACCAGTTCGGCCTATCTGGACTAGCTTCCTCGTCCAGATAGGTGCTGCTACCGCCGGCTGGTGCACGCGATCGGGCACTCCACGCGCGCGCTCCCGCCGCTAGCCCCCCGATCAGTGAATGGGAATATAATTCCCATTCACCGATCTAACTTCCCCGCAGAAATACCGATGCTTTCTATCCAGAAAGCGCGGTATTTCTGCCCCCAGGAAACTTCTCCCCAGCATTTTAGTTCCTGGATGCGAGATCGTTCGCATCCAGGACTTTTTTCACTGTGGCCATCTTGTGGCCAAATGGTAAACTGCACCCACATTTTTAATAAATAAAAAAAAATATATATTTTAGCAGTTTCCCTCCCACACCAAAAATTACCCACTTTTTTTTTTATAAAAAAAAAAATACAATTAAAAAAACATAAATAGTTACCCAAGGGTCTGAACTTTTTAAATATGCATGTCAAGAGAATATGTTATAATATTTAAAATTATAAGCTTATAAATAGTGATGGACGCAAATTGAAAAAATGCACCTTTATTTCTAAATGAAATATCCGGCACCATAAATTGTGATAGGGACATTGTTTAAACGGTGTAATAACCAGGACAGATGGGCAAATAAAATACATGAGTTTTAATTACGGTAGCGTATATTAATTTCAAACTATCATGGCCAAAAACTGAGAAATGAATTTTTTTCATTTCTTTCTTAATCTTCCTGTTAAAATAGATGTAGAAAAAAAATAATTCTTAGCAAAATGTACTACCCAAAGAAAGCCTAATTAGTGGCGGAAAAAACAAGATATAGATCAATTCATTGTGATAAGTAGCAATAAAGTTATAGGCGAATGAATGGGAGGTGAACGTTGCTCGGATGCATGAGATTTTCGGCACGGCGGTGCTGAACCGGTTAATACAAAGCCTGCATGCAGCAAGCTAGAATAAAGTCTGTCCAGTCTCCATTGCATGCAATGGATAAAAGATCCAAAAAAAAGCTTGTAAACTCAGTCAGGTGTAATGCATCCCTTCTGCTGCACACATCTAATTTTATTCCACTTGTTGTCATTTGGAATATCTGAATAATTCCTCATATGGAATCCTTGATTGATTCAGCCTAAACTGCTATTCCTGGAGCATTCCAGTTCTTGGTGCTGCAACTGAAAACACACAATCAGCTATGGGTGTCAAGGCACTGTCAAAAGACGTCAGATAAAGTTGTGGATGGGCACTTCAGAAGATGGATACAGATTTTATCAGACGCTAGTCTTCTCCACTTCAGTTACAGGAATGTATGGCAAAGACTGGTTATTTTGCGCATTTCACAATAGCCTAGCAAGTGGAACTTGTATGGGAGGGTTACAAGAAAAAAAGCCACTCAAGAATGGCCACATGGAGTCCATGAGTTGTCAATCCTACCTCAAAGATTCTAAGGGCTAGTTCAGTTGCGTTACAGAATAATTCTGCATGTCAACTTACTGCCCATACAATGCTATGGGGCTGTTCACAGTACCGCTTTGTAACTGATCGCGTTATTCTAACTCGCTGCCTGCTGGCTTTCTATTAGTCTATGTCCAGTCTCCATTGCAGTTCACACTCCTTACAACTGGGGTTGCAACTGACCACTGTGAACCCAGTTGCTATTTTCTTTCACTTGGATGACGTAAGTTGTGTATACACAGGTGAGGAAATTCATTTTAGTGTCCTCATTTTTAAAGAGAATCTGTATTGTTAAAATCGCACAAAAGTAAACATACCAGTGCGTTAGGGGACATCTCCTATTACCCTCTGACACAATTTCGCCGCTCCTCGCCGCATTAAAAGTGGTTAAAAACAGTTTTAAAAAGTTTGTTCATAAACAAACAAAATGGCCACCAAAACAGGAAGTAGGTTGATGTACTGTATGTCCACACATAGAAAATACATCCAAACACAAGCAGGCTGTATACGGCCTTCCTTTTGAATCTCAAGAGATCATTTGTGTGTTTCTTTCCCCCTGTTCTCATGCACTGAAGTTTCAGGCTGCTTGTTTCTTCCTGCAAACAGCTTTGCCCTTGTCTGTAATTCTTCAGTATGGGAAAGCCCAGCCAGCTCAGAGGACGATTTATCCAGCTTGTAGAAGATAAGAGAGAAGAGAGAAGCTGCTCTAATCCTAAATAACACACAGGCAGTGTGCATAGAGGGGCCTGGAAGGGGGAGTTCATAGCAGAACCACAACACTGAAGAACTTGGCAGCCTTCCAGACACAGGCTGACAAGTCTGACAAGGGAAAGATACACTGATTTATTACAGAGACAGTGATAGTACAAAGTGCTGCAGTAAGCCAGAACACATTAGAATAGCTTTTTGAACTTGTAGGATGATAAAAAACAGGATGCAATTTTTGTTACGGAGTCTCTTTAAGGCTGCAAATCAACAAAAGCTGACTATGGCCTGGTGCACACCGAGCGGTGTTTTTTTTTTTTTTTTTTAAGCAATCCTCGAACCGCTTCCGCCTGTGAAAACGCTTGGCTAATGTATTTCAATAGGCTGGTGCACACCGGCGGTTTGCGTTTTTAGCAAACCGCAAACGTGGGTCCTGCAGCACTTTTGCGGTTTGCAGAAGCGTTTCTGCCTCTATGTAAAGAATAGGAAAAGCTCAAACTGCTCTGAAAAAACGCTAGATCAGAGCGGTTTTCCAGGCGTTTTTGTTACAGAAGCTGTTCAGTAACCTCTTAACTGTAACAATTTATGAAATCTGCTACACAAAAACGCTCCAGAAAACTCTAGGCATGTTTAGAAAATGTCTCTAAACATGCCTAGTGTCTCTCTGAAATCTGCTGCAAAAACCTCTAGCGTTTTGAGGATCTGCTAGCGGATTTGGTGTGCACTGGGCCTATAAAGGGCAGATATGAGAAAAATATAGTCTGCCCAAAACTGAACAAGTATATTATGAAAGCATAAAAGCAATCATGTTTAATGTAAATTTGGAAGTATTGCCTTTTGGGAATAAACTTTGAAAAATCAATTGCGTAGTTATGCTTGCCTGTTGCTTTGCAGCTATTCATATATGCTCAAAACCCGTAGCTGTTACTTTCTGATAGGAGAGCGGGGTCTTGAAATTTCCTACACCTCCTTCTTGTAATCTGCAAAGTGCCTTCCCCTCCCCTCATGTAGACATGGGGTTTCTACTGTACAGGAGACTTGCCCTGATGTGGGCCACACACTAGGAACAGATTTCCAATAGATTTCAGAATGAAATCTATTGAAAATCTATCTAAATGCATTATTGGACCATTAGATCCAATGCAACTCTGCTGATTCGATAGTATCGATTTCCAATCGATCAAAGGCTGAAATCGAATAGTGTATGGGCCCCTTCAATCTATTCAGCGGCACCACCAGTGAGACTTGCAAGTGGTCGTCATCCGTCTGAAGTATGTTGACCCGGCCCTTGACAGAAAAAGTTTGGGGAACCCTGTTGTTGTTGTAGCCAGTCACATTTGTATATCCTCAAGAGATTTGAGGTGTTTTCACCTGACTGGACTCCTGTGCTGCTGGTAAAGTTCAGTGTCCCCCCCCCCCCCCCCCTGAAGTGTACTCGGCTGCCTGTGTTGCCCACATACTTGTGCGCTGTTGGTCAGCAGTTTTTTGCTTTTCAAGTATGTGTTTAGTATCTGGAATAAACTGCAGATTTAAAAGCATTAAGTCATGTCTCTGCTCCCATATATCATAATTTTTTATTTTTTTTTAAATGTCTGTTTGTTGAGTAAACCCAGACAATACCTAATGGGCAGCCGAGCAGCTTCTATCCAGGTGCACCTCATTATTCTGTGGCTGTTATGAAGGATGGAGACAGAGCTGGAGATGGAATGTGTAAATAAAACTCACTGAAACATTTATCTTTTCAGGAAAGAAATCGAGCCTTTCCTCCCACCATTGAAACCAGATTACTGTGTGAAGCAGGCCATGAGAGCCATCCTAACAGACCAGCCGATGATCTGTACGCCTCGGCTCATGTACATTGTGACCTGCATGAAAAGGTAACCAGGGAATCTTCTTCACTGCTTTGTGTGTGTGGCGGAGCCTATTGAAACAAGCGCATTGTATTTCTGTGTATAAGTAATGACAGGTTACCCAGCGTGCTCCTGGGCTGTGAGCCATGTCTGGAATTGGCCAGAGTTTTTATTATGCCTAGTAAAAGTATTCAGAACCTTGGCCCTTTCTTATTTATTGAATATAATGAATAACAAATCCCTCTCAGAGCTTCACTTCTAAGTGAAACTTTGATTTTGGAAAAACTGAAAGCCTGAGGTGAATAATCTGTGCATAATGCCAGGATAATAAGGCTTTGTTCACACATCTGTACATGGCCTATCAGTTGTGCTTCAGTTTTCTATCTTACAAAACTAACACCTGACAGGACTGGACACCTTTTTATGTGTGAACAAAGCCTAAATGTAAATGTGACGAACAGTTATCTAACAGAACAAACCAATGTATAACTACAGATACTACACTATACTGATCGTGAACTAGAGACATTAGTGCATCAACCTAGTGACCTATTGTGACAAGGGTCAGCGCACAAAGTACAGTAATATTGCTACCAGCAGCAGAGTATTGCAAGTTACACTATTTGCATGACCTGCGCTACTTAAGTAGCGCGAGTGTTGCTATGGTAATGCGCATTACAAACTAGTATTACCAACTAGTATTACCATTAGCAGCGCACATTACCTTGGCAACGCTCACACTACTCAAGTAGCACGGGTAGTGTATTAGCATAACTTGCTGCACTCTGCTGATGGTAACTGTGGTACTGTCGTGGGCTGTCTGCACACAGCAATATTTACTGTACTTTAGTGCAACAACCCCAATGAGAGAATTGGCAAAATTATCAGATTCAGATCATAGAGAGATTGATGCCTAACACCATCAGCATGTTCATTTTCAGTAGAGTTCAGCATTAATTGTATTAACAATCGATCAAACTGCATTGCCCTGCTCGAAGCAGTATGCGATGGGCTGTCAATCAATCCACAACCCCTTCTGCAATTATGAAATGCAGTCAGTAGGCAGTTTTCTGTCAACCGTAGGAATGGCCAGCACTGTGTACAGGGACAGTTAGGCTACGTTCAGTGCTGCGGTGTAAAAGCCACTTTGCAATGCCGCTTACTGCACTGCAATGCACCACCTATACGACATTCAGAGTAGCAGGTGGGTTGCAGTGTCACGGGTTGTGGCATCGTAATGCGTTGCATGCAGTGCATTAATGCTAAACGCGCACATTAACTATAACGGTGAAGCGTCCTTTTCATTGACTGTATGCTTCACTGCCACTGTCCCGATTTTATTGCCTTACTGTTGTCACAGAGAGCACAAAGGTCACTATGAAGGTGGCCTTGGGTATAGCTGAAGAAAAATAAACCTGGGGGCCCTTACGTTTTTAATATTGTGCTTCTGGTAACGTGCCACTATTGGGGATGGTCAACGAGGTGCAGAGAATTTTGAGTTGATGCAGCATTATGCAAATTTTGTATGCAAATGTATGCAGCCTGAATATAAACTAATCCAATCCTGCGGAGTTAAAAATTAAATTGGTCCATTTTTCAGGTGCCCACATTTGCATACGAAATTTGCATAATCCTGCATGAACTCAAAATTATTTGCGTCTCATTGACCATCTCTACCCATTATGCATACATGCGCAGACTTCTAGTTTTAGATCTATAATCTATCTACTGTGTTTGTATTTATATATGGGGAAAAAAAGAAAACGACAAAAACAAATGAACAATACAGCTTTTGAATCCTGGTTTCAGATACAGCCCAACAAATGCATATCCTGAATCCTGGTACACACATTTAATTTTGATTGGCTAGTTTTACCACTTCCGTGTTTGAGAGCTTACTTACATAATCTGTTCATAGGATTTGAAGTCTATTGGTCATCCTACTACATGGAGGTAGTAAAAATCGGTCAATGATTGGCCAATCAAATTGGATGTGCGTATGCACCTTTAGTAATCTTAAAGCAGATGAGAACCAAGTAACAACAGTAACATTTTGACTGCGCTGGGATATTGAAGTAACTATTGTATTGCTCTTTGTACTGACTTTCTGAATAATCCTGCTGAGCTCTCCTTTCTTGTAGTAAGCTGTTGTCTCCTTTTGTTTGCAGCATCCTGCCTTTTGAAGCTGTGGTGTGTATGTACCGGTTCCTGGGAGCAGACAAATGCATGTACCCCTTTATTGCTCAGCGGAAACAAGCCACAAATAACAACGAAGCTAAGAACGGAATATAATTTTCCTTCATCATTTTTTAGTTGTTTTTTTTTTGTTTTTTTTTTTTTTTTGTCTCGTGATTAGACTGACCTGTATTGTGGAACAGTCAACCCGTTAAAGACTGAATTGGGAAAGGCACTTGTGCAAGAGCTTCACATATGTGACTTTTTTTCCTTACACTACACTATGGCGCATCTATCCTTCTAACTCGTGGCTGGAGGCTGATTCATAACGTGGTTTCTCCCTTCTCGTTTGACACACTGAAAATGTGGCAAGAACGTTTGCAACACGTGACCAACAAGCATACGAGAAGCTTAAATGTAGCAATAAACTTTCTGTAGAGCTACTGTAAGACAGTAAAACCCCGTTTCTACCAATGCACTGTTACATTAGCTTATATTAAAGGTAAAAGGATCAATAAAATTTCTGATATAAAAACTAGATCAACTTTAAGATGTTTGTATGGAAATTTGCTGCTTGGCATCCTGTAAGTTTTTTTTTTTGTTTTTTTTTTTTGTTTTTTTTTTTTTTTGTTTAGAACTTTTTATATTTTAACTTGTTTTTTTAAATTGTAATGTGCAGGAGGGATGCTAATCTACCAATACTGGTGTGAAGAACCCTGAAGGCGTGGCCCACTGCAACCAATCAGAACACTTGTTTCATTTTACAGCTGAAACCTTAATTGGTTGCTGTGGGCATCTGCTCTCAGGGCTGGTGCACACCGAGCGGCTTTTTGGGCGTTTTCAGATCCGCTTGCGGCTGCGGATCTGCTTGGTCAATGTATCTCAATGGGGTGGTGCACACCAGAGCGGCAGGCGTTTTGCAGAAACGAAAAATGCCTGGGTGAGGCATTTTTTGGATTGCGGATGCGTTTCTGCCTCAATGTTAAGTATAGGAAAAACGCAAACCGCTCTGAAAAACGCCTGTTCAGAGCGGTTTTGCAGGCGTTTTTGTTACAGCAGCTGTTCAGTAACAGCTTTACTGTAACAATATATGAAATCTACTATACTGAAAACCGCAGCAGCAATCCGCAATACGCTAGCAAAACGCCTCATAAAAATAAAAAAAAGTGTTTAAAAATCTGCTAGCATTTTGCGGATCTGCTAGCGGGTTTTGGTGTGCACCAGCCCTCAGGCCTGGTGCACACCAGAGGAGTTTTTCTGAGCGTTTTGAGTTTTTAAATTTGCTGCTAATGTTATCCTATGTGTCTGTGCACACTGGAGCAATGAGGGTTTTTTTTAAAAAAAAAAACCCATAGCATTACATTGGGAAGAGCTTTTGAAACCTCTAAAAGCTCTTCCCAATGTAATGCTATGGGTTTTTTTACAAAACCTCTTTGCTCCAGTGTGCACAGACACATAGGATAACATTAGCAGCAGATTTAAAAACTCAGAAAAACTCCTCTGGTGTGCACCAGGGCCGGTTCACATTACAAAAACGCGGATGGCCATGCATGCGGAACGCAACGCGTACGAACGCACGCCATCCGCGTTTGTATGCGTGGCTGATCCCATCACTGAAAAGTGAATGGGACAGCCGCGCGTTTTTGCTAAATCTGCGTGCAGCATGCGTTCCTGGACCGCACAGGTCCGGAACGCATGCAGTGTGAACATCAGACAGTGCACTTTATGCACTGTCTGTCGTGCGTGTCGGCCTCCTGCACGCGCTTCCAAAACGCGGCTGGAGACGCGTGCAGTCTGAACGGGCCCTTAGTTTGTTTTATCAGACAAGTTTATCAACAAGTTTGTGTTGTGCAGGAAAATCTGAAGTAAAAGGTTTCCCACAAGCCTGCAATATGATTCAGTGTAAGGACCATGGCACAGAGGGGGCATAACGGGAGACACTAGAAAGAGCTACAGATCTCTATCATTAGTGATGCGTTGCTAAGGAGTAACTGCCTAGAGCAGCAAGTCTGTTCAGCTACATAGATGGTACAATGAAGACCAGCACAAAAAAAATCACTTGCCTACAAGTGTGGCAGGCACAGAATGCTACTGAAACCACTAAAAATAAAAAAACAGTAAAAACTGACCATTATCAGTCGTTTCCAACTCTGAGATTACACAGACCTAAATTGAAGTGTGGGGTTTGTTTGTTTTTTGCGAGTTTGTCTACAGGCTGCCAAGGCACTCTACTGATATAGGCCTAAATGACGCAAGGAATCTGACTGCTGTAGATACTCGGGGCTCGTTTCCACTATAGCGAATCCGCATGCGTTGTCCGCATGCGGATTCGCATAGCCAATACAAGTGGATGGGCCCGTTTCCACTTGTGCGTTGTGCGGAGCGTTTTTGTGTGCGGGGAAAATCTGCACGGCAGAGCAGTCAGAATTCGCACACCGCTATGCGAATCGCATTCAATGTATTTAATAGGGAAATCGCATGCGGTTTTTGCATGCGATTCCGCATAAAAATCAATGTTAATTTACACAGGCAGTGACATGGTTAAAATCGCACATACCCTTACCTATGCGGAATCGCTGCAAAAACCGCATGCGGAATCGCACCCGTATGCGATTTCCTCCAGCGATTCCGCACTAGTGGAAACGAGCTGTCAAGGCAACCTTGCTCTGTACTATCTGCTCTGTCCAGATCTTGCACCTGTGTCACATGTCCATTTGCTAACCAATCATTTTTGATATTCAGTTGCTAGGAACAGAATATCACATTGTACCATTTCTAGCAGTGCTATGCTGGCTAGTGTAAGTACAATCCAGTGATTCATAGCAGGTGATCCTGTCTGAGGGAATTGCAATAGACCTAACAGTTCAAGGCCTGTTTTGTCAGCAAGAATCCTGTGTTTGCAGTCTCTGCAGTTTTTCCTACCTATGGGAATCTGCTAAAGTGTTCCTTGGGTATTTGAATTTAAAGCAGTCCAGAGTGGGAATAAGATGTTACAATTTCAAACAGGACATTTCAGATACCTCCATATTTAACCAGTGGAATCAAACTTCTAATTCATTACAACTCCAGTGTTCAAGCCTAAACTATTCATGGGCCTCAATTCTGGTATGCTTGCCTTCCGTTTTGCCTCATAAGTGGTATTATACCGCATGAGGTAAAAGCAGTTTGCTATTCTGGTAGACTTGAATCATTTACCTCATGCGGTAAATTGGTTCATAAAATGCGCTGTATTTTACCAAAAGTTGGAATTCTCATGAAAAATAGGGGGTGTGTTAGCACATAATTTTCAGTTTAAGACCTGCCTGTACCTGGCAGGAAAATTCAATTAGTGTGCATATTTGCAGATTTTAGTGGAGTTCCTATTCGGGCTGTGTAATCGAGAAGAATAGTAGAAATAAAACTCCATATATTTACTGGATTTTTTTATTTTTAATAGGTGAATGTCTATAAATATACTTTCCATAGCACTGCGTAATATGTTGGCGCTTTATAAATTAAATAAATAGGTTGCTACATGGTAAAATACCCCCTCCCCCATTAAAAAAATAAATAAAAAAATCTATACACCTTCCAAAAAGCATCCTAAGTTGTGGAAGACAATTACATGCTATTGTTTTACCATTTCAGAAATGCAGAAAAATCTTTCAGAATTGCCAATAAAGAGGAAAATGCCGCATGAGGTTTTACTAACAATCTTTTTTAACCTGACATAGCTACCAGAATCGAGGCCATTGTCTGCTCACACTGCTGGGCAGAGCTGCAGAATCTTGCCATCCCAACAGATCTGATGTCTGTAAAGTCCTATCACCAACACATGGTTGCTACACATGGCAATTGGCTTGGCTTCTTTGACCGTTCATTGTGCCAGTGACTATTTGCCATAACTAGCGATCCCATTGCAATGTATGTACGGTACATCTAGTTGTCACTTGTCGTCTAAAGGGTCTTCTCCGCTAGAGATTTGTTTAGTTTTGTGGGTTTGAGGGGACATCTGTACTCACGCTTGATTATCAATCTGGCCAGAAAGTTTCTTTCTGGTCAACAATTTTCTGATCAAAATCCAGTTTGTGTACCTGGCTTTAAACTGAAAAGTGAACCATATCCAGTGACAGGACCTCTATCTAGGCAAACAAATGGGGTATGTTTTGAGCTGAAAGCCCCATCTACATGATACGATTCTTTGTGCGATTTGATTACGATTCTATTTACGATCCGATTAAATCTGACATGTCCGATTGGTATTCGATTTGCCATTGTTTTGCAATGGCAAATCGATTTGAATCTAATCCAGAATTGCACAAATAGTTGTATCGTGTAAATTGGGCTTAAAGGACACTTGATGTGAGAGGGCTAACGTGTTTCCTTTAAAACAATGCAAATTGCCTAGCTGTCCCGCTGATCCTGTCCGTGGGACGTTTGCAGTTGGGCCGCAGGACTGTCCTTTTGCCCCCCCTGCCCCAACTCCGCCGGAGGGTCTGACGGACCCGTCGTTCCCTGTAGTACAGAGTGTGTACGTGGCATAACCCTAACTGATGAGAAATTACAGCCATGAAACACTTTCCTGTTAGTAAATGACTTCTGAGAGCAGGACAGAGATAAAAAAAAAAGATCAGTTATCCATAGATCTGAGCTCTGACGTACTTCAATGAAGTTGTCATTGAGTAGCAACAATGAAACAGTAAAAACCTAAAAAACAGATTTAGAAATATAAAATAAAACTGTAGGATATCTAAAAAAGTCATTTTTAGGAGGATAGGTACAACGGTTTATTTTCACCTTGGATGTCCTTTAAGGCCTACCAACAGTGCATGTTTTGTGGAAATCCAGAGTAGTTAATCAGCTCTGCTGAGACTAATTACCCCACCTGTGATTGTGTGTGGTTTACTGTTGGTGGGCCTTGAGGACAGGGTTGGGAACTATGCCCATACTCATGACAAAATTAATTTGACAACTCAGAAACCACTGACTCCAGGTACCCAAACATTGCTTCAACTCCACAGCCCTCTTTCTGGATCAAACATCTGTTTATCTCAAGTCATGCTTGGGACCTTGAAACTACAGTGTTTAGTTTTAAACCAGTTCTAATGTGCAAAAGGTGAACAGTCATTTTTTGTTGCTGAACTTTTGAATTCATACTATTTTGGGTAAATGAGGATGCCTCTAACTGGGTGATGAGAAATAAGCTAACTAGTCATATAAATTTCTTATATTTCACATTGAGAAAATGGAAGCAATGTGAATGGATTCTATTGATCAAAGGATCCGTTCATCCTCTGTTAGGATCAGTTCCATTAGTCCTATTTTTATGCCACTGTGAACCGTGCTTTGTACATTCTGCTCTGTAATGGCAACCAGTATTCATGAGGTTGAATCTTCATTGTGATCTGGAGTTGGTCCAGCCCAAAAGAATAGATGCCTCCACTGTGCAGTAAGTAAAGCTGTGTAAGTAGCAAGTGTTTTGTCCACTTTTGCTTCAAGAAAGTTAAAGACCTTTGTTGGGATGATGGTGTGGTGTGTTTTTTGTTTACTACTATATCTGGTAAAGAACCTCTCCAGTGTTCTCCCCAGAATTTTTTGCCAGCCGGGTGGCATGGAAAAGTAGCTGGGTGGGGCGAGATGACAGAATGCAGGGCCGGCACTATTCTGCTTACAGCAGAGCAGGATGTGAGCAGATGACAGCCGGGTGTTCACCAAAACTAGCTGGGTGGAGCACCCGGCTAAAAGAGCCTGGGAGAACACTGCCCTCAAAAGAAATTGAAATTCAATGACTTGCATTTATTTCATGTTAAATGTCTCTTAAATGAAATATGGATTCTGCCTGTTTGCTTGGAGTACAGTATTAGTTTTAGTTTACTTTGCACTTGTCTTGCTAAATCTGCCCTACTGACTCTCCCAAGCATTAAACAAGCACCTTCTATTTCGTAGCTACTCTTGTTTGTCCAATTACAGTTTCTTTTAATGAAAACTCGCTGACATCTGTCTGTCTTGCATTATAGTTGAGTTGCATTCACAATGGTGCATTGCATAAAATGCGTGGGAACTGCACTGGATACTGGACATAGACTTTAAGACAAAGCCTGAATGCAGTGAGTTAGAATAAAAAGTTTTCAGCTCTTCACCCACAAAAAACCCTCCCAGCAATAAAAATGAACAAATGGGCCCATATGCAATTAACTCTTTTTTTTTCTCCTGAGTTTTCTCCTAGGAGATAATTTGCATCTCCTATTTTAAGCACTTTTTCCACACATTACAATTTCTAAAAACTACCAAAACTAGTTGAAAAGATACTATAAAAATTATTTTAGTATTTGCTTGCTGCTTGTTTAAAAGGTATTGTTTTGAAAATATCACCTAGTAGAAAACTCAGGAGAAAAAGTTAATTGCATATGGGCCATGGTCTAAAGCCCGGTTCACCCTGGATGGATCAAAAACTAATCTGCAGAACAGTTTTTGATCTGTTCCATTAGCATGATGGGTCAGTCGATTCTGAAAATCGCTCCCTTCCCAAACTTGTGGTCCGTTCAGTTGAACAGGATGAACTGATCCATTCATATGGAGCAGTGTGAATGGATCCTATTAATATAGGATCAGTCCCATTACAATCCGCTTAATGAACCGGTGTTTTTTTTTTTTTATGCCAATGTGAACAGGGCCTTACTCTTCCCAACTCTGCTCAAAACAAACCATACATTTTTTTCTTTCCTGGAGAAACTTTCGTGATTGTACAGATAGAAATGTAGCATGAATATAATGGCCCTCTGTGGCCTGCCATTCAGCCTTACATTGGATCCTGCTTACCCAAGCACTGTTGTTCTGGAACACCATCAGTTGAGCGCCTCCCACTCGTCCAGCCCCCATACAATATCACTTGGCACCTAGTTTAGGGACTATGGTTCCACCTGAAACTATATCAGGTGACTAATTTTAGCTTTGTATGAACTAAAATAAAAGCTTTTGCTTGGAGTAATGCTTTAACAGCGTTAGGCCTAATGTATCCAAAAAGGATAGGATCTTCTGTAACCATCAAAACTGCACCTAGATCTCCTCACCTATTATATAAACAAGGTGGCACATACTTGTGGATAATAGACTTCCACTCTACAGGCATTCTGTTTAACACTAATGGTACGTATGGCATTGTTATGCTGCAGCCCACAGCAAAGCCTTTTCTTATTCCCTTGTTTGCAGCTATATTTAATAGATGGGTCTGACTGGTTGGTTGCTTGGTATTAAAAACCTATTTTGTTTGTGAGGCCTTAGGATGCATTTAGATGTGAAAGGATACTAATTAGTATTTTAGCGACCTGCGACATCTGTCTCCGTTCATGTCAAAATGGATGCCATCCCTGTTTCCAGGCCTCAATAATGCAATGGAGCTGAAGAAAATGGTGGACACTACACAACAACCCTCCTGTTGAGATGGGCATCCTGCCTCTCCCCATGACTATATATATATATATATATATATATATATATATATATATATATATATATATATATATATATATATATATATATATATATATATATATAAATATATATATATATAAAAAATGTAGAGATGTAAAGATTTTTTTTTTTTTTTAGTTCAAACTAAAACTACTTTTTGATGTTTTTGTATAGAAAGCATTTTACAGTTGTGCCTTGAAGGAAGTACAAATATAGTTAGAAAGCATTGTATAGCGAATTTCTACCTCTGTATCTAAATGTATTCAGTTTCTCTTGGAAATTACTATCAGATTTCTGTGATTTACATTTTTTTTTTTTATCATTTGACGTCTTAAATATTGACCAGTGTCTGGTTTTATTAAAGCAAACTACCTTACAGGAGCAAGTGGTGTTTTTGCTGAGAATTGGGTGTGGCTGTTGACTGGTGTATATTGCGGATGTGTGATTTATGAGATCTGAAACGCATGAAATCAGGTAAGATGTCTTTTTGTGAGACTCGTTTCATGTCTCCGACTCCCACTGAAATGATAAAGGTGATTTGTATGTTGAAGTACTGCGTGTGAGATGAGTGTTTTTTCAAGACCTTTAACTCCATAATCAAGAAGTCCAACTGTAGGCTTAAAGCGGACCCAAACTCATGCACAGCACACAATAAAAATGAGTTATTCCACATATAGTTGCTGAAGAAATTCACTTCTGTTTGTTTAGCCAGATGAAGCTGCCTAATTAGTTCTTATCAGTAACTGAGAATAAACTGCAGTTCTGTCAAGGCAGCTTTCCATATAGTAAACTCTGAGGCTTAAAGCGGATCCGAGATGAAAAACGAACTATAACAAGTAACTTGTCTATATATCTTATCTAAAGTTTAGATAGTTTACACAGCAAATCTAGCTGCAAACAGATTTAATAGAAAATGATTATTTCTTTCTGTGATACAATGACAGCAGCCATGTTGTTTGTAAACATTACACAGAGGCAGGCTTATCTGTACCATCAGACTGTGAAAAAAACCTAATCCCACCTCCTCCCCTCTGCCTCTGAAATCAATGGCTAGTAACACCTCCTCCTCCCCCTGCCCAGACTGAGCTCCCATGAAACCACGCCTGTCCAGTTAGCTGGTTCCTAAAGGTGCGTACACACGCACTACTATAAGGAATGGCGGGTCCGTCAGACCCTCCCGCCGGGCGGGCATTCCAGCGACAGTAGAGCATGTGTACAGTCTGTCAGCAGACTGATAACACTGTTACATAGTTATTTGGGTTGAAAAAAGACATACGTCCATTGAGTTCAACCAGAAGTTGTTTCTGACTGATCTGCTGAACGAATCGTTCAGAAACCGTGTTATCAGTCTGCCGACAGACTGTACACACGCTCTACTGTCGCTGGAACGCCCGCCCAGCGGGAGGGTCAACATTCAATCAGCATAAAAAGACTTCAAGGAACAGGGCACCTGAAAACACGAGAAGGACTACTGTCACTCACCATGCCAAAGACAAAGGAAATCAGTCTGGAGCTCAGAAAGAAAATAGTAAAGGCTCCTGCCAGGAAGGCTACACAGCCGTTTACAAGTGATTCACTGTGTCTAGAACTGCTGTACATTGCGTCATTGCCAAGTACAAGGAGACAAATTCTGTAAGAAACAAACTTGGCCATGGCCGTAAGTGCAAGATTTCTAGAACTCCGGAGAGGAAAATAGAGATGTCAGCAAGGAGCCCCAGGAATCTGCCAAGATGATTGTTGCTGAAAGCTAAAGTTAAGTATTGGAAGTCTGTGCTTTGGTCTGATGAGACTAAACTGGAACTGTTTGGGCACATGGATGTTGCTTATGTTTAGCAAAGAAAGGGAGAGGCCTTCAACACTAAAACATTTGCCTTGGAAGATGCTTGAGTAAAACGGACGTGAGGCAACATTAGAGCCCTGCACTCACCACCCGCACATCCATCCGGCACACCGTTTGTTCAATTTTGAATGTCTACACCAGTGTACTTTTGAAGAATAAAAAAGCATAACAGGAGTGCTGTACATTCCCTCTTTTTTTCAACATCCCTAAATGTACATTAACTTAAAGGGTGTAACTTGAAATCAGTAAGCACACTCAGAATAAAAATGAACGTGGCCCAGTTTCCATTAATAAAACTAAGGTTCTAATTACCATAACATTAGCTAAAGGAGACGAAAAGCAAACAATATGCATTGTTTTCCTCAACAACCATTTCTCAGATTATAATTAAGCAGTCATGTACAGTAGCTTGTGTATAACATTCTTTCTGATTTCCTCAGAGAACTCCCTTTTACTTTCTTTAAATTAATATTCCGTAAGAAACATCTGTTCTACAAGGCGACATGTTAGAGGGAATTAAAATGTGCAAGGATCTGGGTGACTCTGACAACAGTCTTGTGATAGCTAGATGACTGGGGCACAGCATTTATGGAAGAGCAACCCTTGTGAGGTGTTGCTCTGAGTACTACCTACCCAAGTAGTCCAAGGAAGCACAACTGATGAACTGGCGACAGGGTAATGGCTATCCTGTTTTGATTCCACAGAAGAGCTACTGTAGCAAATATTGCTGAAACACTTGGCCATCAGTGATAGACATCAGAACACAGAGCATTGCAGCCTTCTGCATACAGTGCTGTATAGTTGTATGTCACTCAGAGTGCACATGCTGACCCCTATCAGCCAGGAATACCAAAAAGTGGCCATATGAGCATAAGAAATCGACCTGGAGGTAGGTAGCTTGATCTGAAAAGTTGGGTTTTATTTGGCCTCCAAATTTCCCAGATCGAAATCTAGTAACAATGGAAGTAAGGCTCAGCACAACACAAGCGATATCCCAAGTATCAGTGTAATTTCTTCCAAAATCTGCAGTCAAACTTGACAATCATTTTGGGGCCTTGCCGAGTCCCCTTTCTGAATGGATGCTGACACCAGAAAGGGATCCTTATAAGACCCTGATGCAATTTTTGCGTTTGCAGATTTTGGAATAAATTACATTTTGAAACTTGTGATATTGCTTATGGTGAGCTGATCCTAACTAGATTTATTACTCAGTTCAGGTAACAGCCAATCACCAAGGATCAAGCACTTTCTCATGGAAGAATTGAGGATGGTGTGCCAACTTCCAATTGACTGCACAGATCCAAATCTCGTTGCATGTCTGTAGGATGTGCTAGAAAATAAGTATATCTAAATAAGTCTGATCCATGGGAGTCTTGGTGCCTTACACAGTAGCAAAGGATACCTTCAGAGGTCTAGTAGACTCCATTCCTTGACTGATCGGAGGTATTCTGGCAGGACAAGGGGGACTTACACAATATTGGGCAGTTTTGTGGTCTTAATGTTTTGGCTTACTAGTGTGTACTAGTGTTGGGCGAACAGTGTTCGCCACTGTTCGGGTTCTGCAGAACATCACCCTGTTCGGGTGATGTTCGAGTTCGGCCGAACACCTGACGGTGCTCGGCCAAACCGTTCGGCCATATGGCCGAACTAAGAGCGCATGGCCGAACGTTCCCCGAACGTTCGGCTAGCGCTGTGATTGGCCGAACGGGTCACGTGGTTCGGACCCGAACGCGCTCTGATTGGCCGAACGGTCACGTGGTTCGGGTAAATAAATACCCGAACCACGTCATATCTCCGCCATTTGTCTGTGGGTTTAGCTTTGGGTAGGCAGGCAGGGTAGTTCGCGCTCCAGCCACGCTAGCCAGGGTCCCCCCTGTCATTGTGTCACTGCTGGGAACAGTAGTACACCGCTTGCTCAGCCACACTATATAGCATTCTGTTTACTGCCACTCTGTGTACCTCGCTCAGCCACACTATATAGCATTCTGTTTACTGCCACTCTGTGTCTGCTGGGAATAGTAGTACACCGCTTGCTCAGCCACACTATATAGCATTCTGTTTACTGCCACTCTGTGTACCTCGCTCAGCCACACTATATAGCATTCTGTTTACTGCCACTCTGTGTCTGCTGGGAATAGTGGTACACCGCTCGCTCAGCCACACTATATAGCATTCTGTTCACTGTTCTGTGTCTGCTTGGAATAGTGGTACACCGCTCGCTCAGCCACACTATATAGCATTCTGTTTACTGTTCTGTGTCTGCTGGGAATAGTGGTACACCGCTCGCTCAGCCACACTATATAGCATTCTGTTTACTGTTCTGTGTCTGCTGGGAATAGTGGTACACCGCTCGCTCAGCCACACTATATAGCATTCTGTGCACTGTTCTGTGTCTGCTGGGAATAGTGGTACACCGCTCGCTCAGCCACACTATATAGCATTCTGTTCACTGTTCTGTGTCTGCTGGGAATAGTGGTACACCGCTCGCTCAGCCACACTATATAGCATTCTGTTTACTGTTCTGTGTCTGCTGGGAATAGTGGTACACCGCTCGCTCATCCACACTATATAGCATTCTGTTCACTGTTCTGTGTCTGCTGGGAATAGTGGTACACCGCCCGCTCAGCCACACTATATAGCATTCTGTTCACTGTTCTGTGTCTGCTGGGAATAGTGGTACACCGCTCGCTCAGCCACACTATATAGCATTCTGTTCACTGTTCTGTGTCTGCTGGGAACAGTAGTACACCGCTCGCTCAGCCAGAGTATATAGCATTGTGTTTACTGCCACTCTGTGTACACCGCTCAGCCAGACTATATACCATTGTTTACTGACACTCTGTGTACACCGCTCAGCCAGACTATATACCATTGTTTACTGACACTCTGTGTACACCGCTCAGCCAGACTATATACCATTGTTTACTGCCACTCTGATTCTGCTGGGAACAGTAGTACACCGCTCGCTCAGCCAGACTATATAGCATTGTGTTTACTGCCACTCTGTGTACACCGCTCAGCCAGACTATATACCATTGTTTACTGACACTCTGTGTACACCGCTCAGCCAGACTATATACCATTGTTTACTGAAACTCTGTGTACACCGCTCAGCCAGACTATATACCATTGTTTACTGCCACTCTGATTCTGCTGGGAACAGTAGTACACCGCTCGCTCAGCCAGACTATATACCATTGTTTACTGACACTATATAGCAGACTATATAGCATTGTGTGTACACCGCTCAGCCAGACTATATACCATTGTTTACTGACACTCTGTGTACACCGCTCAGCCAGACTATATACCATTGTTTACTGCCACTCTGATTCTGCTGGGAACAGTAGTACACCGCTCGCTCAGCCAGACTATATACCATTGTTTACTGACACTCTGTGTACACCGCTCAGCCAGACTATATACCATTGTTTACTGCCACTCTGATTCTGCTGGGAACAGTAGTACACCGCTCGCTCAGCCAGACTATATACCATTGTTTACTGACACTATATAGCAGACTATATAGCATTGTGTGTACACCGCTCAGCCAGACTATATACCATTGTTTACTGACACTCTGTGTACACCGCTCAGCCAGACTATATACCATTGTTTACTGCCACTCTGATTCTGCTGGGAACAGTAGTACACCGCTCGCTCAGCCAGACTATATACCATTGTTTACTGACACTCTGTGTACACCGCTCAGCCAGACTATATACCATTGTTTACTGCCACTCTGATTCTGCTGGGAACAGTAGTACACCGCTCGCTCAGCCAGACTATATACCATTGTTTACTGACACTCTGTGTACACCGCTCAGCCAGACTATATACCATTGTTTACTGCCACTCTGATTCTGCTGGGAACAGTAGTACACCGCTCGCTCAGCCAGACTATATACCATTGTTTACTGACACTATATAGCAGACTATATAGCATTGTGTGTACACCGCTCAGCCAGACTATATACCATTGTTTACTGCCACTCTGATTCTGCTGGGAACAGTAGTACACCGCTCGCTCAGCCAGACTATATAGCATTGTGTTTACTGCCACTCTGTGTACACCGCTCAGCCAGACTATATACCATTGTTTACTGACACTCTGTGTACACCGCTCAGCCAGACTATATACCATTGTTTACTGAAACTCTGTGTACACCGCTCAGCCAGACTATATACCATTGTTTACTGCCACTCTGATTCTGCTGGGAACAGTAGTACACCGCTCGCTCAGCCAGACTATATACCATTGTTTACTGACACTATATAGCAGACTATATAGCATTGTGTGTACACCGCTCAGCCAGACTATATACCATTGTTTACTGACACTCTGTGTACACCGCTCAGCCAGACTATATACCATTGTTTACTGCCACTCTGATTCTGCTGGGAACAGTAGTACACCGCTCGCTCAGCCAGACTATATACCATTGTTTACTGACACTCTGTGTACACCGCTCAGCCAGACTATATACCATTGTTTACTGACACTCTGATTCTGCTGGGAACAGTAGTACACCGCTCGCTCAGCCAGACTATATACCATTGTTTACTGACACTCTGTGTACACCGCTCAGCCAGACTATATACCATTGTTTACTGCCACTCTGATTCTGCTGGGAACAGTAGTACACCGCTCGCTCAGCCAGACTATATACCATTGTTTACTGACACTATATAGCAGACTATATAGCATTGTGTGTACACCGCTCAGCCAGACTATATACCATTGTTTACTGACACTCTGTGTACACCGCTCAGCCAGACTATATACCATTGTTTACTGCCACTCTGATTCTGCTGGGAACAGTAGTACACCGCTCGCTCAGCCAGACTATATACCATTGTTTACTGACACTCTGTGTACACCGCTCAGCCAGACTATATACCATTGTTTACTGCCACTCTGATTCTGCTGGGAACAGTAGTACACCGCTCGCTCAGCCAGACTATATACCATTGTTTACTGACACTCTGTGTACACCGCTCAGCCAGACTATATACCATTGTTTACTGCCACTCTGATTCTGCTGGGAACAGTAGTACACCGCTCGCTCAGCCAGACTATATAGCATTGTGTTTACTGCCACTCTGTGTACACCGCTCAGCCACACTATATAGCATTGCGTACTCTGCCAGTCAGTGTGTATATTGCTGGGATCAGTAATACTCCACTCACCGTCAACCACTATATGAGCTCAACATGAGTTCCCCAGAGACCTCCGCTGTGAGCAGCACTCCCAACAACAGCAACAGCCAACGCCCCACGCAAGCTATAACATCCACCCCAGCAGCCAGTGGTCAGCAGCAGCCCTCCCCGGAGGAGAACGTTGTGTCCATCAGTCCGTCGCCAGAGCGATTAATGAGGGCTGCCATTGAGGAGATGATGGGGCCTGATGTGGAGGAGGAGGTCTGGCTCAGGCCAGCATCCCAAGTTAATGTTGAGGACGATGAGGGGTCTGTGTCTGGGGATGTTGGGGTGGCAGAGGTGGTGGGTGGGTCAGACTCAGGAGAAGAGTTGTATGATGAGGATGATGATCGGGACCATCTGTATGTGCCTCAGAGTCCGACCCCGGAAAACATGTTGTATCGTGTGTTTAGGTACTAAAATCTGCGTTCCCTCCCAGTAGTGTTGGGCGAACAGTGTTTGCCACTGTTCGGGTTCTGCAGAACATCACCCTGTTCGGGGTGACTATATAGCAGACTATATAGCATTGTGTTTAATGCCACTCTGTGTACACGGCTCAGCCACACTATATAGCATTGTGTTTACTTCCACTCTGTGTCTGCTGGGAACAGTAGTACACCGCTCACCCGCCACTGTATAGCATTGTGCTCTGTGTCACTGCTGACAATAGTGGTACACCGCTCACCCACCACTGTATAGCATTTCTGTACTGCCACTGTACTGCTGCCAGTCAGCGTGTACTTTAAGGATAAGTGAAATGAGGAAGAAATCCGGTGAAAGAGGGAGGGGCAAGGGAAGAGGTGTTTCCCCTGACGGTTCACGTACAGGCCACAGGGGAGCACCCAAGAAAACCCACTCAATACTGCCCATGTTGTCCAGGACAACAACCCTCACAGATCCAAAAGAACAGGACCAGATAATTACTTGGATGACCTCTCAAGCGTCCAGCAGTGGGTTAAGCAGCACCAGCACATCACGCACGAGGTCCGAGTCCTCAGCCAGTTAAAGTCTGGGCTTTCTTTGAAGACTGCACTGAGGATGTTACCATGGCGATTTGCAAGGTGTGCAAGACCCGCCTGAGCAGGGGGAAAAGTATTAACAACCTCTCCACCACCAGCATGAGCCGCCACATTCTATCCAAACATCCCACTCTGTGGGCAAACGCGGCAGGACAGGGTACCACCAGCAACACTGCCTCCCTTGGGTTCACCAGACTCACCACCAGACCCGCCTCAGCAGCAGCAGTAGCCCAGCCATTGCGTGGTTCACAACATTCACAAACATCAGACGATGCTGACACTGTCACTTTCCGGACTAGTGCTCTTGAGGTCTCCCAGTGTTCATCAAACACAACAACCAACAGCCCTTCGGTGTGCAGCGCTACGGTTGAGTTGTCTGTCTCTGAGATGTTTGAGCACAAGAGGAAATTGCCAGCAAATGACCCCCGGGCCGTGGCAGTAACAGCCAGCCAGCATAGCCAAGCTTCTGGCCTGCGAAATGCTGCCATATCGAGTGGTGGAGACAAACAGCTTCAAGGGCATGATGTCAGTGGCCATCCCACGTTACGTTGTTCCCAGCCGCTACCACTTTGCGCGCTCTGCAGTGCCTGAGTTGCATGAGCACGTGGTCAGCTAAATAACCCGAAGCTTGAAGAATGCCGTTGCCTGCAAGGTTCACCTCACCACTGACACCTGGACGAGTGCGTTCGGCCAGGGTCGATACATCTCCCTTACCGCGCACTGGGTGAACCTTGTGGAGCCTGGCAGCGATTCCTCACCTGCTACGGCGCGGGTGTTGCCCACGCCGCAAACAGCTGGATAACAACAGCAGCACCTACCTCTCTGACTCCTTCTCCTCCAACGCATCTCAAAGCTGTACCTCATCCGGAAATGCTAACCCAGCACCAGCAGCAGTAGGATCGTGGAAGCAGTGCAGCACAGCTGTTGGCATGCGTCAGCAAGCGTTGCTGAAGCTGATCTGCCTTGGGGATAAGCAGCACACAGGGGAGGAAATTTGGAGGGGAATAAAGGAACAGACGGATTTGTGGCTGGCACCGCTGGACCTGAAACCGGGCATGAAGCTAGACACCTGGCACGAACTGGCAATGTACGCAATAGAGGTGCTGGCTTGCCCGGCAGCCAGCGTTATGTCGGAACGCTGTTTCAGTGCTGCCGGAGGCATCATCACAGATCGGCGTATCCGCCTCTCCACAGAAAATGCAGACCGTCTGACTCAAATTAAAATGAATCAATCCTGGATTGGAAACGACTACGCAAAACTCCTGGACCCCAACCAAGTAACATGACCGATGAACATCTGGGATGGTTTAGCGTTTCCGGTCCCTGTTTATTGAACCTCTCATCTGTATTACATTTATGACTGCATGGCGGCAAAAAGCATTGCTGCTATATCCGCACGCTTTTTGTCCTCATGCAAGGCCTGGGTTGTTGTGTCTCACAAAGCGTGGCCTTCTCCTCCTGCGCCTCCTCCTGTTCCATCACGTGTGCTGCTGCTGCTGCTGCTGCTGCTGGGTTACCGTTGCCGCGTGGTCCCTGTTTATGGAACCTCTTATCTTTATTACATTTATGACTACATGGCGGTACAAAGCATGCTATCCGCACGCTTTTTGTCCTCATGCAAGGCCTGGGTTGTTGTGTCTCACAAAGCGTGGCCTTCTCCTCCTGCGCCTCCTCCTGTTCCATCACGTGTGCTGCTGCTGCTGCTGCTGCTGGGTTAGCGTTGCCGGTCCCTGTTTATGGAACCTCTTATCTTTATTACATTTATGACTACATGGCGGTACAAAGCATGCTATCCGCACGCTTTTTGTCCTCATGCAAGGCCTGGGTTGTTGTGTCTCACAAAGCGTGGCCTTCTCCTCCTGCGCCTCCTCCTGTTCCATCACGTGTGCTGCTGCTGCTGCTGCTGCTGGGTTAGCGTTGCCGCGTGGTCCCTGTTTATTGAACCTCTTATCTTTATTACATTTATGACTACATGGCGGTACAAAGCATGCTCTCCGCACGCTTTTTGTCCTCATGCAAGGCCTGGGTTGTTGTGTCTCACAAAGCGTGGCCTTCTCCTCCTGCGCCTCCTCCTGTTCCATCACGTGTGCTGCTGCTGGGTTAGCGTTGCCGCGTGGTCCCTGTTTATTGAACCACTTATCTTTATTACATTTATGACTGCATGGTGGTACAAAGCATGCTATCCGCACGCTTCTTGTCCTCATGCAAGGCCTGGGTTGTTGTGTCTCAAAGCGTGGCCTTCTCCTCCTGCGCCACCCTCCTCCTGTTCCATCACGTGTGCTGCTGCTGGGTTAGCATTACCGGTCCCTTTTCCTGGAACCTCTTATATGTATTACATTTATGACTGCATGCCGACAAAAAGCATGTTACCTGTGCAAAGAAAACAGACATTTCCCGCATTTAAAAGACAGTTTTCCCTTTGAAACTTTAAAATCGATTTTCTCAAAAACTATAAGCTCTTTTTGCTAAATTTTTTTTCCCTCTTGTACCCACTCCCAAGGTGCACATACCCTGTAAATTTGGGGTATGTAGCATGTAAGGAGGCTTTACAAAGCACAAAAGTTCGGGTCCCCATTGACTTCCATTATGTTCGGAGTTCGGGTCGAACACCCGAACATCGCGGACATGTTCGGCCTGTTCGGCCCGAACCCGAACATCTAGATGTTCGCCCAACACTAGTGTGTACTGTGTACAAAGAGAGAGAGATAGTTGAGGCTTAGGCCCTTATTCAATTGACTTTCTCCTAGGATATAATTTTTTTGTATTCTCCACATAACTTTTTAGCACTTTACAATGGAAAAAGTACCAAAAAAGTAATATGAGAATGTACTTTCAAAATAATTTTGACTATTTTCTTGCTTGCTGGTGGCTTAACAAGCATGTTATTGGCAACATGCAAAATTATTACACAGGACAAAATGCAGGAGAAAATGTTAGTTGAATAGGGTCCCTAGTGCTACCGTAGAGGTCATCTCCACTTTAAAGAGACTCTGTAACAAAAATTTCAGCAGTATTTCTCCTATCCTACAAGTTCCTAAGGCTTTTCCATTGTGCTCTGGCTTACTGCAGCACTTTCTACTTGCACCATCTCTGTAATAAATCAACTTATCTTTCCCTTGTCGGCTGTGTCTGGAAGGCTGCCAACTGTTCAGTAATGTGAACAAGTTAACTCCTTCCAAGCCCCTCCAGTGCTCCTGTGATAATTATTCCTCACAGACAATGTCCCTGCTCTCACTGTCAACTTGTCTGCTATCTGTGAGGCTGATAAACACAGACTGATAAACTGAACAAAGAATAGCTGGCTGAGGAGGAAGCTGCCTGTCAGGCTGACACGAGTGCAGAGCCAAGACTCCAGGCTCTAAAGACACAGCTTGTCATGCTTCATTGACACAGAGCTCTTTCAAAACTTGCACATAACCTCTGGAGACTGAATTCTCTGTGTACTCACTGTGTATTAACTGAGTTCACTGCTCTGCTGATGTACTTCCTGTTTTGGTGGCCATCTTTTCTGTTTACAAAACAAAAAAGTGGGATCAGCGCATCACCAGGCCGCCTCTGAATGGCCTTTGCTCAGAGATGCGCTGAGCCCCCCCAGAAACTACAAACGCACCTTGAACCCAAACAGAGGCTCTGCATATACACCAAAGGCAAAACTGTTAAGTGGGAGCAGCTGACCAGAAATAAAATTAAAACCTAGCAAAGAAATGAACAGCGCTACTTAAAAACAGATGAGTGCTTACCTGCAAAAGAGTGCAAGCCCCACTTATGGGATAAAATACACACTGAGCATACACATGACCTGTCTACCACTTGGATGATGTTAGTTTCCTATAACAGCTTGCATGCAACTTGTTAAGTACTTGTCCCTCCCACTGTCGAAGAAGTCTTTCCTCCATGGGAGGGGACCTAACACTAACTAAATCCTACCTATGCATATGCAAAGCCTGGGCGCGCTACCAAGTGAAATTGAAAATTGCGCAGAATTTTATCCCATAAGTGGGGCTTGCACTCTTTTGCAGGTAGGCACTCATCTGTTTTTAAGTAGCGCTGTTCATTTCTTTGCTATGTTTTAATTTTATTTCTGGTCAGCTGCTCCCACTTAACAGTTTTGCCTTTGGTGTATATGTAGAGCCTCTGTTTGGGTTCAAGGTGAGTTTGTAGTTTCTGGGGGGGCTCAGCGCATCTCTGAGCAGAGGCCATTCAGAGGCGGCCTGGTGATGCGCTGATCCCACTTTTTTGCGCAATTTTCAATTTCACTTGGTAGCGCGCCCAGGCTTTGCATATGCATAGGTAGGATTTAGTTAGTGTTAGGTCCCCTCCCATGGAGGAAAGACTTCTTCGACAGTGGGAGGGACAAGTACTTAACAAGTTGCATGCAAGCTGTTATAGGAAACTAACATCCTCCAGTGGTAGACAGGTCATGTGTATGCTCAGTGTGTATTTTATCCCATAAGTGGGGCTTGCACTCTTTTGCAGGTAAGCACTCATCTGTTTTTAAGTAGCGCTGTTCATTTCTTTGCTCTGTTTACAAAACAGTTTATAAAACAGTTTTTTTTACCCTCTTTATTGCAGCGGAGAGCAGCGACAATATTACAGAGGGGGCTAGGAGATGACCCCAAACAGGCAGGGATGTTTGTTTCTACTTCATTTTGTGCATACAGATTCTCTTTAAGTAAACTAGTTCACCACTAAGGGGTTTTTTCTCCTTATGGACCAGAGCAATTTTTATCTTTCATCTTTCATTAATTAGCCAATAACTTTATCACTACTTTTCACAATTAAATGATCTATGTTTTGTTTTTTTTTGGGGGGGAGGTGTTTGTTGCCACCCATTAGGCTTTCTTTGGGTGGTACATTTGCTAAGAATTATTTTATTCTAAATGCATTTTAACTGGAATAATAAGAAAAAAATTGATGGATACAACCCATACATTTTAGTAGCCCATTTGTCCTGTCTAATTACAAGCTATTATTTGCAAAAATACCACACACACACTTTATGCCTCCTGTGTACTGTGAACAGTAGACAGGAAGTGGTGTGTGTATGTTTTACTTTCACTTTGTCAATGACCACAGCATCTCATTGATGCTGGTGATCATTGGTCACAGGCACTTTGATCGATGAATGGGAACTGTGCTCCCATTCACTGATCAGTGTACTAACGGGCGGTGACAAAAATGCGTGTGGCAGGCAATCACAGCGACAGATTTATATTTACGCCTCTGGACTTTTAGATGAAGTCCTGCAGGGTGTAGATATACTTCCATGGGAGCAACGACTAGTTAAACTGATACCTTAGCTTCAGGGCCAGATTTAAGCCAAGGCCACATAGGTCATGGCCTAGGGCACCACAGGATCAAGGGCGGGTGGGCAGCAGGCTATACTAAGTGAAGGGAAGGGTCACCTGGCTACCTATACTGGAGGGATTGGGGCCATCAGGCTATCTATACAGAAGGGGGGAGGGACATCTGGCTTATTTAACTAGAGGGGGGCATTGGTCATCAGGATACCTATGCTGGAGAGAAGGGGTCATCATGCCATCTAAATTGGAAGAGGGGGGGGGGGAAGGTCACCTATACTGGAAGGAAGGGTCAATTAGCTACCTATACTGGAAGGAAGGGGAAGGGTCATCTGGCTACCTATACTGGGGGGGGGGGGAGTCATGTAACTATCTATACTGAAGGAGGGTGAGTGCTGACAAGTGGCCTTGGGTAGTAGAGACTACAAATCCGTCCCTGCTTAGCATGGTGAGAAAATGTAACAATTATCTGGTCAAAAAGGCATGGCAAAGGTAAAACTAAGAATTCAGGTATTGGTATTTCACCAAAGAAATGCCAGAGGTATACCATACCGGGTTGTGATTCACCTTTCCAATACTCAGAATTGAAACCTCGGTTTTGGATGGAGTTGGCCAAGCCTTTGTGGTTGACTCTACTTTTATGTTGTATAAAGGAAAGGGTTGCTTTAGGGCTTTGTTTCCACTTGAGCGCCACATCCATTTCCGAAACGGACACTGCACCCTGCTGAAGCAAAATCACATGTGAATCCAATAGCCGTTCCAATGAGGATTCAGATACGATGTCTGAAAATATGCTCCGAGTCCAGGCACCTCCCCATGAATTGGAAGCAGCCTATTGATTTCAACAGGCTGCAGTCCTGCTGCTGAATTTGCGTGCAGGGAATTGACATGAACCGGAATAAGTGGAAACGTAGCCTCAAACTTCATGCGGACTTGGCTTATAATATGTTATTTATGTCTCCACTCTACTAAAATGAAACATAATGCATCGTTGATGGCGAGATTGTTCAGATCCTGGATGACTGTTTACATGGTTTATTTTTCCCGTTTAATGTGACAAATGAAGTATTGGCTCATTTTAAAAGGAACTACTGATATGTTTTCACAGCAGTGTAGCTAAACTTTTTTTGCTATCCAAGCAGTCTGAAAAACACGTGCTAATGCTTTAGTAAACACAAGATGAAAAAAAAACAACACTTTTATATATTTTATCTCTGGCCTTCGCTGGTCACTGCAAGTTGTCCAAAATGTTTATCCAATGAGATTCAACAAATCCCAAAGCATATGGGCAATTTACCAACTCTCCTGTTTTCTAGGGACAGTAACATTAGTCAGCCATGGTACAAATTCTTTTTTGAAGTGTAATCCCAATTTTTGTCATCTATTTGTAATACACAGTGCATTCTAAGCAAATATTTATTAACCTTTCCTGGACCTCATTAATTTAAATCTACTCCCTTTACTGCTCGTTATCCCTGCCAGGGCATAGATTTCAATTAGACAAGACACAGAACATTTATATTGCGCTTTTCTCCTGGCGAACTCATTGCGCCTGAGCTGCAGCCACTAGGATGCGCTCTATAGGCAGTAGCAGTGTTAGGGAGTCTTGCCCAAGGTCTCCTCATTGAACAGGTGCTGGCTTACTGAACAGGAAAAAAAGAAACTCAAACCCAGGTCTCCTGTGTCAGAGGCAGAGCCTTTACCCTCTTTAGGACCACAGACTTTATCCCCCCAAAGACCAGGCCATTTTTTGTAAAATAGGCCACTGCAGCTTTAAGGCCGAGCTGCAGGGCCGCACAACACAGCACACAAGTGACCCTGCCCCCCTTTTTTCTCCCCACCAACAGAGCTCTCTGTTGGTGGGGGGTCAGATCGCCCCCAGGTTTGTTTATTTTGTATAAATATTTTTTTATTACATTTTCCTATTTTTTTATTATTTTAATTTCCCTCCCCCGTCTGCCTATCACAGCGATCGCTTCTGTGTCCCCCAGGGGGACAGTCGTGTCATACGGCTGTCCCCAGTACAGCGCTGCTGTAGATCGTAGCTCTGTACATGCTAATTAGACAGCGGTTTTGCCGTCTATCGGTCTCCTAGCGGCGATCGCCGCTGGGAGACTGAAGGCGGAGCAGACTGCGCGCGCGATCTCCTACAAAAGCCAGCCCCAGGACTTTACGCCGATCGGCGTTAGGCAGTCCAGGGGCGGTCACAACGCGGTCCTCAAGCAGTTAAGCAGTACACTATCCAGCTAGCTGCTGCTATAAATGTTTCGGACATTAATCCTTATAGGGAAATTTGCTTTGATATAAGACTACATTGAAGTTTGGTGAAAGGTTGCCGTGCGGTCTCCATGCTCTCTCACCGCAGTAGCACACATTCAGCTTTCTAATGACAGCTGAGCTCCATAAGCCGTTTAGGAGCTGATTTTATTGGCTCTTGACCCTGTGACCATGTGAGCCAATCACAGTGATCACAGCACAAACTCAAAGAAGACAAAAAAAGGCACTGATATACAAAATACAGAGATGGTACAAAATAATTAGTGACAAAAAAATAACATGATTAATAAAATGTATAACAAATTCCAAGACACAAAAGGGTGAGAGCCCTGCCCTTGCGAGCTTTTTTTTTTTTCCTTTGAAACAATACCAGTTGCCTGTCAGTCCTGCTGATCTCTCTGACTTCAGAAGTGTCTGAATCACACACCTGAATAAAGCATGCAGCCAATCGTCAGATTTTTAGTCATAGCACCTGATCTGTATGCTAGTGTAGAGTCTATAGCTAAAAGAGGCAGAGGATCAGCAGGAATGCCAGGCAACTGGTATTGTTTAAAATTAAATAAATACTGTACATCAGCCTCCATATCCATCTCACATCTTAAGGGGCCAGAGTCTGCCGGTAGATAGTGTTAAAAAGCGGCATTTAAACAAGGGCATCAATAACAAACCTACCCAAAGGAGCTTAAAATATTATTATTATTGATTTATAAAGTGCCAATATATTTTGTGGCGCTGTACAAAATAAGAAACAAATATAGGATACATAATAATACAGACAATGTACACCAGTATACAAAATACAGAATTGATGCAAAATATAGAATTGGTAGTTACAGTGACAAAAGTAACATGAATAAAATGTAGAACAAATTCCAAGACACAAAAAGGTGAGAGATCCCTGATCAGCCAGCGAGAATCAAAATAAACAAGCCCAGCTAACGCTTTCCCTATCTCCAGCAAGCTCTGTCCTTTCCGCTCTCTAATCCAGCCAAAGACAGACTGGAACATGGCGGGCACTGCAGCTTTTTTATAGGGGGCTGAGGGGGTCCGTGTGGGAGTGCAGGCTGATTGGCTGCCATGTGCCTGCTGACTGTGACGTAAGCGGTCAAAGTTGAGCCCAATGATGATGTATGGGGGCGGGTCGAATAGCACCACTTTCCCACTGCTCGCAGCACTTATCCAACGGCAGTTGCTTTTGGCTAACTAACATAATAACATACCCATGAGGCTTAAAGAGGAGCTGTTAGGTATAAGGTCTCAGAGAAAAAAACACATATATCAGTAGCTAAATATTGGCTGTACTTACATTACATATGCATTTCACTGTCCACGTTTGGATTTCACAGAATTTTTATATAGTATTTGCAGAGAATGATGCTCCTGACAGCTCATGGCAGGTTCCATGTTTGTCTGTCTCCTATGAAGCCAATTGTGATGTCATATCCTCCCTGCTTCCTGATGATTCCACTCACAAAAAATACTATTGTGCAGTGAATATTAATTAGCCATGTGGCTAGGAACAATAGCGGACTCATGCAGTATACTCTAAGGCAGTGATGGCTAACCTTGGCACTCCAGCTGTGGTGGAACTACAAGTCCCATGAGGCATTGCAATACTCTGACAGCTCTAAACATAACTGGGGAGGCAGAGGCATGATAGGATTTGTAATTTTGTCACAGCTGGAGTGCCAAGGTTAGCCATCACTGCTCTAAGGGAACATATGCCCTGTGATTTTTCAGTGCTGGCTGCTGTTACAAGCTGCTGTAACATGAGCCTGTAACGTCTCACTGAGAAAGCAGCCTTAGGGGGTGATAGGGAAATGAAGGGGGATGACCCAAGGTACTGCAGTGGGGAGAAGAGGCAGCCCCAGAATGCTTTGCAGTATCTGTAATTCGGCCTGCGTCCTCCTTAGGAGCTTGGGAATAAAGAGCCTTGCTGTTCAGCACACATCATAGTAAGAGAGATTTTTAACTTCAGTATTGCCTTTTTGGCTTCCTTCTAAACTGTTTAACGCAGGAGAATAGAGGTTTGAATTAGCTTTTTCAGCCTGACAGTTACTCTTTAAGAGGATTTCATGGAAATATACCGTCCCTACGCTCAGATTAAGTACAATACTGCAGTGTCAAAAAGAGAAGAACCATCAACACAGATGTCATGAAGAAGCAACCCATGTGATGTAAATGTTCCGTGCTTGTATATCAAGTCAAAATTTCATATACATTTTGCTTGTCTCTGAACAGTGCATAGAATGCTATCTGGTCTCACTAAGCTGTATCTGATATTCACACAGGAAGACAGTTAAGCAAACCCAGCAAGCCTGAATGCAGGCATGCGACTGTAATTATATAAAGTCTATGTTACTGACTAACCTTTAGCACGAACACTGTGCATCCAGTGCAGGAGACTTGGGCGCAGCTGACGCCACCATAGGCCATTATAGGAATTACGGCTATAGCAGCGCACAGGGAGTAACTTCGGCGCCGTCAGAAGCCGTAGCTGAAGTTACTTATAAAACACAATAATTCGGCCTCCAGCAATTGCTGGAAGCCAAATTATTTCATTCCCCACCATCCATGGTGGCCTGGAGGGGGAATAGTATTTAACACGGCTGTATCCTGCGCCCAAGTCTCCTGCGCCGATACCTCTCGTCAGTGTCGGACTGGGAGGTGGTAAAGCTGAGGTAAACCACTTGCTGGCCAAGCAGCATTAATTAGGTGTTGCTGCTCACAATGAACACTTGCTGCAGGTTTCTATTGGGAGTGATAACACAGGGTTACTGCTGCTTGGCCAGCAGGTGGATTGCCTCAGTTTTTCCACCTCCGAGTCTGACACTGACTCTCGTACTCCCTTTAGCAATCCTCAATGTATTCTGATATGACTCAAGTGAGGATGGGAAAACACTTTGTAAAAATTCACTCTTACGTTTCTGACTCACTTATCTTCACTGTTTTGCCGTCTTACGTAAATCAACCACCTTGATTTGGTCAGCCTTCTGTTCTACCCTCTGTATGCAATATGTCAATGCTTGACCGCCCTGCATTTTATGCGAACATTAATCAGTCTCCCACGAAAAGCATTTTAGTCTATAAACTCATCTTATTACACTTCCACTGAAATCATTATCTGCGTCTTTCCATTGAAATTAATAAGAGCTCATGCATGTGCATTGCAGCAATAACTCCGCTTCGCCATGTGAGCCACCGGTCCATTAGGAAATGGGTAACAGCAATCCAGTATTATGCTAGACAGTAATTTTAAGGTGGCTACTAACGATACAATTTACTGACCGATCGTTTATAAAGGATTCTTCACATGAACAATTGTAAATGATTGTTTGGGACCACTAATGGACCGAAATCTTCTAACCAATCCGATCAGATTAATAAAATCGATCCGAATTTGTATATTCAGCAGTGATGCATTGTGGGACAGCTCAAAGCTCACTCCAACCTTAATAATCGCAAATACGTTCCGTTTTAAGAAGGCAAAATCCTGTTTTACAGGACAGCAAACAAAAAAACTAAATAATGTGATGGGGTTGAACGTCTTTGGTAACAACAGTACAAGTCCATACTACTCCGTGAGAAGGGTTCCCACAATGAGTGTGCATGATCAAGCTTAAAACTCTAGATGGGTAGGGTTTGCCTGAGGCTTACAATCTAAAGGGTGGGGTTATAAATACTTTAAGTGGGTCTGTTGAGAGGGTACCCAGCAGAATGTATTATAGTACTGATGTGTTGAGGAGGGGGAAGGGGGGGGGGTAGGAGACCATGAAAAGGTGAGCTCTGAGGGCTTGAAGGAATTAAAGGAGGGGGCGAGTCTGATGGCTGGTGGGAGCAACTTCCAGAGAGTTGGGGTAGCCCTAGTGAAGTCTTGCGGTCATGCGTGGGAGGGGGAAGTGCACGGTGAAAACAGATGCAGGTCGTTGGATGATCAGAGGAGGTTTGCAGCTATGTTCCTGTGGGTGAGTTCAGAAATGTCGGTTGGCAGGTCCTGTGCACCGATTTGTAGGCCAAGCACAGAATCTTGAAGCTGATCCTGAAGGGGATGGGAAGCCAGAGGAGAGATTTACAGAGGGGAGTTTTGGGGGCGCTGAGATGGGAGGAGTTGAACAGTCTGGCTGATTAACTCCTCCCATTACCTCTCCCACTCCCCACCAGCAATGTATGGTGCTCACCATAACCTGAAGCCTGGCACAGCATTCCACCCACATCTCCTCTAGGTGCTTCTTGGGAGAAGTTAACATCTCAGGGCCTTCTCAGGTCTGACGCCTGAAGGTGTGGCATAATGATGTCACGGCTGTACCACCTGTGCAAACAGGAAACCCTGAACAGATGTGGGTGTAGCACAGTGCCAAGCCTTGAGCTAGACCAGGCACCATACATCACTGCCTGGTTTTGGGACAGAAAATGTATAATACATTTGGGGAGGTTCTTTCACCAAAGGGTAGAAAAGCGTTTTATAATCTTTACTAGTTGGCCCAACTAAATAACTAAATCAAAAACAATGGAAATGCTAATGGAAATCAGGATGATAAGTCAATGCAGAACTTACAATTCTGCATTGCATTTCATACATACAAACAAAGTTGTCTCCATGTACAAAATATACTGTAAGGTTTTTGCTATTACATATTTTTGTTGTTATGTTATAGTATTGTATAAACTGTTGTACGTAGTTGAAAACAACATAAAACACATTGAACACAACCAAAAAACATTGTTTATGCCACATATGTCCAAAAGTAAATCATTTATCCACATTCCACCATGTATAACACATGACTCGACTTACAAACAAACAGTGGTGGAAGTACAATTCATGGCGCCCCCCAGCAAAACGTTGATGCCCCCCGCCCCATGTTCTTTTGCCTCCCCTTGGTGTTCTTCATGGTCCTGTGGCCTATCTTACAAGGGTCATAAAACAAATGTGGCCATCATGATCTTCTCAACCATAATCAGGCATGGGCTTTCGAGTCAGAAGGACTAGAATTCGGAATTCAAATGAAGTCTAATGACTTCAGCTGTGACCACAGGCAGCAGGGAGTTAACTTACCCAGAAGTCTTCGGGGACGCCTGCGTTCCATAACGCGTCAAAGGTGTAATGAAAGCCGCATTCCATGACTCGCTATCGCGCTTCCTCTTTCAAGCCAGAAGGAGGAAGCGTGATAGCGAGTCATGGAGCACAGCTTTCATTACCCCTATGACGTGTAATGGAATACAGATAGGACCCTTCACAGCTCTGTGCCCCCCCCCCCCCCCCCTGCGATCACAGGGGCTGCTCCTGTCTAGTTACGATCCTGCAAACAAATTCAACTTACCAGTACAAACCAACCATCTCCAGTAACGGTACCTGTTTGTAAGTTGGGGACTGCCTGTATAAACAGTGTGTATAGAAGGTGAATTGTGGACAGGCCACAGGACTGATGGGTAAATGAAATTAACATTATATGTTCGCTTGTCCTTTACAATGCTGGCAGCTGTGTATGGGAAAGTAAAATGAGCTTTCATATCTATCAAACTGGCCAACTATAGTTTGAGGTTTTATTTATGAATACTTTTATCTGTGTCTCTTTTTACCTACAGTGTGTGTCAGTGTGATTTTCCTAGATCCCGTTACACTGTGTTTGAGAGGCTTTTGTTTCGGAGGGACATCGCTTGTGCCTTTTCCTCCTTCAGTCGGCATAGAAAGTCAGTAGATGGCTTCAGAAATCCCCACCTGTAATTGCAAAGATCAAACAGAGCTCGGGGAGGACATCAGAGCCTGTCTGTGTGCATCCACTCTTCATCTTTCAGGGGAGACAATAGACAGTGTGTGTGAGATGATGGGATCCCTGCCGTTTTTTTACATGCTCATAATGCTGCCGGGTATTGGTAACAATTGGTGTGTTCTTCTAAAGCAGCAGCCCATGATGGGCCAATACTCAGCTTCTCCTGACAGACCTGCCTATATGTTTTATTTTACAGCATTCTTACATTCATAACATGCATAGACTATCATTTGCCCACTAAATACCAGGTAGAGGTTTTGTAGCTAACTTGAATGAATAAAACACACAAGTTGCCCTTCTCAATCTCTTTTCCAAAATAGGCAAAGGTGGATTTATACTTTTGATTGTGCTCCCAGGCCAATTTTCTTTATATGTGCTGCACCCCTCTCCCCTCCCCCCCCCCCCCCCCCTCCATGTGGAGTCCCTTCTTTCATCTGTAACATCCGTACACAACAGCCCGTTTCTTCATGTACAGCTCCCTTGGGCATCAGCTCACATTTTTCATGTGTTCAAGGGAGGTTGTTCTATGAAGCAACATGAATCACTTGCTTTAGGGCGCCAACAATTAGAGGATGGCTCACCTCCCCAAATGTCCCTTTCCTCGCACTCCCGGTATCCCCTTCCCTTGATACGTGGTGCCGCTTCACTCACCTGCTCTCTGTGTTCCAGCAATTAGATCTCCATCCGCCCATCCAGCATTCTGTATCCATGGCTACAGCGGTGCCTCATGTGAGCTGTTATGTGCTGCTGAGTCACGAGACGCCACTGTAGTCAGAATGGAAGCAGGACTTCACGTGTCCCAGCACATACCTGGCATCCTTGGGATCAGAGCCGAGATGTTGCGAGCCAGCAGGGAGGAGATGCTGTCTTGGAGGAAGCAGAGGGAGGTAAGCATAGTGCCTGCAATGCGCAGCCTGATTTATCTCTACTCTTCTCCTCTCTGGTCTGGCTTCGCAAACACACATCGGTAGGTGTCCTCACAATGTATTGCTTCAGGCAGCACAAAGTCTACAGCCAGCCCTGCATGTGTTGTTCCTATAAACAGTCTGCATTTCCCATTTGCAGCCTCCTCTTCCATATACAGCTACTTCCTTTTTCCTGTCCAGCTGCCTGTGGGCCTTTCAGAAATGTATCCCTGAAAATAGAGAGAATCTCCCCCATCCCTGCTGGTGTGACTACATGGTCTCCATCTCATACAGTTAATATGATGTATGAAGCAAAAGATTTGGTTCATCTTATTATGTTAAGACCAAGTTCATAGAAGTTATACTTAAAGTCAATCCTCAAGAGATAGCGCTCACAGCTTACTATACTATTTATGTGCTATGGTACAGATATAAATAATGCCATCCAGTGTTAACAAGTCCGCTGTAGTGTCAATTACACCACTTATCTTCCATACGGATCTTCTGCTATCAGAGAAAAAAACCTACAACAATTTAGGTGAGGTGCGGTGAGTGGCCCACATAGGGTGTGGTGGACTTGTTCTCACTGGATGGCATTATTTATATATGTACCATATCACACAAATAGGATAGCAAGCTGTGAATGCTACCTCTTGAGGATTGACTTGATTTATGTGAAAGAGGAGGCGAACCGGCTGTGTGGTGCTTTTATTATATGGTAGCTGTGAGCACTTACCTCTTTGGAAAGAAATTATACTTACCTAGGGCTTCCTCCAGCCCCATGAACTCTGTGGGCACCCTCACCATTCTCTCGGGTGGCTCCATTCATTTGCAATCCTTCCCATTAGGAAGGGTTCAGTTGCATCAGTCGGGCTGCACTGCATGGCCTGGCCCCCTTATTGCGCTTCTGTTGGCAGGTAGTGCTGTGAATGCGCAGAACGCTCCCAGAGATGGGAAGGCGGTGGGGAATGCTCCCAGAGATGGGAAGGCGGTGGGGAATGCTCCCAGAGATGGGAAGGCGGTGGGGAATGCTCCCAGAGATGGGAAGGTGGTGGGGAATGCTCCCAGAGATGGGAAGGCGGTGGGGAATGCTCCCAGAGATGGGAGCATAGTGGGGGATAACACGCAGCCAGGCCGTGCATGCGCAGTGCAGCCCAACTGACGTGACTGAAGCCTTCCTAATGGGAAGGATTGTGGGCGAATGGAGCCACCCTGAAGGACGGCGAGGGAACCTATGGAGTTCATTATTTCAGGTTTCCTTTAAGGCAGTGGTAGGGAACCTTGGCTCTCCAGCTGTGATAAAATTACTAATCCCAGCATGCATTTGCCTTTTTTAATCATGACTGTGATTATCAGACTCCTGCAATGCATTGTGGGACTTTTAGTTATTTAACAGCTGGAGAGCCAAGGTTCCCTACCCCTGCTTTAAGGTGACCATACACTCATCGATTTTACCATTCAATTCCCTGCAGATCTCTTACGCAGGTCATAGGCTACCCAGATGTGGTAAACACATAATTTACCACTGTGCCTCAGTGCCCTTATTGATATTAGATTAAATTTCAACAGACATTCAATTCAATATTTTGCTGCCATTGCAAGCTATATGCAAAGCAATAAAGCCTCACTATCAGGTCACTTCTTCTTCTCACATCCCTGCCCTTATTACCCCTCCATGCTCCTGCTTGTACAGTAAAGAACCGCCTTACAATCAATGTTCCATTGACTAAGTAACCAAGCAGCTCGGGGTGACCCAAAACCACAAGGAACGTATAGGGGACTAAAAGAGACCGAAAAGTTCTCCTACTAAAAAGCAATGCTTAGTGTGGTTTGCCTTCTGAAAACAGAAGGAATTTGCAATAATTGTGAACACCTGCGGTTACCCACAATGCACCGCTACTGAATATTCAAATGATCTCTTTATGCCCCTGAAGCCAGGCTTACATCCAGAACCCCTGGGGTATAGCAAGCCTATAGCTTTACATTCTACAGAGCCACATCAACCCCACATGCAGACAGCCTATTTCGGACTTTTGGTCCTGCTCAGTGCATTTGACTAAATGATCTGGCACCGATTGAGGGGTCCCCCTTTTCAGATACATTTGTTTCTGGATTCCATATCATATGCTAATTAAGGTTCCCATCGCTTTGCATTGATTGTGCACTACAGAGCTAGCAACAGAGGTGGCGTGATCAATATTAGGGCGTGATCAATATTAGATAAGATTTCTGTGAGAAACTTGTCTAATTTCCACTTTCCACAATTTTTGCTCATCAATAGAAAGCACAATATACAAGAAATCAGCATTACAGCCGGTAAGCTATTATCTTAGATTGCAGCCAGCTATGGCAACTTCCATATTTTTCTCAGAACGTGTACTTTAAAAGAAAAGTATACTTGGAAACAAGATAAAATAGCTGGCACCTATTCACTTCCACCATCCTCATCATTCAGCGAGTCCATTATTAATAACACTAAAATATTTTCTGTACAGAGATGAATTATTGGATGAATATCTCTTTATCTGTACAAGAATGGATTTAGCATTCTGACCTCAGAAAACGCAGCGCTGCTCTCCTCGCCGTGTCCTGTGGCGAGTTTAAGCTTTTCTGAAGAAAAAAAAATGGCAGAGAGATTTAAATTGAGAATGAGAGCAATTTCCTTTCATGTTTCCTCAGATTCTGGCTGACCGTTTGATGTAAATATATTGTGTTCCATTGATGAGTGTGCGGCTTATTATAAACGACTGTGTAATTATGAAGAATAAGTCACAGGAAAACAGAGAGAAAGTGAGGAAATGAAATCCACCAGCAATATGTAATTCTAGGATACTAAATCATCCAATGAATGTCCTCACAGAGGAAACTGCCTGCAGAGTCATCTGTGTGCTTGAACACTTGTTTTTGTCATTTAAGGAATTTTTATATAAGTTTGTGCTTCTGGAGAGATATAACTAGAGTTTACAGAGCTCTGGAGCAACATCTAAACAAGACCTGTAACATACCTCAGAAAAGGTAAAAAAAATAGTACTTTTAAAGAAGAACTTTAGCGGAAAGGGGAAGGGAAAGAGAGATCAAGAAATTATTGATATTCTCCATGTAATTTGTTCATGTTGTTTGATCCACAATCAGCCTGCTTGTAATCATCTTTACTACTGGCAGACATGAAAAAAACAGACAGCACTAACTGCCATAATCTATAACCACACCCACTAACATTGTGATAGGCTAAAAGGTTTGTTTTTTTTATAGATATACAGTACATATTCACAGAGGGAGATACTGGATGCTTGGCAGTTGGAAACAGCTGTTATTTCCCACAATGCAACAAGGTTCATAGACAGAAAACTGTCAAGACATAAGTCCTGACATCACACTGTGGGAGGGGTTTCAATTCATGGGTGCTCCTATTCCCCTGAGCTGTGCAGTATTCCGAGAAGAAGCAGCTTCTTACCACTAATCCCAATTAGAATATGGAAGTGGGGCAAGGTATAGCTCTCACTCAACCCCCCTTCCACTGAACTGAATGAAGGGGTGGTGCTAGCAGCTTAGGGGAGGAGTTTAGATAGGCAGTCTGTCGGTGTATAGGTCTTTCCTGGAATTCAACATATTTAATTTATATTCAAATTTATATTTAAAGGTTAAAAACTATTTTTACAGTTTTGACAGTCTCATGAAGATAATGTTGTAATATTATTCTGCTCCTATACAGACAAATCAAGTTGTTTGAGAAAATGTGATGCAAGACCTTGATTCCTAACCTTCACAGTCATAAAAAGCGACAGAACTTTGTTCTAATTAAGACTAAGACTGCACATGCACCTTTATGTCACCATGTTGCATGGTAATTAGGAGTCTCTTAATTAATTATTGTAAATACAGCAGAGTCCTGGTTATCCGGAGCTCAGACATCCAACAGCCTCAACTAGCCAGCATGTGGGACACAATGTGGGTGTTCCTAACTAACTTTGCGCAGTGGTGGTGTGCAGAAGAAACTACTTATGCATCCTCCAGGCCTCGCCCTTTTCGCTTTGTGCAGGTCTCAGCTGCTGCACAGCGTCCTTGTACGGCTCCCCGGGTTGTCACCTGACCGGCATCACACAGCAGCTGGGAGCTGCAAGAAGTGAAAAGGACGTGGCCTGGAGGATGCGTAAACAGTTTCTGCTGCACACCGCTGTACAGTTAATCGCTGGGGGGAGGTTAGTGTTATTTTTAACGCCAGTTGCTTGACTTCTCAAGCGACCCACAAGCACACATATCCGGCACCAGGTAATCCCCACCTGTGTCGGATAAATGAGATATGTTCACTAGGCAGGCTGCACTCCCATCCGTGCATGACTGCACTGCACAGCGCAATGATGGATCACACCTGCACAGTAGCACAGTGCCCTTATGCATGTTTTTTTCCTCTGTGCACAAGCAGCTCTGTGCTACTGCACCGATACGGGCCGTTTTTGCACCTGTGCAGTGTGGCCCCACTTGTACAGGGATAGGAGGGCAGCTGTGAACAAGAGGATCCCATGCAACCAACAGTGGGATGGAGAAGGAAAAATCAGAATGTGGAAATTTGCATAAAAAATGCAAATAAAAAAAGAACAGTCCAATGAGAAAAAAAACACACACACAAATTCGCAAATACGAAAAAACGTGCAAAAACTATCCAAAATCACAGGAAAAGGCATGAAAACCTATAAAAAGTAGATAAATAGTTGCTCTACTTACATAACATATGTATTGCACTATCCAGGTTTTGATTTTAGTGATTTTTCTACAGTATAAAAAGGAGAAAATCCTTCTTACCGTTTCCCATTTTAACTGTGGCTATTTTGAAGCCAATCCTGATGTAATTTCCTCCCTTACTCTCATCTGCCTGATTGTGTATGCATTGCCCGCCCTTCACTATAGAAAGTGCATTGTCCCAGCATGAGAAATATTGGCTTGTCAGAGAGGAACAGAGGTGTGGGAGGGGAAAGCAGGAGGGAAAGAGGCTTCAGCCAATCAGGCTGCATTAGTTAAGTCTGAGGGGAAAGTAGAGAAGCAAAAAAGGACAATCCAGCATGCCCTGCAACTTCCTTTGTGTAACAAATTTTGTGTGTACCATATAAGAGTCAGGACAACTAGGGAAGGATCATTTATCAACAAGAAAAGTAATAGTGATTTTAACTTTTGTTTTGCCTGGTTAGCATCCTCATTACTTGTTTACCAGATAAAAATAAAGAATTGATTTTTCATTTTATGCCCGACAGTTACTCTTTAAAGAAAATCTGAAGCAAAAATAAACTTATGAGATAATGAACTGTATGTGTAGAACAGATAATAAATAGAACATTAGTAGCAAATAAAATAGTTTAATGTTGTTTTCCAGTACAGGAAGAGTTAAACACTTGAGTTGTTATCTATGCAAAAGAGCTTCTCTGAGCTAGTTGACTAACTTGGTCAACTCAGTCCTGTTTTCTGAAGAGCTTAAACAGCCAGGAGGTTGTGTTCCAACTTGTGCTGGATCACGTGCGGCCAGTGGGAGCAGACAGTGTAGTGAAAATAAAGAAAACCCGGAAATTCCCCTATGAGGAGATGGACTAGTCCAAAACCTGTCGGTAATGTCAGATTTCTACTACTTACTGTAAGTGACAGCAACATAGGAGAAAATAAATCCATGGCTCATTTCACTCTGGAATAAATGTACGTCTTATCTGTATATGTTTACATATATTTAAAATTTTAAGATTTTTGCGAAAGTAGTCTTTTAAGAAACAATAGACTCTGCCTGGGAGAAGTTACTTGCCTTTTTTTTAACACAGCATTCAGAAAACTGTTCTGCATAAATTAAATCAGAACATGAATTAAAAAAAACAGAGGAACAGAGGATCGGGGTCAGGGGGATGTTAGCTCACCCTGGATGCCGCCTCCATGTGCTACCCTACATTGTGCTAAAAACAGGGAACACCAAGAGCCCCAATAGTGTAATTCGTACTGGACAAGTTGGCAATAAGTTTGTATTGCTAGATACTCACAAGTCAGGGTCACCAGTAGGCAACCACTGTAAAGGCAGGTGGGGAGATTGTCCTGACCCCACTCAGGATTAAGAAGTCGCTCTCTGTATACAGGAAGAAAGGGTAGCAACCCTCCACCAAGGGTGGACTCAAAATTGTATACAATGAACAGAGGCGCCAAAAATATAAGATTAGATTAAATGAGCTTAAAAAACAACTTAAATGGCAAAATTGAAGGAGGAAGTGGTGGTCTTACCTCCCTCAAGCAGACACGACAACGACTGCGATTCAGACAGTCAAACACATTTATTAGGAACTCCAAAAAGAAATGCAACGCGTTTCGCAGGTTCAACCCCGCTTCATCAGGCAATATAGGGAGGAGTATCAAACAATCTGCACAAGGATTCAAATTAAGCGCCTCTACATTGTGCGTTCCAGCTCCCCAGCTACTTCCTTCTTCTGCCTGTGAAGGAGGAAGTATTAAGAGCTGGAATGCACCATGGAGGGAAGCGCAAGGTGATGGCGTCAATCTCTCACAGCATATTGCTTATTAGCAAATGAATGGAGAATTGGGGATGCTTAAATGTCAGCTGGTGAAACTGATATTCCTGAGGATCAACTTTTACTGAGCACATCCTGGCATTCTCCATTAAACTCTCACACATTGATTCAGCCACTCACCCTGTGGGATCCTGTTAGTACTGATTACCGTATGAATTCAGTTCATTCCATGGGACAAGGTTTATGTATTCTCAAGTGCAGCAATGTTTTCTCATTAGTGACATTCTGATGGCGAGCCAGAGTTCTGCGCATGATGCGAGATTAAAGATTAAGCAAAATCAATTCCTTTTATTTCACAATAGACCTTGTGTGAGTGCAAGTGCTAATGAGAGTGGTACAGAACATTTTCTGACTCCATGTCAAGCTAATTAGGGGTAGATGAAGGAACCTATTATGTAGCAACACACTGGCTGTTACTTTTTATATCCTTTGACTAGGAAAGCTACCAAAACTTTTCTTGTGGAGATCCACATCTTGCATTATAATAGCAACAATACTCCACTATGCTGAATGACAGTGAATTCCTAAGGAGATGCTTCATGTGAAATGTAGGCCGGACAAGAACTTTCAATAAGTTGTGTAGCTCTCTTGCAATCTGCCTGATCAGAATTGCTATGACGGCAAAATGCATTTTATGTTTGTCAACTTGTAAAGAGGTTTTGGTTCCCTGCAAAATATAAGTTACCCTCCCACTAAAAGTGATCAGAGACAGCACTCTAAACGATGAAGGGTACTTGAGCGTGCTACGGATTCACCCGTGTACCAGACAGGGCTTCCAAGCCAACTTCTCCAAAGCAGATATAAGTTACCATCAGGGTCATATTTGCCACTAGCCAGAGGCGGGACAAGATCCTCCAGCACCCAAGGCTGACACACCAAAATGCGCCCCTCCATCCCTCCCACCCCAGCCGTCACACACTGATTGCTATTAGACTAAGAGGTGCCACAGGGCCCACAACCTCCCCAACACCTTAATATCTAGTTATCTGGCTTGCAGTCACTGCTATGTATCCCCTTTTCTTATTTCTTTCTGTTTCAAACACAATTAGGAATGACAGCTGAATGAATTGTGCTCCCCCTCCTACACTGCGCCCTGAGGCTGGAGCCTCTCCAGCCTATGCCTCGGCCCAGCCCTGCCACTAGCTATGTGAGGGCCACTGGGCCTGATTCATTAAGCTGCACTGCTAAAGCAGCGCTCCTTAAAGGACCACTATCGCAAAAATCATAAAATTGTAAATACTTGTAAGCAAATACAAATACGAAGTACATTTCCTCCAGAGTAAAATGAGACATAAATGACTTGTCTCCTATGTTGCTGTCACTCACAGTAGGTAACATACGTTGCATGAAATGCCCCTCAAGAGGAATCTATATAGGAGAAACAGGAAAAAAACTGCGCACAAGAATGAACCATCACCGCTTTAAAATTAATGAGGGTAAAATGGACACACCGGTTGGCCAACACTTCTGTGAACCAGGACACAGCATTCAAGATCTAAAAGTACTTATTCTTAAAAACTTCAAAAATGAACAAGCAAGAAAGATTCCTGAGTACAAATTTATGAAAATGTTCAAGACATTAACAGAAGGTTTAAATTGTGGAATGGGATTCATGACTCCTTATGTAACATGATTGACTTGGCTTCACTATCTTCAGAAACCTGCTAGATTTCATGTTTGCTTGCATAAGCTCACTGGCTCCAGCCTGCTGATCACCTTACATCTAACTGCTAAACAGCAACTAGTACAACTGCCATCTTCATGTTTGCTATTTCCCTGCATCAGTGTTTTACTACAGCTAACATCTAGAAATATGCCTGAAGAAGGGGACTAGATCCCAGAAAGCTTGCATTATTTAACTTTATCAGTTAGCCATTAAAAGGTATTACTTTTACAAGACTTTGTTTTTTTCTACCTACATATACAGTAGGTAACAGAAATCTGACACAATCAACAGGTTTTGGACTAGCTCATCTCCTCTTGGGGGAGTCTCATGGTTTTCGTTATTTTTAAAAGCACTTAGTGAATGGCAGTTGCTCAGTCCAACTGCCAAAAAGGTGTACCGCAAGCAGGAAGGCTGGCCAGCATCAGTGTATAAATCCTATTCAGTGAGTGTCCTTATAAAAAATAAAGTCCTTGCTGAGAATCCCCTATGGAGAGATGGACTAGCCCAACCCCTGTCGCTTCTGTTAGATTTCTACTACTTACTGTAAGTGACAGCCACATAGGAGAAAAGTCGTTTATGGCTCATTTTATTCTGAAAGAAACATGCTTCGTATTTGTATATGTTTACATGCATTTTAAATTTTAAGATTTTGTGTGAAGGAGTGGCGCTCACTGCTATGTAAGAAGCGTGCCTTTCTTAGAAAGGAGCATGCTATAGTTACTATGTATAGGAAGGCACGCTCCTATCTAAGGAAGGCATGCTTCTTACATAGCAGCGAGCACTGCTATGTAAGGCATGCACAGTGGCTGCTCCTTCAGATTAAGGTGCGCTGCTTTAGCAGTGCAGCTTAATGAATCAAGCTCAGTGAGTGTCGTGGGCAACAAATCACACAGGAGCGCTTAGCTTAAATTATGTTTCTCGCCTTCCTCCCTGCAATTATCAGTGTTTTGGAAGGGTTTAAGTGTATATTTCTGTGCAGATAAGCTGCCTGCTATGATACAGATCCTGACTGGCACTATTAACCACTTGACCACTACAGGTGGTGTTCCCCTTATGGATCAGAGCAATTTTCATATTTCAGGACTCCTCCTATTCATTTGCCAATAAGTTTATCACTACTTATCACACCAAAATGAATTATATCTTGTTTTTTGCCACCAATTAGGCTTTCTTTGGGTGGTACTTTTTGCTAGGAATTACAGAGGCTTGCAAAAGTATTCGGCCCCCTTGAAGTTTTCCATATTTTGTCACATTACTGCCACAAACATGAATCAATTGTATTGGAATTCCACGTGAGTGCTTGCTTGCAAGCACTCCACAGGTGGTTATTATAAACTAGCAATCTGCAATCTGTATTTATCTATCGTTTTGGAGCTACTTTGAGCTCCTTTCTCAAGGCAATGAAACCAGGTGAATATAACATACAGTCTCCGGCACTCGTACCTACAATGATGTGCTATCACAGATGTAATAACCTAATAACCACCTGTGGAGTGCTCACTTCAGGACCATCCAGAGGCTTCCAACTATAGAGGTGCCCTATAAATGTGGAACGAAAATCATACATGATTCCAAACATTTTTTTTACAAATAAATAACTGCAAATTGGGGTGTGCATAATTATTCGGCCCCCTGAGTCAATACTTTGTAGAATCACCTTTTGTTGCAATTACAGCTGCCAGTCTTTTAGGGTATGTCTCTACCAGCTTTGCACATCTAGAGACTGAAATCCTTGCCCATTCTTCTTTGAAAAACAGCTCCAGCTCAGTCAGATTAGATGGACAACGTTTGTGAATAGCAGTTTTCAGATCTTACCACAGATTCTCAAATTGGATTTAGATCTGGAATTTGACTGGGCCAGTCTAACACTAAGATAGGTTTTGTTTTAAACCATTCCATTGTTGCCCTGGCTGTATGTTTAGGGTTTTTCCTGCTGGAAGGTGAACCTCCACCCCAGTCTCAAGTCTTTTGCAGTCTCCAAGAGGTTTTCTTTCACGTTTGCCCTGTATTTGGCTCCATCCATCTTCCCATCAACTTTGACCAGCTTCCCTGTCCCTGCTGAAGAGATGCACCCCACGAGCATGATGCTGCCACCACCATATTTGACAGTGGGGATGGTGTGTTCAGAGTGATGTGCAGTGTTAGTTTTCCACCACACATAGCGTTTTGCGTTTTGGCCAAACAGTTCCATTTTGGTCTCATCTGACCAGAGCACCTTTTTCCACATGTTTGCTGTGTCCCCGACATGGCTTGTGGCAAACTGCAAATGGGACTTCTTATGCTTTTCTGTTAACAATGGCTTTCTTCTTGTCACTCTTCCATAAGAGCCAACTTTGTGCAGTGCACGACTAATAGTTCTCCTATGGACAGATTCCCCCACCTGAGCTGTAGATCTCTGCAGCTCGTCCAGAGTCACCATGGGCCTCTTGACTGCATTTCTGCTCAGCACTCTCCTTGTTCAGCCTGTGAGTTTAGGTGGATGGCCTTGTCTTGGTAGGTTTACAGTTGTGCCATACTCCTTCCATTTCTGAATGATCGCTTGAACGGTGCTCCGTGGGATGTTCAAGGCTTTGGAAATGTTTTTGTAGCCTAAGCCTGCTTTAAATTTCTCAATAACGTTATCTCTGACCTGTCTGGTGTGTTCTTTGGACTTCATGGTGTTGTTGCTCCCAATATTCTCTTAGACAACCTCTGAGGCCCTCACAAAGCTGCTGTATTTGTACTGACATTAGATTACACACAGGTGCACTCTATTTAGTCATTAGCACTCATCAGGCATTGTCTATGGGCAACTGACTGCACTCAGATCAAAGGGGGCCGAATAATTACGCACACCCCACTTTGCAGTTATTTATTTGTAAAAAATGTTTGGAATCATGTATAATTTTCGTTCCACTTCTCACGTGTACACCACTTTGTATTGGTCTTTTACGTGAAATTCCAATAAAATTGATTCATGTTTGTGGCAGTAATATGACAAAATGTGGAAAACTTCAAGGGGGCCGAATACTTTTGCAAGCCACTGTACTTTCTTCTATATGCAATTTAATGAGAATAATAAGAAAAATGGAAAAAAAATCATTATTTCTCAGTTTTCAGCCATTATAGTTTTAAAACAAAACATGCTACTGTCAGAGTCCGCTCTGCTGGACTTGATTCCCTGGACTGCTTTGTTTCCTATGCAGCTTGCATAGTTCAGTGCAGGGAAAAGAGTCCTTTCTGTCAGTTTGCAAGGCTGACTGATTTGCATCCACTTGTCATGCAAATTGCTTATCTGCTTCCTTTGAAGGTTTTTAGTATAAATGTCATTTCCTCCCAGAATTCCTTGCTCGACATAGTTCCTCTGTAGGGAAACTTACCTTAGAGCCTCAGCATCTTGTTACTATATTGAGTGTAGTTAATTCTTAGGGAGTGCTCCTTGCACTCCTATTTAGTGCAGTCAGGTTTGTGTTATAATTTGTACTGCCTATTCTGTCTTGTCTGTGCGATTATACTATTGCCAGCGGTGGCTGATAGTAAATTGTTCTGTCCTGTTCTTAGATCGCATTCGCCCTAGCGTTAGAGGCGGTGGATCTTTCTTGTCTGAACCTTGGAGTATAACCTTAGCTGCGGTTGCTACTGGTTACTCCTTCTGTCTGTCTTGTCTGAAACGAACGTTTGCTGTTGTCTGGTGTAAGGCAACCGATTAGCAAGCGTTCGCGTTGTCTGTTTGTTTTCTTTCTCCGTGTTCATTTGTTAGTCAGGGTTGGTAAGTTTTGCCACTGTTGCGCTGAACATGCGGTGGCCGTACAGTAAACGCGCTTTGTCGCTATTGCACTTAACGTGGGGTGACCGCGTTTAGCTAGTTCGTTTGTTATTTTATTGGCGTTCAGATTGTGGTGATTTGCTGTGTCTTCCTTACTCAGTTCACGTTCTGTCTTTACTCAGTCTTGTGTTGCTGATAGCTGTCGCCTCTCTTGCAATTGGCTTTCCTACTCTGGTCTGCTCTGATGTGATATGTCTACCGTCGCTGGGTGGCGACTAGATTGGTAGACATTCACATAGTCTGTCTCTGTTTTTGCTTTCTTCTGAGTTGTTACTTTATTTTGCTCAGTGTTGCTCAATCGTACAATTCCAATCTGGCATCTGTGGCTGTACAGAGGACTTATCCTTCTGTACTCCACAGGTCCATCTGCTGGTTGGAATTCTCCTCTACAAACTTATACTGGGTACTTTGCTTCTGTGACTGTGGCGATTTCCTTCTGCTTCAGCGCACGTGGCGTGCGCTGACTGGTAATTGCTGCAGATCATTACAGCTACTTTGGACAAAACCCACACATGTTATTTGCCCATTGGTCCTGGCTATTACAATGTTTAAAGAGACCCTGTAACAAAATTTTCAGCCTTATTTCTACTATCCCATAAGTTCCTATACCTGTTCTAATGTGGTCTGTCTTACGGCTTTGTCGGGGTAAGGCATTTAGGCAGGAATGTGCTGGTCTGCTTGTGATAGGATATAAGTTATACACACCCTCTCCACGCCCCCTGCAGGCTCTGTGTGAGTCACAGACTGAGCTCCTCTCAGCCTATCACACTCTGGTTAGCAGCTATGTCTTGTTTGTAAACACTGCCTACAACTGGCAATTAAAAGCCAGGATCGCAGCAGGGAGTGGCAGAAACAGCACAGAGGGGCCCAGGAGAACATAATGAATAGAACGGTATGCTTTTTATTGTAAGCATTTTAGAGTACAGATTCTCTTTAAATTATGTCCCTAGTACAATGTATAGTGACAATATTTTATTTGGAAATAAAGGTGTAATTTTTTTTCAGTTTTGTTGTTCATTTACGAAATATCACTAATTACAAGCCTTACTTAATTATTTGCAAATTTAACAGTAATATACCCTCATGACATACATATAAAAAATTGGCGGTGATGATTTTAGGGGAAGAAAGAAGGAGGTCATGTGCAGATCGGACGTTGTAGTTTGGATAGTATTGGGAAACTAGTGAGGAGATGTACGTGGAGAGCTTTGTAGGTTAGAATTAATAGTTTTAAGTAAGTTCTTTGGTTATCTGGCAGCCTATTAAGAAATGCCAATATAAATTTTATTAAGCACCATGTGCTTCACTGGCAAAGTCTGGGTTCATGAGGTGCAATCTATATTATAAGTGTGAGTGATGGCAAGCACCTAGAATGGGCTAGAGGCATTTGGTGGCATCACTTTTCTCATATAGGGGTTAATAACAGCTGCTCCACTCATCCTGCCCTGAGCCAAGTCGGGTCCAGTGGCTTTCTAAGACGTGATCCCAGTGCTTTGATTGGCCCAATAGGCTGCCTGTCGAGTGATAGGCAGCCTATTGGGCCAATCAAAGTACATGTATCATGTCCTGTGAAACCAATCAAGGTGGGATAAGTGGAGCCGCCGTTATTAGCAAGGAGAGCATGTAAGTTACCAGCGCACGCTACGCTTCACTTCCGCACGTAGCTTGCACACAACTTGCACTCCTCACATTAAGCTGCGCTGCTTAATGAATTAACACCATAGATTGCTCCTGATCAAGTCAGAGTTAGCAGGTGCTTAATAAAATATTCAGTAGTCGATTCTCACTTTGGAGGTAACCTCACCTTCACCTCTTCACCTTTGGGCACCCCTAAAGCTCCCAATAGGACTTTGCCAGCCGCGTGTGCTGCCTGATCGCCGCCGCTCTGCGGCGATCCGCCGCGAGCAGCGGCGAAAGAGGGTCCCCCCAGCCGCCCGAGCCCTGCGCAGCCGGAACAAAAGTTCCGGCCAGCGCTAAGGGCTGGATCGGAGGCGGCTGACGTCAGGACGTCGGCTGACGTCCATGACGTCACTCCGCTCGTCGCTATGTCGACGATGTAAGCAAAACAAGGAAGGCTGCTCATTGCGGCTTTCCTTGTTTATTCTGGGCGCCGGAGGCGATCGGAAGAACGCCTCCGGAGCGCCCTCTAGTGGGCTTTCATGCAGCCAACTTTTAGTTGGCTGCATGAAACAGTTTTTTTTTAATTAAAAAAAAAACCTCCCGCAGCCGCCCTGGCGATCTTAATAGACCGCCAGGGAGGTTAAAGAGTAACTGTGAGGCTGCAAAAGCTAATTTAAACCTCTATTCTCATGTGTTAAACAGTTTAGAAGGAAGCCAAAAAGGCAATACTGCAGTTAAAAATCTTTCTTACTTTAGATGTTTGCTGACAGCAAGGCTCCGTATTCCCAGGCTCCTAAGGAGGACGCAAGCCGAATAACAGATACTGCAAAGCATTCTGGGGCCCTCCCATGGCTGCTAGTGAGGCTCAAGTTTCAACAGCATGTAACAGTCTAGCTCACAGCACTAATAAATCTCGGGCAGAGTACACTGCAGGAGTCCGCTATTGTTCCTAGCCACATGGCTCATTAATATTCACTGCACAGTAGTGTTATTCATTGCCAGTGTTTGTGAGAGTGGAATAATCAGGAAGCAGGCAGGACATGACGACACATTTGGCTTCATAGGAGACAGACAAACATGGAACCTGCCATGAGCTGTCAGGAGCATCATTCTCTGCAAATACTATATAAAAATTATGTGAAGTACAAACGTGGACAGTGAAATGCATATGTAATGTAAGTACAGCCAATCTTTAGCTACTGATATATGTGTTTATTTTCTCTGAGACCTTATACCTAACAGCTCCTCTTTAAGGAAAGTATTCACACAGCAATCAGTGTAAAGCAACACAAGGTACTATTAGTAACAGAGATGACATGATTTAATTAACAGTAAATATTAATAATGATGATAGTAATAATAATCTGTTGCACTTCAGTCTGGCCACCTGGAAATCTGCGCTGGCCCATGTTTGTGACTGTAGTTATACTAGTAACGGAACCTGAGGTAAAAGGGATATGGAACAGCATGGTGGTGTAACCCCTTGAACACCAGAGCAATTTTCACCTTTCAGCGCTCCTTCCATTCATTCGTCTATAACTTTATTATTACTTATCGCAATGAAATGAACTATATCTTGTTTTTTTCGCCACCAATTAGGCTTTCTTTAGGTGGGACATTATGCCAAGAATTATTTTATTCTAAATGTTTTTTAATGGGAAAATAGGAAAAAATGTGGGAAAAATTATTATTTTTCAGTTTTCGGCCATTATAGTTTTTAAATAATGCATGCTACTGTTATTCAAACCCATGAAATGTATTTGCCCATTTGTCCCAGTTATAAACCGTTTAAATTATGTCCCTATCACAATGTTTGGCGCCAATATTTTATTTGGAAATAAAGGTGCATTTTTTTCAGTTTTGCATCCATCCCTAATTACTTTTGTTCGGACTAGAATTTATCTTCTGTCTCACAGTGCTGCACCTGCCAGACCCGCAATGCTCTACTTCAATTGTTGTATTACCCCAGTTCTGTTGTATTACTCCTGTTTTTCTGTTGCACTACTCTTGTTATTGTTGTATTCTCTTGTCTGTTGTATTGCTCTTTCTGTGCCAATTCAATGTGCCAAATCCAATTCCAGGCATGGCCCCAATCATGCTTGGCGAAATAAACGAATTCTGATTCTGATTCTGATTCTACAAGCCCGTAGTTTATAAAGTAACAGTGTTATACCCTCTTGACATAAATATTTTAAAAGTTCAGTCCCCAAGGTAACTATTTATGTTTTTTTTTATTGTATTTTTTTTTATTTAATTACAAAAAATAAATAAATTGGGGGGTGTGGGAGGTAATCAGTTAGTTTATTGTGTAAAACGAATGTGTTTGTATATGTAATATTCTTTAGGGTGTAGTTTTACTATTTGGCCACAAGATGGCCACAGTGTGTTTGTTTACATGCGACCTGTAAGCGCCCGGAAGGACGCTTACAGGAAGCAGTAAGAGGCTGGGTAAATCACAATGATCGCGCTGTTTCTCAAAGAAGCTGCAGATCATTGCGGGGGCTTAGATCAACAAACAGGAATGGATTTTCCCGTTCATTGATCTCCGGGCGAGCGGGCGGTGGCGTGCACGAGCGGCGGGAGCGCGCGCATGAGCGGCGGACAGCGGCGGTAGCGCGGAAGGTACGGATTTCTCCGTCCCTGGTTTTTTAGGGGGGAAAAAAGGGACGAAGAAATTCGCACCGCGGGGGGTAAACAATGTACATTACCTGGCTGTTCTGCTGATCCTCTGCCTCTAATACTTTTAAGGTGGCCATATACTCGTTAGATTAGCAGCAGATAGATCATCAGATGGATTTCTGATCTATCTAATGTGTTTAGGAACATTTTTTACTAGAAACAGATTTCCAATAGATTTCAGTTTGAAATCTATTGAAAATCGATCTGGTGGCATTTTTTTGCCATCAGATTTCCATTAAGGCCAATGCAAAATGATAAGCAATCTCAACAGATTGACCTAGATTTTCCAGCCTGCCAGATCGATTGAAAACGATCGAAATCGATTGAAATCGGCCACAAATCGATCAATTGGTCAATCGATTTGCAATTGACCGATTTTGATCGATCGGCCAAAAATTGGCTGAGCATATGATGTTAAGCCATAGTCCCTGCACAAGCATGCAGCAGATCAGGGGCTCTGACTCCAGTCTGACTAGATTAGCTGTTTTTTTGTTTGTTAGTTTGTTTGTTTGTTTTCAGGTGTTTGTTTCACACTGTTGCAGCCAAAGACATCATCAGGACAACCAGGCAACTGGCATTCTTTAAAAGGAAATAAGTGTCAGCCTCCATATATCCCTCTCACCTCAGGTTCCCTTTAAGCAGATTGCCAGTTTTGCCGGGGTGATTTAATAAGACACTTCTGAATTTTTTCGGTAGGAGAACCAGATATGTTTCTCCTGCATTTACCTTGGGAATCCAAGTTTGTGTTACTTAATATATCAAACATTCTTGAATAGAACCCAAAAATGATCCTTTCACGTGGGACTGACAACCTTCCGCCCAGGAAATTCTTACACTAAGCAGACTACAGGATTAGCTGGGCTGAGGAGGGACAGGGTCTAGCAGGACGGTGAGAGCGAGTAGGAGTTCCGTCCCGCAGGAGACGCACACTTGCCCTGGATATTGCAGCTGCAATTACAACAGAGTCATTCATTCCTGCAGCCTCCTTGCATCACCGCCTTATGAAAGAGCACTTCCTGAGCCCTGAGCACAATGGGTTATAAAATTCTCATTTACAAATAAATTAGTTAAAGTGGACCTGAACTCTTTAACAGGACAGAAGGAAAACATATAGAAGTGCACCCTGTATGTATTTAGAGAGTTTAGCCTGTCTAATTCCCCCTCATCTAATCACAAGTTGTAATTTGATTCCTCAGCTGTGCGTCAGCTGACTGCCTTGGCAGAGACATGATTTGAAAGCATATGATGTTAAAGCAGCAGAAACAGCCATACTATTCCAAGGGAAAAAATACACAAATATAAGTAAATAACTACTGGTTATACTTACATAACAGATGTATTGTACTGTCCACGCTTTGATTTCAGTGAATTTTATATAGTAAATAAAGAGAATTCTATTCCATGTTTCATCTTGATTCCCTCTGATTGAAGCCAATCCTGATGTCCTTTTCCTCCCTTACTTTTTTCTTCTCCTAGAAACTGCACTGTCATAGCTAGCTGGCTTTGTAAACACATGTGAGCACAGCATAGATCATATTTCTGCAGCTCACTGAACTGCCCTCAGCCAATCTATGAGGAGCAGAAGTGTGGGAAGGGGGTGACAAGCTTCTTTCTCTTTGGCAATGACAAAAATAGAGCCAGGCTGACTGAGATAAGATTTATTACAGCAGAAATATTTCTTTGGAGTGCTTGCAATGTAGGGTAAGGTTGCAGGCTGCACATTACACACAGAGCAGTGGCTAAATGGAACTTGATTTTGTGGCTGAAAATCTCTCTTTAACAATATATCTGCTTCCATGAAAGCAGGAAGTAGACAAACTGCAGATGTATTGCAGGATTTGTATCAGTAACAAAGAAATGTTTTTACTTTAACCTCTTGCCGACCGCGTCACGCCAGTAGGCGTGGCCGCGGCGGCAGCCCCAGGCTGTCCCCCAGGGTGTGACACGGCTGTCCCCCTGGGGGACAAGAGAGCGATCGGCTCTCATAGGCAGAAGCCTATGACAGCCGATCGCCGTAATTGGCTGGCTGTGGGGAGGGAGGCAGCGAGGGAGGGAAGGGATTTAAAAGAAGAGGGTTTTTTTTTAAAAAAACGGCAACACAAATATTTATTAAAAAAAAAATAAACATGGGGGGAGCGATCAGACCCCACCAACAGAGAGCTCTGTTGGTGGGGAGAAAAGGGGGGGGGGAATCACTTGTGTGCTGTGTTGTGCGGCCCTGCAGCTTGGCCTTAAAGCTGCAGTGGCCTTTTAAACTAAAAATTGCCTGGTCACTAGGGGGGTTTAGCCCTGCAGTCCACAAGAGGTTAAAGGACAACTGAAGCAAGTTGGATATGGAGGCTGCCATATTTATTTCCTTATATCATCCTCTGCCTCTAATGCTGGGAACCCATGTTACGTTTTTTTCCCCCGATTTCCCGTGCAATCAATAGTACAAATCGAATCTCAACCAAAAATCGACAGTACTTTTATCGTCCACCTGCTACACACGTGTACGTTTTCTGTTCTGCTTTTACTATGTTCTCAACTAATTATGCCCACTATTGATGACACTGCACTCTGATATGGCCCCCTCCTCTATATCGTACACATAATCGAGCCGCTTCATCGATCGCGCCAACACACGATAAAATAGTAGTCATTTCGACCGTTTATTTTCAACATCATTCTTTCAGCCATAGACCCTGAACAAGCAAGCAGCAGATCAGGTGTTTCTGACATTATTGTCAGATCTGACTAGATTAGAGGCAAGCTTGTTTCAGGTGTAATTCAGACACTACCGCAGCCACTTACATCAGCAGGGCTGCCAGTCAACTGGTATTGTTTAAAAGGAAACAAATATGGCAGCCTCCATATACTTTTTACTTCAGTTGTCCTTTAAGGGCTCCTTCACAGTGCGACGTTAAAGTCGCACGTTAAAACAACATGTAACGCAGAATAACTCACAGCAATGAAAAATCAATGGCCTGTTCACAGTGCACTTGGTGTCTAACGCTGCACGTTAAATGAAAGTGCTGCATGCAGTGCGTTATACATGTTTTTAGCTGCGTTAGACTGTTTGCACATGCTCAGTAACACTTGGCGACATACTCTTCATTGCCTGTATTTTATACTGTAGATGCTGTATGCGGTTGTAAAGCCGCGTTGCGTTGTTACTTTGCGGTGCGACTTTAACGTTGCATCAAACCGCAACGTCCTAATGTGAAAGTAGCCTAAAGGTTAGTATGTTCTGGCTTAGCTTTTAGAGCAGAGGGGAAGTTATGAGCTCAGGTCCGCTTTAAAGTTTGTGAAATCTTGTGGTTTTCTTAAGAAGAGATGTACCATTGTCAGTCCAGATAGTGACTTATCATCTGGGTAAGCAGGCCTCTGAAAAGGTCAGTCCACCCAGATCGGATATTTTCATTATGAATTGATGTCTGACTCACGCATTAGTGTTTCATGTGTCCTGTACCCTCAGTGATGAGATCTCGTCATCTGAAATTCTATGTATCCCCCACATCCAGACAGGGGGCCAGATTAATAATGACTCTGGTTGCTGGTAAAGTCCTCCTCCGACTAGGAAAGAATCCTGGCCGCAGAAACCTGTGAATGACACCTGCGATGGCACACTAGGAATCTACAAAGTGATTCCTGGTAATTGCTGCAGAATGTTATGCTTCAGGCGATAGCTGCGGTGATTTCCAGCTATGCTCCTTTTATAGAGGTTTTCGCTGCTAAAAAATGTTTACAAAACATGTTTGCAACTTCAGAAAAATAGACATAGTCCCCTACATCCTTATACAGTATGCCCAAATCTAGAGTTGTGTGACAGTAAATCAAATAAATGACTTGACTTACAAACAAATTCAATTTACCTACCGGAACTCAACCTGTAAGTTGTAAGTAGGGCACCCCTTGTAATAATATCGGTTATTTTAATTCTTAGTAAAAAAAAAAAAAATTACATAGCCCCCCTTCCCCCTCCCAAAGCCATGTTAAAGTGAACCCGAGGTGAGAGTGATATGGAGGCTGCCATATTTATTTCCTTTTGAACAATGCTAGTTACCTGGCAGTCCTGCTGATCTATTTGGCTGCAGAAGTGAACTGAATTACACCAGAAAAACGCATGCAGCTAATCTTGTCAGTTCTGACAATATTGTCAGAAACCCCCGGCCTGCTGCATGCTTGTTCAGGGTCTGTGGTTGAAAGTATTAGAGGCAGAGGACCAGGGCAGCCTGGCAACTGATATTGCTTAAAAGGAAATAAATATAGCAGTCTCCATATTATTCTCACCTCGGGTTCCCTTTAACCAGTTATTCACAATGTAGGCTAGGTCGGCAGAAAGCATATAATTCCATCTCTTAGCAAATACCAACATACCAAACCACATATCTTTTAACATTGGTGAGTACCTTGCAAGGAGAGAGGTGGTAAATATCCCCAACTACCCCATGAAGAGCCCGTGTCCCACAGTTAAAGAGACTATGTAACAAAATGTTCAGCCTTGTTTCTTCTATCCTATAAGTTCCTATACCTATTCTAATGTGGTCTGGATTACTGCAGCCTTTTCTAGTTGCACTGTCTCTGTAATATATCTGATCTTCTTTTCTTTGTCAAGCTTTGTCAACCTAGGGAGGAATGGGCTGCCTCTGTTGTAATGAATACAAGTTATGCACGCCCCCTGCAGCCTCTGTGTGCTTTGTTTACTCTTCACAGACAGTGTCTCTGCTCTCAGTTTCAGCTTGTCTGTGATGTAGTTTGTGAGGCTGAGGGGGAAGGGAGCTGCTTGTCACATGCTGATAAACTGTGAGAATCCCAGACTGGAGTGCAGATAATTCACTATGTAATAAAAACTTGTAGTATACTGTAACATTATATATATATATATATATATATATATATATATATATATATATATATACACTGTATATATACACACACAAACATCACTTCCTAGTTAGTAGTCATGTTTTTTGTTTATAAACACTGCCTAAAACTTGTGATTAAAAGCCAGGATTGTGGCAGAAACGGCAAAGAGGGATCCAGGAGACCACAGTGACTTGATTGGTATGTTTTTATATTGTACAAATTGGACAGTACAGATTCTCTTAAGGATAAAGGGCTCATCTTTTGGGCCCAGGAGGAGGGGTAATAGTATCTGGGTGCCTCTGATGCTATCTGGACACCTCCTTAACCTCCTCAGCGGTATGGACAACTATACACGTCCATCACCGCCGGAGGTCGCCGCTCAGGCCCTGCTGGGCCGATTTGAGCGAAATAAAAAGCAGCACACGCAGCCGGCACTTTGCCAGCCGCGTGTGCTGCCTGATCGCCGCCGCTCTGCGGCGATCCGCCGCGAGCAGCGGCGAAAGAGGGTCCCCCCAGCCGCCCGAGCCCTGCGCAGCCGGAACAAAAGTTCCGGCCAGCGCTAAGGGCTGGATCGGAGGCGGCTGACGTCAGGACATCGGCTGACGTCCATGACGTCACTCCACTCGTCGCTATGGCGACGATGTAAGCAAAACAAGGAAGGCTGCTCATTGCGGCCTTCCTTGTTTATTCTGGGCGCCGGAGGCGATCGGAAGAACGCCTCCGGAGCGCCCTCTAGTGGGCTTTCATGCAGCCAACTTTCAGTTGGCTGCATGAAACAGTTTTTTTTTAATTAAAAAAAAAACCCTCCCGCAGCCGCCCTGGCGATCCTAATAGACCGCCAGGGAGGTTAATAAAGGGGTGACAGTGTAGTCCCCTCACCCCTCTAAATAAGAAAAGGGGATCATTTATGACTCCTTAGCCATTTACTGTAAATGGTTAAATGTCAAAGATACATTGATTCGGTGCTAAAGTATTTTAAGAAAATACATACACCTTTTTTTAAGTATTCTTCTAAAATTCATAATTGTAAACCATGTCAATGTTCAATTTTTTATTCTTCTGTGTTTTTTTTCTTTCAAATTCTCGCTTAATTGGATAATAAAACACTTGATTATATCCATAATCATAAACCATAACATTTATTGTTTCCATTAAAAAGAACAGGAACAGGAAACAATAAAAGTTCCGTTTTAGGCTTACGAATATACCGTAAATATAATCAAGTGTATTTTGTATTTTCTTTAGAGACTAGAGCCTTACATTATGTTTTAATTGGGAAATTCCATCCTGCCAGCTGTATTCAGCCCTTTCTCGCCACACATTTACCAGATGCCCTGGCATTGGCATATTTCATTCAAATTTTAACCTTTCATCATCGATGCAAACCAGCCACATCATCTTGAGTCTATAAATATAGGCAGGGCTGGTGGAATTACATCAGGTGAACACCAGAGCTTGCGGAGAGCAGAGACTGGGCATTGTCTTTTGAATCACCAAGAGTCAGAGAAAAAAATTGGTAGACCAAAATGGCATCCTGGGCAGAGGCGTCACTAGGGTTAGTGGCACCCGGTGTGTTAACTCAGAGTCAACCCCCTCCGCCTCCCCAATATGCTCCTGCGATGATATGCTAAACAGCAGCGAGGCATTATACATGATCTGCTTCTGGAGGCAGGACAGCTCTTCTCCACGCTTCTCTTCAGTGTAACCACACCGTGCAGCCAATCACCTTGCCTGACACATGCAGAAACTGGGCCCGCAAGGGAATAGGCTGCAGGGCGCTTAGATGCACTGAACAGGGGTGAGGAGAAGTTGTCCTGCTGCTGCAAGGAGATAATGTGTAACGTTCTGCTGCTCAAATGGAAAGGGGGGGGGGGGGGGGGGAGCGGATTGGGCACCATGGAGCTACCTTTATATGTGTGTGTGTAGCATGACTGCTACTATGGTAATGTACACATCACCATACTAGCATATCTCGCAGTACTTCCACGTACCAGTAATATTGCCATGCGCCGTGGATTAATTAATCAACCCCATTGTTCTTTATGAGCTAAAACTTTACACTAGTGAAAAATATGTACTGGGCCTTGTACACATTAGTCAGGGAAAGGGTTCCTTCTCATTACCAGTAGAACCATTGGGAAAGGAGGTGTTTGAAGAGCTCCGGGGCATAGAATTTTGGAGGGGGTAGGTTTTGCTTACTCCTTGAAAACACACACAAACAAAAGTCATTGCAAGCTGATATTACTTAATTGTTTTGCTCTATTTTTAATTGTATGATAGTTCAGGGCCAAGTGCTGCACAGATGTGTTGCTGGCTGTGAGGAAACGCGAAAAAAGCCGCCGCAAGGGCTCAGAGTGAGGCGGCTGTTTCCGCGTCTAACATGGCGGCACAACGCGAAGAAACCGCCACATGCCGCATGGGCAGAGCGGTAGAGTCCGCATTGGAGGCGGCAGTTTGTACGCATGACATAGCAGCTGGCATTGCGACTGGACGCAAGAAAACCGCCGCTCGCTTAGAAAGTGGGCCGGCGGTCTCCGCACCTGAATCAGTGGTCACATTACAAGACATGTCTGGTGTGGCTGGGACTGCTAGTCCACACAGGTTCAGAAGGACGCGCGCGCTGAGAGGCAGTGCTTATATGACAGCCAGAAAAGGGTCAGCTGACCAGGCGGGTCAGCTGACATTTTCACCACCTGCCATTGGTCCAGCACTTAGGGGAGGCGCTGGAGAGCGCTTTGCTATATATACTGGGTGCTGGTCATTCTCTGGTTGTCTGCCGTTGCGATCACTACGTGGTAGCACTCAGACCTTGTCTGTATTTGTGTTCTAGCATAGTTTCCAAAGGTGTTGACGATCAAGGAACTCACACCTTAGCATTAGGAATATTGAACTGTATTATCTGTTATGACCCTTTGCCTGTCCGACCACTCCTCTGAATTCTGATTCTGTACCTTGCTATTTCTGTTACCCTGTTGCCAATCTCTGCTCGTTCCTGGACTCTGTATTGGCCTCCTGAATCTGTACCTTATCTGTCTGTGTTTTAACGACCTGGCTTGCCCGACCTCGAAAACTGGCCTTACTGTTAGAGGCAGTTCCCAGACCTGTTAGTGTCACCCTTTCTCTTGGGTGTCACTCACGCTCTGTCCTTCCTCCCCTCAGCCTAGCTCCTCCCCCCTGGAGAGTCTAGGCCATAGGAAGGAACGTACTTCTGGAGAAGTACTCAAAGTATACTGTTGCATCTAAACACTCACTTGTTATCTCAGGTGTCCAGAGGTTAGTAGATATATCTGATTATCGGTGATACTGCAGATCAACGATAATCGGGTATATTCTGTATTCTCGGTGATACTGCAGTTCACCGGTAATCAGACCCTCTCTGTGTTACACCGATCGTTACACTAGCTTAGAGGCTAGCAATGGGTCTGTTGTTATGGAGGGGGGAGGAAGGACAATGTGCTTCACATGATGGAGCAGCTCGTGGCGGGCAGGGTAAGTACGAGAACATTGTGTTCAGGGGGTCAAAGGGGCATCAATAAAGCTCTTTAGCCAATGTTGACAGGCTAATAAACACACACTAAATTTTTGGACCATAACAGCTGCCACAGCCGACTTTAATCAAGCGTGTGTACATAGCTTAAAGTAGATCCGAGATGAACTTTTACTCATTGCATAATTGTGTTCCTTTCCTATTGTTTATAGGGCAATCCCTCAAGCCAAATACTTTTTTGTTTTAATACCCTAATTCCCTATAAACTAAACAAGCCACGCCCACAGGTTTTCAGAGAGCCAAAGCATTTTCAGACAGTAGCAAGGGCTCATGGGAGCTCAGTCTGGGCAGGGGGAGGTATTACTAGCCAGGGATTTTAGAGGTAGAGGGCAGGAGGGAGGAGGGGGGATTAGGCTTTTTTCACAGGCTGAGTGCTCAATATGCAGATAAGCCTGCCTCTGTGTAATGTTTACAAACAGAACATGGCTGTCCTCATTGTATCACAGGAAGAAATAATCATATTCTATTAAAGCTGTTTGCAGCTAGATTTGCTGTGTAAACTATCTAAACTTTAGATAAGATATATAGACAAGTTACTTGTTATAGTTAGTTTTTCATCTCGGATCTGATTTAAGGCCTCGCACACGTGATAGATTGATCTCAGCTGAGTCAGCCATTCAAGGCCATCTGGGTATCTAACTGGTGTACAGGTATCCCCAGGATATGTTTGTTAGTTTCCAAAAGCCAAGTGTACATTACAGGTGAGAACTTTTGACCTAAATGATGTCTTATTGTTTCCAGCAGCATTTTGATCAAAGAAAGACTTGTGTGCAGAAACGTGTGGATGTAGGGAAGGGTATGTTGAAGGAGATAAAGGTCATTTGTAAATATATTTCACATATTCTATCTTTTTATTATTTTAGACACTCCTTGGAAATTGTGATTTATACACCTTTCTGGAAATGCTGCAAGTATTGGCAAAGTTGAAAACTGAACAAATTCAACAACTGTAACAGAGAGGAGGCTGCCATATGTATTTCCTTTTAAATAATACAAGTTGTCTGGCTATTATGCTGATAATCTATCTCTAATACTTTTAGCCATGGACCCTGAACAAGTATGCAGCAGATCAGGGGTTTCTGACATTATTGTTACATCTGACAAGATTAGCTGCATGCTTGTTTCTGATGTGATTCAAACACTACTGTAGCCAAATAGATCAGGCAGGCTGCCAGGCAACTGGTATCATTTAAAATAAAATAAATATGGCAGCCTCCATATTCTTTTCACTTCAGTTTTCCTTTAAGTTGTATCAATCAAAAATGTAACTGTCTAGGTTAGATAGTACAAGTTGTGGGCTAGATAATATAAATGCTGAATGTGGGTCAGGGAATATAACGTGTGGGTTAGGTTGTGCAATATAACGTGGGCTACATAATCTATCACATGACACCAGAAAGCCTTTAAAATAGGCCACATTCATCAGTGGGTGAGGAGGTATGGACGGTGGAGAACGACCATATCTTCATCACTGTACAGAGACCACCTAAACAGAACAAGAGAACATGCCACATTACATTCTGGGAACCCTGAAGGACTTCAGGAGAAATACACTGTGGAGAACACATGGCAGTTTCTTCATACAGGCAGTTAAGGTAGGCTTTCTAGAAAGCTCTTCTAAATTCTCGAAATTACATGTGGCTTATTTCAGTTATGCTTCTGCTTTTAGTTTGTGAAGTTTGACTGAAAAGCATTTGGAGTCCAGATTTCCTCAGTCGGTCAGCATGTTTTCATACCTTCACAGTGGCTACAACAAAGCACAACATGCTTCTGGAGAAGCAAAAGGAGAGCAGGGAAATCATACCCTTTCATTGCAAACGCTTACAATTTGAGAAACGCTGCAATTGTGGTCATTAGTTCCGCTTTGTGGTAATACTCTGACTTTGTACACCTTCCATGTCTATACCAGCTTCTTACATCCCCTCGCACTCTCTTGTAAAAGCGGCATGACGGCCGCGGAACCGGTGGAGTAGTCCACCGAGGGCCTCTCTTCGCCACCACCATCTCCTTCTGGTCTATATGCACCGGCTAAGTATTCCTCTACACAGTTAGTTCACTGTTTCCTTGCCCACTTGTCTGTCCTTCTCAAAACTCCTCTACAGCATATGTTTATCCAGGAAACTGGTCCTATTTCGGTATTGATTACACATGTACATTGGTTGTATTTTTTTGTCTCATACTGCGATTTATTGCACTATTTTGCACTATATATGCACTTTATGTTTTCTCTTTGAGGAACTGAACTCGGGTTCATATGGTGTTGGTGTGCTCAGGCATGAGCAACCCACACCATTCTAAACTTTATATGAATTGTATATTTGCTATTTGATGGTTATATATTGTGATGATCATGTTAAGAAACTCTTATACTAGGATTGATTGTGGTGGCCTCTGTTTTTAGTGTTTTTATCTATACATTGGAAGCTATATATCTAATAAAGTGTTATATATTTTGATCTTTCTAATTATATGTGTGGTGCTGTTTCTATGAGCTTATCTCTCTCCCCTAGTCCAATACTTACCGAAAATGTTGGCCAGAAGGTTACAAGCTGACTCTATCAACAAATTCAATTATTTTTTTTAGGATAAATTATATAGAACAGGGCTGTCCAACTCCAGTCCTCAAAGGCCATGTCCATGCCAGTGTTTGGGATGGACTGAGAAATGGAGAAATGGATCCTACCTGATGGACCACACATTTCCTGATTCAGTCCCATCAATTAATTAGAGGTGTGCCAATAAAGTGTGTGGACCCCGGCCCTTAAGGATTGGACAGCCCTGGTGTAGACTCACTGTAACAAGAGGGCTGAGATTCTCTGGATAGCAGGTTGAGGAATCATTGCAGTGAATTACTGCTAAATGCCCATTAGCAGTAAAAGTGAAGCCTCATTTTCATTGACTGAATGCTTCAATGTACACAATGCAACGTGAGTATACAGTGCGGCGCAGCTATCCCGATCTATTGCGTTTTGTTCCTGCTGAAACAGGGAATGCAGCAGCCACTGTGAACGTGGTCTTAAAGCAGTTTTAACCACTTTGTCCTCCTTGATGTAGTTCTATGCCAAGGAGGACATGTGCGCTCCCGCGGTCGATCACGCGCGTGGACGCGCGCTTCCGGCCGCGCGCTCCCGGCCGCGGATTGTTAGCCCAGGAATCAATGAATCGGGCCATGGTGCCTCTCCCCCGCAGAAAAAGCGACAGCTTCTCTCGGAAGCTTCGCTTTTTCTGACTCCTATGTCCCTCTAAGTGTACATGTTACGCTTAGAGTGACGTCATGTAAACAAACTCAAGGTTGCCATCTGGTGGCCAAAAAGTAAAACTACATCTAAATGTGTAAAAAAAATAAAAATACACATATATTTACCCAAATCAAATACTATTTACATCCCACCCTCGCAAAAATACCCACATAAAATGTTTAATAATAATAAAAAAAAATTACAATAAAAAATAAACAAACAGATAAATATTTACCTAAGGATCTAAACTTTTTAAATATCTATGTAAAGATGAAATATTTCTCTATTTTTTTTTTATAAGCTTGCAAATAGTGATGGATGCAAAACGGCCATACATTGTGATAGGGACATAATTTAAATGGTGAAATAACCGGGACATATGGGCAAATACAATTCGTGGGTTTTAATTATGAAGGCATGTATTATTTTAAAACTATATTGGCCGAAAACTGAGAAATAATGATTTTTTTCAGTTTTTTTCTTATTCTTACTGTTAAAATGCATTTACAGTAAGGTAGCTCTTAGCAAAATGTACCCCCCAAAGAAAGCCTAATTGGTGGCAGAAAAAACAAGATATAGATCAGTTCATTGTGATAAATAGTGATAAAGTTATAGGCTAATGAATAGGAGGTGATCATTGCTCGGATGCATAAAGTGAAACCGACCGAGGGCTTAAGTGGTTAAACTCTGACAAAATATTCAATAAAAATGTGTTTTCCTACTTTTTATAACCCATACAATTATCATATTTGCTTTTGTGCACAAGTATTATTATTCATTTAGAAATTATAAGTTCCCACAGTTCAGTTTATTTACTTTGAAAGCTACTGGGCCATTTTATTCATAACTGTTGTATTTCTATTGTAAATGCCGCCAGTAATGATTTCTGAGCAGTGTTTCAGGTCAGGACTCATTAGCAAAAGATTCTACACAGAATGTTTACTTAATTGTATCAGGTGAAGAATGTAAACACAAGATGAGGTTATCACCAGTTTGGACGGGACTGTCCCTGCAGCAGAAAAATTCAGTCCTGTGATTTAACCCTTTAAATGCTGTTTTACTTTAAAAAATGGTGTTAGTATATTATATGTTGTAAATAATAAAAATAAGAGACAGATGTCAGCCATGCCAGTTACTCCTGGAAATAGCCCAAGCATCCGATCTCAGGATAGGTTGGAGTGCTGCAGCATGTGATTATGATGTCATTCAAACAGCAAAAAAGACATGTTTGTTTCTGAGAGCCTTTTATGAAGAATCCGGGCAGAGTGGTTACACACACAGCAGACACCGCGCACACAGACTTAAAAGAGACTTTAATTTAGATAATAATGAATCATCTGTCTCAGGATTAGCCTTCCAGTCTGTTTCCTTTATTCATTTCTTTTGTATTCAGGCGGCCATTGTGCGGGGCATGACTCGATATATTTTTCTACGCTTATTGTTCCATTATTAATCACCTTTGGCCCGGTAACAAAATGTTGCTTTCATAAACGTATTAACAGCCCACTCATTGTAATATATATTTATGTGGTAAGATGGCTGGCATGCTTATGGCTGTGTGTAATGCCGGGTTGGCTCCTCAGCGCCTTACAGACATTTTATGTGCTTAAACCTTGAGATTCCTGACACTTAATCATAAACAGAGATATTTCTGCATTGTGTTCGCCGCAGACCTCAGTGCCCAATTTCAAGAGGAATTTTTGGCCAAACACATTATAGCAATTATTTATTACGCCAGACTGTTAAAATTTAATGATGTAATTATGCTTTACAACCGATGAACTGTATTGTCACTATGACTGCCCTGATGGTTTCAAGATTTTTAAACGTAAGTTTTAGATGGAATTCCAGAATGAGGTTTTTTTTTTTGGTTTTTTTTAAAGTAGACCTGGAATCTCTCTAGCTGGTTTTTGTTGCTTTCTGTCCCCACTGGAAAGATTCTAACACTGTCCATGCAGCTCAAAGAGTGCCCCTTACTATGAGTCCAAAATGTAGGCCTCAGTTCATTGCTGAAGGTATATGGTAGTTACCGTAGTTTATAACTCATTACTGGCATACTGTGCAGTAGGGAGGGATGTTTAATGACATGCAAATAATTTCAAGTTGATGCAGTGTTATGTAAATTTTGTATTCAAATGTATGCAGCTCGAACATGAACCGATCAAATCCTGCTCAGTTAAAATGTGATTAGTCTGTTTTCAAGCTATACATTTGCATACAAAATTTGCATAATCCTGCATTAACTCGAAATTATTTGCATCTCACTGACCATCCTTACTGTGCATTCATATTTCACACATCAGCATTACACCCTTTACTTCCCACATTCTCTTCTACTTTCATGTTTATATATGTATAGATTTCACATGAACAATCACAGGGAACCTTTTGCATGTGGTCTGGTATTAGTCATGGAGAGAATTCGAAAGACATAGCAAAAATTGTTTAGGTGATACCTTTAATGACTAACTGTACAAGATTTCTCTGCAAGCTTTCGTAACGTTAAGTTTCTTCTTCAGGCATGTTTCACAACTGGATCAGAACCATATGGATCAGAACCAGTCTGGTTCTGAAACATGCCTGAAGAAGAAACTTGAAATTTTGAGCACTTGCAGAGAAATCTTGTACAGTTAGTCATTAATGCTATCACTTAAGTCCTGTCCTAAACAACTTTTGTTGTTATGTCCTACCTGATCATGCACCTCCATTACAGTGAACCCATGCTATGCATCTGAGTGAACCTAACTTGCCTAATCTCCATGCTCCCATCCAGTGGCTAACTAAGCATTACCTTGTACTCATACTGTGCTGTGTGATCTGGTTTTCTTGTATTCCTGTATTGTCATATTGCTGTATGTCACCCCTAAATATTGTCTGTAACCTAAATTAATGTTCAGCGCTGCGTAATATGTTGGCGCTTTATAAATACAATAAATAATAATAATAATAATAATAATAATGTCTTAGGGAACCTTTTATATTTGAACACTTTTGTGTGATTCTTTTTAAAGAGGAACTCCAAAGAAAATAATGTACTAAAAAAGTGCTTAATTTTTACAATAATTATGTATAAATGATTTAGTCAGTGTTTGTCCATTGTAAAGTCTTTCCCCTGATTTACATTCTGACATTTATCACATGGCGACATTTTTACTGCTGGCAGGTGATGTCAGTGGAAGGAGATTCTGCTTGCTTTTTTGGCAATTGAAAATCGCTGTAAACAGCTGTTATTTCCCACAATGCAACAAGGCTCCCTCAGTGCTGTGAGGCGCTGACATTACACTGTGGGAGGAGTTTCACCACAATATCACCCTTTTGTATCATGGAATGTTATCAATTTAATTGCTTGCACTCTGTTAGACATTTATACATTTTAGTCATCATGTTAAATTTGCTATTGTAATCAGCAGTTCTGTATTTTGTATCAGTCTTCATATTTGATGTTTATCATTGTCTGTATCATTATGTATCCCTTGTTTGTTTTCTAACATTGTACAGCGCCACGGAATATGTTGGCGCTTTATAAATAAATAATATTAATATCATACAGAGCACCCTGACGATCTGTTTGAGAAAAGGTAAAGATGTCTCATGGGAAAGGGGATTTCAGCTACTGATTGGGGTGAACTTCAATTATTGGTTACAATTTCTCTCTGTACTTACCGGTATGTTTTTGTTTTTTTTTAACACTTTTTGTTGGTGGTGCACTCCAGCAAATTGTTCTCCTCCTAATGCTCTCCCACTGAATGTCCCTTTGTTGTGTGCCATGCTGTCATCCCACCTTCGCGAGGCTGTGACCGCATGATGCGTCCGTACAGCATTCCACCCTGAAATATCACTCTAAGGATCAAGTCCCAAGCTCTGCAGGCGACACTTTTTGTGCCCTTGGTGCATGTGTACGCACCATATCTTACACATGTATAATATATACAAAGACGGTTGGGAGAAACAGCTTACAGTATTTTTATGATATTGCTATCCTATTGGAGGGATTACATTGTGAGCTCCTCTAAGGTACAGTTAGTGACATGACTATGTACTCTGCACAGCACTGTAGAAGATGTTGGCGCTATGTAAATACTAAATAATAATTGTAGTTAGAGCAGTGACTCAAGTAATCTGCTTCTATCTAATGGCAAGAAAAGGAGAGTCTATTGGTGCAAGCATAAATAAATACTAAATATATACAGTGGGATGCGAAAGTTTGGGCAACCTTTTTAATCGTCATGATTTTCCTGTATAAATCGTTGGTTGTTACGATAAATATGTAATTTTATTGATTCCAAAACCTTTAGAACTAATTATTGGAACTCAAATTGGCTTGGTAAGCTCAATGATCCCTGACCTACATACATAGGTGAATCCAATTATGAGAAAGAGTATTTAAGAGGGTCAGTTGTACGTTTTCCTCCTCTTTTAATTTTCTCTGAAGAGTAGCAACATGGGGGGCTCAAAACAACTCTCAAATGGCCTGAAGTCAAAGATTGTTCACCATCATGGTTTAGAGGAAGGATACATAAAGCTGTCTCAGAGATTTTAGCTGTCTGTTTCCACTGTTAGGAACATATTGAGGAAATGGAAGACCACAGGCTCAGTTCAAGTTAAAGAGAACCCAAGGTGGTGTTCTAAAAATGATATCCGCACACAGAGGCTGGGTCTGCCTATACAGCCCAGCCTCTGTTGCTATGTAGTGTCCCCCCAGCCCCCCACCCCTGCGCTCTGCTATGCCTCCATAAATCACAGCCGTGCTGTCGACAAGTGGCAGGCTGTGTTTACCTATGTGGTGTCACATTCGCCGCTCCCCCGCCTCCTGCATAACTCCGGTCCCCACCCGCGTCCCTTCTCTCCAATCAGCGGGGAGGGAAGGGACGCGGGCGAGGACCGGAGCTATGCAGGAGGCAGGGGGAGCGTCGAGAGTGACACTACATAGGTAAACACAGCCCGCTGTGACACGCTGTGTGTCGACAGCGCAGGTGTGATTTATAGGGGCATAGCAGAGCGCAGGGGGGGGGCCTGGGGGGACACTACATAGCAACAGAGGCTGGGCTGTATAGGCAGACCCAGCCTCTGTGTGCAGATATCGTTCTTAGAACCCCACCTCGGGTTCCCTTTAAGGTTCGAAGTGGCAGACCAAGAAAAATCTCCGCTAAAAAGAAGTGACGAATGGTGAGAAGAGTCAGAGTCAACCCACAGACCAGCACCAAAGACCTACAGCATCACCTTCTGCAGATGAGTCACTGTGCATCGTACAACCATTCAGCACACTTTACACAAGGAGATGCTGTATGCGAGAGTGATGCAGAGGAAGCCTTTTCTCTGACTCTGCCCACAGCACAAACAGAGCCGATTGAGGTACGATAAAGCACATTTGGACAAGCCACCTTCATTGTGGAATAAGGTGCTGTGGACTGATGAAACTAAAATTGAGTTATTTGGGCATAACAAGTGGCGTTATGCAAGGAGGAAAAACAACACAGCATTCCAAGAAAAACACCTGCTACCTACAGTAAAATATGGTGCTGGTTCCATCATGCTGTGGGGCTGTGTGGCCAGTGCAGAGACTGGGAATCTTGTCAAAGTTGAGGGACGTATGGATTCCACTCAGTATCAGCAGATTCTGGAGACCAATGTCCAGGAATCAGTGACAAAGCTGAAGCTGCACTGGGGCTGGATCTTTCAACAAGACAATGATCCTAAACACTGCTCAAAATCCACTAAGGCATTCATGCAGAGGAACAAGTACAACGTTCTGGAATGGCCATCTCAGTCCCCAGACCTGAATATAATTGAAAATCTGTGGTGTGAGTTAAAGAGAGCTGTCCATACTAGGAAGCCATCAAACCTGAATGAACTAGAGATGTTTTGTAAAGAGGAATGGTCCAAAATACCTTCAACCAGAATCCAGACTCTTATTGGAACCTACAGGACGCGTTTAGAGGCGTCTACTAAATATTGATTTCATTTCTTTTTTGTGGTGCCCAAATTTATGCACCTTCCTAATTTTGTTTAAACAACTGTTGCACACTTTCTGTAAATCCAATAATTTTAATTTCACTTCTCAAATATCACTGTGTGTGTCTCCTATATGATATATTTAACTAACATTTTTTATCGTAACAACCAACAATTTACACAGGAAAATCATGACGATTAACAAGGTTGCCCAAAGTTTCGCATCCCACTGTATATAGTGGTGTAGTGGTTATCTGCACTGAGTTTGTATGTTCTCCCTATGTCTGTGTGGGTTTCCTCAGGGCACTTGTTACCTCCCACATCCCAAAAACATTCAGATAAAAGTGAATTGGCTTCCCCCTTAATTGGCCCTAGACTATGATACATACACTACACGATATATACATAGACATATGACTATAGTAGGGATTAGATTGTGAGCCCCTCTGAGGCACAGTTAAGTGACAAGACAATATATTCTGTATAGCGCAGCATTAGTAAAAGAGCTTAAGCTCACCTTCTGTGCCAAAGTGTCTCCTATACAGTTAGTCCTACTCTAACCTTGTAAAAATGCTAGGTCTGTCTACATCTTTTCTAATGGGAACAAATGCCAAACGTATTTATGAATCTATGTCTATCTATCTATCTATCTATCTATCTATCTATCTATCTATCTATCTATCTATCTATCTATCTATCTAGGGTTCAGTGAAGTATAGTTTAGTACACTATAAATAGACCCAATGATTATAGACATTTAATGGGGAGATGTATGTGTCAGGCATTTAAGAGAAAATGCATAAAGCCATAAATATTTTATTGCACCTCAGGTTAAAACAGGCACTAAAGGCCCTAATCAATTAAGAACTGTGATAAATGTACTTTGGTAACAAAACCTACAATATAACAGAGCAAGGCGTAATAAATGGATGTGTGGAGTGTCACAAACAAAAACAAGAGTCCACTTATCCAATGCTTAATCAGCCCTGAATGACTAACACTGTTCAATAAAAGGTTTATGATCGTATACATATGCTCTGTGTCTGGAAAACACATGCATCTGTTTCTCTAGTTATCTCCGTTAATGAAGGTAGACATAGAAGGAGTTAGATATAGAAGGAGAGTTAGGTGCCCATACACTCGTCAGATTGGCAGCAGACAGATAAGAAATGCATCTGATGATCTATCTGATGCGTTTTTAGAACATTTTTTACCAGGATAGAATTCCAATAGATTTCAGTTTGAAATCTGTTGAAATTCGATCTGATGGCATTTTTTTGCCATCAGATTTCCATTAAGGCCAATGCAAACTGATAAGCAATCTCATCAGATCGACCTAAATTTTCCACCCTGCTAGTTCGATGGAAATCCATCGAAATCGATCGAAATCGGCCGTCGATCGGTCGATTGGCCAACCGATTTGCGATCGATCGATCGATCGATCGATCGCGATCGATCGGTCGGCCAGAAAATCGGCTGAGTGTATGGGCTGCTTTACTTCTGCAGCTGATAGCAGTTAAAGGACAAGAAAATGCTTATAAGGCAGTCACTGGTAGTATTGTACTGTGTCAGCCACCAGTTATGGCACAAAGTTCTGTGTATATATATATATATATATATATATATATATATATATATATATATATATATATAGGGCACCTCTATAGTTGGAAGCCTCTGGATGGTCCAAAAGTGAGCACTACGCAGGTGGTTATAGGTTATTACATCTGTGATAGCACATCATTGTACGAGTGCCGGAGACTGTATGTTATAATCACCTGGTTTCATTGCCTTGAGAAAGGAGACAAAAGTAGCTCCAAATCTATAGATAAATACAGATTGCTAGTTTATAATAACCACCTGTGTAGTACTTGCAAGCAACTAACCTACTATAGTGGTGGCCATACACCTTTACAGCTAAGAACACCCAAGGTACTTGGCATCATTCTGTAAGGTGTACTGATCCATACTCAACCTCATCCTCTGCCCATGCTGCTGGCCATGGACAAGCTCATCCAGACTGGGCATGCACGAGTAACGACCACTTGCCCAGTAGAGCTCCCAGCTGGGGATGAGCTCATCCGAAGTGGGCAGGTGTGAGTAAAGACCACTTGCCCAGTAGAGCTAGTAGAGCCTTAGCACGGCTCAGATGCATCACACAACCCAATGCAGTTCAGGTGACAGGCCAGGGAGCCTTACAAGGACTTAGCAAAGCAGCTGGAAGCTACAGGAGTGAAGAAGACCGGCGGCCAGAAGATTTGTACGTTGTTTCCGCTGTGCACTGCTCTGCAAACTTAGAGAGGAACGCCCCCCTTCTCTCCCCCTGCTGGCATGCCAGTTGGTTGAGAATGACGGATGCCTCAGGAAAAATGGACCTTGTGCCATTAACCTTCAGTATGGAAAATAAAGAAGATGAAGAAAAAGGCAAATAAAGAACTTCAGTTCAGTGTAGATTACTATTACCTGTTTGCAGAAGGATTTTCTGACAGATAATATAAATTGCCTAATTACAAATACACACCCTCAGATAAAGCTAAAAAGTTATATAGGAGGCACCCTGTCACTGTAGTTTTGGTTGTCAGCGCCACTAACCAGAAGAGAGTTCATACTGTGACCAACAGATGGCTGTTGGTTAGAAAAATATTATTGAGGTCCTCCAGGTAGCTGTTGTTGTTGAACTGCAGAGGTGGTGAGCAGGGAGGCATGTAGTGTGTTTAGTACATCAGCAGGACTCTTTGTCTGGCCTATTGCTGTACAATACACATCCCGGTTTCTCTTCTGGTAAACAAACATGAGATGTCTGTGTCTGTCTGCCTCTTGTACTTTCACCATCCATCACTTGTCCAAAGAGAGTCAGCTGATACCTTGACTGCTGCTGTTAAAACCTTGTACTATCATCTCAATCCAATTAAAGATTATCTTTGCGTTTGGTCCAGATTACCTTGATCTGAAATCACTCATGATGCTATGTGGGTGGTGTATAAAGCTAGAATCAGGGTACAGACAGGGCCAGATTTATACATCATGTACCACCAAATCAACTTTCTTGTGCTTCTCCAGGCATATGTATCTCTTCTTCCATGTGCAGCAGCTTCTGTGCTTTGTGTGCAATATAGCCACCTCACATGTAGCATATCTTGTGCAACCTCACATGCAGCATCCCCCTTCTCTATCCACTATCTCTCTCTACAATTAGGTCCGTCAAAAGCCTTCCTGTTTAACTTGCAGCCCCGGTTTTTCCATATGCAAACTATCTTGAATTGCAGTTCTCCTTGGCTGCAGACAAAAACAACAATAGCAACATTTGTACAGCAGTTATCTCCCTTAGGACACAAACCACCGCTCAGGTCAATAATTTATGGCAGGATGGATTCTGAGGACCAGATGGGTTTTCAGTCTGGGTTTGGATACCATCTCACACAGAGCAGTCCATATTATTTGGGAGAATGAGTTCCTTGGGTTGACATCTGCATTGCTGTAGTACACCAGTTCACATTTTTGCGTGAATTTGCCAAGGGGCAGAATGGCTTTTCCAGAAAACGAGCCATGAGCAAATATCTGATTGCCATTGATACAATGGCTAGAGAAGTGACCAACTGTTGCCTTTTTGTATGAAATAAGTCTTCAGCAGATACAGTAAGGCTTGTTTAAAAAATGTGGTCATATGTAAGCAGAGCGGGGCCGAGGCAGAGGCGAGAGAGGCTCCAGTCTCAGGGCGCAGTGTAGTAGGGGATGCACAACTCACTCAGCTGTCATTCTATTGTGTTTGAAGCAGAGAGGAATAAGAAAAGGGCATACATGGCAGTGACTGCAAACCAGATAACTAGAGATTAAGGTGCTGGGGGCCCTGGGGTGCCTCTTAGTCTAATAGCAATCAATGTGTGTTGGCTGGGGTGGGAGGAATGGAGGGGCGCACTTTGGTGTCTCAGCCTTGGGTGCTGGAGGACTTTGTCACAGCTCTGTATGTAAGGATGGGCAAGATCAGTTTCACGAAATGCAAAACAGACCGGGCCTGTACAGGGTCCCAGGCCGTGGCAGAGAGGGTGAACTCACCTGTGTTACCACCTCTCACAACTGCCCTGGACACTGCTCTATAACACCTCCGCCTTCGCAGCAGAAATTCCAGTAAGACATGCATTGTCATGCAAGTGTAGAGGAATAGTTGTGGCTGGAGTTAAAGTGTACCCAAGCCAAACTTTGGGTCAAAAATGACATAATCACCTAAGGAGAGGGAAGCCTCTGTGCCTCTGGATCCTATAGACAAACTGACATAGTATACGGTTCTTCTAATAAAGTGAAAGAGCATATTACTGGATGGTGCTTGACTTTACTTCATTGCTACAAGATTGGAACCACTGGCTGACAGTTCCAGGCTCCAGGCACATCCTAAACTTATCTCGCTGGTTGTGCGGCTGACGTCTACTTACAGCTCTGGATCCTATAGAGGCTTCCCACGGCATCCTCCGGTCCCTTGTTGCCACTTTCAGGCCCCACAAAGATTACCGACAAGGACTTGTCGGTAATCTAATCTGGGCCACACTCCTCTTCAATCACGGCTGTACTTTGCCTGCGCGAGTACGGCTGCTCCTACACAGTAAGCTGGAGCTGCTCGAGCCAAAAGAGAAGCACGGCCACAATCAGCTGGAGGGTCTCGGCAGTGGCGGAAGGACCAGAGGACAGCATGGGAAGCCTTCACACTCCTTAGGTAAGTATGTGATTCTTCTGCCAAGCTTCAGCTCGGGTTTGCTTTAAAGAGAACATGCCAGATGGAACTCAGCCGAGTGGGCCGATAAAGACTACCTCTGCTCAGAATCCAGTGTGCGTGTGTGTGTGGCAGTCCTGTCAGCCACTTGGCCAGCGATTTGTCCTTGCAGATTGCTTCGGCTAAGTGACGACTGAGAGAATTGTACTCCCCACAGTGTACAGTGCTTTAGATCCTGACAGATATTAGAGGGCACTTAGTTTGCAGAAGGCACATTGCTATCACCCACTCACAGGGCATTCTAACGTCAGACAATTGACAAACATGAGCACCTGCTTCTACTGTAGGTGTGCATGCTTAGAGGGCAGCCACATAAGGTAACACGTAATAAAGCATTTGCTTTTGAATTTACTCTAGAAATGCCAAACCAGGGCAGAGTTATTGCAATAGACATGATCAACAATGGCTTTCTGAAGACTAAATAATGATGTCATTTAGAAAACTTGGCCTTTAAAGATTGTTACTCCTGAGACTGAATTCCTTTTTTTTCACTGAACAGGACTAATGTTACAAGAAATAAAGCACATGGTTTTACTTGTCATTAATTCTTGCTGAATGGATAGTAATACCGACATCATAAAAGTAACAAGCAGAAACACAGGGCCAGGACCGGCGCTTCTATTTAGGCAAAGGGGTAATTGCCCCAGGGCCACAACCACTTCCACACACCCCCACACTGCCGGACCCCACATCTGCCCTGACAGAAGGCAAATTACTTGGTTCCACCACTTGGATGGGAAGGTGCTGGGTCAGCTGGTGAAAACCCACTAATGGCAGTGGGGGGTTGCGTTGGTTCCACGTGGACGGGCACCATGCATGTGAATAGGTGGAAGTACACGCAGCCAGTTCTGGGAGAAAGCAGTGGCCAAGACCTGCATGCTGCCCTACGAGAAGCGGCAAGCCAATACGAGGTGGATGAAGCCCACGTTTCTTGTTGTGAAATGTGGCAGCCAACTCTGGGGGGCCCCGGGACTGAATTTGCTAGAGGGGAGGGCCCCCAAGATACCTTTGCCCCAGGGCCCCTGTGCTGGTTAAACCAGGGGTGCAGATTCATGAGATCCAAGGTCCCCAAAGGAGATATGTAAGAGTGCAGGTTAATGTTGTACCATATTTTCTGGTTGAACTCAATGGATGTATGTCTTTTTTCCACCCAATTAACTATGTAACTGTCTGTTTGCATTTCATTTTTCATCTCTGTTTTGTAGTTTTCATCCTTAACCACTCCCCCCCCCCCCCCCCACCATGACGTGAAAATAAAGGCGTAAATTACGGTCTTACGCGTAATTATTTACGCGTAAGCAGTAGAGTGGTATCGTAATTACACTGTCTACCGTAATTGCTAGGTATGCGTAATTTTACGAACACTTACGCGTAATTTTACGCGTAATTACTAACGTAAAAACTCCCCTTTTCTAAGAGTAGCCAATCAGTCAACATCCTAAGCAACCAATAGTATCTTCTCCCGCCCTTCAGTATAAGCGTACGTTTTGACGCATACGAATGATATGTACGCAATAACTGTCACATTGACAGCTATTGCGTACATATCGGCCGTATGCGTAAAAAAATACGCATTAATGGGTATTACAGCACTACGCGTAACATCGTAGTGTAAGCGCCTACATTACGGTATCCTTACGCGTAACTGCGTAAGTTTACGCGTAATTACAGTGATGTACCGTAGATTATTTTCTACGCCGTAACCGTAATTGCGTAATGCGTAATAGCGTAAAATTACGCGTAATGATCCGTAAGCGTAGATTTTTCCATTACGACCAGCACTGGTCGTTGCCTCCAGTCCGGCGTGTGTACGGACCTTAAGTCTCTCCCTACAGAATCCTAGATAAAACTGTTTATTTATCTCTGAGCTGATAACAATGCTACACAGTTGTAAAGGAATGACAGCAAACCCCTTTCTTCCTCCCAGACAATGCAATGGCAGGATTAATGTGTAAACAAGTGTAAAACAAACATTCCAGGAGCAGACAGATGTAACAAGATAGTAGGGTATATACAATGTGTTACTAATACATATTAAAACAAATGAACTGTTTAAATAAACAGGACAGATAGTCAACTAAAATGTGTGGGTTTAATGTACAATAGAAGTTATTTACATTAAAGCTAAAATGTATGAAAGTGGATAAATTGTGTATTTTTTCACTTTTTTCCTTATTTTCCTTTTAAAATACATATAAGATAAGGTCATTACTAAAAATAAATATCAGCCACAAAAAGCCCAATTTGCCCTGAATAAAACAATATATACTGTAGATCATTTAGTTGTGATAATTATTTATAAAGTTATTTCCAAAGTAATCAAAGCTGAGCTGAACTGTAAAAATGGCCAGGGTAGGGAAGTGGTTAAAGTATGAAAGTTTTGTTGAAATAACTCACATTTAATGTTACTAAAGTAGCTTTAGTATGAAAATGCCAGTTCTGCTTTATGGAGAGAGGAAAACGGGTGGGAGTCTCCACGTTGTGGGAACTTCAAGGGAAGTGCAATGACAACAGAAGTCAAGCAAGAGGGATCTGTCCCCCTGGATTGCTATAAAGTGGGGCCAACAATATCAGCAGACACCTATAAGCATTGTAGAGTTTTGGCCAAGATGAACACAGATGATTGTTTAGAGGGAAATCTTTAGCACACTGCAAATTAAAATCAGTCTGTGAGGAATATGAGAGGTTAATATGAAACTAAAGAATGAAAAGAGCCCATCTTCCCCAGTCTGGCCACATATCATCTTGCTGCTCCCGATGCTGGTCACATGTTATGCAGTGACGGAGCCACAAGGTGATAGGCTGCACGCTGTGGCTACACTGAAGAGGAATGGGGAGGACCTGTCTCACTGCTGCAAGGAGGTAAGATTTTAAGCTCCGCTGTTCTGCCAGATCTGGGGGGAGTTGCTCGAGCCAAAAGAGGAGCACGGCCCCTCGGCACACGAAGAGGGTGGGCTATGCTGATGGGGTCAATGCAGACAAAGTGCCTGCGTTTATTTTTAAGCAGCCCACACACCACGGAGGCGAGCCCTTCACAAGGCCCCAGCCTGCAGAATTTTGGTGCGGGGTCCAGGATTTTGAAGTCCCTGATAGTTACTCCAGAACAAGGACATAACAGTCACCTCCTGGGCCCCAAAGCAAAGTTGTTATGGGATTCCCCCTCCCCCAACTCCTTCCCCATGCGTGGCCAGGCAAGTGTACACCCCCCCCCCATCCTGCGTATGAGAGAATTCGCCGCCAGGAGACTTGGGCACAGGATACAACCGATATATGGCTTATCCTGCTCCTGCACTAGTCCCGGCGGCGTTAATTACTATTCCCCCATATCTATATCTTTATGTACTTGGTACTTTATTCATAATTCCTTTCTTGTCGGTTGGCAACAATGGGGCCGGTATTTACAGAGCTTTCGGTGTTTGTTGCCATATGACATTCTACTGCATTATATCCTTCCCTGGCTCTTTCTTGACAGTAGACCCTAGGCTGTATGGCAGACTGATATTCACTAGTCTGCTTGGTTGTTTACATTCCAGGGCAATTCCTCTTTTACTTTGCTGGTTTCTCTTTGTGTCTTTTTGCTCTTGACACTTTTTCCTTTTCCCTTTGGACGAGAGTAGAGACCCGCGTTTTGGGACTCTGTGTATACGCTGCGTCACTTACACATATTTCTGGTTTTTCCTCTGTGAGGTGTCGGAATACTTATTTACATTATATTAATGTTGTTAATGTTTTTTCAATTATGTGCTTTTTTGTAGATAGTACTTTCTGCAGCTTGGCCTGATGAAGGGCTTTCTGGGCCCGAAACGAACGTGTCGTTGCCTTTTTTCTAATTGCATTAAGTCTATGATTATGTCTATGTCTGCGCTATAATTCTGTATTGGATGTAATCGCAAGGAACCTCTTACAGAGATTTTTAAACAAAGAACTTTTCTCTATTTTGTGTCAATAAAGCATTTGATATTTTTTGCATCTAAAAAATCCTGTATGAACTTTTCTTATGGTCCTTTCTACATATTAGAATTACTATTCCCACTACAGGTCCACATGGATGGTGGGGAATGATGTAATTCGACTTCCAGCTATTGCTGGCGGCCAAATTACAGTGTTTTAAAAGTAACTTTAGCTCCGTCTTCTGACGGCGCCGAAGTTACTCACTGTGCGCCGATATAGCTGTAATTCTTATTACGGTCTATGGTGGTGCCGGCTGCGCCCAAATTTCCTGCGCTGGATTCCTAGTGTGGTCGCCCCATCCCTGCAGAGTAAGCACAGCCGTGCAGTGTAATATTCACCTCCTCTGTTCTCCCCAGCAGCCGCACACACTGTGCTGACATCCTCCAGCTTCCGATGCATGTCATGTGATTGGGAGACAGCGGTGAGCGAGTGTAGAGCGGGCAGCTGCCAGGAAGAAGAGACCTGACACAGCGCTGGAGCAGGTGAACTTTTGCACAGCTCTGCTACACTTATCCTGCAGAAGAGGGAGAAAAGGTGGCGGTATTGTTACGCCACTGCTTCAGAAACATGGCTGCAGATAGTCAATGGGAAGTAAAAAACCTTGGCTGTTAATTGGACCAATCAAATGCACTCCTTGCTCTGAACACTGCATAAAGTTATTCATTTTATCATTACACTGTGAACAGAACATACTTTCCTGCCCCGTATTCTGACTGATGAAATATTTTAATCTAATCAGCTTTCTTAACTATCTGTATTTTACTGCCTGGTTAATTGGACACATTCTTGCAGGGGCCCCTCAGCCCCCAGAGAGTATAATATTAAAAGGTCCAGCTGGGCAGATTTCAGGGCTTTTTTCTTTTCGGGAAAGGGGGGAGATCGGTTAACCAACGTAGCTTTTCCATATTCTTATTTCGGTCTGTGGGATTAACTCTGCCACATAAATCTGCGTCAGTAACAACACAACCTCTGCCATTTCATGCATTAATTATGATTAATAGGAGTTTGTGTTTCATAAAACACCAATTCACACAGGGCACTGCTAGATATTCTGATAACAAATGGATTAGAGTGTGCAAATAAAAACAAAATGTAATATATCAAGGATCGCTGGTATGTTTTAAGAGCTGAGAAGAAACATCTGTACTGGCTCAGGCTATACATTATCCCTCTGGCTCAGGGGAACTTCCAGCAATACATTGCAATCAGATTTATTTGTCCTGCCCTTCAGGCTTCAGACATGGAGGGCCTGATAAGTCTAGTGTAATTTACAAAGCCGTAAAGCATTTTTTAATGGATATTTGAGCTGTTTTCATGTTAAAGGAGAACTCTATAAACTAGAAATGGGGAGGCGGCCCAACAAATATAAAATATTTAGCCGTGTGATACTTACATTCAGACACTGTTCACTGATCCGAGGAAGCGGGTTGATATCCATGAAACGCGTTGTCCATTGTTTTTTCAATAAATTACCTCTTTTTTACCTTAACTATGTCTCATCTCCTGAGGTAAGTTCCTCATAGCTTTTTTGAACTGTGTTTAAATATCTTATATTTTTGGAATGCTTCATTCCCTCCTAATCTGCATCACAACCCCCAAGGGAACCATAAATAGTTTAGGCCATTTGCGGTTTTTCCAAACCCATGATTGACCCTAACTATACGATTTTCAGAAGAGTGACTGAGCCAATCAGGACTAGTGATGGTCATGTCTTGGAGAAGAGAAGCATGTGATCATTTTGGTCAGGTAATAGATATGTAATGCCTAGTACACACCATACAATATTCTGTAAGATTTTCTGTTATGCTGGGAATACACCATACAATTTTCTGTTAGATTTTTCTGATAGATTTTTCTGTTTGATTTACAGTAATTAGATTATTTTCTGCAGAGACTGGTCATTATCTCTGGTGCATTGTCTTCTGGTTATCTCCTGCTGAGTAGAACAATGCCTATCTGGCAGGTAAATCTAACAGAAAATCTAACATAAAATTGTATGGTGTATTCCCAGCATAAGATTTACCTGCCAGATAGATAATTTCCAACATGTTGGAAGATATCTATCTAACCATCTATCTGCCGAGCAATTAGGCATTGTTCTACTCAGCAGGAGATAATCAGAAGACAATGCACCAGACATAATGACCAGTCTCTACCAGTACTTTACAGCAAATAATCTAATTACAGAAAATCTAATGCTGGGCATACACGGGTCGACAGGCCCTTATCAATCGAGCCGCTGATCGCTCGATTGATAATTTCCGCTGTGTCCGATCACGCGGCGGATCGATACCGCGCTCGATCCCCGCGGGCGGACAATAGAAGACAAACAAAAGGAAGAGAAGAAATGCCCGCGGGGACGAGCAGAAATCGATTCGGGCACCCGCGGGGACGAGCGGGGACACGGCGGGAGTCGATCCGGCGGCTAATTGAGCCGCCGGGTCGACTCATGTATTCTCAGCATAACAGAAAAATCTAACAGAAAATTGTATGGTGTGTCTCTGATCTGCAGGAATCACCTGCAGTGGGCACATAGGCCTCTGGAAGGAACCATATATCAGTATAATGCTGGGATTACACGGTACGTTTTTTCGCATTCGATTCGACGCGCGATCTATTAGCCATTCGATTTTTTGCTTGATTCTCTTATCTTCCACGTGTTTTTCTTATCTTTTTTCCATTGACTTCTATAAGAAATCGAGCGAAAATGAATTGAGCGGAACATCGGACATGTCGGAATTTTATCATCGAAGGCATCTATCGGAACGATTCTTAGCAAAAAACGTACCGTGTAATCCCAGCATAAGATAACAGTTCACTTAATTACCTTAAAGAGGATCTGTAACCTCAAAAAATCCCCTGGGGGGTACTCACCTCGGGTGGGGGAAGCCTCCGGATCCTAATGAGGCTTCCCACGCCGTCCTCTGTCCCACGGGGGTCTTGCTGCAGCCCTCCGTGCAGCCGTGACGTAATATTTACCTTCCTGGCTCCTGCACAGGCGCTCTGACAGCTGTCGGCTCCGAACTACACGGAAATACCCGATCGCCGTCGGGTCTGCTCTACTGCGCAGGCGCAAGTTTCCGGCGCCTGCGCAGTAGAGCGGACCCGACTGAGATCGGGTATTTCCGTGTAGTTCGGAGAGGAAAGCAGCCACAGCGCCCCCGCTGGAGCCAGCAAAGGTAAATATTGAAATTACAGTCGGGCCTGTTGCCGGCTGTTCAGAGGGCTGCAGCGAGACCCCCGTGGGACAGAGGACGGCGTGGGAAGCCTCATTAGGATCCGGAGGCTTCCCCCACCCGAGGTAAGTACCCCCCAGGGGATCTTTTTCATGTTACAGAGTCTCTTTAAGGTTAGTGCTAAGAATAGAAGGCAACAATCAATGTGAAAAAGGAGGAAGAATTTCTAAATAGTTTAGGGTACTAGAAGACAGAAGCTGAGATGTACCGAGGTCACAAAGCAGCAAGTCTGGACCACAAAAATGGTTGTTTGGGCTACTTTTTCCCCGCTAAAATACAAAACATCTACCTAACGAAGTGGGTAATTTGGGCATCAGCAGCCGCCTGGTAAAATGGGCAATGCTAATTGCAGCTTAGCAGGCACCTAACTGGCATTTTGGGCACCAGGGCTTCCAAATTCGCCAGTAAGCACAAAATTGCCTGCCATGATCAGCATCAGACATCGGGGGCAGTAGCGGCAGTGGTGAAGGTGGCAAGCATTTGCGATGGGGTGGGCCGGTTAGCGTTAGACATCAATAGAGAGGAGGGCTCATGTGAGGATAGGTTTAGCGTTGTTGACGGTTCACCCTGCTGCTGCTGAATTTCCTGGCAGCATAAATTCTGTTCACCTTCCAAGTTATAGAAACTTGGGGAGGGGGCATACACAGGGGCGTAACTAGAAATCACTGGGCCCCCCTGCAAAACTTTGGATGGGGCCCCCACCCCCTGCACACTGAATAGGGAGTGTCTGCAAATCTTTATCTACATAACTTTGTATGACTCGTTTTCAGTGGCTGAGCAGATGCAGTCATTAGTTGTCATTCTCTCGGCACGAGGCCTCCTGTGGCTTCAGGGCCCCCTGCGGCTGCATCCATTGCAGGGTCTACTGTTACGACCCTAGGCACACACTTAATTTGGGGTCTGGCTATTGGCAGCACCTGAATTACCAGTAGGCGGCTGTGGACTTTAGCATTGCAGCTACAGCCTCGCCAATACCAGGCGTAGAGTTGAGCTGCTTTGCTAATGCAGGAAAGAGGGAAATAAAAATAGACAAAGTTTAGGCAACTATAAATTCACTTTTAAATGAATACACAAATAATGCTGACAAGATATCTACAAACATCCCAACTGACAACTGTTTATTCAGCTAGCCTGCAATGTTTAAAATACCAGAATAGATGACTATCGCCTTCACAGGATAAGAAGCAATTTACAAAGCTAGCAACTCATAAAATAAGACAATTGCATCACAATGAAAACACAATCAAAGAAATGTTACCAAATGTTACATCATCAGCAATGTAAAATATGAATGAAAGGATGCAGGAAGAAGACGTTTGATCTTAATGGACTGTAAATGTCGGACGGGAGCCTCTCTGGACATGTGCCATTCTACCCCGCTGTACGTTTAATGTGGATTTACTGCTGGTTTACCTAATTTAATTACCACTGAACAGTATCCCATCACATCTATACATATAAGCCCATATGATGGAAATACATGTGCTAAGGCAAAGAGCCTGAGGCCACTTTCCGACTGCGGATTGGCATCAATGATGCAGTCCAGAGACTGCACAGTAACACCAAAAACAGCCTTTGTGGATTACCGCGTTACTATTCAGTAACCCCCATCTGGCAGCAGGCCAAGCAGGAAGTGACGCTCTCTTGTGCTCACTTCCTGTGGCCGAATCGATGACGTGCACGGAAGGGTATTGTTAAATACACTTCTGCACATGCGTGATGCATAGAATTTGTTGTTTTTAATGACTAAACAGCTTGCACGGCTTTGTGAATCAAGCCCAATGTCAACTCTACTTTGTGTCTACTGAGAGGAGGTAAGTCCGCCACCACCTCCTCGACTTTTAAACTTTTTATCCTATTGGCGCCTCTGTTCACGTCTACGTTATGCTATAAATAATCTTTTAGAGCAAAGAGGAAATGCTGAGTTTAATACCACTTTAAAAAAGAAATAAAAGTTTAGAACCAGTGAGTGTGCTCAGTCATTGCCACACCTTTACAACACAAGCAAATCTATAAGTATCATAGGAAGACCAATGTAGATATTAGCTGGGGCAGGGCTAATTATCTGACTGATTCATTATTAGGGGGCAGGGCTAATTATCTGACTGATTCATTCTTGGGGCAGGGCTAATTATCTGACTGATTCATTATTAGGGGCAGGGCTAATTATCTGACTGATTCATTATTAGGGGGCAGGGCTAATTATCTGACTGATTCATTCTCGGGGGCAGGGCTAATTATCTGACTGATTCATTATTAGGGGGCAGGGCTAATTATCTGACTAATTCATTATTAGGAGGCGGGGCTAATTATATGACTGCTTCATTATCAGGGGTGGTCAGACAGCAGAAAAATCCCTCAGGGCCGGTTCAAACTTGGCGATTCTTCAGCGCTTTTCTTATCGCCGGCGATCAGCAAATCGCTGCTACTAATGTATCCCTATGGATACATTCACACTACAACATTTTTGATTTCGATCAATCGCAAACGCGCTGCATGCAGCATTTCGGGGGCGATTGCGCTGTGATTCTCGTTCTTTTGAACGGGAATCACATGCGCAAATCACACTGAATCTCGAGATTTTGGCTGCAAATCGCAATTGCAGAGCCGAATGCGATTGCGGGTTAGCGGCGTTTCAAACGCAGAGTGTGAACTAACCCTTACTCCTCAATATAGGGCACACTGCTTGACCAGGGACTGTCTTAAGAGCTTCTGTGGCATTCTTCACCTCTAGCTACGTAATACTGAGGGTACCTCTGACTATACTAGGAGGCGCCTGTAGATACCTACACTGGGCAAGGGAAGTAGGGGAGAAGTGACATCTGGGCAAGCCCAAAGAAAAAATGTCTAATCAGTGGCGTAACTAAAAATCATGGGGCCCCCAGCAAAACCTTGATGGGGCCCCCAGATCTTCACACCTTTTTTCCTTGCCAACCCCTGGCGACCCACAGTCTGAGGCCCATCTTCAAGGGTCAAAAACACCTGATCTGAAGGATGATCTCATCAGAGGGAGTGAAGAAAAAGATGGGGCACTATTAAGCTGGGAATACATGATGCGTTTTTTCCGTTCCATTCTCCGCTCCATCGATTTTGCCGCACGATTCTCCACTCGATTCTCTTATCTTCCGCTCATTTTTCTTATCTTTTCCCATTCACTTCTATGAGAAATCGAGCGGTAAAACTAATGAACGTGAGATGGGACATGTCGGAAATTATCTATCGAACCATTTATCTGCTGGAAAAACGCATGGTGTATTCCCAGCATAACAGCTCTTGGACCCCTGGATTTATTTACTACTGTATTTGTGTCATGATGTCACTCTCATTCATTAAAGGACTTACGAGGCCAATTTTAGAAAGAAAAAAAAAAGTTAGATATCTGCATCAGTTTGTAAGGCACGGAGGACACCGTCCGCACACTCCGTGCCGTTCTGCCGGGTCCCCGTCTCTCAATAGCCCCCCTAACGGCACCCGACCGCACGTCCCGGGTTGGGCTCTCCAGCCTCCACAAAGATGGCCGCCGGAGCTGGCCGCGGCTGCGCAGTCCGCATAGCCGCGAGTGCGGCTGCGCAGCTCTAAGGCCAACCCCCTGATCCACGCTACAGGAAACAGCCTGTTACGTGGATAAGGGGGTTGGCCTTAGAGCTGCGCTGCCGCACTCGCGGCTATGTGGACTGCGCAGCCGCGACCAGCTCCGGCGGCCATCTTTGTGGAGGCTGGAGAGCCCGACCCGGGCCGTGCGGTCGGGGGCCGTTCGGGGGACTATTGAGAGACGGGGACCCGGCGGAACGGCACGGAGGGCGCAGACGGCGTCCCTCCGTGCCTTACAAACTGATGCAGGTATCTAACTTTTTTTTTCTTCTAAAATTGGCCTCGTAAATCCTTTAATGCCTTCACAGGGGCTTAAAGTGGACCTGGACTCTTGCACAGGACAGAAGGAAATCATATAGAAATGCACCCTGTATGTATCTAGAGAGTTTAGCCTGTTTAATTCCCCCTCATCAGTGACTAATCACAACTTGTAATCTGATTTAAGTCACATGACTTCGATGGCAGAGAAGGCAGATAAGCCCATTTGAAAGCACAGGCTGTTAACAATATGTCTGCTTCCTTGAATCAGGAAGTAAAAACTGTGCAGATTTATTTTAGGATTTGTATCAGCTGTAAAAAAGAAATGTATTTTGTTTAAAGATTATTATGCTGTTGTGTATCTTTTAGAGCAGAGAAGACGTTCTGAGCTCAGTTCCGCTTTAATGCTCTGTTGGGACAGACAGTCTGGGAAGGAGCTGGGAAAAAAGGGCGCATGCCGCTAGTGGACAAAAAGGGCGCCGCCATTCACTCCCATAATAAATAGCGTTTAATGGGCGCCGAGTAGGAAAAAAGGGTGCCGGAGCTAAATAAAGTTTATAAACGGCGCCAGGAGCTAAATAAAGTTTACAAACGGCGCCCGGCGATGTTTAATGATTTATAACTGAACTTGTGGTGATTTACGTTTATAAAATGCACCCGTGCCGAATAACGTTTATGAAAATAATAAACATATTTATCTTATTTAAATAATTAAAACATTATTTAAAGTTTTATCTCTTACTGTTTGTAAAACATTATTATTCACAAAATAAAGCGATCAGTACATAACGTAAATTGCAAAATTTTTACTGTTTGTAAAACATTATTATTCACAAAATAAAGCGATCAGTACGTAACGTAAATTGCAAAATTTTTACTGTTTGTAAAACATTATTATTCACAAAATAAAGCGATCAGTACGTAACGTAAATTGCAAAAAAATTTTTGAATCCACAATTAGTAAAACATTATTATCCACATAATAAAGGGGGGTCTTAGGTTTAGGCACCAACAGGGGGGTCTTAGGTTTAGGCACCAATAGGGGGGTCTAGGGGTTAGGGGTAGGTACAGGGAGGGGTACTTAGGCAACAACAGGGGGGGGTCTTAGGTTTAGGCACTAACAGGGGGGTCTTAGGTTTAGGCACCAACAGGGGGGTTTTAGGTTTAGGCATTAACAGGGGGGTCTTAGGTTTAGGCACCAACAGGGGGGTCCTAGGTTTAGGCACCAAGAGGGGGGTCTAGGGGTTAGGGGTAGGTACAGGGAGGGTTACTTAGGCACCAACAGGGGGGGTCTTAGGTTTAGGCACCAACAGGGGGGTCTTAGGTTTAGGCACCAACAGGGGGGTCTTAGGTTTAGGCACCAACAGGGGGGTCTTAGGTTTAGGCACCAACAGGGGGGTCTTAGGTTTAGGCACCAACAGGGGAGTCTAGGGGTTAGGGATAGGTACAGGTAGGGTTCTGTGTAAGAGTAGGCTTAGGTATAGTTTTAGTAAAATTTTAGTAATAATTACTAATGTATTACAAAATTTATTACGAACGTAGTTATATTTATATCATCTTTATAAACAATATTTTCAAATTTTATTATAACAACAAACCATAAATGACGGTTATTCACAATAATATACAATTATAACAATTAAACATATATTATTGGTTTTTTTATAAACGTAATTATAAGTTTAACTTTTGAAACAGGGAAGATTAACGTTTTCACAATTTCCGATTTCATAAACATTATTTAATGATTTATAATTTTGTTAAACATTATTTGTAAACGAATTATAGCACACTATATTTATAAACCCTATTAATGATTAATTATTATTTAGAGTTTACACCCCGCGCCCTTTTTGTCCAGGCGCCCTTTTTGTACGTACGCGTCTGGGAAGCCTCCAAGCAAACCTGCTTTCAACCCATCTATCAATATTGGTATATCAGGATCATACAGAATGATAGACTCACTTTGGGCTTGCTATGCAACAAACACTCAGCAACAGGCACAAAAATGAATGTGATTTATCAATTACATAAGTAATTCAGCATCAGAATGAAAATGAAAGTCAAAAGAAGAATTTCATGGTTCGAAAGACAAGAGATTGGGGGGAGATTAATGTTTAAAGAGACTCCGTAACAAAAATTGCATCCTGTTTATCATCCTACAAGTTCCAAAAGCCATTCTAATGTGTTCTGGCTTACTGCAGCATGTTCTACTATCACCATCTCTGTAATAAATCAACTTATCTCTCTCTTGTCAGACTTGTCAGCCTGTGTCTGGAAGGCTGCCAAGTTCTTCAGTGTTGTGGTTCTGTGATGCATCTCCCCCCTCCAGGCCCCTCTCTGCACACTGCCTGTGTATTATTTAGATTAGGGCAGCTTCTCTCTTATCTTTTACAAGCTGGATGAATCCTCCTCTGAGCTGGCTGGGCTTTCACATACTGGGGAATTACATACAGGCAGAGCTGTCTGCACTCTGCAGGAAGAAACAGCCTGGCACTTCAGTGGAAGATAGCTGCAGGGGGAAAGAAACACACAAATGATCTCTTGAGATTCAAAAGGAAGGGTGTATACAGCCTGCTTGTGTATGGATGTATTTTCTATGTGTGGACATACTGTACATCAATCTACTTCCTGTTTTGGTGGCCATTTTGTTTGTTTATAAACAAACTTTTAAAAACTGTTTTTAACCACTTTTAATGCGGCGGGGAGCAGCGAAATTGTGTCAGAGGGTAATAGGAGATGTCCCCTAACGCACTGGTATGTTTACTTTTGTGCGATTTTAACAATACAGATTCTCTTTAACCACTTGATGACCCACCCTTTACCCCCCCTTAAGGACCAGCGCTGGTTTGATTGATCTGTGCTGGGTGGGCTCTGCAGCCCCCAGCACAGATCAGGGTGCAGGCAGGGAAATCAGATTGCCCCCCTTTTTTCCCCCCTATGGGGATGATGTGCTGGGGGGGTCTGATCTCTCCTGCCTGCTGTGGGTGGCGGGGGGGGGGCACCTCAAAGCCCCCCTCCGCGGCGAAATTCCCCCTCCCTCTCCTACCTGCTGCCTCCCCCTGGTGTTCCGGGCTGCACAGGACGCTATCCGTCCTGTGCAGCCAGTGACAGGATGTGGTCTGTCACATGGCGGCGATCCCCGGCCGCTGATTGGCCGGGGATCGCCGATCTGCCTTACGGCGCTGCTGCGCAGCAGCGCCGTACAAATGTAAACAAAGCGGATTATTTCCGCTTGTGTTTACATCTAGCCTGCGAGCCGCCATCGGCGGCCCGCAGGCTATTCACGGAGCCCCCCGCCGTGATTTGACAGGAAGCAGCCGCTCGTACGAGCGGCTGCTTCCTGATTAATTAGGCTGCAGCTGGCGACGCAGTACTGCGTCGCTGGTCCTGCAGCTGCCACTTTGCCGACGCACGTTATGAGTGTGCGGTCGGCAAGTGGTTAAAGGCCCGTACCCACAACGTGATTTTGCCAATGACCGGCGATACTTTGAGTGACGAGCAACTGTTTCCGCAATCGTGTGATGTAAGTACAGGCTCACAATCACGTGAATGTCGTTTAGCATTGCGCGGCGATAACGACAATCATGGCGGATCAGATCTTTAAGATTTCCGATGACTCTGCGCAAAGTACCACAATCACTTGACTTCCCGCAAAGTACCACGATTGCTTGACTTCCCGCAAAAACCACGAGTGCTTGACTTCCCGCAAAGTACCACGATTGCTTGACTTCCCGCAAAGTACCACGATTGCTTGACTTCCCGCTAAGTACCACGATTGCTTGACTTCCCGCTAAGTACCACGATTGCTTGACTTCCCGCAAAGTACCACGTTTCCTTGACTTCTTGCAAAGTACCACGATTGCTTGACTTCGTGCCCATCGTGTGACGTCACGTGTACCCGCCTGCTGGAGGATGGATCATGGAGTGCTTGTCACTGGCTCCATCTTCCTTTGTCGGGTGGTGAGTATTTAGCTTTAGGGGAAAGGTCAACCCTGAGGTCATCTCTTGATGGGTGACACCATTTGGCCCTAGGTGACCTACCTGTGCTGCCACCTGGCAGATGCCCTCTCTACAGTTGAATTTTTCTACCATACTTTTGAAAATTAATGTTTTATGTTATTATGAATTTATTATTCAAATGTGTCAATACATTGTGTACGGACTGCTGTATTCTTTGCATTTTGTACTTTTTCAAAGTTATTTTTACAATAAAAGACATTGAAACAGAAAATAGGAATTTTATTTCACACCTAACAAATGTAAACCTATTCAAAGCCATATTTATAACTCACAAAGCTGAACATTCTCAAAAAAAGCATACACACAAGGTACAATAAATATAAATATTGTGATAGGACAGCCTTTCAGCAGAACAATGGTCAATGAGTTTTCCCTGTTCAGAAAGCCCAGGAATGACAATACTGATGTAGAGAAGAGCGCTTGCAGGAATAATGTTCCTTGGAAAGCTATGCAATCACTTCCTTACTGCTGAGTGCAGCGCATTATTGTCTGAAAATCTGTGACTACAACTCTTTAAAGGTGACTCATGTGTTGTTGCTGATCAGTTTCTAGACAGGTTGAATCGTTGCAGGTTGCTGGCATATGACTGCTACACTGTGCACTTGCTAACTGCAAGGCCCACCTGAACACACAGTCACTTAATGCCTATGAATAGTGATGTGGTCACCTCCCTCCTTCCATTGAAAAACACCTCTACCCTTGATAATCACCTTTCATGTTTTGACAACTGTTGCACTGAGGTAGGTGCATAGATAGCACTGTAGTCAGGCCATTGATCATCAATTTGTTGCTGCTCTATGGGTAAATAACTTTTCAATATCCCTCCTTTATTAGTTCTGCCCTTTATTCCCCTGCCACTTTCAGGGCTGATATACTGCGCTATATACAATCTTTACATTGTAGCTTGACAAAATAATTGTTCCTGACCTTTTGGACTCAAGTCTAAAGTAATGCTGGGAATACACGGTTCGTTTTTGCCTTCGTTTAAACCTTCGATTCGTTCGGTAAATGAATCGAGTGTTGAAAACGTATGTGAAAATAGTCATAATCGCATTATAGTTTCGATTAATAGACCCCAAAAACGAACGACTAGTGATCGAACATGTTTGATATTATCTCTCTTTATCCATCTAATCGAGCCATTGGTAGGCTTGATGGCTGTTCAGATCGATTATATATTCGTTTATGCTAGTCCGTCCCTGTAAAAAGGGATTTTCGTTTCGTTTCTTTGCAGCCTTCGATCATTGGAAAAACGAAACCATCAGAATCGAAAAAAAAAACGAAACCGTGGGTGGTGATATTAACCGTATGACCGATTATTTCGGGATCGAAAAGGACAAAAGGCACAATCGAAACGAAGGTTTAAACGAAGGCAAAAACGAACCGTGTATTCCCAGCATAAGGCCCGGTTCACATTAGCGGTGGCCGTCTGGAATCGCCGTGCCGGAGCCGGACCGCTTTCAGAACGGACGGAACGGACGCACGGCATGGCAATGAAAGCCTATGCGTCCGTTCACATGCGTCCGTTCTGCCGGACCGGAGCCGGACCGGATCCGGGCCGGATCCGGACTCCGGCGTCCGTTCCAACATGCGCTATTTTTTGGTCCGGCTCCTCCGGCAGCCGTATCCGGAGCGGAGCCGGACTGCACCATCCGGCCAATACAAAGCAATGAGAGCCGGAGAGCGCACAACACACTGGCTACAAAAAACGGACGTTCTACCCCACTTCCTATGCATTTTGGATGGGGACCACATGGGCCCAGCGAAGAGTGGGGCAGCAGCGATTTCATGCTGGAGCTCTTTTTGCCAGCAACATGTCTGATATGTCTGAAGGAGGCGAACAACAGAGAGAATTCCCAGGTTTACGAGTAAAAAATGCCTGGATCCATGGTCCCAACTGCAGTCTCTGTATCTACGGATGGTCTCCACACGTCCACCTGTCTCCAACAATGACCCCAGACCCTTCTGCTGACCTCCCAGACCCCAGGTAATTAAAAGGATGTTATCTCCTTAAGAAACCGGATCCGGACCGCAACCGTGTTCACACCGCACGGAAACCGGATGCAAACGGACCGGATCCGGATAGGAACCGTACGGATCAGGTCCGGTCCGGATACGGTGCGGTCCGGACATCCGGTGCGGTTTTTACTAAACCGCAAGTGTGAACGGGGCCTTAGTGTGTACAGGGGTCCCCCAATGTTGCTGGCCTCACCTGCAATGAACTGTCCAGTTGGTTCACTGTTCCCCGATGCCTATTGTTCTCTTGTGGGTGATGCCCTTCCACCCGGAACCTGCGATCCTCTCATATTGGAAACCTTCAAACTAACTCTCAGACAAGCTTATATAGCTATAGGCAGCATTGGAGGCACACTGCCTCATCCGCTAACCCCTGTGTCTCCCTCCCTAATGTCTCCAATCCAGTACCCTCTAGATTGTAAACTTGCAAGGGACCTCCCCCTAGTGTTTCTTATTCACCTGTAATTTATCATATAAACTTGTACCAGTGTTGGTAATGTCTCAAACCACACATCAACTATGTATGTACGTAAGTGTTTTTGCTCAGATATCTATGCTCCCCATTATTTGTTTTGTACAATGTACAGTGTTACTGAAGATGTTGGCACAAGATAAATTAAAAATCTAAATAATAATAACTTCAAAGAAAGTATTTGCAGCATGGTACAACTCCTGCCTCTTCCCCTTCACTTCTCCATTGATCAGTACATGCTGCTTGTACTGAAGTTGAACAGCATGTCAGTACAGATTTTATCCCAAATCTGCTGCCTGAAGCATTTGTGAAGATGGTATAACCCTATATAGGCGGGAGGGAGTGAATTGAGTGATCTTTGTTATGTGGCAAAGAAAGACATTTGATTTGTGTTTCCTCTGGTCATAACGGTATTGGCACGTACATAAAATAAAGGCAGCAGGAAATTTGGGCACCGGGATATAACCGTTGGTAAAGTATCAGTAAACATTACCAATATTTGACTACAGTTAAACCTAACCCTACTCTCACACAGGACCCTCCCCCCTCCAATGCCTAACCCTAAACACCCCCAACTCCTTACCTTAAAACTCCCCTTCCTGACACCTAACTTTAGCCCCCCAGCCCCTGCCACATAAACAATATTATTAATGATAAATGATAACATTAATGATTAACAACAAACTATAATATCAATTATACATTTTACCGGGTGCCCAAATTTCTGCTTGGGTACCCGGTTACAGCGAATTAACATCAGTGCCAATGATGGCACCCAAAATATCCATTTAACACTGCTATCTCCAAGGTAACCTTCAAATGCAACCAATGGCTTGGTGGCTATTTTTTTCAGAGTGGTATTTTTTTCTTTTGCTTGGTCTTTGGTTATCTGGCTATGCCAAGGTTCCTCTTCTAAGTCAGTAATGCAGAACAAGAAAGCAGAGAAGGACTTTCTGACTCAACGGACTGCATGCTTGGTCTGGATCAGTGACAGGGAGCAGTAGAGCCACGTAATAAACATCTCATCCAAGTAGTTAGTAACTTCTATAACGGGTCATAAATGTCTGGCTTTAGATGTCAGCAGTGCCGTTGCTTCCATAGGATCCAACTGGGAAATTGCCTGGGGTCCCAAGCTCCTTGGGGGCCCTACAAGTCAGGAACTGTGGAGGTCACAAGTTTATTGTCAATACAGTATGACAATGTAAGGGGCCTCACATTCATTATTTTCCAGCACCTCATTTTACCTGAAACCATCCCTGAATATCGGTCATTACAGGTTGCTCAGATCTGTTCCATTATGGTACAGGCCTTGGGGGACTGCAGCCCAAGGAAGTGGCTGGACATGGAAGAAGGGTTACTGCATATAGAGGAGGAGGCTGCAAACGCGGAACCACACAATGAAGAGGTGTGCTGCTGTCCAACAGGGATGATCTCCGATGTTAATCACGAGTAATCACGAGTGACTACTCGTGATTCAAATGAGGATTAATTGCTGCAGCTGAGCACAGGGATTGGAAGGGTTATTTACCCATAAATCCGCATCCTCCCCGCGCTCCATATAGGTTTATGCGTCCTAATAGCATATTTATGCATCCTAATAGCAGCGTTCCAGGCCTCGATGCCGTCACTTCCTCCTTCAGGAGCAGCGTTCCAAGCCTCACTGCCGTCACTTCCTCCTTGTGAATCAAATGAACATTAATTACTGCAGCTAAGCGCGGGGATTGGAAGGGTTATTTAAGCATAAATCCGCATCCTCCTGAAGGAGGAAGTGACGGCAGCGAGGCTTGGAAAGCTGCTATTAGGATGCATAAACCTATATGGAGCACGGGGAGGATGCAGATTTATGCTTAAATAACCCTTCCAATCCCCGCGCTCAGATGCAGTAATTAATGCTCATTTGAACCACAAGTAATCACTCGTGATTAACGTCGGAGATCTTCCCTGCTGTCCAAAAGAGCTGTACATGAAGCAGAGGGACTGCCTTTCATGGACATAACATATGCATGAGGGGGCTGCACATGTAATGGGGGACCCTGCTGCACATGGAAGGGGATCAACAAGACAGTTGGCCTAGAGGCGCTAAAAGTATAAATCCGGCCTAGTGTATGGGCATTTTTAGTTTAATGCTTAATTATGAATAAAAATTCAGACATATTACAACAAAGCCAGCATTGCCCTTGTTTTGAATAGGATCAAGTATGTGTTAATTACGTGTAGAACCTAAGTAGAGCACTGCTCATGCCAGCCTAGAATACAATAGCGGGCCTGTGCAGACGGATCAGTCCCAGCATTCCCCGATTGTCCACTCTTAAGCAGGATGATATTCTGTCCAATGCCTTTCTGGCAGAGATTCCATGTTGAAATCTCTGTTAAGAGGGAAAAACTGGGCTCTGAGGGATTACAGTAAGCGTCCTGATAACCTTTGCTGCGCAGTTACTGATTAGCAAGATTTCAGCCTCAAAGAAAATGTTTGGTGGGACCTTGAACTCTGAAATGAGCACTTATGAATTTGTTTGCAGTTCTGTCACAAAGGAGTTAGTGAAGCCCAGAAGTTTCCCTTTTTTTGGAAAGTATGATAATCTCCTCCTAATTACAATGTGGGAAGATTTCCCTGCAGACAGATGCAGCGTACGTGAGAGCGCAGGCATTCTTCTCCTGTGTTTATCTTGGATGGCTACATTGGCTGCGCTTATCCGCAAACTAGCCATGAGCCATCCACCGCCTTAATGGGTTGGGAACCTATCGTTTATTTCTAAAATATTTGTTCTGCATTATTAGAATGCTAACAATCTTTTTGGAAAATGTTTTCCATCTGAATTTGCCATGTGGATATCCTCAGCAGTCCTCAGAATGTGAAGGTTCCGACTCATGATCTGAGAGACTCGTCTGATTGTTCTGTGAGGTCTTGGCTAGAGGATCTAGCATGTGTACTAGTGTCCCGCAACACGCCGCTTTGCTATAGTCAGATCCAGATTTTTGGAAAGGCCGCAAAGGCACTGGCCTTGGTCGGCTGCAGTGCAAGGGGGCACCTGAACATGAAAGAGGGGTTGTTACATAAGAGGAGGCTGAAAATGGATAGCAACACATGAAAAAGGTAAATTAATGCACAAAGAATCTGTTCATGAAGCAGAGGGACTGCACTACATGGATGATACACATGGTAGATAGGGCTGCACATGGAATGGGAGGGGCGCTGCTGCACATGAAAGTGGAGCCACAACATACTTGGCCTAGGGGCACATAAAATATAAATCTGGCCTTGGATACATGCCTACAAAATTATAAGTATTCCCCAAAATCGTCAATAAAGTTCACTAGTCTTGCGTTTAGTGAAGAAATGTATGGCAGTGACAACTTATGTAGAACTTTGTATCAAAGGATGAGGCGTTAAAACTGGAGGTAAGAGGAGCAAGAGGAGAGGTGGATGAGGTTTGCAGCAGAGGTCAGTAGGAACTGGAGAGGTGCCAGTCTGTTTTTTTGAACACCCTACTTTGAAGTCTATTTATTTATTGTATTTATAAAGCGCCAACATATTACGCAGCGCTGGACATTGGTTTAGATTACAGGCAATATTTAGGGGTGACATACAGCAATACGACAATACAGGAATACAAGAAGAACCAGATCACACAGCACAGTATGAGTACAAGGTAATGCTTAGTCAATCACTGGATGGAGCATGTAGATTTGGCAAGTTAGGTTCACTCAAATGCATAGCATGGGTGCACAGTAATGGAGGTGCATGATCAGGTAGGACACAAAAGGAAGAGGACCCTGCCTGAAGGCTTACAATCTAGAGGGAAAGGAAGGGGCATGAAAGGCAGGGGACCAGATTTCAGCTGTGGGTTTAGAGCACTTGTGAGGGGTGGTAGGCCAGAGTGAAAAGGTGAGTTTTGAAGGCCTTCTTGAAGATGATGAAGGAGGGGGCTGTCCTAATGGGTGGAGATAGGAAGTTCCATAGTGTTGGAGCAGCTCTTGAGAAGTCCTGGAGGCGTGCACGGGACTGGGTGATGCGGTGGGCGGTCAGGCAAAGTTCATTGGAGGAGCAGAGTGAGCGGCTAGATGTGTACCTCTGAGTAAGATTGGAAATGTAGGTTGGACAGGTTTTGTGGACAGATTTGTAGGTCAGACACAGTATCTTGAATCTGATTTGGGACTGGATAGGGAGCCAGTGGAGGAATTCACAGAGGGGAGCCACTGTGGTGGAGCAATGGGAGGAGTGGATAATTCTGGCTGCCGCAATTATGATGGACTCAGCGGGGCAATTCAGGTCATAGGGAGACCAGACAGAAGGGCAATGCAGTAGTCAAGGCGTGAAATTATGAGGGCATGGATGAGGAGTTTGGTGGTGGCAGGGGTCAGGAAAGGGCACATCTTGCAGCTGTTACAGAGGTGGAAGTTGCAGGACTTTGTGAGATTTTCGATGTATGGAGTGAAGGAGAGTGCGGAGTCCAGGGTGACACCCAGACAGCGGGCTTGAGAGGTAGGGCGAATGGTAGTGTGATTAACAGTGACATGCACATCTGGGAGGTTCAGGGATGGCCGGGTGGGAAGATCATAAATTCCGTTTTGTCTAGATTTAGTTTCAGGAACCTAGCGGACATCCAGGAGGAGATGGCTGATAGGCAGGAGGAGACCTTGTCCATGGTAGTGGTGGATATGTCAGGGGTGTGGAGGTAGATCTGGGTGTCATCTGCATACAGATGATAGTTAAAACCCATGGATGAGATAACCTTACTAATGGAGGATGTGTATAGGGAGAACAGTAGGGGGCCAAGGACCGAGCCTTGGGGGACTCCCACGAGAGGTGGTTGGGGTGGATGAGGACTCATTGAAGGAAGTTGTGAAGGAGCGGTTAGAGAGGTAGGATGAAAGCCAGGTCAGGGCGAGGTCGTGCATGCCCATGGACTGGAGGAGTAGGGGATGGTCTACTGTGTCAAAAGCTGCTGAATGGTCAAGGAGGAGGAGAATGGAGTATTTACCCGTTTCGATTGAGTGGGCAGATCCAGATTGCAGTGGGTCTAGCAGTGAGTTGGAATTGAGGGTCATGCGTTTGTGAACCAGACGCTCAAGGAGTTTTGAGGCAAAGGGGAGGAGGGAGATAGGGCGGTAGTTGGAGGGTAGTGAGGGGTGGAGGGAGGGTTTCTTGAGCAGGGGTAGTACAGTGGCCTGCTTGAAGTCTGAGGGGAAGGTGCCTGTGGATAGGGAGAGGTTAAACAGGGTAGTGAGGACTGGGGCCAAATTCATAAAGTGAGGCTGAAGTAAATCAGAAGGGATGGGGTCGAGAGGGAAGGTAGTTGTATGGGAAGTCTGCAGTAGGTGGTTGACTTCCTCAATGGTAGTAGGAGTGAAGGAGGTGAGGGGAGGATGGGGTGGAGGAGGAGCTGGATGGGAGGGGGTGGGAGGTGAAGATTGAATATTTCCTGACGGATGGAGACAATTTTGTTGGTGAAGTGGGTGGCTAAATCTGTGGCAGAGAGGGAGGAAACGGAGGGTGGGGGGTTTAAACAGGGAGTTGAAAGTGGCAAAAAGATGCCGGGGTTGGAAGCTTGTGCTCCGATGAGCTTGGTAAAGTATTCCTGCTTCGCATGAGCAAGGGCAGTGTGGAACTGCAGCAGGTTAGTCTTGTACTGTAGAAAATTCTGGTTAAGTCGAATTTTCCTCCATTTCCGTTCAGTGGCGCGTGTTACTATCAAAACCAAACTGACAAAGCTCTGCTTAAGTTGTCACCGCATTACATTTCCTCAATAATCTCCAGATACCATCCCACCCAGGAACCTTCGCACCTCCCAGGAGAACCTCTTGTTCTTTAGTTTAGTAATCTCCTCTCACTCCCACATCCAAGACTTTTCACAAGCCTCACCTCTGCTTTGGAACTCTCTCCTACAGCCTGTTCATCATGCTGCAAGCCTGGACACCTTCAAACCTACTCTTAAAACTCGCCTGTTCAGACAAGCCTATAAACTGGTATTGGTAGCATTGGCGGTTTAATACCTCATCTGTTAACCCCCATATCTCCTTCCCTAATGTCTCCCAGCCACTGCCCTCTAGATTGTAAGCAAGGGCAGGGACCTCCTTCTAGTGTTTCTTATTCTGATGTAATTTATAACATGTACATGCACTACTATTGGTGGTGTCTCAAATCAAACTTCTACAATGTATGTATTTGCATTGCTGAATGTCCATATTGTAGAGTTTTAAATGTCTTATGTATCTATGCTCCCCACCAATTGTTTTGTGTTATGTACAGCGCAATGGACAATGTTGGCATTATGGAATGGAATGGAAAAATCAATACACATGTGGCCATCCTAAGGTTTGGTTCACGTTTTTTTAGGGGGGGGGGTCAGCTAATAGACAGGTCAATGGATCACATGTTATTAATAGGAACCGTTAACATCTGTGCATTTACAGTGGATCCATTGGAATTAATGTGGGCCAAAAACACAAAGTCTTAACCTGCACAATTTTTTTCTGGATAAGCAGATGCGTTTCCCATAGAAGCCTAAGGTCTACAAGGACCTCAAAAGGCCACTGGAGCAGATCTGAGCTTAAAACTAGCCAAACACTATACAATACTTACTCCAATTCAATATTCAAATGTTGAATTAGGCTAAATTTACATCCAGAGCACATTTGACACCGCAGACAGCCCCTCAATCAACCTGCAGGCAACATTCAATGATCGGTAATGGCGGTTCTTTGGCTGATGCAGTGAGCGATATTGATCGTAATGTTGATCGCAGAGGCATAGTTATGGCGGGATAAGGGGGCATATGTCCCCGGACGCAGCACTGTGAGGGTGCTCGGAATGGCCGCTGCTCCCCCAGGGCTTTAGAGGCACCTTGCTGGTTGTCCAAAAGGCCGCTGATTCTCCCCCTCCCTCTGCAGAGGAGTAGAGAAGCGTTAGCAGCAGCAGAGAATGTGGGGCACATCTGGCTATCTAAACAGGGAGAAGAAGTGGCACATCTGGCTATCTAAAGTGGGGCACATTTGGGTTTTTAAAGAGGGGGGCACGTCTAACTATCTAAACAGGGGGAAAGGGGAACATATGGCTATCTAAACAGCATTTGTACATTTGACTCCACCCGTGACTACATTCTGATGCGTGGCAACGCCCACTTTGTCCAGAGGGGGGGCGCAGAAATTTGACTTCCGGGCGCCGAACACCCAAGTTACACGTCTGGTTGATCATGGGAGAGTCCCGGTCTAATCGGTGCTACAGTCAAGTAGTGTATGGCCACATTAAGCATGCTGGCTCTGTCTATAGTCTTGGCCTTATGTAGCCTTTAGTACATACAAAAATAAACGGTGCCATTATAACATTCTCTGCTGTACTCCTTCTGTGTGCTCCATTGTAGGCCAATTGCCAAGCAGAGAACAAATATCAGTAACAACAGCCCTGTGTTAGCAGCCAGCATACGCTCTCAGTGCTCCCAGAGTGAGAAGTGAAGGGGATTACACAACGGTGATGAAGAGTCAGTGCTGTGGAATTCTACGACACGGCATTTCAGGGATTTTTGCCTGGTGAGGAGGAGGAAATAAAACAGCTCCAGCTTGTAAATTAGTTTCTGAATGAGCTATTACACACTTTGTTCCTGGAACACGCAACACTGATGATTTTAGGAGATCCCCATTTTACAGAAAATACTAATATTTAGTCATAGGTATGATATATAGGGAAGGATTATCTCCCAGGCCAGCTGGGATAGTGATGCTGTATCCACATAGTGATCTTTCTCTTATCTGTATCTTTGCGTCAGTTCTGCTGACTGCATCAGGAAATGCACATCATATTACTGGCAAGGGCACTTCACAAGAATGGTTAGCAAATCAGTTTATTAACCTGTTCTATCCCATTTAATGAAGTCTAACGCTCTTGTGATGGGCATAACTGTTTACTGGAATTTCAAGATCACTACACAAGAACCTGATGGGCAGAGATAGGCAAATACAACCAACGCTTCACGGAGCCACAAAATTGACCAAATATATTTTCCAACACCACGGTTACCATACGTGACACATAGTGGTTACAATTTTGTAAGAAACTTAAATAACGGAAGCTGAAATATTATCTTTAACTAATAAACCTTGCATACAAAACAGTGTTGCCATGCCCTCTACTTGATGTTATAAATATTGATAACGTGATAACTTAACATAATGTCACGTGGATGAACACAGAGTGGCCAAAGGCTGCTCAATCTCGGTATATATCATATGAAATTAGTCAAAAACAGTCAACTCTGTTCTTGATTCTGTGAAGAGAAGACATTTTAACATACTGGTGGATGGAGAAAACCATGTTAAAAAGAGGACATGTCATCTAGAGCAGTGTTTCTCAACATTTTATTGGTATGTACCCCTTTAAAAGCCCTGTACTCACCAAGTACCCCCTAACATAGTAAACATTATCACAAGTACCGCTTCACAAATATAGATTTAATCGCAGTACATGATAATTGGTTCTAAACAATTTCCAAGCATTTACCATTGCTTTTAATTAGCTAAAATAGTAATTTGGTGTTGTTTAAGTAACATTTATCATTTTCTAAATCTCTAAATTTGTAATTTTTGGTTAAGTATATCAAGCCCGAGTACCCCCTGGAACCATCAGAAGTACCCCCTGGGGTACGCGTACCACACGTTGAGAACCTAGGATCTAGAGGACATCTGGTCACCCTTCACAAGATTAGGTGGCCATACTGGCATCGGTTTTCCCATTCCATTCCTGGCCGAATTGAACACTCTGATTGAATCTGTCAGAAATGTATGTCCCAAATTAGGGTGGCCAAATCATCCCTTTAAAAACTGACACATCTAAGTTATGTAGGTTCTGGGGCTACATACACATATTCAGTGCCTAAACTGCATTTAATTAACCACATGACCTGTGTAATTCATGTGTCCATATTTATGGGATGGGTTGGCAAAACTGCATGTCTGATTGATTTAATTTTTCAATAGATTTCAACCTAAATTTAATCAAACTATCAATCAGACAAAATGGAAAATCTCAGTAGATTGAGGGTGAGGCAGGAACCGCAGTCGATCAACGGCTAAAGCGTGGCACCGCATTTAGCAGTGCAATAGATTTCCAAATTAGGTGGCAATCTACTAGCATGTGGCTAGCTTTAAGGTCCGTACACACGCACAACAAAAGTTACAGAAAACATAAGACAATGCTGTAAAAATTACTTTATCGGCAACATTGTTGAAAAGACCAGTTATTTCATCTAACCGATATTGCAAACGACCAACCAATTTAAATACTGGGCGCAAAAATAAAAACAATAATATGCACGACATGTCTGTATTCATTAGAGCAATGTTGTTCAAGTGACATTGAACACACGTGACCAACTGCACAATATCAACCCAACAATCATGTGAGTTGATCCGCCATCCAACACAGCCAAATCAGTTATTTGTCGGACATTTTAAACAACGTTAGTTGAGTTTGTGTACAAGGTTTTAGTCTCAGGAGAAACAATGCAGTAGGGTTAGGGTCATCAAGAAAGTGATAAACTTACAGGTGGGCGATTAGGGTTAGTAAAGGGAAGTTCAATAATGATGTTTGAAAATCTGACATCAGAATATGTGTTGGAATTGCTTCTCGGAGTTCTGCTTTAAATCAGTGTTTGTGCTTATGGTGGCTCTCAGCCTGGAGTTGTGCTACAGAAGATCCAACCAGATTTCTGTTTTGACCGCAAGGGGAAGAAGAAAGACTTCTGTATTTAGTGGTTCTGCCAATAACAGCTGATTCATACAAGAGACAAACACACCTGTCATTCACTACACACCTCCAGCCCCGGGGACAGAGCCAAGAGCATTCAGGTAAACACTCTTAATCACTTCCAACGAAATACTGAAAAAGACTTTCACAAAGCAGACAGAATGGATAGAGCACACTAGAGCCCGAGGTGCTTTCTGTAGTTACTTAGAATTTAGAGAGGAAATGTCACAATATTATTTAAAGAAATTATCAGTGCCAGCATTTTTATGAACATTATTATTTAGTATTTATAAAGTGCCAACATCTTCCACAGCACTGTACAGAATACATTGTCATGTCACTTAACTGTCCCTCAGAGAGGCTCACAACCTAATCCCTACCATAGACATACAGTATGCCTATGTATGTATCATGGAATGTTTGTACCATAGTATAGGGCCAAAATAGGGGGAAGCCAATTAACTTATCTGGATATTTTTGGGGTGCCTGGAGGAAATCTACACAGACATGGGGAGAACATACAAACTTCATGCAGATAGTGCCCTAGCTGGGATTCAAACCAGGGACCCAGTGCTGCAAGGCGAGAGAGCTAACCACTATGCCACAATGCTGCCCACAGCATTTCTGTTGTTAAAGGGAACCTTAAAGTGGTGTGAAACTCAGCATTTCCTCTTTGTTCTAAAATAATCTTCACAGCATAAAATCTACTAACCCCCCCCCCCCTCCCCCCAAAAAAAATTGTAGCACAACAGCATTCAAACAGTTAAACACGGCACTTTGTTCTTCAATGGAAAACTCTTTGCTTCAGTGGAAAGCTTCTAGCATAGGAGTAGGTGATAACATTATATATTGATTACATTCCTTTGTAAGATACATTCAGTAAACATTGGCAAAGTGCAGAAACTGAGCTCTCTCTGCATCTAGTATGTGTACAACTGAGAAGTCATCACTAGATAGATTGTAATATATAAATACAGCTGCTATGCAATAAAATGCAATGACATCTTTCAGAGCAGATAAACTGTACTTTGGGAATTTGTAATTTTTAAATAGACATTATTAGGTGTGCACAAAAGCAAATATGATAACTGTATGGGTAATAAAAAGTAGGAACCATTGGGCTTGATTCACAAAGCCATGCTAACTCGTAGCTCGGTTTACCGCACATAAAACTTTACATGCGCTTTTACAAACATTTGCGTGAGTTCACACGGCACAACGTGCGCAAAAGTACGCGTTGCGCCGCATGAACGCGTGCAAACATTTGTTTGTTATAGCGCACGTAAAGTTTTATGCGGGGGAAAACACGTGCAAAGCATAGCGCAGCCGTGCTACGAGCTAGCACGGCTTTGTGAATCAAGTCCATTGTGTCTTGTTTATCTGTGGCGGTTATCGGAAGCTTAGAGCTGCGGTCGCTCTGAGCAATCTTGCTCCCTTGTTCATAGTTGCTAGTGTGACCTGTGTAACTTCCTCTATAATAGCACTCTACTTTACTACCTCTACAGTCTGCAACAAACTTCCTTTCATCCATGACCTTTTCAATTCCATCGCCTTCACCTTCTTTGGGGTCACAGAAACATGGCTGACGCCTTCTGACACGGTCTCACCTGCCGCCCTCTCTTATGGGGGATTCCACTTTAGTCACACGCCTAGAAGTGGGAATAAATATGGCGGTTGTGTGGGCATTCTTTTCTCTGATAGATGCTCCTTCAAGCCACTCACCCGCATTCCTTCTCTTTCTCTACCTACCTTTGAAGTCCATGCAGTCCGTCTATACTCTCCCTCTAACCTCCAGATCGCAATAATCTACCGCCCTCCTGGCCCTGCTTCCTTCTTCCTAGATCACTTCTCTGCATGGCTCCTCCAGTTCCTGTCCTCCGATATCCCTACCATCATTATGGGCAACTTTAACATTCATGTTGACACCAACAATTCTGCCGCCACTAAACTTCTGTCACTTACTTCCTCCTACGGCCTGTCTCAGTGGTCCACTGCTCCAACTCACTCTAATGGTCATACACTTGACCTCATATTCACTCGTCTCTGTTTAATCACTGATTTCACAAATACTCCTCTCCCGCTCTCTGATCATAACTTACTAAACTTCTCTCTCTCTCCTCCTCTCTTCCTACCACCCTGCCTCAAGCATGCTCATATACACGCAGGAACTACCGCAACATAGACATGCAATCTGTCTCTGATGCCTTGGCACCTCTCCTCACACAACCATTCACTGACCCTGACTCAGCAGCTGCACACTATCACTGCTCAATCACGCAAGTCATGGATGCAATCGCACCCCTCACCAATGTCCGCCCACACCGTATCAGTCGCCAACCCTGGCTGACCAAAGCTACTAAACAGCTAAAGGGGTGCTCTAGGGTAGCTGAACGCCGTTGGAGAAAAAGTAATACTAATGAGGATTTCATTACTTACAAAAAAGAGTTGAACAAGTTTAAAACCGCTCTCTCTTCTGCAAAACAATCATACTTCTCCTCCCTCATATCCTCCCACTTGCACAATCCAAAGTGCCTGTTCAGTACTTTCAACTCCCTTCTCCGTCCACCCCCTCCTCCTCCTTCTTCATGCTTATCAGCTGAATAATTTGCAACATACTTTACAGATAAAATTTCAAAAATCCGTAGTGTGTTTTCCACGCAGACATCAAACTCCATCTCCACTACTCTTGTTGACTGCTCTCTTTCCAGTTTCTCTCCACTCTCCGAACATTCGCTCTCTTCCCTTATCTCCAAATCCCATCTAACCACCTGTTCTTTGGATCCTATCCCATCACATCTCATTCCACAGCTATCCACATCCCTCATCCTGTCCCTAACATCGCTGTTCAACCTATCCCTCTCCACTGGAATTTTTCCATCCTCACTCAAGAGGGCTGTTGTAACACCACTACTTAAAAAACCATCTCTAGACCCCACCGAACTTGCTAACTACCGCCCAGTGTCACTTCTCCCATTTGCATCTAAATCACTTGAACGCCACATTCATGCTGAACTAAGTCAGTATTTATCTGCAAATTCCTTGCTTGATCAGTTCCAGTCTGGCTTCCGGCCAAACCACTCCACAGAAATCACCAAAGTAGCTAATGAACTCCTCACAGCTAAATCCAAAGGCTATTATTCCAATCTCATCCTTCTAGATCTGTCATCCACTCTACTCCTACAGATCCATCTATAGGAATAAAGGACCTCGCTCTCTCCTGGATATCTTCCTACCTCTCTGGAAGGTCTTTCGCTGTTTCTTATTCAAATCAGGCCTCCTCTTCACATCCTCTGTCTGTAGGGGTACCTTAAGGCTCTGTCCTCGGTCCCCTCCTCTTCTCCATCTACATGCACGGTGTTGGTAACTTAATCAGCTCATTTGGTTTCCAATACCACCTATATGCAGATGATACACAACTGTACCTCTCGGCCCCAGATCTTAACTCCCTCCTCACACGGGTTCCCGACTGCCTGTCCGCTATTTCCTCTTTCATGTCCTCTCGCTTCTTAAAACGTAATATGAATAAAACTGAACTAATAGTGTTTCCACCATCCCTGTCCACCCCTTTGCCTGATATTACAATAAATGTTAACAGCACGTCTATAACATCAGTTCCCAAAGCACGGTGCTTGGGGGTATATTCTTCTCTCTCATTTACTCCTCACATTAACTCCCTAACCAGCTCCTGCCATTTCCAACTGAAAAACATAGAACGTATCCGACCTTTTCTCTCCCATGACACAAACAAAATGTTAGTACATGCTCTTATTATATCTTGATTGGACTATTGCAATATATTGCTTGGTGGACTTCCAAACAACCGACTAGCACCGCTCAATTCTGTACTGAACTCTGCTGCTCGACTCATTCATTTCTCCTCTCGCTCTTCCTCTGCTGACCCTCTCTGTCAAGCTCTTCACTGGCTACCAATTAATGAGAGGATTCAGTTCAAACTCTTAACCCTAACCTACAAAGCTCTCCACAATCTCTCTCCCCTGTACATCTCCTCACTAGTCTCCAGATACCAACCCAACCGCAATCTCAGATCTGCACACGAGCTTCTTCTATCCTCTTCTACAATTACCTCCTCACATTCACAAGACTTCTCATGTGTCTCACCCCTCCTCTGGAATGCCCTTCCACAACACATCCACCACTCTCCCACCTTTGAAATCTTTAAACGCTTCCTCAAAACCCACCTTTTCTGACAAGCATATTCTCTAGCTTAGGCCATGCACCCACTAAATAACCTAATTACGCACTGCCTGTACATATACTGTATACATCCCCACCTCTTGTTTCCACCCCATTCCTTTAGATTGTAAGCTCGCAAGGGCAGGGCTCTCACCCTTTTGTGTCATGGACTGTTACTAATTTAATTGCTTGCACACTGTTAGACATTTATACATTTTAGTCATCATGTTAAATCAAATTGTAATCAGCAGTGCTGTATCTTGTATCAGTGTTCATATTTGATGTATATCATTGTCTGTATCATTATGTATCCCTTGTTTGTTTTCTTACATTGTACAGCGCCACGGAATATGTTGGCGCTTTATAAATAAATAATAATAATAATAATACCTAATATCACCCAGTTGCAGAGTGTTGTTGCTCTGGTGGTACTCTGGCTTTCTCGGCCTCAGCTGTTATATCATGCACGTTAAGACCTGGGGGTAACTGAAGTCAGGGAACATATTCATTGTCCTGTTCAAGCGGGGCTTGTCTATAGTTAAAGACATGGGCCGAACTCAGAGCTGCAGCACTAGATTGGGGTATAGCAGCTGAAAGAAAGCAGGATATCTGCCAGGCATTACATTAGTGCAACCCAGCTGCCTGTCTGTTGTTTCTGTGGTTTAGATTAGCTGCTTTCGGATCCTTGGGATGCATATCTACGCCTCTGAAAACTTCACTTGCAGATCAGGGGCGTAGATATGCATCTCTATTTGTTTTCTTTCGCCGCTCTTGATCACGTGCGCCCACAATTGCCCCTGTAGCCATTCTGATGGCCCATGGCGGTTCATATGAATGGGTGTTTCGTAATTTGGAATATTAGAGGCAGTGACTTTTTTTCCCCCATTTTGGGGGGAGATAAAGTACATCTTATAGTCTGAAAAATATGGTAAAACGGATACACATTACTTCCTGTGTACTGTTCATAGTACACAGGATACAGTGTGGGACATATAGTGGGCAAAAAGAAAAAAATTAAATACATTGAAATAAATAAAAAAAAAATCCCTGATTAGTTATTAATCCCTTATGCCCTCACTTCCTCATAGATACCAAGATAAAGCACTTAAAAAAAATAATTACCTTAGGGACTCAACTTTTTTAATATGTATGTCATGAGGGTATATTACTGTTATTTTTGCAAATAATGGCTTGTAATTTTTAATAAAGTATAACAAAAACAGAAAACAGAAAAAACACACTTTTATTTACAATTTAACCACTTAACAACCAGCTAACGCAGATAGGCGGCGGCTGGTTGTTTGTGGTTTTGCATGGAAACAGCCACTCATTCGAGCGGCCTTTCCATGCCACTTCACGGAGGGTGTCTCCGTGATCAGTGTGCGAGCCGCCAATCGCGTGTAATGTAAACACGGGGGGAAGAAATCCCCACTGTTTACATCAATATGGCGCTGCTGCACAGCAGCGCCATGACGGAGATCGGCGATCCCTGGCCTCTGATTGGCCGGGGATCGCCGTCATTTGATAGGCAGAAGCCTATCCTATCCGGCACAGGACGGATATCTGTCCTGCGCCGCTCAGAGGGGAAACCAGAGGGAGGGAACGGAGGTGAGGGCAGAAAACGCTGCGGAGGGGGGCTTTGAGGAGCCCCCCCGCAAATCAATAATACCCAGCGGCGATCAGAGCCACCCAGCAGGACATCCCCCTAGTGGGGAAAAAAGGGGGGGGAAGTCTGAACGCCCTGCCATTAACACGATCTGTGCTGCGGGCTGGAGAGCCCACGCAGCACAGATCTTTGAGAAACAGCCCGGTCCTTAAGTGGTGGGCAAATAAAACGTGTGGGTTTTATCTACAATAGCATATTGTATTTTAAAACTATAATGGCTGAAAACTGAGAAATAATGTTTATTTTTATTTTTTTTTCGTATTCCCTTTAAAATGCATATAAAATATTTCTTAGAAAAAATGACCACCCAAAGAATGTCTAATTTGTGCAAGAAAAAAAAATTAAATAATTTTGATGTGAGAAGTAGCGATACAGTTATTGGCGAATTAATGGGAGGAGCATGATACAGTGGAGGAAATAATTATTTGACCCCTCACTGATTTTGTAAGTTTGTCCAATGACAAAGAAATGAAAAGTCTCAGAACAGTATCATTTCAATGGTAGGTTTATTTTAACAGTGGCAGATAGCACATCAAAAGGAAAATCGAAAAAATAACCTTAAATAAAAGATAGCAACCGATTTGCATTTCATTGAGTGAAATAAGTTTTTGAACCCTCTAACAATAAAAGACTTAATACTTAGTGGAAAAACCCTTGTTTGCAAGCACAGAGGTCAAACGTTTCTTGTAATTGATGACCAAGTTTGCACACATTTTAGGAGGAATGTTGGTCCACTCCTCTTTGCAGATCATCTCTAAATCCCTAAGGTTTCGAGGCTGTCTCTGTGCAACTCTGAGCTTGAGCTCCCTCCATAGGTTTTCTATTGGATTAAGGTCCGGAGACTGACTAGGCCACTCCATGACCTTAATGTGCTTCTTCTTGAGCCACTCCTTTGTTGCCTTTGCTGTATGTTTTGGGTCATTGTCGTGCTGGAACACCCATCCACGACCCATTTTCAGTTTCCTGGCAGAGGGAAGGAGGTTGTCGTTCAGGATTTCACGATACATGGCTCCGTCCATTTTCCCGTTAATGCGATTAAGTTGTCCTGTGCCCTTAGCAGAAAAACACCCCCAAAGCAAAATGTTTCCACCCCCATGCTTGACGGTGGGGACGGTGTTTTGAGGGTCATAGGCAGCATTTTTCTTCCTCCAAACACAGCGAGTTGAGTTAATGCCAAAGAGCTCTATTTTGGTCTCATCAGACCACAGCACCTTCTCCCAGTCACTCACAGAATCATTCAGGTGTTCATTGACAAACTTCAGACGGGCCTGCACATGTGCCTTCTTGAGCAGGGGGACCTTGCAAGCCCTGCAGGATTTTAATCCATTGCGGTGTAATGTGTTTCCAATGGTTTTCTTGGTGACTGTGGTCCCTGCTAATTTGAGGTCATTCACTAACTCCTCCCGTGTAGTTCTAGGATGCTTTTTCACCTTTCTCAGAACCATTGACACCCCACGAGGTGAGATCTTGCGTGGAGCCCCAGAGCGAGGTCGATTGATGGTCATTTTGTGCTCCTTCCATTTTCGAACAATCGCACCAACAGTTGTCACCTTCTCTCCCAGCTTCTTGCTAATGGTTTTGTAGCCCATTCCAGCCTTGTGCAGGTCTACAATTTTGTCTCTGACATCCTTGGACAGCTCTTTGGTCTTTCCCATGTTGGAGAGTTTGGAGTCTGCTTGATTGATTGATTCTGTGGACAGGTGTCTTTTATACAGGTGACTAGTTAAGACAGGTGTCCTTAATGAGGGTGACTAATTGAGTAGAAGTGTCTAACCACTCTGTGGGAGCCAGAACTCTTAATGGTTGGTAGGGGTTCAAAAACTTATTTCACTCAATGAAATGCAAATCAGTTGCTATCTTTTATTTAAGGTTATTTTTTCGATTTTCCTTTTGATGTGCTATCTGCCACTGTTAAAATAAACCTACCATTGAAATAATACTGTTCTGAGACTTTTCATTTCTTTGTCATTGGACAAACTTACAAAATCAGTGAGGGGTCAAATAATTATTTCCTCCACTGTATGTGAAAATTGCTGTGGTTTTTAAGGGGAAACAACCAGTGGTAGGGAAGTGGTTAATATTCAGCTGAGTATTGTGGACCAAAATACATTTGATAATGGTAGTAGTAGTGTTAGAAGTTGTAATGGTAGTAGTAGTGGTGGAAGTAGTAGTAGTCGTAGTCGTAATGGTGGTGGTAGTAGTAGTAGTAGTAGTGGTGATGGTGGTGGTAGTAGTGATAGTAGTGTTGGGCGAACAGTGTTCGCCACTGTTCGGGTTCTGCAGAACATCACCCTGTTCGGGTGATGTTCGAGTTCGGCCGAACACCTCATGGTGTTCGGCCTTTTAAGTTCGGGTTCGCCCCGAACTTCTGTATGCCCCCGAACAGGGCCGAACAGGGCCCCTGTTCGGGCGAACAGGGCCCTGTTCGGCCGAACAGGCCGCAATACGGCCCCCCTATGGGGTCGCAGGCATAAGGGGGGAGCATGCCCCGATCGCGGGGGGGGTCGGAAATTCCCCCCACCCCCTCCGCTAGCGCTCCCCCCTCTGCCCGCTTCCCCATTCAAAAGTTTCAAGAAGTACCTGTATAGCGGATGGCCTGGCAGTGGCACTGTGGAGTGAGGAGGAGGAGGAGTCCGGAGAGTGACGAGTTGAGGGAGGCCGGGCAGCGGGCGTGAGGTCAGAGAAAGGGCGAGTTCCGCCCTTTCTCTGACCTCACGCCCGCTGCCCGGCCTCCCTCAACTCGTCACTCTCCGGACTCCTCCTCCTCCTCACTCCACAGTGCCACTGCCAGGCCATCCGCTATACAGGTACTTCTTGAAACTTTTGAATGGGGAAGCGGGCAGAGGGGGGAGCGCTAGCGGAGGGGGTGGGGGGAATTTCCGACCCCCCCCGCGATCGGGGCATGCTCCCCCCTTATGCCTGCGACCCCATAGGGCCCCCAAAATAGGGATGTTCGGGAAGTTCGGGGTTCGGCCCGAACATGCCGAACATCTCGGCCATGTTCGGCGAACTTTCCCGAACCCGAACATCCAGGTGTTCGCCCATCACTAAGTGATAGTGGTGATGGTAATAGTGTTGGTAGTCATAATGGTAGCAGTAGTAGTAGTAGTGGTGGTAGTACTAGTGGTGATGGTAATAGTGGTGGTAGTAGTAGTAATGATAATAGTAGTGGTGGTAGTAGAAGTAGTAGAAGTAGTAGCCTTTAATATGTCAGCCTAATGCTGGATACACACCATGCGCTTCCGCGTCGAATGCGTCTGTCAATACGCGTCGATTCGATTATTTCTGAGCATTTCCGAGTGCATTTCGATGATGTTTAGGTCAATTGCCATGTAAAGTATGGCAAATCGACCTAACGATCCATCGAAGCTTGAATCGGTCATGTCGGAAATAATCGAATCGATGCGTATCGACGGACGGCGGAAACGCATGGTGTGTATCCAGCATTACACAGCACAGTACAATGAATAGTAGGGAATGCCAGGTACACACTGATATACATTGCAGTTACAAGCTATGACACAGGAGAGGAGAATTCTGGCTAATCCAGCTTTGATACTATTTGTTCTTAGCTGTCTGTAGTTTCTGTGGTCTAAATATAGCGTTCCGCTGAGTATTGTGGCCTGACAGACGTTACAAGAGGGGATTTTGCAAGGATTTAACAACCAGGAAATAAAAGTTAATGTTGCAGCCTGAAGTTTGTGCTGAGGAAATCTCAAACACTAAAATCTGAAAATCTGAGGGAGGGGGGGGGGGGGGCTGGGCACAGATATCTGCAATCTCTGTTGACATTAACAGTTGTTAACATGAGATGCATCTGAGTTCATAATAAGCTGTCAGTGTTTAAATGATCTCATTTAAACTAAACATTTTGAACTAATATAATGTACTTGCATTCAAAGCACATGCCATTTGTCTTCATGATTACCATTATCATCATTAGCTTATTATCTGTTGTTGTCTTATCTTGAGCTTTGCCTTTCACTATCTGTGTCCCCCTGAGATCTGAGCCAGGACAGATAGCGTGCATAGTGTCTGCTCTCTCCAATCATCGTGTCATTGCACTGACTGATAATAACTGCTGCTCTCTGGACTCCCCGAAAGCCCATAATATTTGTTTTATGTAGATCCAACTCTGTGACTCTTCAAGTATAAGCAGAGATAGCAATAGGAGAGGCTGTACTCCTTCACATAGTCTGAAAAGGCCAAAAAGGCCCAGAAGGACAAGAAACTTTCCGGGGGTGAATGATTTGGCTACGAGTGGCAAAACCTATGACTAAATCTAAAGGAGGGAGCTTCTGAGATGTACACACTGGTTATTTAACGGGTGGCCTTTGTAACTAAAGTTTGACTAAATGCCTGATTTTTACTGTATTTTTTAAAATATTTTTTATATTTGGAAATCCCTGGTAACAGGATCAGGTTCCAATGCATTGATTCTCTTTGTGGATAGTCAGTGTGACTGCTAGTTTTGGTCACTGACACTGACACATTGGATGGTCATTGGATACAGAGATATCAGCGTCAGCATCAGATCGAGAGACCGAGGGGTTGTCAGTGTGGCTGATGGCATGAAGGTGGTTAGCAGTGGTGCTCAGCAGAGCTCGAATATTCGAGTAGCTCGAATATTCGAGCTCTTTTTCAGCTATTCGAGCTCGGTATTCGAGCTCCGAATAGCTGGAGCTATTCGAATGGGCTATCCGAGTACACTCGAATAGCCCATTCACTATTCGAGCTATTCGAGCAACTCGGCGCTATTCGAGCTCGGTACCGAGCTCGAATAGCGTCATAGCCCAGATTGATGTCCTTAGAGCCAATCAGAGGGCTCCCAGGCCCTCTGACGGCAGCCAATCACAGAGGGGGACCCTGGCCAGCCCCTACCCTATAAATAGCGGCCGCCATGTTCCGTTTCTCCATGCTTGCCTGAGACTTGTACAGAGAGAGAGTTGCTCCTTTGTGCTTTGGCTTAGCAAGTGCTCTATTGTGATCATTTACCTAGCGTTTTTGCTCACCTACACCTGCCATATACACCTATATTGTTGTTAGTTAGATAGACATTGTATTTTAGTTAGTAGCTTGTGTGTTACATTAGAGACAGGCAGCTGCTGCAAGCTTACAGGTTTAGGCCTCAGGGGGGCCTTGCCTCTGTGGGCAGCTGTCCTCTGTTTATTTCTCTCATCTATACCAGTATTTCTGCTGTCCTTTACTAATAGTATTGTAGTTATACTGTACTAGGAGTAGGACACTCACTGACTGTCACTGTTTATAGGCTACTAGCTAGCTCCTGCGTGTGTGCACTCACTCACTGTCTGTGTGTACACACACTCTATTTCCTTCTGATTACTGATAGATTATTGTTAGTTAGTTGTACTTACTTACTACTTACTCTTACTGTACCCGTAGGGACACTCACTGTCACTGTTCATATAGGCTACTAGCTCCTGCGTGTGCGCACTGCACTCACTGTCTGAGTGTACACACACAACACACACTCTATTTCCTTCTGATCGCTGATTGATTATCGTAATTAGTTAGTTCTACTTACTGTTACTACTTACTCTTACTGTACTAGGAGTCTAGGACACTCAGTCACTGTCCATAGGCTACTAGCTCCTGCGTGCGTGCACTCACTGTCTGAGTGTACACACACCCACACTCCATTTCCTTCTGATCGCTGATTGATTATTGTAATTAGTTAGTTCTACTTACTGTTACTACTTACTCTTACTGTACTAGGAGTCTAGGACACTCAGTCACTGTGTTCATAGGCTACTAGCTCCTGCGTGCGTGCACTCACTGTCTGAGTGTACACACACCCACACTCCATTTCCTTCTGATCGCTGATTGATTATTGTAATTAGTTAGTTCTACTTACTGTTACTACTTACTCTTACTGTACTAGGAGTCTAGGACACTCAGTCACTGTCCATAGGCTACTAGCTCCTGCGTGCGTGCACTCACTGTCTGAGTGTACACACACCCACACTCCATTTCCTTCTGATCGCTGATTGATTATCGTAATTAGTTAGTTGTACTTACTGTTACTACTTACTCTTACTGTACTAGGAGTCTAGGACACTCAGTCACTGTGTTCATAGGCTACTAGCTCCTGCGTGCGTGCACTCACTGTCTGAGTGTACACACACCCACACTCCATTTCCTTCTGATCGCTGATTGATTATCGTAATTAGTTAGTTCTACTTACTGTTACTACTTACTCTTACTGTACTAGGAGTCTAGGACACTCAGTCACTGTGTTCATAGGCTACTAGCTCCTGCGTGCGTGCACTCACTGTCTGAGTGTACACACACCCACACTCCATTTCCTTCTGATCGCTGATTGATTATTGTAATTAGTTAGTTCTACTTACTGTTACTACTTACTCTTACTGTACTAGGAGTCTAGGACACTCAGTCACTGTGTTCATAGGCTACTAGCTCCTGCGTGCGTGCACTCACTGTCTGAGTGTACACACACTAAATTTACTTGTGATTACTACTGATTATTGTAACTGCTAGTTGTACTTCCTGACTGTTACTACTTACTTACTGTACTAGGGGACACTCACTCAGTCACCTCACCAACCAACCCACTCCATTAAAGTACCCCACTTTTCACCCGCCCTTTTACAAAACTTTTGTCTATACGCCCAAAACATTTAAGATGTCTGGAAGTGGCAGCCAGCGCGGTTTGGGCAAGGGGAAGGGCAGCAAGGGAATCAGGAGGAGAGGGAGCAGCATTGTGGCAAGCCGCGGCCGCGGGCGCGCCACCATGCACAGTTCCGCAGCAGCAGCAGCAGCGTCAGTGGCTAACATTCCTACCATAGCCACTGGCCGTGGACGCCTTGGGCGCCGCCCAGCAGGAGCATCTGCAACTCACGCTGCAGAGACACAGCAGCAGCAGCGTGTAGCACCTGCTCCCATTTTCCTCCAGCCGGGTCGGAAACGTCCCATTGAGGAAAAGGATGCAGACACTGTGGTGCAACTCATGACGGAGGATGAGCAGCCCGCCATCAGCTCTGCATCCGAGGCCTCCACCCTCACCACCACCACCACCCCTGTTCGCAGCAGCCGCCCAGCAGGGTCTGGGGAGGAGGCCAGTTCACCGTCACTCGCCGACCTGTCATTCAGCAGTCTTTTGACCCCAGGCATCATGAGTAAATTGTCTGCTGTTGTTGGCGATCTTGAGGAGGAGATGCTGATGGGCACTTTGGGGGATGAGGGATTGGACAGCAAGACTGTGGCGACAGTCAAGCAGCCCATCCATGCATCAGGAGAGGAGTTTGGGGGGTCCTCATCCCAGCAGGACATGTTTCAGGAGGGGGAGGATGATGATGACCCGGTGACAGACAGAGACTGGGTGCCACCACCTCCAGGGGATGTCGTCCTCAGCAGCTCTGAGGAGGAGGAGGAGGATGCGCTTGTGGGCCTTGCAAGGAGGCGCATCATTGCAAGCATTGGCAGCGTCCCACAGCCTGCTGGTGTCTCAGGCTCAGCAGCAGCAGCAGCAGCATCAGCCAGTACCACCCCCAGCCGCACCCAAGCCCCCCCCCCCAACCACCACAGGGAGACAGGCAGCAGCGCTTCCATGCCGTAGGGGGAAGTTTCTGTCACCAATCTGGCGGTTTTTCACCATGCCCACTGTGTACAGCAAGTACGCCACTTGCAACCACTGTCAGCGGAAGTTGAGCAGAGGTGCAGACCCCTTAAAGTTCAGCACCAGCTCGCTCATCAACCACCTTGCGGCTAAACATTTCCACCAGCATGAGGAGTTCCAGAGGCTGAAGGCATCTGCTGCTGGCAGTGGCACCACACCCATCACTGCACAGCCTTCAGCAGCAGCAGCAGCAACAGCAGCCACCCGCCCTCCTGCTCCTCCAGCAGCACCAGCAGGAGTGCGGAAACGCACTGCTCCTCCCCCCTCTGCAACTCCTGCCGCCGACACTGAGGCCTGTTCTGGCAGCCAGTCCTCAGTGGCCTCCTCTGCTGTGTCTGCTGATTCCCGTGTCAGCAAAAGGCCACGCCAGAGCCTTTTGAGCGAGTCCTTCCAGGGGGTGGTTAGGGCTCTGCCTCCCAGCAGCCGTCGCGTGCGGCAGCTGAACGGCTTGCTGGCACGGGCCATGTGCTCCCAACTCCTGCCGTACACGCTCGTGCAGGAGGGGAGCGACATTCGTGCGCTGCTTGCTTGCGCAGCCCCAGACTGGCAGCTCCCCAGCAGACACTTCTTTGCCCGCAAGGCCATTCCTGCACTGCACCGCTTTGTGATGGCCAATGTGGAGCGAGGGCTGGAGCACGCGGTTGGTGAAAGGGTCCACGTCACCATGGACTCCTGGAGCAGCCGCTTCGGGACAGGCCGCTACCTGTCCTTCACTGTCCACTGGGTCAGCTTGGTGGAAGGGGGTGAGGATGGGAGAGCAGCAGCGGGCACAGCAGCAACACAGTGGGTGGTGCCACCCCGCAGGCTCAGGGGAACTGCAGCAGGTTCCTCCGATCCTCTGCCATCCTCCGGCACACCTGGCCAAACCCCCCGCCTCAGCAGCAGCGTGAAGGCCCGCCACTGCCAAGCGCTGCTGCACTTGGTCAGCCTTGGGAAGACCAAGCTGACGGCAACCCATGTGTTGGCCAAACTCCAGGAGCAGGAGAGGATTTGGCTGACCCCCAGAGGCCTCAGAGTCGGAGAGGTGGTGGCCGACAATGGGGCCAATCTGGTTGCCGCAATAGACAGGGGAAACCTGACCCACATCCCCTGTCTTGCCCACGTGCTGAACCTGGTGGTGCAGAAGTTCCTGCGCACCTACCAGGGGATGGGCGAACTGCTGGAAACGGCAAGGAATGTTGTGCGTCACTTCCGGCGCTCGGCTGCAGCCTGTGCGAGCCTGGAAGACGTGCAAAAGGAGCTGGATCTGCCACGCCATCGGCTGATCCTTGACGTTCCGACTCGCTGGAACTCCACCCTGGCGATGTTGGAGCGTCTGGTTGAACAGAGGCGCGCTGTCAAACAGTACCTTGCCCTGGCCACTGTTTCCGCAGCTCAGAGAAGGGACAAGACCAGCAACTTCCCGTCCATCGTCCCCGATGATGACTGGAGGCACATGCAGCAGGTGTGCTTAGTGCTGGCTCCCTTCCTGCAGGCCACAAACATGGTGAGCAGGGACCATGCTATGGTCTGCGAGTGGGTGCCCTTGGTTTCTCTGCTGAACAGGGCCCTCGATGCTTTGCTGGAACAGGGAGCGGCAGCCTTGGACCAGCAGGAGCGGCAACCAGCTGCGCAGTCCACCTCTGAGGGGGAGGAGGAGGAGGACTTGGTGGAGGTCCCTGACCTGGCTGCTGATGAGGGGGATCAGCACAGCGCAGCTGAGTTGGTGCGGGGGTGGAGAGAGGATGAGGCGGCAGAGGAGGAGGATGAGGACAGCACTGACGTCGATGTGCCAGCAGACGTGGCCCGCCTCTTCCCAATGGCAGCGCACATGCTGACGTGCCTGCGCAGGGACCCCAGGGTGATCCAGATGAAGCAGAGGGAGGACATCTGGATCAGCATGATGTTGGACCCACGCCTCAAGGGGAAGTTGAGCCAGTTCCTGCCGCCTGCAGGAGGAGACTCAGCGCAACAAATAAGGAGCTTGCAGCAGGCCCTTGTTGAGCGCTTGGAGGAAGCCTTCCCCCAGCCTTCCACCCCCACTGTCCAGCAGCCAGCACAGAGGCAGCAGCAGGTGCCTGCATCCAGCAGCAGCAAGCGCCCCACAGACCTGCTGTCTCTCAGCCACGAGCTCTACAGGACTGTAGAGGCTCCGGCAGCAGTGACTAGAGAGGAGATGCATGCAGCAGCAGCATCCTCCGGTCACAGCCAGCGCCTGACCCGCATGGTGGCTCACTACATGGGGTCGTACAGCGGGCTTGACAGCGATGCCCCTGTTGATCCCATGGAGTATTGGGTCAAGCGCATGGAGATCTGGAGCGAGCTGGCGCAGTACGCCCTGGAAGTGCTGTCCTGCCCCCCTTCCAGCGTGCTGTCCGAGCGCTGCTTCAGTGCAGCTGGTGGCGTGGTCACCGAGAAACGCTCACGTCTGTCTCACAAGTCTGTGGACAGACTGACGTTTCTCAAGATGAACCAGGCGTGGGGTGGAAGGCGAGTTCCTGGCCCCTGTTGTCGGCGAGAGGGGGACATGAACTGGCTGCCGGAACCATCGTTAATGTGCCTTACCACCCTTTACCACCTCCTGGCTCCTGCTCACTAAGCCAGCCTGGTTCACTTTGACTATTACGTCGCCTGCAGCCACACATTTTACACCTACAGTGGGCTGCTGTGTACTGCCCTTCTGCTGTCTGTCTGTGTTTCCCACTGCCAGGGTACACAGAATTACCTTCTTCTGCTGCCACTCTGCCACCAGCTATTACGTCAAACAATAGCTATATTGGTTGCAAAACCAAAAACCAAAAAACCATAAAAAAAAAAAAAAGGTTTAATTTTTCTGAGGTGCCCGGGTTGAAAACTGTGTTGTCCCAGTTGTGTATTGGACACAATGTGGGCTGCACGACCGCTGTCTGGGACCTCCTGTTGTGTTTATTTACAGCCCTGGTATCACCGCTAGGTACCAGGGCTATTATGTCACGCTGCCTACCTGCTGCCACACTCACACTGCTCCTCCATACCTCCTCCTGCTGCTGCTGCTGCTGTCTGTCTGTGTTTCCCACTGCCAGGGTACACAGATGATTTACCTTCTGCTGCCACTCTGCCACCAGCTATTACGTCAAACAATAGCTGCTCGCCTACTCCTCCATTCCTCCTCCTGCTGCTGCTGTCTGTCTGTGTTTCCCACTGCCAGGGTACACAGATGATTTACCTTCTGCTGCCACTCTGCCACCAGCTATTACGTCAAACAATAGCTGCTCGCCTACTCCTCCATTCCTCCTCCTGCTGCTGCTGTCTGTCTGTGTTTCCCACTGCCAGGGTACACAGAATTACCTTCTGCTGCCACTCTGCCACCAGCTATTACGTCAAACAATAGCTATATTGGTTGCAAAACCAAAACCAAACAAACCATTAAAAAAAAAAAAAAGGTTTAATTTTTCTGAGGTGCCCGGGTTGAAAACTGTGTTGTCCCAGTTGTGTATTGGACACAATGTGGGCTGCACGACCGCTGTCTGGGACCTCCTGTTGTGTTTATTTACAGCCCTGGTATCACCGCTAGGTACCAGGGCTATTATGTCACGGCGAGCTGCCTGCCTCATTGACTGCCTGCTGCCACACACTCATCCTCCTCCTCCTGCTGCTGAATTTACCTCCTGCTGTCTTTGTGTTTCCACTGCCAGGGAGCACATACAATGGCGCTTCCAACATGCGTGCGCCCACCAGCTATTTGTTACGCTCAAAAATAGCTGCATTTCTTAAAAAAAAAAATTGAAAAGAGAAATACGTGAAGAAGAAGAAGACGATATTGAAAAGGAAGGAGAAGATGAAGATGAAGAAGAAGAAGAAGATGAAGAAGAAGATGAAGAAGAAGATGAAGAAGATGATGAAGAAGAAGATGAAAAAGAAGAAGAAGATGAAGAAGAGGAAGAAGAAGAAGATGAAGAAGAAGAAGAAGATGAAGAAGAAGATGAAGAAGATGATGAAGAAGATGAAGAAGATGAAGATGAAGAAGATGAAGATGAAGAAGAAGAAGAAGAAGAAGAAGAAGAAGAAGAAGAAGAAGAAGAAGAAGAAGAAGAAGAAGAAGAAGAAGAAGAAGAAGAAGAAGAAGAAGAAGAAGAAGAAGAAGAAGAAGAAGAAGAAGAAGATGATGATGATGAAGAAGAAGAAGAAGAAGAAGAAGAAGAAGAAGAAGAAGAAGAAGAAGAAGAAGAAGAAGAAGAAGAAGAAGAAGAAGAAGAAGAAGAAGAAGAAGAAGAAGAAGAAGAAGACAATATGGAAGAAGAAGAAGAAGATATAGAAGAAGAAGATCGAGAAGAAGAAGAAGAAAGATAAAGAAGAAGAAGAACAAGTATATACAGTAACACTACTGAACAAAATTAAGGACACAACTTCTCTTTCCACATTTTTTTTTAAAGGAACATCCCCACATAATCACTTGCTGTTGTTACTTGGAAAAAAAGAGGTTTCTTGCATCATTCACCCTCAAAACAAGTGTTGGAAGCTATTTAAGGCCAATTCGAATAGTCAGCTCGAATAGTTAGCTCGAATACCGACTCGAATAGTGAGCTCGAAGTCCGAGGTCGAATCGAATAGTAAAAATTATTCGACTCGAATATTCGACTGACCTCGAATAATTTACTATTCGAATTCGACCAAACTCGAATTTTAAAAAGGGGTATTTGAGCATCACTAGTGGTTAGTGTGCAATTATCCTTCCACTGGATGATTTTCAATTTTTCAAAAGTAGTGTTAACAGTTCACGTGGGTTATTCTCAGGGGCGTAGCAATAGGGGTTGCAGAGGTTGCGACCGCATCAGGGCCCTTGGGCTAGAGGGGCCCCAAAGGGCCCTCCCTCAACTACAGTATTAGATCTCTATTGGTCCTGTGCTCCATAGCTACACCACTGGTTGTCCTTATCGCAATAACACACAGGAAGTCATTGCAGGATGCATCCCTACCACTCCAGCTCTCCTGGGCACACAATGTTTAAATGTGGTGTACATATCTACCTGGCAAGGAAGGTTGTGCGTCACTTCCGGCACTCGCCTGCAGCCGTGGCGAGCCTGGAAGAGGTGCAGAAGGAGCTGCACCTGCCACAGCACCGGCTCATGCTCGATGTTCCAACTCGCTGGAACTCCACCCTGGCGATGTTAGAGCGTCTGGTTGAACAGAGGCAGGCTGTCAGCCAGTACGTTGCACAAGCAACAGTTGCCTCCCTCACTGCAACTGGGCGTGCCGCCACCAACCTCCCGTCCATCATCTCCACGGAGGACTGGGGGCACATGCAGCAGGTGTGCTCAGTCCTGGCACCCTTCCTGCAGGCCACCAACATGGTGAGCAGGGACCATGCAATGGTGTGCGAGTGGGTCCCCTTGGTGTGTGTGCTGGACAGGGCCCTGTATGCACTGGTGGAAGAGGGAGCGGCAGCCTTGGACCAGCAGGAGCTGCAGGTAGCTTCACAGGCCACCTCTGAGGAGGAGGGCTCAGAGTTGGTGGAGGTCCCTGACCTTGCTGCTGATGAGGGGGAGCAGCAGAGCGCAGCTGGACTGGCGCGGGGGTGGAGAGAGGATGAGGTGGAGGGGGCAGAGGAAGAGGAGGACAGCACTCTCAGCTCTGGGGCTGCCGATGATGTGCCAACAGACGTGGCCAGACTCTTCCCAATGGCAGCGCAGATGCTGAGGTGCCTGCGCAAGGACCCAAGGGTGATCCAGATGAAGCAGAGGGAGGACATCTGGATCTGCATGATGCTGGACCCACGTCTGAAGGGGAAGCTCAGCCAGTTCCTGCCTGCAGGAGGAGACCGTGCGCAACAAATGAGGGATTTGCAGCTGTCCCTTGTTGAGCGCTTTCAGGAAGCCTTCCCTGAGCCATCCACCCCCACTGTCCAGCCAGCACAGAGGCAGCAGCAGGTGCCTGCATCTACCAGCAGCAAGCGCACCACAGACCTACTGTCTCTGACCCAAGAGCTCTACATGAGTGTAGAGCTGCCAAGGACTAGAGAGGAGGTGCCTGCAGCAGCATCCTTCTCCAGTCACAGGCAGCGCTTGACCTGCATGGTGGCTGACTACATGGGGTCCTTCAGCGGGCTTGACAGCGTGGCCCCTGTTGATCCCATGGAGTATTGGGTCAAGCACCTGCCGATCTGGAGCGAGCTTGCGCAGTACGTCCTGGAAGTGCTCTCCTGGCCCCCTTCCAGCGTACTGTCAGAGCGTTGCTTGAGTGCAGTCGGTGGAGTCGTCACTGAGAAGCGATCTCGTCTGTCTCACAAGTCTGTGGACAGACTGACGTTTCTCAAAATGAACCAGGCTTGGGTGGAAGGCGAATTCATGGCCCCTGTTGTCGGCGAGAGGGGTACATGAAGTGACGACTGGCACACACACATACACCTGCTGCTGCTGCTTCTGCTGTTATATTTCATCCTGCTGTCTGTGTCTCCACTGCCAGGGAACACATTACAAGGTGCTGCTGCCCAAGCGCCACCAGCTATTACCCTCAACAATAGCTGCATTAATTTGAAAAAAAAAAAATGTAATTATTTTAGAGGTGTCCGGGTTGAAAACTGTGCTGTCCCAATTGTGTATTGGACACAATGTGGGCTTCACGACCGCTGTCTGGAACCTCATGCTGTTCATTTACGGCCCTGGAACCACCGCTAGGAACCAGGGCCTACTATGTCTCGCTGCCTGCCCTCCTGCCTGCTGCCAAATGCCAGTCTGCCACACACTCTTATCCTCCTCACGCTGCCTGCTGTTATATTTCATCCTGCTGTCTGTGTCTCCACTGCCAGGGAACACATTACAAGGTGCTGCTGCCCAAGCGCCACCAGCTATTACGCTCAACAATAGCTGCATTAATTTAAAAAAAAAAAATGTAATTATTTTAGAGGTGTCCGGGTTGAAAACTGTGCTGTCCCAATTGTGTATTGGACACAATGTGGGCTTCACGACCGCTGTCTGGAACCTCATGCTGTTCATTTACGGCCCTGGAACCACCACTAGGAACCAGGGCCTACTATGTCTCGCTGCCTGCCCTCCTGCCTGCTGCCAAATGCCAGTCTGCCACACACGCTTATCCTCCTCACGCTGCCTGCTGTTATATTTCCTCCTGCTGTCTGTGTCTCCTCTCCACTGCCAGGGAACACATTACAAGGTGCTGCTGCCCATGCGCCACCAACTATTACGCTCAACAATAGCTGCATTAATTTGAAAAAAAAATTGTAATTATTTTAGAGGTGTCCGGGTTGAAAACTGTGCTGTCCCAATTGTGTATTGGACACAATGTGGGCTTCACGACCGCTGTCTGGAACCTCATGCTGTTCATTTCTAGCCCTGGAACCACCGCTAGGAACCAGGGCCTATTATGTCAGTCACATCACACTGCCTGACACACATTACTCCTCCTCCTGTAGCTGCATTGAGCTTCTGCTGTCTGTGTGCTGCTACCACTGCCAGGAAGAACAGAAGAATAACTATTTTCTACTGCCACCTGCCCACCCACTCTCCTACCAAGTACCGACCGACTATTACCACACACTACAAATAGCTGCAAGCCTGCAACTACTTCCTCCTCCTGCTGATGTCTGTGTTTTACCACCGCCAGGGTACACAGAAAAAGGCCCTGTGGCTTGCAATGTGCCACTACCTACCTATTATGCCATCAACACAAATATAACTATGGTGTTATTACAATAAAATATTTCCACAAATGAAGTAAAAAAAATATTACAAAAGAAAGGAAAACCAAGACACATAATATAATGATAGAGAAGAAGATGAAGAAGATATAGAAGAAGATATAGAAGAAGAAGATGAAGAAGAAGAAGAAGATATAGAAGAAGATGAAGAAGATATAGAAGAAGAAGATATAGAAGAAGATGAAGAAGAAGAAGATATAGAAGAAGAAGAAGAAGATATAGAAGAAGAAGATATAGAAGAAGAAGAAGAAGAAGATATAGAAGAAGAAGAAGATTTAGAAGAAGAAGATATAGAAGAAGAAGAAGATATAGAAGAAGAAGAAGAAGAAGATATAGAAGAAGAAGAAGATATAGAAGAAGAAGATGAAGATGATGTAAATGAAGACTTCCAACAACCATTTTGCACACACCTTCTCATGCAAACACTTTTCATGAAGTTAATTTACTTTTTTTGAGACCTTTTTTATAACTACTACATCACCACATAATCACTTGATGTTTTTCTTCATAAAAAACGGTGGTTTCATGCATCATTGACCTCCAATACAAGTTTTACAAGCTATTTAAGGCCAGCTCGAATATTTTACTCGAATACAGACTCGGATAGTGACGTCGGATATCCGAGGTCGAATCGGATATTCGATTACATCGGATATTGAACTTCGAGTGAATTCGGATAGTTTACTATCCGAATTCGACCAAACTCGAATAGGATAATGAGGTATCCGAGCAACACTACTCAGTGTGAACCGTTTTTGCCTTCAGAACTGCTCCCTCTTTAGAACCCTCCCTCTACCGACATCTATCCTAAATTCTTCAAACTGGTAGTTTGTATCTTTCGGCAGTGTTGTGAGCGCTCGCACACGTGCACACTGCAATGCATGCTGGGAGATGTAGTCCATGGATGCAGGTATGTACTCACATTCAAGGACTACATCTCTCAGATCGCTTTAAGCTGCATACATACACTAGATTCCAGGCAGCCAAGGTGGTCTAAAGGCCAGTGATGCTTCTGTACAGCCTCGGCCCTGCACTGTTGCCTGAGAGATTGCATCCCACGGGGGGACAATACTATATGGTGGTAGCGGCGGTCCATAGTGTACTGAAATCTATTGAAAATATATTAGCAGTGTGTGGCAGGAATATATCCCACTCTGATCAGATTTCGATCAGAGAGGGATCTATATTTTGGCACATCACGTGGCCATCAATTAACGTATGCCCACCAGGGGAATAACTACAGGGGAGCAGCCTCTGCAACCGCAGAGGGACCCAGAGCTGTAAGGGGGCCCCAGCTACTATTCCTCTGATAAAGGGATCCATCCTTTAGATCACTCCACCGACGTGCTTCACTCGTATCCTTCAGATCAGGTGTTTTTGTGGCTACACTTGTTATAGGTGAAAAGATTATATTGTCTACACTTGTTTTATGACCCTACTAAGATGGGCCCTTAAGCTGTGAGGATCACCAGAAGTAGGCAAGGGAAAGGGTGGGAACATTGGGGGGGTGCATTAATGTTTTGCTAGGAGGACCCCAGGATTTGTAGTTACACGCAGCCCCTGATGCCCACTTTGCTATTTCCTTAACACCCTGGTATAGGGGTAGATTCCAGACTCGGTTGCTTTTAGGACTGATCACTACCAGGCACACATTGACTTAATTAGTGTAAATTTAGTGGCTTAGTGGTAACTTTTGCTTTGATTGGCATTTTCCTTTAATTTCACCTGTTGGGATTGCAGTACAAAACTACTGTCAAGTGAATAAGATGACAGCATTATTCCCAGCATCACAGAGCACTGTCAATAATTCATGTTTTGCTTTAGGCCAGCTGTAAGATAGGCAACATTTCATCCTCAGCCTCAGGCAGCAGAATCCCATAACTCAAATCTCAGAAGGTTACACAAGCACAGTGTAACTAACGCAGGACATCACAGCTCATCATAATGTCCAGCTCCTCTAGATTGTTTTACACATACATAATGTGACCAGCATGTCATTAAATATGAAGGCAGGAGAAGACTGTTCTGAAAAGAATCAACAGTATCTATATCTGAACTATTGCATGATCGGGCGTTTGCAACTGAGCACAGCTAGTTAGTTTGTTTGGTTAGCTAGTTAGTTTGGTTGAAAAAAAAGATTCTGTCCATGAAGTTCAATTGGAAAATATGGTACAACACTACCTTGCACCCTCACATATCCCAGCACACTACGTTTCAGGCCAACAAGAGCTAATAAAGGGCTTGTCTTAAAACATGTAGTGTGCTTATCACATGCAGTAAATTGAAGTTCAAACCCGCATAGTACTTCCTTCTGACTTGATGAAGTTGACACAGTGTAGAGCAGAAGTGGGGTACCTGCTTGAGGGAGAGCACTGATATAGGTCTCTGAACTAGGATTGAGCCTTTAAAGAGGAACTCCAGTGAAAATAATGTAGTAAAAAAAGTGCTTCATTTTTTACCATAATTATGTATAAATGATTTAGTCAGTGTTTGCTCATTGCAAAATCTTTCCTCTCCCCGATTTACATTCTGACATTTATTACATGGTGACATTTTTACTGTGGGCAGCAGTGGCGTAGCTACAAACCTCTGGGCCCCGATGCGGAATCTGGATGTGGCCCCCCACGGCAACAACAGCCCCCCTCCCCCGGCAACACCCGACGCACACACATATCCAAATCCCTATAGCCAGCTATAGGTCCCCCCCAGTATAGGTAGCCAGGCATAGGTAAGCCAGTATAGTTGCCCCCGGTATAGGTTAGCCAGGTAGGTGCCTCCAGCATAAGTAGCCAGTATAGGTTAGATAGGCAGGCGCCGCCGGTATAGGTTAGATAGATAGGTGCCCCCAGTACAGGTTAGCTAGGTGGGTGCCTCTAATATAGGTAGCCAGAATAGTTGTCCCCAGCATAGGTTAGATAGGTAGGTGCCCCCAGTATAGGTTAGTTAGGTAGGTGCCTCCAATATAGGTAGCCAGTATAGTTGCCACCTGTATAGGCTAGCTAGGTGCCCCGAATACAGGTTAGACAAGTAAGTGCCCCCAGGTTAGATAGGTAGGTGCCCCCCAGTATAGGTTAGATTAGGTAGCTGCCCCCCAGTATAGGTTAGATGAGGTAGGTGCCCCCCAGTATAGGTTTGATGAGGTAGGTGCCCCCCAGTATAGGTTAGGTAGCTGCCCCCCAGGATAGATTAGGTAGCTTTCCCCCAGGATAGGTTAGATTAGGTAGCTGCCCCCAGGATAGGTTAGAGTAGGTAGCTGCCCCCCAGGATAGGTTAGAGTAGGTAGCTGCCCCCCAGGATAGATTAGGTAGCTGCCCACCAGGATAGGTTAGATTAGGTAGCTGCCCCCCAGGATAGGTTAGATTAGGTAGCTGCCCCCCCCCCCAGATAGGTTAGGTAGGTAGCTGCCCCCCCAGGATAGGTTAGGTAGGTAGCTGCCCCCCCAGGATAGGCTAGGTAGGTAGCTGCCCCCCCAGGACAGGTTAGGTAGGTAGCTGCCCCCCCCAGGATAGATTAGGTAGGTAGCTGCCCCCCAGGATAGATTAGGTAGCTGCCCCCCAGGATAGGTTAGATTAGGTAGCTGCCCCCCCAGGATAGGTAGGTAGCTGCCCCCCAGGATTAGGTAGGTAGGTAGGTCCTCCCCCCCCCATAATGAAGGGGGGAGCCGCAGCTGTGGGGAGAGCAGCCCGACCTCTCCCTCCCTTCCTCTCCCCGGGCCCCCCCCCCTTCAAATGCAGAGTGCACGGCGCACGGAAGCGCTGTAGGCAGAACTCACCTCCATCCCTGCGCCGCTGGTCTCCTCCCGCTCTGTATAGATGTTGTTACACACTGCTTCCTGTTTAGCCGGAAGCAGTGTGTAACAACATCTATACAGCGAGAGGAGATCAGCGGCGCTTGGAACGCAGGGACGGAGGTGAGTTTCAGCCTACAGCACTTCCGCGCGCGTCACTCTGCATCTGAAGGGGGGGGGCCCGGGGAGAGGAAGGGAGGGAGAGGTCGGGCTGCCCTCCCCGCGGCTGCGGCTCCCCCCCTCCCAATAGCGCGCACGGCGCACGGGCCGCACTCAGTCCTGGCCGCACTACAAAAAGACATGGGCCCCCCCGGGCCCCTCCCCACCTCTTCAGGAGCCGGGCCCAGTCGCGCATGCGACCGCTGCGACCTCTATTGCTACGCCCCTGGTGGGCAGGTTATGTAGCTGCTCCTAGCTGTTTTGGCTGTTAGAGACAGCTGTAAACAGCTAATTCCTGTCTGTGAACATTGTTACATTGTGGCAGTTTGCCCAGAGTACCGCGGTACTCAGAGCTTCTTGTGGGAGGGGTTTCAGCACAAAATCAGTCATACAGCGCCCCCTGATGTTCTGTTTGTGAAAAGCATTATTTTTCTCATGTAAAAGGGGGTATCAGCTACTGATTGGGATAAAGTTCAATTCTAGGTTGGAGCTTCTCTTTAAGTGAACTGAGCACAATTTTTAACTCCCAGGCTTTAGACCATCTCAGTAGCACATTAAACATGCTTGCCAACAATGTGGCTCATTAAGAAAAAACTTCTATTTTACCTCTTCATTACATTGAAACGTTTAGCACAGGCATATATTAGCCTAATTCCACATCCTACTCGCCCCCAGAAGTTTCAGGCAGATAAGGAGTAATGTAATTTATTGCACACATTAGCATAGAACAAACAAAAGCTTTCATCAGTGAGGGTGGGTAGATAAATATGTGCTTCAAAGAGTTTACAGAAGTCCCAGATGCTATCTTCACATCTTCCACTGGATAAATAAAGGGCAGCTAGAAGGGGAGGGAGGAACATGGCAGTTCCTATAGCGATTAAAAACCAGGAAAAAAAAGTGGCGCTTGGTTCCTTTTAACAGAGACCTATGACAAGTGTTTGGTTGATGTGTGTGTACAAATCTGTCTGGTAAGGGTTGGAAGTCATGCTGCATTGAACCAATGACCTTTCACATCTTCTGAGACTTTAAGGGGCCAATTTGTATCCAAGTTGCAAGGCTTTTCAGATACCTATTTTTATAAAAGTGGCCATACACCTAAATGATTGCCAATTTCATAAGAGCAGCTATGATATCACTAATTCCCACATGAGCAGAGCCAATCGCCGTGGTTATAAAGTAGTGATCAGCTGATTGTTACTCTCAAGATTGGAAAAAAGTACTCAAAACCACTTTCCACTTTAAAAGGAATAAACTGTGGCTGCAGTGTATGGACTTTTTCTTGGTAACCCGTCTTTTCAGGTGGCCACTTGAGGGTAGGAAGAGGATGCAAGAACCATGATCAGCTAAGGAGAGCAGTGGCCCACTTGGAGCACACTGAGTAAGACTATTATAGTCATAAGTTTAAGGATACACAGTCAATGTGCGATACTCCTGGCATAGTCTAGTGAAAATGTTTGGGCAGAAGCCAACTTACCAGTACTTTTTTTTAAAAATAAACTAGATCTTGGCCAGAGCTGGATCATTCACAGGGCAATCCTAGGCAGTTGCCTCAGGCCTAGAGAGAGTGTAGAAGTCCAGTGGATGCTAGCCCCCACCAAATCTAACTCAAAAAGCCAGGTAACCATCAGCGGTGGCAAAAACTGCCATCTTGTCTAGAGACCCATGTTGTCTTAATTTATTTCTGATCTTGGCAAGTGAAGGTAGCCTATGAAGGTAGCCTTCTGCTTGCCTTCACAGTCTGTCTCTCCTACCCATGTCCCCTTCTGATTACTATCTGATCATGTCATGGTATGTGTTATGATGTTGTTTTGGCGGAACACAACTGACTAAACAACTGATTTTATAGCAGAACACATAATCCTAGCTGTGGTCAGAAGCTTTGTAGTAGTTTTTGTTTTGATGGAGATGCTGCCTTTCATTTGGTAACAGGAGATAGATTATCACTGTTTATGCTAGATGTTTTTGCATTTGCTTGCCAGAGTCATAATTCTGATGTCATAAAATGAAGCAAGCTGCAGCTGAGTGAATGAATAAATATCACTACTTTACCAATGATGTTTTATGTTACTAAAACTACTGAGCAAAGTTAGCAAGCCAGCTTTCAACATTACAATAAACTTGAAATAATTTCAAATGTAAAATGCCTTTTGCTGCATCTCGACTTTCTTTTAGTTTTTGTTTTTTTTCTATCCTGATTGTAAGGTTCTTTAAAAGAGTCATGCTCAAATGCATCACTTCCTATCTACCATATCTTATTATTAGATTACTAGTGACCTTAAAAGTGACATTTAAAAATGGGCTAGGTCTGTTACTGCGCATGCGCCCACCATGTGCGCGCACGCCCGTTGCGTGCGCGCATGCCCGTCTGTCCCTTGGCTCCTCATCCCTTGCCGCGCGTCACTCCCTCTGTGTCTCTGCGTCCCTGCACATGTGCAGAGCGCAAAAGGGACACACACACGGACATGGGATGCAGAGACACTTAGGGATTATTATAGAGGATTAGGCTGCCTACTATAGTTATAGCCCAATAGGGACAAGACAGGACTTGTCTGCACCTGCTTTGGCCGCTGCCAGACTGTAATGTTACTAAGGCTATGGCAACGCTGTGGGGAAAACACTGTAATTTGGCCCAGCAAAATTCGGGCCTTGAATTACGCCACCAGAGGACAGGCAAGGTAACCAGTAAGGGCATGTATTTGTTATATTCCCCTATTTTGCCCTGTTCAGGAAGGGCTGCCTCTCGGCTTTTCCTGGGCCCAGCTCAAGACCATAACCTAAGTTACGTAATGGGAGGCATGTTAGGTAGAATGGAGTAGATCCTTGACTTTCCTAGGAAAAGTCAAGATTCATATAACAGAGTGATCTTGATTTGGGACTTATTGGTAAACACAGAACTGAGCATGGTATATTATTCTATGAAACACTTCAAAAAGGGAATATGTGTTTACATTAATCTAGGTACTTTTTTTAAATACAGAATGTCCAGCTCATTGCAGTTGGACTAGGTGAGAATTAGAAGTTTTTAGGGGTACCCAAAGCCTCCCTGACCTCTTATCCTAAGATTGCTCAAGAGAAAAAGTGATCTGGTCCGTCATTTCTTCATTTCCATAATGAGCTCTGACTTGAGCATTATGCTGCTGGGGGGATGCTGTTGGTGGTGGGGGGTTCTTTATTATTTTCTGCACTTTTATTAGCTCCTGACGAAATCTAACTCAGATGAAACATGTAGAGCACTGTTTAGCACTGTAAATATGTATTGCACTCCTTTATCTATGTCACTTCTCGCCGCCTAAACCTATTTGTGTTGTGGGAGAAAGCCATAGGTCACCACTGAGGGTTCAGACAGACCGTGAGTCATAACGATACATTATCGGCTCTTGTCTGACCTCATCTCTCAGTCACGAGTGGTTGTACTCTAAATCTCCCACCCCATTGGCAGTATATCTGTCAGTATTGCACACTAAACCTATGCTTATTGTTTGGGGTCTAAGGGCCAGCTACACCCCACTCACCGTGCACTCAGCCCACAGCTGGTAGCAATACGATGCATGTGTGTATGTGGGGGGATAAGCAATGACAGCCATCCTGACAATGCTGAATTAGCAATAGGTTTTCGAATTTTTGAGCCTTCAGCTGTTTTATTAATAAAAATATACAGTTTATTAGATTTTATTATATGTATGTGGCAATACTCACCACTACCTCTGTACTATCTAGGAATTTTGAGCCAAAGTTGACTCCCGTGTGGCATATGTTATTTTCCTGTACGCTATCGGCTTTGTTTTCATTCATTTCCATAACATAAGGCATCATAGACTACTCCGCTCCCTACTTTGTTTCCACAGGGAAGAACATGATTTCTTGATGAGCTAACCATGCAGGCCATGCTGTAGCCTGATATTTCCTGGTGCTAAGCTTTAGGCTGATAACTTGGTATTTTAGTTTTTTGTTCACATAGATATGCATCCCCCTCTGAATATTTTTATTGACCATGCTGGAGGCTCAAAATTGGCTTTATGGCTCACCCAACAAAGGAGTACTTTACCGATGGTCACTCCCCCAATGTTTATTTTATCCCATGAGGTCTTAAGGCAGCCATACACTGGTCGATTGCCACCATATCGACCAACAGATAGATCCCTCTCTAATCGAATCTGATCAGAGAGGGATCTAATGGCTGCCTGTACAATGCAAACAGATTTTGAATCAATTTCAGCATGAAATCCATTCACAACCTGTGGAACTGCCACTGCCACCTGCTCGCTGTCCCTGCTCCCCTGGCCAGCCGCAATACATTACCTGTCCGCCGCTGCAACTCTTCCCTTCACTTCCTGTCCCTTCCTGTCACAAGCAGAAACTTCAAATAATAGAGTGCCCTCTACTGTTTAAACTTCTCTTTCTCACAGGACGGAACAGGAAGTGAAGATGCCGGAAGAAGTGAGAGACAGCGGGGACCCGTGCTGGCCGGACAGGTGATGTATTTCTGCGTCGGTTGTCACCGTATCGAACTCCGCTAACGACACACTCCCGACCCGCTGGCGATTGAGAAAAAAATTCGGCCTTGGAAGATCAACGCAATCAATCTGCCAAACACGATCGGTCTGCATTTGCGTATTGATTTCACAGCAGATTTGATCACAGTGATCAAATCTGCTGTCTATCGGCCGAAAATCGCACCTTTAGGCCCTGCAGGCAACCTCAGGTAAGTTTACATAGTAGTTTTGTTCACATAAATATACACTCACTGGCCACTTTATTAACACAAACAGCTAATCAGCATGGCATGGCAGAAACTCAATGCATTTAAGAATCTAGATGTGGTGAAGACAAATTGTTGAAGTTAAAACAGAGCATCAGAATGGGGAAGTAAGAACATTCAGGTGGCTTTGTGGCAGGGTTGTTGGTGAGAGAAGGGCAAGTCTGAGTATTTCAGAAACTGCTGATCTGCTAGGATTTTAACGCACAGCCATCTCTACAGTATACAGAGAATGGAAAAAAAAGCTATCCAGTGCGTGGCAGTTGTGTGAACGAAAATGACTTTTTCATGTCAGAGGAGAATGAGTAGACTGGTTTGAGAAGATTGAGAAGTAATAGTTGTTACAATCAAGGTTTGCAGAATACCACACATGTCAAATCTTGAAGCAGATGGGGCTACAGCAGCAGAAAACCAGACCTGGTGCCACTGCTGTCAACGAAGAAACGAAAACTGATTCTACAGTTTGGACAGGCTTATCACAATTGGACAATATAAGATAGGAAAACGTTGCTTGGTCTGATGAGTTTCGATTTCAATGGCATCATTCACATGGTAGGGTGTAAACTAGGGTGACCATATTTTGATTTCCAAAAAAGAGGACGATCACAACAGCATGTGAGCGTGGTCATGGGTGGGGCCAAATATACAAGACCTTAGCAGTGTGCTGTCCAACTTCGCGGACATGGAGGGCTATTTTTTTTCCAGACCACATGGTGGAGGGCCGGCAGACCACAAAATGCAATCAGACAACAATGACTGTCAAAATGATAAATGCAGCAACCGTTAACTCTGAGGAATGAAATGCAACAACAGTTTCCTCCGACACATAACTGCATGAACTGTTACCTCTGGCAGAGGTATCTTTTAGAGCAGAAAGCATGTTCTGAGTTCAGGTCCACTTTAATTAATAACAGCTATCATGCTGTTGTCTATCTTTTAGGGCAGAGAGGATGTTCTGAGCTCATCTAGCACTCACCCCTCCATAGACAACCCTTCTCCTGCTCTGCTCCTCCGAGTGTTCCCAGTCCAACCTCCTGACTCCTTCCTCGCTGATTTTCTCTGCCTCCACCCTCCGCTCTCTCTGGTTCCACACGCTGCAGAGAGTCTCTGGCAAGCTGCTCCTCTGGCTGCTCCCATGAGTCGACTCATGAGTCAAAGATTGCTGGCCTAGATTCTATGGGCTTGATTCACAAAAGAGTGCTAACTGTTAGCACGGGCATTTTCGCGCGAATTTTCACATTGCGCGCGATCGCGAATTTTTGCGCCAAATGATAACGGTTTCGCACGCAAACATGAATCGATTTTGCAGGAAAATTTGCGTTTGTGCACGAAAACGTTATCGTTTCGCGCGAACATTCGCGATCGCGTGCAATGCGAAAATTCGCGCGAAAACGCCCGTGCTAACAGTTAGCACTCTTTTGTGAATCAAGCCCTAGGCCAGCAATCTTTGACTCATGCGTCGACTCAAGACTCGTAGAAGCAGCCAGAGGAACAGCCTGCCAGAGACTCTCTGGCAGAGACTCGTCTCTAGCCCAGAATAGTGGTTAGGTTAGTGATGGGAAGTCCGGCTCACTAAAGAGCCGCAATGAAGTGGCTAATTGCTCGGCTCGCTGGTGTTCGGCTCTCTTCACCCGGACATTTCAAAAACCCAGGAGGACGGCCCGGACAGGTCAGAAAAAGTGGACCTGTCCGGGCAAAAGAGGACGCCAGGTCAGCCTAGTGTAAACAACATGAAGACATGCATCCTAGTTTGTGTCAATAGTTCAGGCTGCTGGTGGTGGTGTAATTGTGTGGATGACATTTTCTTGGCCCACTTTGGGCCACTCAGCACCAACTAAGCAATGTCATTGTTGACACTTTCCTAGTGGTTTTGGGTCAAGCCCACAAGCCGCTTAGGTATTCTATTATGTGGTTGATTGAGAGATTCACATTATGGATGTGCAGCCAACATATTTGCTTCAACTCCATGGTATCATGTCAATGTGGACCAAAATCTCTCTTGGCTGACGTTGCCTGTAGGCTTTGGTTTCCTGCAGGTCTGTAGGGTGTGGCTTCCTGGAGGTCCATAGGCTGATATTTCCTGCAGGTCTGTATGTTGATAAATTCTGCATATCTGCAGACTGTGGTTTCCTTTAGGTCTGAAGGCTGATATTTCCTTTAGGTCTGTAGCCTGTGGTTTCCTTTAGGTCTGTAGGCTGATATTTCCTTTAGGTCTGTAGCCTGTGGTTTCCTTCAGGTCTGTAGGCTGATATTTCCTTTAGGTATGAAGCCTGTGGTTTTCTGCAGGTCTGTAGGTTGAGGTTACCTACAGGTCTGTAGGCTGTGGTTTTCTGCAGGTCTGAAGGCCGATATTTCCTGCAGGACTGTAGGCTGATATTTCCTGCAGGTCTGTAGGCTGATATTTCCTGCAGGTCTGTAGGCTGAGGTTTTTGCAGGTCTGTAGGCTGATATTTTCTGGAGGTCAGTAGGCTGTGGTTTCCATCAGATCTGTAGGGTGATATTTTCTTGAGGTCTGTAGGCTGTGGTTTACTGCAGGTCTGTAGGTTTCCCACTGGTCTATAAGCTGATATTTCCTGGAGGTCTGTCGGCTGTGGTTCCCAACAGGTCTGCAGGTTTGTCATGTTTAGGTAGAGAACCTTTGATCTGCATCATCTGAACCTGCAGATCTGTAGGCTGTGGCTTCCTGCAGATCTGTAAGCTGTTATGCTGGGAACAAACATTTCCTTTTCACGGCAGAATCATTCCGATAGATGCCTTCGATAGATAAAATTCCGTCATGTCCGATTCTCTGCTCTTTTCTTTTCCGCTCGATTTCTCATAGAAATGAATGGAAAAAAGATAACAAAAACGAGCGAAAGATAAGAGAATAGAGCAGAGAATCGAATGGTTAATAGATCGCACGGAGAATTGACCGCAAAAAACGTATCGTGTGTTCCCAGCATAACAGTTGCCTGGCATCCTGCTGATCTCTTTGGCTGCAGTAGTGTCTGAATCACACACCTGAAACAAGCATGTGGCTAATCTTGTCAGATTTTTGTCAGAAACACTTGATCTGCATGTTTGTTCTGGGTCTATGGCTAAATGTAATCGAGGCAGATTATCAGCAGGGCAACCAGGCAACGTACAAGGAAAAAAATATGGCAGCCACCACTTCAGGTTCCCTTTAAAGAGTTGCTAGTCATTTTAAGGCAGAGATCAATAAGATATTTGACAGGCTGATATTTCTTATAGTTCTCCAGGCTGCGGTTTCTTACAAAGAAGGCGTTCCACTGTGGGCAGAACATTTGTTTCAGTAAAATAGTTGTTATCTTGACCAATCACAGGAGAAAAGGCCCCAGATGTCATCATGTGACACCTGTACTCACACAAGAGTTTCACCTGAATTTCCTGCATTACACCAAAGAAAAGTTTGAATGGTGTTTGAATGGATCCAGCTTAATACAATGGAAATGTCTGAGATGACAAACCATTTAAAAAAAGAAAGTGTTTTTTTCTAGTATGAGTAATTAATTCCGTCACAGCATGAAACTTAAGCAAGGACATTGGTATGTCTGCATTCTAGAGACCTGAGTGCATCTACAGGGGGAGAATACAAGTGTGTGGCAGTTGTACACAGACTCAGGGCTGCAGATGTAAAGAAAGCACTTACAGATCGCTCATATGAGGCTGAGCTGTCCTCATCTGTGGGAATTGCACACTCCAATAATGGTACAAGGGATATCTAATTTGCAACACTTGGTCCAACAGCACCAGGGCCTTCTAAGGTACCTCTGAGGCACAGTAACCTCAATAAAACATAACCTTCAATGCGTAAATAATAGTTAAAATCTTATATACATTCTATACAAAAAAAGGACTGGGTGCACAAGGCCTGTGTGTTTTGTGTGAGGACCACACACGTCTGGATAGCTGAACGGAAGGCATGAGGGGGTCTTTGCTGATTCCCCCCCCCCCCACCTGTTTTCACCCGTGCTTGTAGTGGACAGACAGGTCCCATGTTTAGGGTGTAGCTATCCCTCTGCTTCCCTCAATCGTAATATAAAGAGAACATGGCCACCACACAACAAATAGCGATCATGCCATGCCAAGGTGGGATTAATTGATGATACTACTCATTGGGGTGGTCGTGGATGATAGCACTAGCCACCACAATAGTCAGGGGCGTAGCAATAGGGGGTGCAGAGGTAGCGACCGCATCGGGGGCCTTGGGCCAGAGGGCCTCTCTCAACTACACTATTAGCTCTCTATTGGTCCTGTGCTCATAAAAATCACTTCTAAAGATACTTTGAATAGTGATAATCATTAACAAACTGTTCCCCATTTCCTTCTTGCACCTCTGACACTGTAGTTGCCATTGGCAGGTTTTGGTGCACCGTATTAATTGTTCTGTACAGAGTGCTTGGTGGGCCCCATTGTAAAACTTGCATCGGGGCCCACAGCTCCTTAGCTACGCCACTGACAATAGTAGTAAATTGCCTATATATGCAATGATTGCAGTGTTAGCGCAACACTTGTGGTCAGGCAAGGTTACCCAGCCACAGGCCTGTACTGGGAGAACAAATTAAAGTAAAGGGTGCTACATATACAGTATACAGTGCTGACAGACCCACTGAATGTTTCACCCATTGTCAGGAGTAAACAGGTGTGCAAAGTAACATAACATATACAGCCCCCCCACCACATCAAACATATATAAAGTCCCCCAGCATATCGCTTTAGTCAGAGCTGTTCTGTGGGAAGGAAGCCAGTCCTCCACACAGTTTCATGCTCTCCATGCAACAGCGTACATGTCGCCATACTGAATTCCACAAGTTCTCTGAATAGCTGGAGATAAGTAACCTCCAGGAATGGCCAATGGAAACCTGAGCATCTGGCAGCCAGTGTCACATAAAATGAAGCATCCCCTGGATCCCTCCCACCATAATTTACATGTCTGTGCCCATCCCATGAAAACAACCAAGAAGAATTTTTATTATCATAATGGACGAAAACAGATGAGACTCTGGAAAATTCTTTTCAATTTTTTTGGGATGTTTGAAATAAAGTCAGTCTCATTAAAAACAGAAGATTACAAGAGTCAGTGTGAATGCTTGTTATGGTTGAATTTTGGTGCATCATCGCCATGTATTTGATGCAACAAGAATTCCACAAGAACTCATCTCTCACTCGCTTTGATTTATCCTTGTCCATGACTTTGTGGTATCAGGACTCAATTTACGTATCTCTTTCCAAACATATTCAGGTTTGTTTTTCTTAAAGTTGGCATGGCTCCAGACTGACTGGGTGGGGTAAGGGTGGCACTTCTTGCGAATTGGTGACATAGGTATTTTCTGTACTGATTGTAAGCACACTACTATTTTCTGATCGAAGAGCTTAACCTCCTTGCCGGTTATCCCGAGCTCAGCTCAGGGTAACCTGCGCAGGAGGATTTCTCAGGCCCCGCTGGGCCGATTTTCAAAAAAATTTTTTTATTGCACGCAGGTAGCACTTTGCTAGCTGCGTGTATATCTCAATCGCCGCCACTTGACGCCGATTCGCCGCTACCTGCCGCGCCGCCCCCCCCCCTCCAGACCCCTTGCGCAGCCTGGCCAAACAGTGCCAGGCAGCGCTGAGGGGTGGATCGAGATTCCCTCTGACGTCCATGACTGGGGAAGCCGAGCAGGAAATCCCGTTCTGAACGGGATTTCCTGCTTGCAAAGATCGCCGGCGGCGATCGAAGTAGGTAGGGGGATGCTGCTTGTCAGCGGCTATCATGTAGCTAGCGCTAGGCTAGCTACATGAATTTAAAAAAAAATATTAAAAAAAAAAGTGCTGCGCCGCCCCCTTGCCGACATAATTAATACCGCAAGGGGGTTAACCTGTATATTACATCATTATGCAAGATGTCTGCTTCCATTAGTAGCAGATTGTGACTAGAGGGATTTGTGATTTTCACACAAATGGTATTACTTTGGGCCAAAAACATGCAGAGGACAAGGAGAAATATCTTTAACAGTATGTTATACCAGTCTAATGCTGACATAATTTTTTCAGTGCATATAAATAGGAGCTGATTTATGATTGGTCGTTCAGCGTTACCATGGCTTTCTCCATGTTATGAATGTTGGTTTTCACATGAATGTTGGGATATTTTTTGCACTTCTATTGCACTCTTCTCAAATGTTATAACTTGACATTAAGACGTTTAGTCTGTACTACAAAAAGAAGAAACATTACTAAAAGTTTGATATGTAAGCAATCTAGTCTAAAGGGTAATGACCTCATTTTCCAAGTTCAATTGTTTTCCATTTCAGTCAACTCCTAAGAAATATTTTGACAGCAGTTGAAAGATGAGGGTTTGTTTCCCCGTAAAATGAAATGTTCTTACGTCAAAGACTTGCCTTAATTTTGAATGTAGTCATTTTGTCAAATAATTAACTGTGTTATTAATTTCAGTGATTGGGTCAGATGGACATCATCTTCTATTGGGGCAATCAGGGCCATTTTTTCCCAGCTTGGATGTATTTACAATGTTCTTTCTAATCAGATGGCGAGCCACACCCATTACTGAAAACAACTGAATCAAAAAGAGTCAATGACTTGCCTTCACCGTTGGGCTGCGAATGAAATAATCCAGACACAGAGACACCCTCTCTTCTACACAGCAAAACAAAGTAATGTGATCTCAAGTTAATGTAAACCAATCCTCCTAATGAATTTGGAGAGATTTTTGTTGTAACAGTAAAATTAAACAAATGTGATAACGGATCACAGAGGCGGGAGTTTGGAGAACAGACAAATAGTCCTATCTGCTTCCAGAACATGTTTACCAAACATTACTAAGTCTGGAGAAATGTCAGTGACTCATCTTCCTGAAGGCTAAAGGTCTTCCACTTACACATCTTTTGTTTCAGTATTGCTGCCTTTCTAGCTTTACTGAGGCAACTTGAGATGGTAATTAGTAATCTTATGCAATCATTTAATACTATTTCCCTTCCATACCTTAGAAGTGTCCACTCCACCTCATCAATTTAAGGGCTGGTTTCGACGGATGGTTTGCCAACATTTAACGCAACGTTTTGGCCGCCATGTTTTTATGGATCGACTGCCGTTCCATTCAAGTGAATGGGAGCATTCCGAACCGGCTTTTATGAAAGCCTGGAGGTAGATCCCGGCGTCAAGTCAACATGCTGCTTTCAGTGACGTTAAACGCCGGCAAACCAGTGTAGGGACCCTAACTGCTAGCCTTGAAAGCTTCCCAAAAGCCTTCAAAAGCTAGCATCTAACCGCTGGAGTTTAAATGCCGGCATTTGAACGCGGCGCTGAGGAAAAGCACACGTCCGTGTGAACCAGCCCCAACTCTCCTAATATGCTCCTTACACACACTAGATGAAACTTGGCAGAGGCGGAAAATAATGACCGCCTCTGCTGAGAATCCAGCATGTTTGCAGCAGCTCCCGACCCTGCTTGATCAGCAATTTGTCCTAGCAGATTGCTTCGGCTGAGAGCATTATTCTCCCTGCTAACCTGGCTCCCTTGTGGCATTATCGTCTCGCCACTCCGTTATTCCTCTGCACAATGCATAGCAAAAGAATGCATCGCTAGCCTGCAAGCTAGTGACAATGTCTGTCAGGCTCAGCCCTCCAATGTCGCCCAAGAGATCGGGTACTAATTACCATTTGGCAACATTGATCTTGTGTGTGTACAGACGTTAAGGTAAGATTAATCCCTCCCCCTATAGCCTACCAATCTCCCCTCTTATGCAACGTGCCAAAGAATAACCCTCTTCCTCTCATGGAATTATGGGTAACAAATACAGCTTGTCCTATTGATGTCCTGCCCTCTTCAGACAGCTAAAAGAGTCATAAGGAACACAACACAACAGAGTCTGGTCATATTGTACAGTGGGAACCTGCTTCATTGAGATGGTTTAACTATCCTTCAAGGCACTAGGATCACTCCCTAACACAGGAAGCTGTGCCCCTGCCCACCATGCAACACTTGTGTGTGATGCATCCCAGCATAGCCATAAGGCTGGGGAGCCGAAGATCCTAAGTATTAATGTTATTCTGCACTCTACTAAGAACAGATTCTGGATCCCATCAATACAAGCTTCTCTGGCTGTGCACAATGAAATTCTACCAGTCACCAGTGTTTGGGTGTGAACATACCCCACCAGTTCCCAAAACTTGTTTTTTAAGCCATACTCCCAATAGTGTAATGATCTGCTCTGCTGTCTGCACAGGCAGACAGCTTTTTGACCAGGTTGTATTATCTGTTTTGCCTTGTACTGTCTATCTGTTGCGATTGTCTTGTTGCCAGCGGGGGTCGACAGGAAATCATTCTGTCTGTTGGGATCGCATTCGCCCTAGCGGTAGTGGCGGTGGTTCCTTCTGTACTCTGCCTTAGGGGTGCAAGCCAGAGCAGCGGTTGCTACTGGTTGCTCCATCTGTCTGTCTGTCTGGATCGCATTCGCCCTATCGGTAGTGGCAGTGGTTCCTTCTGTACTCTGTCCGGGAGTGTAGGCCAGAGCTGCGGTTGCTATTGGTTACTCCTTCTGTCTGTCTTGTCTGGAACGAACGCTTGCTGTCGTCTCGGTGAGGTAATCGTTTAGCAAGCGTTCGCATTCTCTTTGTTTTCGTGTTTCTTTGGTTAGTCAGGGTTGGTGCTCTTTGTCGCTATTGCGCTTAACGTGTAGGGACCGCGTGTAGTTAGTCCCGTCTGTTCCTTTGCTCTGTCTTAGTTGTGTGTTCACCGTCGCCGGGTGGCGACTAGATTGGTGGACACACATACATTCTGTCGCTGTGCTCACTCTCTCTCTCCGAGGGCTATCTTGCCCTGCATTGTTGCAATTCGTACAATTCCCATCTGACATCTGTGGCAGTGCAGAGGGGTTGTTCCTCTGCGCTCCACAGCTCCATCTGCTGGTGAGAATTTCCCTCTACAAGTGCATTGCACCAAAGCTGGGTTCTGTTGTTTCATACACATGTGGAGGATTTCCGCAGTGTCAGCGCACATCTTGTGCGCTGACCTCGGAAACAATTCCCCAATCGTTACAGTATGACCAGCCAAACCGAAATTCCCAGTGTAGAGGGAATTTCCGATTTGTACGATTTTTCTCAGGTTTCATTACCCAAAGCAAAAGCATATGTGGATCCTATTATAGGCAGAATTATACATTATATTAAAGCAGTAAGAAAATCTATGCATGTTCCTGATCCCAACCCATATGAGTGTTTCTTTGATATAGGGTTGTTTAAGCCTCCATTCGCTCCGTGGGAGATTGGGGCTTTGATTGAGGAGTTCGAGTTTGATTGGAAAGCGTTTTGCGATTTTTACATCGCAGAAAGCAAAGAGATTCTGAATGCTTGTATCGATTCTGTGTACACTTTGATCGAATCTGATGAGTGTGACGAGTGTTTTGTGGATCCGGTGATTTGTGTGTGGCAGACGATTTTGGATGAATTGCACACACATCAACCAATTGACTTCAATAAAGAGACACCATTATCGGATGATTGTTCCTGCCTTTCTGGGGTAAAGCAAGTGAGTTTTGACACTGTGCGATCTGAAATGAATGGGTGTACCACTGTTGTTGACACCTGTGTGAATTCTGAGAGATTTTCTTCTGCTTGTATGGAATTTGAGTCTGTGCGATCTAATGCCTGTTTCTCAGGTGTTCCTGTGAGCCTGCCCTGTAACATGGATAGTTCAGAATCCTTGATTTCTTTGTCAGAAAACTTGGGAAACGATGCTCCTGAGGTTTTGTTCAATGTTCTGGAGGTCTCCGAGTTCCTCCCAAAGGGTGCAGAACTTTTAGGAGATGCCTCCTGCCCCCTAGATCTTTCTGAAATATTGCCCACTTCAGTGGGCATTGCTGTTATGCTGACTACTTTTGCAGCTCTTGTGGAGCTTCAGTCATGCGTAGTCAATAATGAGTTTTGGTCAGATAATATTACAGGCACAGAATATTCTAAGTCTGAGTCCAAGTCTTCTTTTGAAAGACCAGTACTTGTGACCACTACTCGTGATGTTTCTCTGCCCGATCCTGGTTTTGGTCTTGTCGTGACGGACTCTGAGGTTAGCAGTTCCTCGACATGTCCTGAGGTTTCTCTTGTGCTAGTGTGCCCCGATGCGCTCTGTGAGCCAGAATGCCCAAGTGTGTCTCGGTTACCAGCATGCTCAGATGCTTCCTCGGTGGAGACCTGTTCTGATTTTGCCTGCCTGCCTGCCTAGAAGTGGTCCCTGAAAGTCCTGATCTTGATGGTTGTCCTGGTAATTCTGATTCCGGAATTGTCATAGGTTCCATAGGGGTTCTTGATAGTTCTCCATGTGAGCCTGATGAACGTTCTGGCCTCTTGGGATCTCTGCGGAGCTTCAAAGTGTTCTGGGAGATTCTGGGAGAAATTTTTCTTGGTACCCTGGACGGGATCAACAGTGGCTTTTGTGTTGATAGGGACACTTTGAATAGGTATTGTGGGAGGTTTGGTATTTTTGGACGGTCCCTGGAAGGTGGTGGGTATTGCTCGGAGAGTTTCGATGGGTTCTTCTCTGGCACTCGCAGTTCTGATGGGTGTTACGCTGAGGCTTGTAGTACTGATGGGCATGTTTCAGTGGCTTCTGCTTCCGATGAGTTCGGTTTCGGGAGGATTGACTCTGGAATTGAGCCTTGTCGGGCTGTCCCGACCTTCATAAGTGTTCAGTCAGATTTGTTTTTTGGAAATATCAGTTTTGAGAGACGTCTGGAAGCCGTCCCTAGAGGGGGGGGGGGTACTGTAATGATCTGCTCTGAACAGCTTTTTGACCATTTTGTAGGTCTGAGTGCTGCAGGTCCCTGGAAAGGAGACCGGTCTTCACTCTGTAACTTGCTGAGCTGCTGCTCTGGTGAGGAATTTGCATCCACTTGTCATGCAAATTGCTTAGCTGCTTTCTCTGATGGCTCAGCCTTTGCTAATTGTTTGCTAAGATTATCTTAGAGTAATTCTTTGGGGGCGCACTAGCATTCCTTCTAGCATAGTCAGGTTGTATTATCTGTTTTGCCTTGTACTGTCTATCTGTTGCGATTGTCTTGTCGCCAGGAAATCATTCTGTCTGTTGGGATCACATTCGCCCTAGCGGTGGTTCCTTCTGTATTCTGCCTTAGGGGTGCAAGCCAGAGCAGCGGTTGCTACTGGTTGCTCTATCTGTCTGTCTGTCTGGATCGCATTCACCCTAGCGGTAGTGGCGGTGGTTCCTTCTGTACTCTGTCTGGGAGTGTAGGCCAGAGCTGTGGTTGCTACTGGTTACTCCTTCTGTCTGTCTTGTCTGGATCGAATGCTTGCTGTCATCTCGGTGAGGTAACCGTTTAGCAAGCGTTCACATTCTCTTTGTTTTCGTGTTTCTTTGGTAAGTCAGGGTTGGTACGCTTTGTCGCTATTGCGCTTCTCATGTGGAGACCGTGCCGTGCACGTGCTTTGTCGCTATATAGGGACCGCGTGTAGTTAGTCCTGTCTGTTCCTTTGCTCTGTCTTAGTTGTGTGTTCACCGTCGCCGGGTGGCGTCTAGATTGGTGAACACACATACATTCTTTCGCTGTGCTCACTCTCTCTCTCTGAGGGCTATCTTGCCCTACATTGTTGCAATTCATACAATTCCCATCTGACATCTGTGGCAGTGCAGAGGGGTTGTTCCTCTGCACTCCACAGCTCCATCTGCCGGTGGGAATTTCCCTCTACAAGTGCATCGCACCAAAGCTGGGTTCTGTTGTTTCATACGCTTGTGGAGGATTTCCGCACATCTTGTGCACTGACCTCGGAAATAATTCCCCAATCGTTACAAATAGTATATTAAGTATTGCCTGCTTCTTTTTTTTGGAACCCAAAGCAGCCTCCTCCTCCAGTTCTTTGATATTGTCAACAAAGGAGATGGGTAATTTCAGTTCCAGTTAGGGGAAATGTTAGACATATGTGTCCTGAGGCACATAAAACATTGTATACATGATATCCTACTGTTATTGAACAATTCTAGGCCAAAGGCGACTAAATTAATTTCTGTAATTTTTTCTGAAAAGACCTTCATCAATGATCACCTGATATTATCATTCTTAAAGCAGAAGTGGGTGGCCTGAGTTGATACTGTGCATGAACCCTTTTTTTTCACCTGTCCTTATCCCGTTTGACCATTGATCTATGGGTGGTAACCCAAAGAGAAGGAGAAATGGATTTCAAAAATGTCATCTCCAGGCACAGAAATACCACCTAATAGTTTTGAAATCAGTAAACATGCTCTGGGGAGAAGCTATATCCAACAGATCCAACAGTCCGCTTCTGGGAGTCTTGACGTAATCAAAGACAAGGCAAAAGGACAACAAGCGCACGTGAAACACGCACGTGATCGTGCAATAACCTTCGCTTATCACATGAACTAACGCTGTTCGCGTGATAAGCACTGCGAGCGGCAGAGCGCGTGATAACTGCTGTAATAGCAGTTATCACGCATTTGTGAATCGACCCCAAATTGTGCACTAAACCAGATGTTTTAAAAAGTCCTATTTAAAAAGAACAAAAAAAAAAACGAATCGAGTTAATTGCAAACTATAGTTTCTTCTTCTAGACACATGTTGGATTTAAGGTTTTAAGAGCTCTTTACATTTACAGAGTCAACAAATGAATGTCTTAGAAGTATTTATGGGAGAAACCGTTGACGTCAGAAGGAAATATGTGAAAATGAATTTTGGCATTGATAAATGGGAGAATGGCTGAAAATAGCCACGGTTGTCTGGAAGAAATATATGTTCATGTATGAAATCAGTTACTTATCAGGAGGGCTACAGCTGCTTTCATGCTAGGGATGGGACCAGAGGGATACTTATCGCTAAAATAAAGTAAGATTTTATTTCAGCCAATATTTTTGATAAATAAAACAAAGTACAACTGATCTACTAAGCATTTGATTTCTGCCATCTGGGTATTGGCAGGGTGGATGGCAGCAATCTTTCTGCTAGTCATCAAATCCAGGTGCTTGAGGAACGCCCTGCCCTAAACAACACTTTCATCCACTTTAAGTGACTGAGAGGTGCTCTGACTTTGGTCAGTACAGCCAACACTTCAGAATGCCATGGTGAACAGTTCTGGCCAAACTGGAATTCCCAATCAGAGTCAGACTAGTCTGCCAGGAGACAGGAAATCATCAAGAAAACGCAACTAGAGGATGTATCACCTATAGCAGCTGAAAAAGTTTGGCCTACCACAGAAATGTATGGTGCAGTTATATACGGCAATCATCAAATCCATCATGACATCATCTATGACTGCCTGGTTGGCTAATGCTCCTTATGAAAAAAGTTGAGACTGCAGCGCATCATCCAATAAGCAGAAAGAATAATTGGCTGCTGGCTACCTTGCCTGCAGGAAGATTGCCTCTGGTCCTTCTCACCCTGCTCACTTCATCTTCAAGTTCCTGCTTCTGCCTTTATAGTAAGATACCGGTCAGTCACAACAAAAACTTCCAGGCACAGGAACAGCTCCTTCCCTCAGGCGGTAGCCACACTTAATGCAGAAACACTCTAGAAAGCGTTACAGCACAAAACTGAAAATTAATTCTTCTCACCCTTTAGAATTTGCCAGAAATAAAAAGTCCCTAATGCCGCTTTTGGGGGATTCAGGCTAATTTTGCCCAGTGACTCCATTGTAATTAGAACTGGCCCTGGCTGAAAGGAATCATTGGGGGTGATTCACAAAACTATTCTCATCTCACCTGTTCTTCACCTTTTCTCTATAAAACCTTCTGAGCATCCATCGTGTAAAATTAAGGGTGTAAAAGGGATATTATATTTAAGTTAATCAGAAGCTGCATATTTAGAGTGATTTTATTTGGCTCATATGGTTGTGAAAAGTTATTTTATGACCAAAAAACCCACATCATTTTAATTGTGAGCTCCTGTGAGGGACAAATAGTGACATGTCTGTGGAAAATGTCCATGTGCCTCTGCGTTCTGTTTTCCTTTACCAGATATACCACTCTAGTCTAAGCAGGTGGTTTAGTCGCACGGCACTTAGTGCCAAAACTAGGTGCTCCATACTTATACTGCGCGGAGGACATAAAGGTAATTTGGGGTTCCGGCGATCCGCTAGACTCCCGGATTACATCTTTCTTGGAGATCTCCCTGCGACGATTCGGAGTGGGAATAGTATTTTACGCCGTTAGGGATTTGAGCAGCAACAGGATGAGCCATTATTCGGGTCACCCAGTGCGCAGCTCATCGGCGGCATACATATACGTACGCCACTCTAGGTTATGTGATATTCCTTCTAATTAACATTCTTAGAACCTTATTGTATATTGTGTTACTGAAATCCACGTCTTTAGAGCCTGTTGTGATTAGATGGAAAAGTGGGAGAAGGGATGGAGGGGATTAAAGGGTACACATGCGCTTATCCTATTGTTATTTTGCCCCAGTGTTTTCTATCAATGTAGTTGTTCGTTTAATTGCTTTCACAATGGCTTCATTCTTCCCACATGAACTTGCCTTGATTTTAAGGCAGATTTCAGGCCTTACCAAATAACTGTCCTTTTTCTTTTCATTGAATCTAATCCCCACAAAGATACTTTCATCCTCCAATTAGTCACAGTTTTAGTGCGACTGCAGAGCCGTGAGCGAGGTGACTGATGTGTTTAAAAGGTAATCTCCCAGGATAGGGACCAGTCAGCGGAGCTGCCATATCTGTCAGGAAACTGATAGAACAAAGATCTCTCTTATGGAGACAGAGTACGAGTAATCATGTTTGCAAATCTGTTCTGCTCTTTTACAGTCGAGACATAGATTAGTCGTAGATGGCGTTTAACACTTTACTGAGTGTTCATATTCAGAACGTAACAAAAATAATGAGTTTAGGCATCAATAAGAAAAAGTACCCCAAAAAATTCAAATCAGTTAAATACCTGGTAGATAGCATGGTGTCTATCACGTTTGTTATAACAAACACCACAATTACATGGAGTACCACTGCTACCATCAAGCCAGCAAAAATGCTGCTGATGAGGAAATCTCCTCCTAATACGCACATTTTCACTAAACCAGAAAAGGAATTAATTTTAGCCAACCAAAGTGTCTGGTTAACCAGCTACCATCTAATTCACAGGTGTTGAACTCCATATCCTCTATGGCCATATCCATGCCAGTGTTTAGAATGAGCTGAGAAATGGAAGTATGCGTTCTACTGGATGGACCACACTATTCTTGATTCAGTTCCATCAATTAACCACTTCCCGACCGCCTTAAGCCGATGGGAGGTGGCAAGGGCTGGGCCCAAACGACCGCAATATGCCCATCGGCGGCCGCGGCGGCGGCAGCAGGTGTGGCTGTGCGGTGATCGTGTCATTCGTGATGCGAAGTAACCCGTTCGGAAGCGCCGGCGGGTTACTAGCTGACAGATCGCCGCTACAAAGTGTATAATAAGCTTTGCAATGTATACAAAGCGTATTATACAGGCTGCCTCCTGCCCTGGTGGTCCCAGTGATCGAGGGACCACCAGGGCAGGCTGCAGCAACGAAGGTAAGCACCCAAGCACACTGATCTCCCCCCCCTTCCCTCTGATCACCCACAGCACCCCTCAGACCCCCCCCTGCCCACCCCTCAGACCCCTGTTTGCACCCAATCACCCCCCTAATCACCCATCAATCACTCCCTGTCACTATCTGTCAGTGCTATTTTTTTTCATTAGTCCCTAAACTGCCCCCTGGGGGCTTCTGATCACCCGCCCCACACTCTCAGTTCCTCCCCCAGTTCCTCCCCACACTCTCAGTTCCTCACCCGTCAATCACCACCTGTCACTGCCACTTATCAGATCAGACCCTAACCTGCCTCTTACGGGCATCTGATCACCCTCCCACACCATCAGATCGCCCGCAGACCTACCCTCAAATCACCTCCAAAGTGCATTGTTTACATTTGTTCTGCCATCTAATCACAGACTGATCACCCATCAATCACCCTGTCACCACCTGTCACTGCTACCCATCAGATCAGACCCCTATTTTACCCTAGGGCACCCAATCACCCACCCACACCCTCAGAACGACTTCAGACCCCCCAGACCTTCCCCCTCCTGTGTACTGTATACATCTATTCTCCCCTGTAATCACCCGTCAATCACCCCGTCACCACCCGTCACTGCCTCCCATCAGATCAGAACCTAACCTGCCTCTTACGGGCATCTGATCACCCTCCCACACCATCAGATCGCCTGCCGACCTACCCTCAGATCACCTCCAAAGTGCATTGTTTACATCTGTTCTGCCATCTAATCACCCACTGATCACCCATCAATCACCCCCTGTCACTGCTACCAATCAGATCAAACCCCTATCTGCCGCTAGGGCACCTAATCACCCGCCCACACCCTCAGAACGACCTCAGACCCCCCCAAACCTCCCCCCTGTGTAATGTATACATCTATTCTCCCCTGTAATCACCTTTCAATCACCCGACAATCACTCCGTCACCACCTGTCACTGCCTCCCATCAGATCAGACCCTAACCTGCCTCTTACGGGCATCTGATCACCCTCCCACACCATCAGATCGCCCGCAGACCTACCGTCAGATCACCTCCAAAGTGCATTGTTTACATCTGTTCTGCCATCTCATCACCCACTGATCACCCATCAATCACCCCCTGTCACCGCTACCCATCAGATTAGACCCCTATCTGCCCCTAGGGCACCCAATCACCCACCCACACCCTCAGAACACCCTCAGACCCCAGCCCTGATCATCTCACCAGTGCATTGCTTGCATCTATTACCCCCTCTAATTACACCTTGAGACACCCATCAATCACCTCCTGTCACCACCTGTCACCCCCTAGCACACCTACTCATCAGATCAGGCCCTAATTTGCCCCATGTGGGCTCTTGATCACTCGGCCAAACCCTCAGATCCCCCTCAGACCCCCTTCCGATAAACTTCCCAGTGCATTAATTGCATCTATTTTCCCCTCTAACCACCCCCTTAAACACCCATCAATCACCTCCTGTCACATGAGAAGTGGAACGAAAATCATACATGATTCCAACATTTTTTACAAATCAATAACTGCAAAGTGGGGTGTGCGTAATTATTCAGCCCTGTTTGGTCTGAGTGCAGTCAGTTGCCCATAGACATTGCCTGGGTAGGTGCACAAAAAACGTTGAACCACCAAGTAGAGAACATGGGCAAAACATTTTTCACATGAGGAATGTTGCCATCATTCAGGGCAGCCAGCGAATTTGCAGCATTGTCACAGGCAACATGGCCAACCTGTAGTCTTCGGAGGGTCAGTCACTTTTGTGCCTGTTTCTGGAGGAGGGCCAGAAGATTTGATGCCGTGAGCCTCTGCTCCCCAACTCGAGCAATGCTTGACAGCATTTGTGACACACGCCGGTGTAGCAACAGGGCTGCTTACTAGGGGGCTCAGCAGTGGCAGTAGAGTCACCAGCAGACCTGTTCCCCTTGACCCCACGGGGAGGCGCAACCAGCTCACTGGGAGCACCAGGACCGGAACCCTCCTGCTCACTATGTAGGGTGACCCAGTGAGCTGTAAATGAGACATATCGGCCATGACCATGCTTGCTGGTCCACCCATCCATGGTGAGATGTACCCTGTCGCCTATGGAGCAATCTAGCGACAGGGCAACATTATCAACAGTGCGGCGGTACAGGTTAGGGATTCCCGTCAGGGCAAAATAGTGACGGCTGGGTATTTGCCATTCAGGAATGGCAAACTCCAGGAGGTTGCAAATGGCTGACCCCTTCTCCACAACGGAGTAGGCAGCAGGTGCTGGACCATGGCCTCTGCCAATAGACCTTTTAGTCTCCAGATCCTTTGGCTACGGGGAGGCAGTGTCCTTGTAGACCTTATTGCCTCAGTTATCAATGGCTGGGTGCTGTGAGCTGATGATGGAGTGGAGGAAGGTGAAATCTGCCCTCTACTGCCAGAGTGTATTAAAGATGGAGGGCAGGCAGGAGGGGTGCCAATCTCAGAAACTGAAGCAGAATGGGAAGGCGGGTCATTGCTATAGTCCTCTGCATGGTGCTGCTTTGTGTAATGCCCCTTTGAAGTCATTTAACACTGTCATGTTCCTTTTGGTGGTTACTTTGTAGGTGTCCAAACCTGCACTTCTACAATTCGGAGTGCCACAAGGATCAATCCTATCTCCTCTGCTGTTTGCAATCTACATGTTGCCACTCGGTACACTTATCCAACGTCATGGCCTGACGTACCACTGCTACTCTGATGACAAACAGCTATACCTGTCCTTCAAACCTGGTGGAACAGACCCTACTCCAAAAATAAATTCTTGCTTAGCTGAGCTACAGGCATGGATGAATAATAACTGGTTGATACTGAATGCTGACAAAACTGAGGTCCTTTTTGTCAAAAGCCAGCGCTCGCCATCAAAACAGCTCTATCCTAAAGCAACACCAATCAGGATTGGGAATTCAGACATAAACAGCTCCAACCTTGTGCGCAGCCTTGGCGTACTAATCGATGGGGAATAGAGTTTCAGAAACCAAATTTCATCTGTAGTTAAATCTTCCTACTTTCAACTGAAGAACATTGCAAAGATTAAACATCGGATTACCCCAGAGGATCTTCCAACCCTAGTTCACGCCTTCATCACATCACGGCTGGACTACTGCAATGCCCTTTATGCTGGCCTCGCCCAAAAAGGACCTGTGTCACCTGCAATTAATGCAGAATGCTGCTGCCAGATTGCTAACAAACCAGCCCCGCCACTGTCACATTACACTGATCCTTCGCTCACTGCACTGGCTACCAGTAGAATGGAGAATAAGATTGGACTGCTGACATTCAAATCCCTGCACAATCTGGGCCCTGGATACATGAAGGACTTGCTGAAGCTGCACCACACCTCTCACAACCTCAGATCAGCAAGTTCTATAAACTTGGTCACTCCCAGAGTGCGCCTCAAAAAATCTGGAGACAGAGCTTTCTGTCATGCTGCCCCTACTCTTTGGAACTCCCTGCCACACCCAGTAAAGACAGCACCATCCCTGGAGCTATTCAAATACAGACTGAAAAGACACCTGTTTAGCCTGGAATTTCTGGACTTATACAATTCTTCCTCTGTACCACGATGGTCTGAGCCATGCTTATGCGCTTTGAGTCCTACGGGAGAAAAGCGCTTTACAAATGTTATTTATTTTTGTGCCTGAGGTTGCAGTTTTACCATCTCCAGTTTGGAACATGACAGTTTCAGCTGGAGGCTCTGATTGTGGCTCCTGCCTTCCATGGACTGCACAAGCAGGAGCTCATGTTGCCACTAGGCTCCCTGGTGTGCCGATTGTCCATGCTGCCTCCTCTGCCAGCTTGCCTCTGGCTCAGGCTGCACATGTCATCATCATAATCATCACTGCGGCTGCCTCCCTCATAGCCCAGCTCCTCAAAGTTCCCATACCGACCCTCCGCCACTTGGAGGTCAAGTTCTGGCACCACCCCCTCAACAACATTATCATCTTCATCATACAAAATCAAACTCTGGGCATCATGTGACATATCGATGTCTGACCGCTGCAGAGCTTCATCAACAAGTTCTGAAATTCATCAAAGGGAATGAGACATGGGTTGGGGGCAGCTTTTGGAGGATGCATGGAAGTGCTGCTCGTGGTACTGTCAGGGCCAGGTTTGTACTCTTTACCGCCCTAGGCCACTGTCACCAGCCACCCCCCTTCAGTATAGGTAGCAGGATGACCCCTCCCCCCTTCCCTCTAGTAGAGGTAGCCAGAATCAGAATCAGAATATTTTATTTCGCCAAGCACGACTGGGCTGTGCCCGGAATTGGATTTGGCAAATACAGGGCTAGTGTGAAAAAGAAAAAGACATAAGATACAAATACATAGTAAGCAGCAGGACAATATAAAGGATACTGTTACAGCAATTGGATACATTTGAACACGTCTACATGTAGTGTGCAGCCGTGTAGTCAGGCTAGGTGCTACCAGTAGAGAGACCTAAGAGTCCAGACAGTTTACGGCTGATGGGAAGAAACAGTTTCTATGCCTTGTGGTCCTGGTGTAGATGGATCGGAATCTCCGGCCTAAGGGAAGTCTACTGAAGAAGCGAAAGCCTAGGTGGGACGGATCATTAGCGATTTTATGAGCTCTGGAGCGCAGTCTAGATTGAAGATTTGATCTAGAGAGGGGAGAGGTTTCCCAATGATTCTCTCAGCTGATCTGATGACCCTCTGCAGTTTGTGTCTGTCGCTGCCGGAGGAGCTGGCATACCAGACCAGGATGGAGGAACAGAGGACAGATTCAATTGTGGCAGTGTAGAAGCTCGTCAGAAGCTCGCGGGTCATACCAAACTTCTTTAGTTGGCGTAGGAAAAATAGTCTCTGCTGGGCTTTTTTCTGGGTGGAGGTTGTGTTGGCTTTCCAAGTCAGGTCCTTAGAGATTGTCGTGCTGAGGAGACGCGCACAGGAAACGTTGTCAACTACCGTGCCATCAATGCTGATTGGGGGTGGAGTAGTAGCGTGCTTCCTAAAGTCAATGATCATCTCAACCATTTTTGCAGTGTTGAGGACCAGCCCTTTTTCCGATACTCCTGCTCATCATTCTCAGAGATAAGGCCAACAATGGTGGTGTCGTCAGCGAACTTGATGACTTTGACGGAGTTCGCAGTGGACCTGCAATTGTTAGTGTATAGGGAGAATAGGAACGGTGACAGAACACATCCTTGAGGGGCTCCTGTGTTGGTGGTCCTTGGTTGGGACATGATCGTGTCCAGCTTGACGGCCTTGGTTCTGTTGCTTAGGAAGTCTGTGATCCAGAGGCAGAGGGTAGGGTGGACCCCAAGGGCAGCCAGATACTCTTGAAGTATTTGGGGGCAGATGGTGTTAAACGCCGAGCTAAAGTCGAGTAGAAGGATCCTGGCATATGAGTCAGGTCTATCCAGGTGTTCATTTACGAGTTCCAGGCAGATGTTTATGGCGTTATCAGTAGACCTGTTTGCTCTATACGCAAACTGAAACGGGACTCAGTGGATAGCTTGAGGAGAGGCAAAACCAAGCTTTCAAAGGATTTCATGAGACCGACGTGAGAGCCACCGGCCTGAAATTTTTTAGGTCTGAGACACCATGTTTTTTGGGGACAGGGATGATTGTGGACCTCTTGAAGCACGCAGGGACCCTGCCTTCCTAGATGGATTTGGTGAAGATGGATGAGAGAATTGGAGCAAGCTGCTGCGCACAGGTTTTCAGACAGGCTGGTGACACTCCATCTGGGTCTGAGGCTTTCCTTGCATTAATCCCTGACAGGTGCTTTCTGACATCCCCCTCATCCACCGCTAGAGGGGGTGGGCTTGGATGTGGGGGTGCCAAGTCAGAGGAGGTGGCAAAAGGCTCTGGGGACCTTGCTGGGACTGGCAGGTTCTCAAATCTGCAATAGAACTCACTGAGGCTCTCAGCGAGCTCGGTGCTGGGAGTTGCATGCTGGGGTGGGGGCTTGTAGTTTGTGGCAGCCTTAAGCCCCTTCCAGACAGTTTGTGTGTCCCTTGAGGAGAGGTTCTGTTCCAGTTTTACAGCGTAGTTATTTTTGGCGGCCCGCAGTTCCTTGTTTAGGATGTTTTTAGCCCTCCTATACTCCTCCTGGTTGCCTGAATTGAACGCCAGTTCCTTGCTTCTGCGCAGGTGCCGAAGTTTATTGGAGAACCGTGGTTTGTTGTTCGGGTAGTGTTTGTGGATTTTTGTTGGTACATACTGGTCCTCGCAGAAGCCGATGTACGAAGATACAGTGTCCGCCCACTCGTCTAAGTTCAGTGCTTCCAGAGCCTTCCAGTCCGTACAGTAGAAGTAGGCTTGAAGTTGTAGTTTAGCCTCCTCCGACCATACTTTGCTGGATCTTAGGACTGGTTTTGCAGTTTCCAGGCGTCTCCTGTAGGTGGGTATCAGATGAACGATGCAGTGGTCCGATGAACCCAGTGCTGCCCACGGGGTTGCCTTGTAAGAGTCTTTCAGGATCGTGTAGCAGTGATCCAGAGTGTTGGCGTTCCTAGTGGGGCAGGTGACATGCTGGTGGTAGCACGGAAGTTCTTGGCGTAGGTTGGCCTTGTGGAAGTCTACCAAGATAATAAATAACGAGTCCGGAAGAGACGACTCCCACCGTGTGATGGTATCACGGAGCACGTGCAGGGCCGTTTTGATATCAGCGTCAGGAGGAATGTACACCCCAACAAGGACATAGGAGGAAAATTCCCGGGGTGAGTATACTGGTCTGCAGTTTACAAGAAGGCGTTCCAGATCTGGGGAGCATCTTTTGGCAAGAACAGAGGTGTTGGGGCACCAGGCGGAGCTAATGTAGAAACAGATGCCGCCCCCTTTCCTTTTTCCAGAGAGCACGCTGTCGCGGTCTGCCCGGATGATACTGAAACCAGGGAGATGGAGGGCACTGTCGGGGATGTCGTCGTGTAGCCATGATTCTGTGAAGCAGAGGACAGGGGTGTTGTTGCCACGTTCCCTCTTGTTGCTGAGGAGCCGCAGTTCGTCCAGCTTGTTTGGGAGAGAGCAGACGTTCGCCAGGAGGACCGCGGGGATGGCTGATCGCAGTCCTCTCTTAGTCTCACGCGGGCGCCGGCACGACAGCCTCTCCGTCGCTGACCCCAGTGGGGTCCCGACCCAGGGGCAGTGATTTTTTGGACATGGCTCCAGACAGAGTCAAACAGGAGCCTGTTCTCTGGGTGCAGGGCTGCACTGGTCTCCCATTTTAGTAGCTGTGATCTGGTGTAGGTGGTGCGTGTGGGTTGAGGGGGCATGGGAGGCATGGGTGTGGAGCCGCCACACGGTCGCCGCAGCCACGTGCGATAATTATTTCAGCGGTCGCCGCCGTCTCATGCGATAATTATTCCTGCGGTCGCCGCTGTCTCGTGCGATAATTGTTCAGCAGTACAACATAGGCCGTCAACTGACCTCACAGTTCATGACTCCAGAGCAGTAACAGTGCGCCATAGTCCATATTTCGGCCCCCGATACAGTAACAGTTCAACCCAGTTCAGATTTTGTGGCAACCCCAGTGCTCTACAGTAACAGTGTGACACAGGCCACCTGTGACATCATAAACAGTGCGACACAGTCCATATTTAACAAGCTACAGTAGCAATTTTGTCATAGGTCATCCCCTCATTTCAGTAACAGTGCAGCACACGACCATTTGTGCCCCCCCCTCCCCCAGTACCAGTTCTACCCAGTCTGTATTGTGACCCAGCTGCAGATCAATACAAATCACCAAATTAAGTCCATGCAGACTCCTCTGTGGTGGTAAGACAGTAGTGTGTGGCAGATTGACCAAAAGGCAGTATCAGGGAAGTAAGCGGATGGTGGAAGGTATGGGACACCAGAGGACATGCAGGCAGCACCTCAGCAGCAGACAGCAGCAAGCAGAGCACATAGAACTCTCACCTGGTTAGCCCAGTGTGCGTGGATGGAGCAGTGGGCTGCCCTCTGTCACTGTCCGGAGGCTGGGGGACTTGTGGAGACTGCAGCTGGTGGTAGAGGGGCAGGTCTGCCGAGGATGTTCCTGGCCATGTGTTCGGGCAGAGATGGCACGTGGGGAGTCCTGGAGCGGAGGTCACAGTTCGCAATGCGGTGGAGGAGTGGATCGGCTTTTGCCTGTGCCTGGCAGTGGAGGAGCCGATCACGCAAGGGTGAGCCGTGCCAGGGATGCAGCGATGAACAATGCGTCCATCGGGATCCTGTGTGGGCTGCTGTGCTGTCGGGTGGCCTTCTCCTGTGAGCGCGTGCGAGGCGGGGATCAGAAGCAGGGGCCCGTCCTCTCTTGCGCTGGCTGGAGCTGTGACTGCAGGCCGGAGGAATCAGCGCTGGTGTACTTGCTGTGGCAGGACGGCGGTGAAAATTCCCTGAGGAGGGCCAGATGACTCCTCCCCTTCCCTCTAGTATATTTAGCCAGATGACTCCTCCCCCTTTCACTCCAGTATAGGTAGCCAGATGACTCCCTTAATCCCTCCTTTTCCCACACCCCCACCTTTTAGTATAGGTAGGCAGCTTGCCTTCACACCGCAGCAGCCATCAGTGTCACTCATTTCTCCACTCGTCTCCAGTGCAGAAGCTTCCTCTTCCCCAAGTCCATAGCCGCTGGCCACAATGCAAGCGTGCACAGAGAGCAAAGTGGCTGCTGCGCAGGCGGCTAGCAGCAGAGTACTACTGCCAGGCGCTCGCCTGATCTCCCTGCATTGCAGCATTTGCAAGCTTGCAAATGCTGCACCAGTTTAGCCTGCTGCATTGGTGCCCCTGCTCTGTGGTACCCTAGGCCATGGCCTAGGGGGTCTTGGCCTAAATCCGGCCCTGGGTACTGTTGCTACTTGGTAACTCAACATTTGGGGACTGACTAGCGCTGTCTCTGCGCAATGGCCTGTGGTTTCTGTGAAGTAAAATATGATTGCATCAGGCTGTACCCCCTTTTGGGATCTGACGCACCACTGCCTGATGCTGAGCAGCCACTACCTGCGGCTGAGTGGCTAGTACTTGCTGCTAATTGGCTTCTGCCTGCCGAAGTCTGTCCCCGGACTGTTGTGGACTGACCCCTGCCTGGTGCAGAGTTTCCCCTGCCAGCTGCTGACTTTACTGGTGAATCCTTGTCTGACAAGGGACCTTCACCGAACAGGGTTCTTTTAACAAAGCCTGCACTGCCTCGACCACGGAGAGCTCCACCTCTGCCGCACATTGTTTATTTTTCTAAAATTTTTAATAAAAGTACAGTGGAAGGGGAACAATGCCAAATCAATTTTGCAGAATAAAGTGAAATAAAGGAATGAATAAAGGAAAGGAACTGAGGCTGGTTTCACAGTGGGACGTTACAGGCGCACGTTAGAGCAGCCTGTAACGCAGCCCACCGCACAGTAATGAAAAATCAATGGGGCTGTTCACAGTGCGGACGTTGCGTTACATTGTAACGCTGCGTCACAAGACAACGTACTGCATGCAGTACTTTAGACGCGGCTGAGCCGCGTTAGACTGCTTGCACATGCTCAGTAATGTTGGGGAGGAGCGGAGAGCGGCCAGGCACATGGCTAATTAATATGCACTGCACATTATGACGTGCAGTGTTTACTTCCTGGAGCAGCCGCTCTGTGCGGCGATTGGCCGGCGGGACCACGTGATGCCGCATGCGCACAAGAGTGCGCATCACGGCATCACTGACGCCAGAGTGAGCTGCACAACGCGGCTCACTCTGACGTCCAGATCCAGCACCACCAGGCGTTGAGTTAGGGGGACGTTATGCGACCTTAACGCCCCCTCTAACGCAACGTCCTGGTGTGAAATTAGCCTAAATCCACTCTCCACTACAGATCACAGCAGGCACTACTTGAACACAGTCCTATCTTCTGTAGCTGCCTATCACTAAATCACAGAAATCCTTAAGGTGCCCATACACTCGTCAGATTGGCAGCAGATAGATAAGAAATGCATCTGATGATCTATCTGATGCGTTTTTAGAACATTTTTTACCAGGATAGAATCAGATGAAATTCGATCTGATGGCATTTTTTTGCCATCAGATTTCCATTAAGGCCAATGCAAACTGATAAGCAATCTCATCAGATCGACCGAAATTTTCCACCCTGCCAGTTCGATGGAAATCCATCTAAATCGATCGAAATCGGCCATCGATCGGTCGATTGGCCAACCTATTTGCAAACGATCAATCGATCGATCGGTCGGCTAGAAAATCGGCTGAGTGTATGGGCCCCTTAACACAAAGTAGTAGTAGCTGGCTAGCTAGCTAATACAGAGATAAACAGTAAATAATCTAAGAAAAATAACATAAGAATGCAAGGAATGTGAATGTGTATAACATCACTGGCTGTAGCTGTGTATGCTGCTGTGCACACAGCACAATAACCACCCATAAAGTGAACACAGAGCTTGGCTGAAAGTTTGTATACTGAGGGGTGGGCTAGATTTCTATTGGTTGCTAAGGGTGTAGCATCAACCAAAAGTTTTACCTGATTGGCCAGTCAAAATAGTAAGTGGTGATTAATGTTCTGTTTGTGAAACTACGCGTACGAAACTAAGCATAGTTTCGTAAAGTACGCCTGAATTTGTAACTACGGTTGAGAACACATTTTGCGAAGTATGCGTAGTACCGTAGCAACACATTCTTACGCGTAGTTTTGGTACCGAAACTACGCGTTCGAAGTTACGCAAACTACGTGCAAACTACGCGTAGCAGACGTAGCTACGCATGGCGGCAGATTACTACACGTATTTCCCTACGCGTAGTTTTAAAACTTCGCAATACGTCTACGATGCGTAGGTGGCAACTACGTTGCGTAGTTACGCATATGCGTAGCTTCTGCTAAAAAGGAATCACACTTTACTTAATCCCTGGGGAGGACTTTTAACTTACCAGTAGGGCCTTACGGGAGGAAACATGATGACTAGGGTGGGAATAAACCCTGAAACTCTAAGCAGAAAGACAAGAGAGCTAAGCACTCATCCACCAATCAATGGAGTAGTATTAACTAGCTTAACATATCCCTCCCCCAACACACAATACCATTCAATTTAACAATTTGTGGTAATCAGGACCACAAGAAGACGCCCCAGATTAGATGTAATGGTCCCAAGACACTCAAGAGATGACCATTGCTGTGTTGGATCCAAAACAAAAGATACAGGGACTCAACATCTCATACTGTGATGGAAAGCAATCACAGCCAATAGAACAGGCAAATGTTTTTTGCAACATCCCTTCCCTTACGTGATCCAAAGGGAGGAAACTTTTGCCTGTTCCACTAACTGTGATTGTTCTCCATAGTGGATTCTTTGCTTTGGATGCGCCTTAAGTCTTGTACATGGGGGGGGGGGGGGTTTCAGGGGATCTCTGCCACCCAAGGGTTGTGTACCAATCCCAGCCAGGTTAAAGCGCAAAAAAACCCACAATAGGGTGGTTGCCATGGACAACACTAATACCAAAACTAAAAAGAGAAAGTATCCATATAGGTAATAATGTCAAATACAGACCTGAAATAGGGGGAAACGGGTGTGCGGCAGCCTCTCTCCACCATGCTGGCCATTGGGTAAGAGCATTCACCTCACTTAAAGTTAGATCATTGATTTACAATATTGATATTCATTCGGTGTAGTACAATTTCTATGCCAGTATATGTTTAGCATTACCAGGGAGATTTGTCTGGCTAAAGATTTGATATTACAATCAGATTGTTGTGATGTGGATTGCTTTATAATTTGTGCCATATATATGCAGATTACTTGATATAATTTTACGATTATATGCATTATATCATATTTGTGGATGTATTGGGATGTCTGCCTCCCCTTTTATCTTTTTTAATTGTTTTTATGGGTCTTTTTGGTACATGTTCCCTTAAGAAACGTTAATGTTTGGACCATTTGAGGTTTGTATCTGACATTATTGCCTACATGGGTACTTTCTCTTTTTGGATAAAAAAACATTGACAACATTGTGCAGATGCATCATCAGCCTCCTGGCTAGCGACTCATCTGTTACTATGTGGGGGTGTAGGGACGATAAGTGGTGTGACTGAGTGAATACCTTTGGGGGGAGGGGAACAATGTGGTCATGCGGTGCTCGGGCATCAGTGATGCCAGATCTTTAGCAGACATTATGCAGCCACTGTACACATGCTGGTCTGACTCCCAATTTTGTCATAACTGTCATTACAGCATGTGCACGTTGCTTTAGAGTCGTCTATACTTGATTGTCCATCCCTTGTTCTTGCGCAGAAAAAGTGGGATCAGCGCATCACCAGGCCGCCTCTGGATTGCCTCAGCTCAGAGATGCGCTGAGCCCCCCCAGGAACTACAAAACTCACCTTGAACCCAAACAGAGGCTCTGCATATACACCAAAGAAAACTATCAAGTGGGAGCAGCTGACCAGAATTAAATCAAACATAGCAAAGAAATGAACAGCGCTACTTAAAGTAGCGCTGTTCATTTCTTTGCTATGTTTGATTTAATTCTGGTCAGCTGCTCCCACTTGATAGTTTTCTTTGGTGTATATGCAGAGCCTCTGTTTGGGTTCAAGGTGCGTTTTGTAGTTCCTGGGGGGGCTCAGCGCATCTCTGAGCTGAGGCCATCCAGAGGCGGCCTGGTGATGCGCTGATCCCACTTTTTCTGCGCAATTCTTAAATTTACTGGTAGCGCGCCCAGGCTATGCATATGCATAGGTAGGTTTTAGTTAGTGTTAGGTCCCCTCCCATGGAGGAAAGACTTCTTCGACAGTGGGAGGGACAAGTACCTAACAAATTGCAAATTGTTAGTGAAACTAACATCCTCCAAGTGGTAGACAGGTCATGTGTATGCTCATTGTGTATTTGAATCCCATGAGTGGGGTGTGCACTTTTTTTGCAGGTAAGCACTCATCTGTTTTTAAGTAGCGCTGTTCATTTCTTTGCTATGTTTGATTTAATTCTGGTCAGCTGCTCCCACTTGATAGTTTTCTTTGGTGTATATGCAGAGCCTCTGTTTGGGTTCAAGGTGCGTTTTGTAGTTCCTGGGGGGGCTCAGCGCATCTCTGAGCTGAGGCCATCCAGAGGCGGCCTGGTGATGCGCTGATCCCACTTTTTCTGCGCAATTCTTAAATTTACTGGTAGCGCGCCCAGGCTATGCATACGCATAGGTAGGTTTTAGTTAGTGTTAGGTCCCCTCCCATGGAGGAAAGACTTCTTCGACAGTGGGAGGGACAAGTACCTAACAAATTGCAAATTGTTAGTGAAACTAACATCCTCCAAGTGGTAGACAGGTCATGTGTATGCTCATTGTGTATTTGAATCCCATGAGTGGGGTGTGCACTTTTTTTGCAGGTAAGCACTCATCTGTTTTTAAGTAGCGCTGTTCATTTCTTTGCTATGCATCCCTTGTTCTTGTTGGGTTGGTGCTGGTGTGTTCAGAGCTTGTTAACCTCTTAAGGACTACGGGCTTAAACTCCCCTAAAGACCAGGCCAATTTTCACAAAATAGTCCACTGCAGCTTTAAGGCCAAGCTGCAGGTCCGCACAACACAGCACACAAGTGATTCCTCCCCCCCCCCCCCCCTTTTCTCCCCACCAACAGAGCTGTCTGTTCTGATCGCCCCCCTAGTGGTTATTTTTTCTTTTGTAAATATTTTTTATTATTTTCCCCCACCCCACAGCCAGCCAATCATGGCGATCGGCTGTCCTAGGCTTCTGCCTCTCTAGTGTCCGAGGGGGACAGCTGTGTCACACGGCTGTCACCAGTACAGCGCTGCTGCAGATCGCAGCACTGTACAAAGTAATTAGAGGGCAGTTTCGCAGGCTCCGCTCCGCCTACCAACAGGAGATGCGCGCGCCGCCTGTCCGCGATCTCCTGCACTGCGAGCCCCAAAGACTTTACGCTGATCGGCGCGATTCGGTCGGTAAGCAGTTAAACAAGAGATTTAGAGTCACCACTCCATTCAAGTGTATGAGAGAAATCGCTGCCGGGAAACTTGGGCACAGGATACAGCCAATATACGGCTTATCCTGCTGCTGCACTAGTCCCAGCGGTGGTAATTACTATTCCCCCTACAGGTTCACATGGATGGTGGGGAATGTTGTAATTCAGCTTCCAGCTATTGCTAGCGGCTGAATTACAGTTTTAAATGTACCTTCAGTTCCGTCTTCTGAGGGCGCCAAAGTTACTCACTAATCGCCGCTATAGCCGTAATTCCTATTACGGTCCAGGGTGGTGCTGGCTGCGCCCAACTCTAATGTGCTGGATTCCTAGTGTTCGCCATTAAAGTATATTACCCAATAATGAAAGAGGCGCTCTACTAGCAACAAACTTGCGTTTAATTCATAATTATTTGCTATTTACTAGTCACAACTAAGATGCTTAGTAGCTGCTACTGTTTTCTATTGTTAACATTGTAGTTGCCAACAGCTATGGCACATAATAGCAAGTAGTTCCTGCTGCTCTAATGAGCAATAGTGTTTAGAAACTGCACTGGATAACATTATCAGAGGCTGCTAAACATTCAAATATCTGCAATTAGAAGCAGCCTACTGTTGAATGCCGTGGTGCTCAGGTCTCACCATCTGTAGCTGCAAGAAAGCAGCAATGTGGGGGGTAAGAGTAATGTTAAACTAGTCTGCACAGGCCCAATGATATGTTTATTTAAAGTGGATCAGAGATAAACATTTACTCATTGCATAATTGTGTTCCTTACATATAGTTTACAGGGCATTCCTCAAGCCAAATACTTTTATTTAATGGTTGTAATACCCTAATTCTAATCCTCCAGCAACTAGGCACTCTTAGACCATGTAGCAAAGGCTTATGGGAGCTCAGTCTGGGCAGGAGGAGGTTACTAGCCAGAGATGTCAGAGGCAGAGGGGAGGAGGAGAGGGGAGTTTTCACAGGCTGAGTGGCAGAGATGCAGAGCAGCTTGGCTGTGTAATGATCACAAGCAGAACATGGCTGTCATTGTATCACAGGAATAAATAATCATCTATTGTTGAAGCTGTTTCTTTAGATAAGATATATAGACAAGTTACTTGTTATCGTTAGTTTTTCATCTCGGATCCGCTTTAATTAAGGTTTAGATGAGCATTACCACTGGTAAGTGCATACCATCAAGCACAATCCTCCTTCCCTTGTCCTTTCTGTGGTTTTGTCATAGAGTTAGGTCTGTTTATAAAAGGTTGAATGTTAAAGTCCAACTCCAGAGAAAAGAAAAACTGTATCGGACGGTGTGGAAAGATGTGCCCTCATTTCCTGTTCTGACAGGAAGTAGATTTCTTTTCTAGAGGTTTACAGACAGCAACAGATAACACCCTTTTTGCAGCGTAGAGATAGATCTTCTCTCAAGTTTGTATTGCTGTCCCTTATTTCTTGTCTTTGCCACCTGGTGGTTTCATATAATAGCCATAGAGGTCCAAAAAGCACAAAAGCATGAAGTAAAGGAAAATTGCAAAAGTTTATGGAAAATTGTTAGAGGGAAACACGTTCAGAAATGAAGAATGCTGTAAATGCCTGTAAAATCGTGCCACCAAGTGTGCTCTCAGACTAAGGCCCCTTGTACACTTAATCAGTTGGTGTGCATTAGTACGCGTTTTTTCCATAGCAGTGCATTGTGACAAAGATTTCAGTGAAAACTCGTTACGTGTGAAAGGTGCCATTGGAAAACATGGGCATTACTTTGAAAATCAGTTTTCTTTCCGTTTTAACTGAGAGCAACTGATTAAGTGTAAAAGGGCCCTTAGACTTTTTAAACACCTTTCAATGTGCTTGGTCATCTTAAGACATGTAAAAATGTTAGCTATAAAATTTATTTTATTCCTGTGGTTAGACTTTTAAGAATTAATATTTCAGTGACTTTGTCTATTTACAGCTGACATTTTTGTTTCCATTTTCCTTCCCACACACCAAAGAAGGGGCTGGAGAGGGGATCAGGTCTACATAATGTTGTGTTCCATATCAGATTATTGTCCACAATTAGTTAGTGCATATGCTGGATGGCTGTACCTGTTTTCTTCTGGAAGAATAGGTAACTCAGTCTCTTTTATATGCTCTGCGCTTTCCACAATAACGCCATTCATGATCTCGCCAGGCACCTGTCTCACAATCCCCATCAGACACAATGAAAATTAAAAAAAAAAATACAGAAAAAAAAGTAGAGAAAAGTAAAGAAAAACAGGTGTGCAAACACTGCTGGGAACATCTGGCCAGTTCATTATATTTCTACAATATGTGCAACACTAGCAATTAAATGCATTCTAGATCTATTAAGTTACTTTATTCCTGAGAATATGTTTCAAATCTCTATTCAGCCATATATGGACGTAAAGGCATTAGTGTACTGATACAGTGCTTATACTTAAATGTATGCTTTAAAGCCCAGCTGAGGGCAGATATAATGCAGACTCTAGTCTAGTTATGTCATTCCTAAAGAGCACTTACACTCATCCTGCTTACTTGCATTTTCTGGCAAGGAAGAAGAGTGTTTAAAGGAAATATCTGAGGAAATGTAAAAAAAAAATAAAATAAAAAAAAGGGTCAACTTACCTAGGGCTTCCTCCAGCCCCTTGTAGCCTTCCTGTGCCCTTGCTGCATCTCCGCTTCCAGCCATTGGCCTAGGGGTCCCCTCCGGTGCAGATACCGACCTCGCCAGGTTGGTTTCCACTGTACCTGCACTAGAGCCGCTCGCTGTCGCACTGACGCCATCTGGAGTGTACTGCGCAGAACACTCCAGATGACATCAGCGCGACACCGAGCAGCTCTCACGCAGATGTAGTGGATTCCAACCTGGCGAGGTCGGCATCTGCACCGGAGGGGGCTGGGAGCCACCGGAGCTGCGGCGAGGGCACACGATGGCTGCAACTGGCTGGAGGAAGCCCCAGGTAAGTTGATTTTTCTTTATTCATTTCCTCTGACATTCTGTAATGATCCGCTCAGCTGCTTGCGCAGGCAGGCAGCTTTTTGACCACTGTTCAGGTCTGCATTCTGCAGGTCTCTGGAAGAGAGACCTTTTGTCAGTTTTGCAGCTTGCTGCTGCTGAGGAATTTGCATACGTTGGTCATGCAAATTTCCTAGCCACATCCTCTGGAGGTTTGCACTATAAATACCATGTGATATCACAGACCTGGGCTGGTCATAAGGGTTAGTCCTGTGATACTCTCCTGGAGTGTCAGCCTTGCTCATTGTTTAAAGATTAGCTCAGAGTAATTCCTGGGACTGCACTAGGCAGGTTCCCTAGTGCAGTTAGGATTGCATATCTGTTTGTTTGTCTGTTATGATTGTCCTGTCCCAGCGGTGGTCGACAGGAAGTCGTTCTGATCTTTGTTCTTGGAGTATAGCTGGAGTAGCGGTTGCTACCAGCTATCTCATCTGATCTGTCTTGTCTGGATCGCACTCGCCTTGCGCTAGTGCTGTGGATCCTTCTGTTCTGTCTTCCTGGATCGCACTCGTCTTGCGCTAGTGCTGTGGATCCTATCTCTCACTTATTCCTGTTTTTGTGTATCTGCCTTGTCTGCTACGAACGCTTGCTGGAGGCTCGGTGAGGTAACCGTTAAGCAAGCGCTCGCGTCCTCTGTTTCATGTTTGTCTGTCGGTGGTTAGTTAGGCGTGCTTGTCTCTGTTGTGCTTAACACGCGGAGACTGCGCATAAACGCGTGCACTGTTGCGAATGAGTGCGGTGTTCGCGTTTAGTTAGCGTTTGTTATTTTCCTTATCTTCTCATTGTATGATTTGCTGTGCCTTTGCTACTCTCGTGCTCTGCCTTGCTGTAGCCTTGTGTCACCTCTGGCAATCGCCTCTCTCGCGATTGCGTTCCTACTTCATATCTGCTGTTGTATGTGCACCGTCGCGGGTTGGCGACTAGATTGGGGCACATACATACATTCTGTCCCTGTGCTCATTCTCTTCCGCAATCGCTTCTCTTGCGATTGCATTCTCACTTGGTTTCTTCTGTTGTGTGTCCACCGTCGCAGGTTGGTGGCTAGATTGGTGGACATACAGTGGTGTGAAAAACTATTTGCCCCCTTCCTGATTTCTTATTCTTTTGCATGTTTGTCACACTTAAATGTTTCTGCTCATCAAAAACCGTTAACTATTAGTTAAAGATAACATAATTGAACACAAAATGCAGTTTTAAATGATGGTTTTTATTATTAGTGAGAAAAAAACCCTCCAAATCTACATGGCCCTGTGTGAAAAAGTGATTGCCCCCCTTGTTAAAAAATAAATTAACTGTGGTTAATCACACCTGAGTTTAATTTCTGTATTCACCCCCAGGCCTGATTACTGCCACACCTGTTTCAATCAAGAAATCACTTAAATAGGAGCTATCTGACACAGAGAAGTAGACCAAAAGCACCTCAAAAGCTAGACATCATGCCAAGAGCCAAAGAAATTCAGGAACAAATGAGAACAAAAGTACTGTAATTGAGATCTATCAGTCTGGTAAAGGTTATAAAACCATTTCTAAAGCTTTGGGACTCCAGTGAACCACAGTGGGAGCCATTATCCACAAATGGCAAAAACATGGAACATTGATGAACCTTCCCAGGAATGGCCAGCCGACCAAAATTACCCCAAGAGCGCAGAGAAAACTCATCCGAGAGGCCACAAAAGACCCCAGGACAACATCTAAAGAACTGCAGGCCTCACTTGCCTCAATTAAGGTCAGTGTTCACGACTCCACCATAAGAAAGAGACTGGGCAAAAACGGCCTGCATGGCAGATATCCAAGGCGCAAACCACTTTTAAGCAAAAAGAACATTAAGGCTCGTCTCAATTTTGCTAAAAAACATCTCATTGATTGCCAAGACTTTTGGGAAAATACCTTGTGGAACGACAAGACAAAAGTTGAACTTTTTGGAAGGTGCGTGTCCCGTTACATCTGGCGTACAAGTAACACAGCATTTCAGCAAAAAAACATCATACCAACAGTAAAATATGGTGGTGGTAGTGTGATGGTCTGGGGTTGTTTTGCTGCTTCAGGACCTGGAAGGCTTGCTGTAATAGATGGAACCATGAATTCTACTGTCTACCAAAAAATCCTGAAGGAGAATGTCCAGCCATCTGTTCGTCAACTCAAGCTGAAGCGATCTTGGGTGCTGCAGCAGGACAATGACCCAAAACACACCAGCAAATCCACCTCTGAATGGCTGAAGAAAAACAGAATGAAGACTTTGGAGTGGCCTAGTCAAAGTCCTGATCTGAATCCTATTGAGATGTTGTGGCATGACCTTAAAAAGGTGGTTCATGCTAGAATACCCTCAAATAAAGCTGAATTACAACAATTCTGCAAAGATGAGTGGGCCAAAATTCCTCCAGAGCGCTGTAAAAGACTCGTTGCAAGTTATCGCAAACGCTTGATTGCAGTTATTGCTGCTAAGGGTGGCCCAAGCAGTTATTAGGTTCAGGGGGCAATTTCTTTTTCACACAGGGCCATGTAGGTTTTGAGGGTTTTTTTCTCACTAAATAATAAAAACCGTCATTTAAAACTGCATTTTGTGTTCAATTATGTTATCTTTGACTAATAGTTAACGGTTTTTGATGAGCAGAAACATTTAAGTGTGACAAACATGCAAAAGAATAAGAAATCAGGAAGGGGGCAAATAGTTTTTCACACCACTGTACATACATTCCTCATCTGTGCTTATTCGGTCTTGTGTCGCTGTTAGCAATCGCCATCTCTGGCGATTGCCTTCTCACTTTATCTTCATGGTTGTGTGTTCATCGTCGCAGGGTGGCGACTAGATTGGTGGACACACATACCCTCTGTCGCTTTGATCTCTCTCTTTCAGGGCTATCTTGCCCTGCGTTTCTTCCCTTCGTACAATTCCTGTCTGGCGTCTGTGGCAGGGCAGAGGAGCTGTTCCTCTGCACTCCACAGCTCCTCCTGTCGACAGGAATTTACCTCTACAGGTGCGTTGCACCTTTTGCTGGGTTCCCTCAAATTACACGCTTGTGGAGGATTTCCGCAGTGTCAGCGCACGTCTTGTGCACTGATCACGGAGAGAATTCCACAATCGTTACACATTCCCTTTAGGGCAAATAATTTGAGAACTATGGAAAAAAAACATATAAAATAGATTGTTCAGCTGTGGCTCCCCGCCCCCACACCCACTCCTGAAGGGGATAATTGTCAGTGCCATGGATGAGACTGTTGTGAAATGTGAAATACAGGGATGGCTCCACCCCCTCCCCTCCCGGTGAATTTGGAACCCTACAATCATGTGATATTAAACGCATCATGTTGATTGGAGCAAAAGGTGAGGTGAAAGTGTCCACAGTCTTAGCGCATCAGCATTATCAGAACACCCTGAGAATCCCTCATGAGGTGGAGAAGAACAAACGGAAATCAGTTCGGACCTGTCGGAAATTATCGCCTCGACCCATAATCTGAAAGGAAATTGCATGTTGTGTACGAAGCTTAAGACTTGGTTCACATTGAGTCAGATTGCCAATGGCCAACAGGAGTGGACTGCGCAGTATCTGCTCCAATGGTGCATTGTGATCTGAGTACAGAGCAGATGTGTTTCCACCAGTCTTCTGTGGGAAATGCATTGGATCTGGAGAAATTGTGCAGGCTGTATTATTGTGTTGCAGTTATTGTAATGGATTCAATTAATAACACAGGATCCGTCGACTATCAGTTTTTCAATTCGTTGTGATCTGGCAAAAAAATGCCAGTTTTGCGTTGTAATGTGAACTGAGCCTAATGGCATGCATGGGATAACTGATTTACATTTAAAGTGCCACTGGAGCGAAAAAAGACTTATGATATAATGAATTGTATGTGTAGTACAGATAATTAATAGAACATTAGTAGCAAAGAAAAGAGTCTCATATTTTTATTTTCAGCTCCATAGCTTTTTTTTTATTCCCATAACATTGGATAATTTTGTCATATTTGCAGTTTACAAACCACATTCTATTTTAAATGATAAAACAGCATAAATAATGACTCTTTGAACTTTCCTGCTGTAAAACCTTATTTGAAGCTGTCTTTCACTGTTTTGTTTGATGTATAAGTGCTGCAAAAAACAGGACTTTCTTCAACCCAAGTTGGGTCTGAGAGCTCAGAGAAGCTCTTTTTCATAGATAACAACTGAAGTTTCTTAACTATTCCTGTACTTGAAACAAAATGAGACTCTTTTCTTCGCTTTCCTGGTAGCTGTACTACACATATGATTCATTATATCCTAAGTTTTTATTTCGCTTGTGTCACTTTAATCACATTCCAGATGGCATAACACACTTTTCAAGCAGCTTGTCCACATTTCTATGGATGTTTGGATGTGTCTAGTTCAGAAGCATGTGGGAAGGAAGAATGGGTGTGTGTGTGTGTGTGTGTGTGTGTGGGGGGGGGGGGGGGGTCAATCTTTCTTTGATTTATGCCAGTCACTCCCCAGGATGAATGACCAGATATGTCTTTATCTCTCTCACCACTCTTGTTATCTTCAGCCTTGCGCAATCACTGGTATTTTATAAAGTCAAACAATCTCCCAGCAATTAGGAGTGATAAAAGAGAGAAGTCTGCAGCTTAGGCACACACACATACTTTCTGTCAATACATTTCTTCCACATTCATCACCATTCTATTGAACTGTGTCATTCCATTCTATAAAGGTAAGCAGCACCTGCAATATATTTCCCAGTGTAATGTAAGACTGCAGGGGGTGGGAGGAGGGCAATCCACGGGGAAAGTACAACTCTTTCATACAGAACAATGCCTTCCTGCAGGGTAAAGTGTACCTGTAAGCATCATCAAGTCATCAATCCCAGGAATAATTTGTGTTATTTTAGTACTAGATCTTTCAACTCAGCTCACAATTAAGCAATTTTTCAATATTGTTTTGTTAAACCCATTTACAATTTAATGCTTAACCACTTAAAGAGACACTGAAGCGAGACTAAATCTCGCTTCAGCTCTCATATATAGCAGGGGCACGTGTGCCCCTGCTAAAACGCCGCTATCCCGCGGCTGCACAAGGGTCCCTTCACCCCCAACCCACCCCCCACAAAAGTTGGTCGCTAGGTTGGTCGTAGTTTAGCCCTTCCTGGAGGCAGGGCTAACGGCTGCAGCCCTGCCTCCAGTCGCGTCTATCAGACGCGCATCGCCGCCTCTCCCCCGCCCCTCTAAGTGAAGGAAGACTGAGAGGGGCGGGGGAGAGGCGGAGATACACGTCTGACAGACGCGCGTGGGGCAGGGCTGCGGCGGCTAGCCCTGCCTCAATGCGGAAGCGCTCCCCTGCATTACGGAGGGGATTTGGGGGGACAGGGACCCCCATTAAGCCGCGGAATGGCGGCGTTTTAGCAGGGGCACAAGTGCCCCTGCTATATATGAGGTCTGAAGCGAGATCTATTCTCGATTCAGACTCTCTTTAACCTCCTGGGGGATACAATTATATCGCCCAGGAGGTGGCGCAGCACTATTTTTTAAAATTTTTATTTTTTAAATCATGTAGCGAGCCCAGGGCTCGCTACATGATAGCCGCTGTGCAGCGGCATCCCCCCACCCCCTCCGATCGCCTCCGGCATACAAAGCAAACAGGAAATCCCGTTCAGAATGGGATTTCCTGTTTGGCTTCCCCCGTCGCCATGGCGACGATCAGGATGACGTCATCGACGTCAACGACGTCGTGACGTCAGAGGGAGTCTCGATCCACCCCTCAGCGCTGCCTGGCACTGATTGGGGGGGGGGGGGGAGCGGCGCGGCGGGTAGCGGCGAATCAGCGCGAAGCGGCGGCGATCGGTATATACACGCAGCTAGCAAAGTGCTAGCTGCGTGCAACAAAAAAAAAATTATGCAAATCGGCCCACCAGGGCCTGAGAAATCCTCTGTGGCGGCTTACCCCGAGCTCAGCTCGGGATTATCCCCCAGAGGGTTAAGCCCACAGGGTTTAAATTTTTTTGCATCTGAGCAACTTTCATCTCCCATTCATTTGCTAATAACTTTATCACTACTCATCACAATGAATGGATCTATATCTTGTTTTTTCCGCCACCAATTAGGCTTTCTGTGGGTGGTACATTTTGCTGAGAATTAATTTATTGTAAATCCATTTTAACAGGAATATTAAGAAAGAAATGGAAAAAAATCATTATTGCTCAGCTTTTGGCCATTATAGTTTGAAATTAATACATGCTGCCATAATTAAAACCCATGTACTTTATTTACCAATTTGTCCCGCTTATTACACCATTTAAATTATGTCCCTATCACAATGTATGGCACCGATATTCAATTTAGAAATAAAGGTGCATTTTTTCAATTTGCGTCCATCACTATTTAGAAGCCCATAATTTAATAAATCATATTGATATACTCCTTTGACATGCATATTTAAAAAGTTAAGACCCTTAGGTAACTATTTATGTTTTTTTTTATTTTTTTATTATTGTAATTTTTTTTTATTTTTTATTTAAACTTGTATGTGGGTATTTCTTGGTGTGGGAGGTAAACAGGGGTTTTTTAATGGATTAAAATGTATTTATTTAACACAAAGTGTTTTTGGTGTAATTTGCTATTTGGCCACAAGATGGAGCGCATGTTAGGGTGAAGTGGTCAAAGTGGAACTAAACTTGGAATCCTCTCTGCTCTAAAATAGTATCCACAGCATGATAACCTTCATATGGGGGGGGGGGGGGGAATCTTCATTGCAATTTATGGAAATCCTAAAAAGCATGCAAGCTTATAATTTGGTTTCACTTTGCTGGGAGGACTGAAGGGGTTAAAAGGAACCTAAACTGAGAAGGATATGGATTTTTCCTTTTAAAATAATACCAGTTGCCTGACTCTACTGCTGTTCCTGTGTCTCTAATACTTTTCGCCACAGCCCCTCAACAAGCATGCAGATCAGGTGCTCTGACTGAAGTCAGACTGGATTAGCTGCATGCTTGTCTCAGGTCTGTGATTCAACCACTACTGCAGTGAAAGAGATTAGCAGGACTGCCAGGCAACTGGTATGGTTTAAAAGGAAACATCCATATCCCTCTCAGTTTAGGTTCCCTTTAAGCCTCAGTGTTTACTGCATGGGGATTGCTCCCTAGGCAGAGCTCCTGCAGTCTTCTATCAGCAACAATTAAAGGATACGTCCGCACAGGCGCAGTAGATGCCGACCTGGCAAGGTCAGCATCTGCAACAGAGGGGATCCTGGCTGCGGCGAGGGACAGGCAGGCTGCCAAAAGTACATGGCGTCTTGGCGCCGCTCAGTTTGGCACAGGAAGAGCCGAATGACGGCTCTTCCTGCTGCTGCTAAACTCCGGGGTGCCGTTAAATACTATACCCTCTCTGAGTTGTAGCAACTCGGAGGGAGATGTAATTCGGGGTCTGGCAGGACAATAGTAGCAATACAATAGTCAATCATATAAAATAAATGGCATACAGATGGGAACATAAGACTTGGAAAAGGACTTGGGAATACTGGTCGATAACAAATTAGGTAATCTTATACAATGCCAAGCAGCAGTAGCTAAAGCAAATACAATTCTGGGATGCATAAAAAGGGAAATAATATCTTGAGATACGAGTATACTACTCCCTCTGTATAAATCACTTGTAAGGCCACACCTGGATTATGGAATACAATTTTGGGCACACTATAGAAAGGACATTAAAAGGACAACAAAATTAATCAGAAGGATAGAAGGTCTAACCTACAAAGAAAGGTTGGACAAACTTGGTTTATTTATATTGGAAAAAAGGCGACTGAGAGGTGACCAGATTAACTACTTGCTGACCGCGTCAAGCCAATGGACATGGCCGCCGCGGCAGCCCCAGGACCACCTAACGCCGATTGGCGTAAGGTCCTGCGGGCCTGTTTTACAGGAGATCACGCGCGCACATCTCTGCTTAGATGGCGGAGCTCTGCTCCGCCTTCAGTCTCTGTTAGATTAACATAGTACAAGCTGCGATCTAAGGCAGCACTGTACTGGGGGCAGCTGTGTGACATGGCTGTCGCCCTGGTACACAGGAGAGCAATCGGCTCTCATAGGCTGAAGCCTATGACAGCCGATCACTGTGATTGGCTGGCTGGGGGGAGGGAGGCTTTTTGAAAAAAAAATAGTAAAATTTATTATAAAAATAATAACATAAATATTTATAAAAAATAAAATAAACACTGGGAGAGCTATCAGACCCCACCAACAGGAAGCTCTGTTGGTGGGGAGAAAAGGGGGGGGGGGATCGCTTCTGTGCTGAGTTGCGCGGCCCTGCAGCGAGGCCTTAAAGCTGCAGTGGTCAATTTAGCAAAAAATGGCCTGGTCTTTATGAGGGTTTAACACTGCGGTCCTCAAGTGGTTAACATGTGTAAATACATCACAGGGAAATACAAAAGCTTGCCAGATGAGCTTTTTGCTCCTAGAGTTGTACGACGCACAAGGGACATGATTTGCATATGGAGGAAAAAAGATTTTGCCATCTATTTAGTAAGGGTTCCTTCATGGTGAGAACGGTTAAAATCTGGAACATCTTACCTCAGGAAATAGTTATGGCAAACTATATATCTGAATTTAAAGAGGGCTTGGATGCTCTCCTTGCATTGAAGGGCATCCACGGCTATAATTATTAGGTAAGTCCCAGAAGAGTTGATCCAGGGATTTAGACTGCCATCTTGATTCGAGATGGAATTTTTCCCTTTTAAGGCTAATTGGCCCAGGCCTTGTAAGGTTTCCTTTCTTCCCCAGGATCAACTGGCATGTCCAGGTTCAGGATGGTGTTTTTATTTATTTATTTATTTTTTTTGGTTAGACGGATGTCTTTTTTCAACTAAACTAACTAAGTAGCTATACTCTATAACTACACAAAACCCTGTGTGGCTTTCGCTCATCATGGGGTACTTGACCTGCCACATACTGGACAACTGTACACGTTTTACTCTCTGGTATCCAACAAGCATTCTCTGTTTGGACTTGAAAGTTCTATTAATGAGCCTCTCCAGAATACAAATGTTTCCAATAGAATAGGCGCTCACAGTTCAATTTGTTTGTGTAGAGGTTCCTTGATTGCCTGATGTCAAATAGACCACTTTTAAAGAGACTCTGTAACAAAAGCCTTATTTCTTCTATACCTGTTCTAATGTGGCCTGTCTTACTGCAGCCTTTCCTACTTGCACTGTCTCTGTAATAAATCTTATCTTCTTTCCTCTGTTGTGTCTGTCGGGCTGAGGCTGGAATGTGCATCACTGCTTGTCATTGGCAGAAGCTTTACACACCCCCTCCAAGCTCTGCATGAGTCACACAGTAAGCTAGTTCTCAGTCTATGATACTCTTGTTAGAAGCCAGTCTTTTGTTTGTAAACACTGCCTACAACTGTTCATTACAAACCAGGATTGCAGCAGGGAGTGGCAGAAACAGCACAGAGGGGCACAGGAGAAAATAAGGAATAGAATGGTATGCTTTTCATTGTAAGAATATTAGAGTACAGATTCTCTTTAAAACTGCCAGTTCAGGAAAACACACATTTTCCACATCCTTTGCCACAGGCTGTCCGTGCTACAGCTCACAATTGTCTCAATGAGATTCAGTCTGCACCTTTCTCCTTGCAGTCTGTATGGTGAGATCATGCAGTCCAGATTGCGATAGCCCCACCCACTTAGTCTAAAACTAATTTACTCAACAAAGCTGAATCTGATCATGTGATGAGAATATTAAGACCTTTTTTTCCACAAGAAAAAGGAACCATTTGAACACTCTGTTCACTCAGGTTTGGGATTGAGATGTTTTTTTTCGGATCTGTGCCTGGAGATAAAACATTTCTAAGGCGTCACCTGCCAGCCCAGGGACACATTTCTCTTTACCTCACCTATAATGAATCTTCCATACACACTATTTGCTAACCCAATCCATCTGCAGGACTATTCTCACCCTGTAACATACATTTTACATTATGATTCCTGCAACCGCCACAACCTTGTCCGCTGCGCTTCTCTCATCTGTAAATCATATTCCTGTTACCAGAGAGCTCAGGGGGCAGCACCACCATCACTTTGTCTGTCAGGACTAATCACAGCAATAAGACAGACACTATTATCAGCCATTTATTATTTAAATAAGTCCCACACCAGATGTTCCTGGAAGCTGCAAGAAACACATTTCAGCCTCTCAATCACAGCCATTCACTCATAAGAGGCATTTCATTTAAATGAGAACTTTTGGCATGACTTCATTCATTCTTCAGCAAGCACCACTTAGGAATACATATTGGAGCGGCAATAAAGTTATACAGTAAAACACGCTTCACTTTTGCTGCCATAATCATTTCATAACTGTGCCGAGGAGCCCAAAGCCGGCCTTCCACAACACGCGTGATGCGGGAACAATATCCCCTTCTGTGTGGGTGATGTGAGAGAATTACCGTAAAAACTATTTTATAAATTGCTGCCACAAGTTCTTAATCACAGGCAGACTGGTAAATGACTTGGGCACAGACCACCACAACTCATATTATACATTATTACATTCTAGTAAAGGATATTGCATTTCAGAATGGTTATTTGATTTTATGAGTGCAGCTTTAAACCATCTGCAAATGGACGTTTTTGTATCTTGGTCCAAGTACTGATTGCTGCAAGAGCGACACTCTCAGCCACACATTTAAGATTAGTGATGGTCATGTCTAGAATGCATGGAGAAGCATGTGGTCAGGTGATAGATATGCAAGTCTCTTATTTGCTAGTCATGATCACGTGCTAAAGCAAGAAGTTATCACAGCAAGTTAGAGCTTTGCAAATCTATGAGCTGATCAAACACATCACGTGCCTCTCCATGAGTTCTCCTAGACACTATGTAATCTATGACATCAGTATGTAAGACACTACAAAATGTAGTATAAGCAGCTCAGTAGTGCAGAAAAACCACTGACACAAACCTGTAACCTTCACCAAAGCAATGAAAGGTTTGCACCACATCAAGGATATTTGCTACGTAATGAGTCATTTGTCAAATCTCATTTTTGAACACTGTAAACCAATCAGCTTCTGCTCCCTGAAATAAAGAGCCCACCAGTTTCCTTTCACCACTTCCAGTAGCTATGGCACAGATGATCATGTGACTCTACCTTGAGATATAACAATCAACAATTTTCTCTCAATGGCCATAATTCAGGGAAGCTTTGAAGTTAGTGCCCCCCCTCCCCCCCAACTCTGGGCCTCTATGTGGCCAATAGGGCTGATACCTATAGTTACATCTAGCAACACACAGCAGGGGTTCCCTTTAATGGCCATCAATGTTTGTCACCCTCTGCCTACAGTTATAGAAGGTGATTCAGTTGCAGTGATTCACAAACACCACGGACAGAAGTCCAGCCTCCCAGCTTCACCTCCTACTTCCTCTGTAGGGACTCTCCCCTAGGAGAGACATGTTGTGACAAAGGATAACGGCACTTTAGTTTGTAAGTACAGTTGTCTTGAAATCAATTAGGCAATGCATGAATTTAAGTCACAGGATACTCTGGATCATCAGTGCATGCATCAATAACTTCACTATAAGCAGTGTTATGCTGGAAATACACCATGAGTGTATTTTTTGTCAGATTTACTGTCTGATCGATATTCCGAACTTTTTTTCTTATCGATTTCCATACATGTCTATGAGAATATTGTACAGAAAAACAATAGAAATCAGATCAGACCGGTTGAAAATGATCTATTGAGTCATTTATCTGCCAAAAAACTCTTGGTGTATTCCCAGCATTACACACAACCTTGAATCTTCATGAGATTCCCCAAGTTTGCTGGAGGCCTAAATAGAGGTCCAGCGATGTCCTCAGCATTGACCTCTACCACTCTTGTAACAGTGCAGAAGCCAAAGTTTGATCATGTGGGATGGTGGATGGTACAACCAGTCAGGCCCCAGTTACATTGCAGCAATTGTCTGGCAGCTGCTGAGGCTCAGAGGACCCATTTTGTTAAGAAAGGATTGTAAAAAAGTGCAAAGTAAAGCAAACCTGAAGCGAAAAAAACCTTATGATATAATGAATTGTATGTGTAGTACAGATACAGTAATTAATAGAACATTAGTAGAAAAGAAAAGAGTCGCATATTTTTGTTTTCAGCTATATAGCTTTCTTTTTTTTCTTGAACATTGCATCATACTGTCACAGTTGCAGTCTTAAAACCGCACCCTGTATTTTAAGCTATAAAGCAAAGCAGAAATAATGACCCTTTCAACTTCCCTGCAGTAAAACCTTATCTCAAGCTGTCTTTCACTGTTTCAGGACTGTGTTTGACCTAGTGGGTCGAATAGCTCAGAGAAGCTCTTTTGCATAGATAACAACTGAAGTTTTTTTTTATAAGGCCTCTTTTCCACAGGCAGTTGAACTGTGTGCTCAGCAACCAGTTACCAGGCAGCAGCAAGCAGTTGTGAGAGTTTGAGAGGCATTTCACTGCCTATCAACTGCCCGTGAAAAAGAGGCCTAACTCTTCCTGTACTGGAAAACAATATGAGACTCTTTTCATTGCTACTAATGTTCTATTTCTTAGCTGTACTACACATGCAATTAACTATCTCATAAGTTTATTTTCACTTCAGGTTTGCTATAACGAATGTTTAACCACTTTACCCACCGCGTTACGAATTTCTCCATCCCTTTTTTCCCCACCAAAAAAACCAAGGGACGGAGAAATCCATACCTTCCGCACTACCGCCGCTGTCCGCGCTCCCGCCGCTCGTGCGCGCGCTCCCGCCACTCGTACACGCCGCCCGCTCGCCCGGAGATCAATGAACGAGAAAATCCATTCCCGTTCGTTGATCTAAGCCCCCACAATGATCTGCTGCTTCTTTGAGAAACAGCGCGATCATTGTGATTTTCCCAGCCTCGTCGTGCTTCCTGTAAGCGTCCTTCCGGACGCTTACAGGTCGCATGTAAACAAACTCACTGTGGCCATCTTGTGGCCAAATAGTAAAACTACACCCTAAAGCATTTTACATATACAAATACATTAGTTTTACAGAATAAATTAACTAATTACCTCCCACACTCCCCAATTTTTTTTTTTTTGTAATTAAAAAAAAATACAATAAAAAGAAAAACATAAATAGTTACCTTAGGGACTAAACTTTTTAAATATTTATGTCAAGAGGGCATAACACTGTTACTTTATAAACTATGGGCTTGTAATTAGGGATGGATGCAAAACTGAAAAAAAAAATGCACCTTTATTTCCAAATAAAATATTGGCGCAAAACATTGTGATAGGGACATAATTTAAATTGTTTTATAACCGGGACAAATGGGTAAATACATTTCATGGGTTTTAATAACAGTAGCATGCATTATTTAAAAACTATAATGGCCGAAAACTGAAAAATTTTCCTATTTTCCCATTTAAAAACACATTTAGAATAAAATAATTCTTGGCATAATGTCCCACCTAAAGAAAGCCTAATTGGTGGCGAAAAAAACAAGATATAGTTCATTTCATTGCGATAAGTAATAATAAAGTTATAGACGAATGAATGGAAGGAGCGCTGAAAGGTGAAAATTGCTCTGGTGTTCAAGGGGTAAAACCCCTCAGTGGTGAAAACTATTTGGATTGATTTAAGAGTTACTTTTGAGACTGAACAAGGGAATGACATCCATTTAGTCTTTACTACAGAAGACAGATTCCCCAGAAAAAAGATGGGTTCTTTCCCATAATTCCATCAGGTTACAAAATGGTTGCCTCCATTCTGACCGTGTGAGATGTCCACCTCAGACAGTTTCATTCCACACACGTACGCACGACATAACCCCATTTACTTGAAAAAAATAAATGGATGAACACTTTATTCTGAAATTCATTTATTGCCAAATGACACCGAAATGTTTCTAATTGATTATATCATTTAAGTTTAATTGAAGGCTGTGTTTTCTAATGCATCACTCCTTTATACCATTAATTGATTTCTTGAATGGCTCCCAGGATTCAGCACCTGATAAATGGTACAGATAGGAACTATCAGCCATTAATTTATTTGTTCTCCATTGATTTCTTATTGCTTGATGAATTGTGTCATTGATTATACAATTTTTCCTCCAACACCTTTAATTGAAGCCTGTACATTCTCTAATGCATCAATCCCATTAATTGGCTGCCTGACATGCAGGTGAATTAGACAGGAACCATTTATACTGGAAAGCATAATGTAATAATAATTCCTGCCAGCGATCAGATAGAAGATTGCGGAGAAGGCATATCTACAGCTCGCTGTCTCGCCAAGAAGCACCTTCCCATAAGGTCAGAGAGACATACGGTAGATGTATATACTGTCAGATGTACGGATATGTCAGAATATCACCTCGGGCATATAAAGTCTTACTTAAAAGGAACCTAAAGCAAAGCTTCCATATTTATTTCCTTTTAAAGCGGATCTAAGATGAAAAAACTAACTATAGCAAGTAATTTGTCTATATCTCTTATCTAAAGGTTTGATGGTTTACACAGTAAATTTAGCTGCAAACAGCTTCAACAGTATATGATTATTTCTTCCTGTGAAACAATGAGAACAGCCATATTCTGCTTGTGATCATGACACACAGGCAAGCTGCTCTGCATCTCTACCCCTCAGCCTGTGAAAACTTCACTCACCTCTCCTCCTCTCTCCACCCCCTTGCCTCTGAAATCTCATGCATGCTTCAGCAAAAGCCTCCTCCCCCCATGCTGAGCTCCCATGAGCACTTGCAGCATGGGACTCAATGCCTAGGCGCTGGGGCGTGGATGCATTCATTTACATGCAATTAGGAAATAAAAAATAAAAAAAAAAGAATAATAACTTCAGCTGAAAGTCAAATGTGGATACAGCATGAATATTCAGTGATGTGAAAAACTATTTGCCCCCTTCCTGATTTCTTATTCTTTTGCATGTTTGTCACACTTAAATGTTTCTGCTCATCAAAAACCATTAACTATTAGTCAAAGATAACATAATTGAACACAAAATGCTTTAAATGATGGTTTTTATTATTTAGTAAGAAAAAAAAACACCAAATCTACATGGCCCTGTGTGAAAAAGTGATTGCCCCCCTTGTTAAAAAATAACTTAACTGTTGTTTATCACACCTGAGTTCAATTTCTGTAGTCACCCCCAGGCCTGATTACTGCCACAGCTGTTTTAATCAAGAAATCGCTTAAATAGGAGCTATCTGACACAGAGAAGTAGACCAAAAGCACCTCAAAAGCTAGACATCATGCCAAGATCGTAAGAAATTCAGGAACAAATGAGAACAAAAGTAATTGAAATCTATCAGTCTGGTAAAGGTTATAAAGCCATTTCTAAAGCTTTGGGACTCCAGCGAACCACAGTGAGAGCCATTATCCACAAATGGCAAAAACATGGAACAGTGATGAACCTTCCCAGGAGTGGCCGGTTGACCAAAATTACCCCAAGAGCGCAGAGAAAACTCATCCGAGAGGCCACAAACGACCCCAGGACAACATCTAAAGAACTGCAGGCCTCACTTGCCTCAATTAAGGTCAGTGTTCACGACTCCACCATAAGAAAGAGACTGGGCAAAAACGGCCTGCATGGCAGATATCCAAGGCGCAAACCACTTTTAAGCAAAAAGAACATTTAGGCTCGGCCCAATTTTGCTAAAAAAACATCTCAATGATTGCCAAGACTTTTGGGAAAATACCTTGTGGACCGACGAAACAAAAGTTGAACTTTTTGGAAGGTGCGTGTCCCGTTACATCTGGCATAGAAGTAACACAGCATTTCAGCAAAACAACATCATACCAACAGTAAAATATGGTGGTGGTAGTGTGATGGTCTGGGGTTGTTTTGCTGCTTCAGGACCTGGAAGGCTTGCTGTGATAGATGGAACCATGAATTCTACTGTCTACCCAAAAATCCTGAAGGAGGATGTCCGGCCATCTGTTCGTCAACTCAAGCTGAAGCGATCTTGGGTGCTGCAGCAGGACAATGACTCAAAACACACCAGCAAATCCACCTCTGAATGGCTGAAGAAAAACAAAATGAAGACTTTGGAGTGGCCTAGTCAAAGTCCTGACCTGAATCCTATTGAGATGTTGTGGCATGACCTTAAAAAGGCGGTTCATGCTAGAAAACCCTCAAATAAAGCTGAATTACAACAATTCTGCAAAGATGAGTGGGCCAAAATTCCTCCAGAGCGCTGTAAAAGACTCGTTGCAAGTTATCACAAACGCTTGATTGCAGTTATTGCTGCTAAGGGTGGCCCAACCAGTTTTTAGGTTCAGGGGGCAATTTCTTTTTCACACAGGGCCATGTAGGTTTTGAGGTTTTTTTCTCACTAAATAATAAAAACCATCATTTAAAACTGCATTTTGTGTTCAATTATGTTATCTTTAAATAATAGTTAACGGTTTTTGATGAGCAGAAACATTTAAGTGTGACAAACATGCAAAAGAATAAGAAATCAGGAAGGGGGCAAATAGTTTTTCACATAACTGTACGTCTCTGCTTACATTTGCCTTGTTTTAGGCATCGTTTAATTTCCCTGGTTTCAGCATCAGAAACGCTCCCCCTATCTATATATTACTGTGTATTGGTATGTAACTTCATCCTTTCAGTGATGTCTAGCCTGGGTTATAATGATATGCAGCCTTTTCCCCAGGGCATTCTGGGACATCATGTGATGTTCCTGCTCACTTGACACAGGGGAAAAACATTATACAGTTAGGCCTCTTTTCCACGGACAGCTGAAATGCAGTGAAATGTCTTTCAAACTCTCCCAACTGCTTGCTGCTGCCTGGCAACAGTTCAACTGCCCGTGGAAAACAGGCCTGAACCGAGAGGGATATGGAAGCTGCCATTTTTATTTACTGTTAAACAATGCCAGTTGCCTGAAAATCCTGATCTCTTTGGCTGCAGTAGTGTCTGAATCACCTTTCTGAAACAAGCATGCGGCTAATCTAGTCAGACTTCTGTCATAAACATTTGATCTGCATGCTTGTTTACGGTCTATGGATAAAAGTGTTCAAGGCAGAAGATCAGCAGGACAGCCAGGCAACTGGTATTGTTTCAGAGGAAATATGGTATCCTCTATATCCTTCTCAGTTCAGGTGTCCTTTAACCTCCCTAGCGTTCTTAGAGGGCACCGCTCAGGCCCCCCTGGGCCGATTTTGATAATTTTTTTTTTCAAACACGCAGCTAGCACTTTGCTAGCTGCGTGTTTGCCCCGATCGCCGCCGATCCACTGCTACCCAACGCGAAAGAGGGCCCCCCCCCGCAGACCCCGTGCACAGCCTGGCCAATCGCCGCTAGGCTGCGCTTTGGGGTGGATCAGGAGTCCCAGTGACGTCACGACGTCACTCCGTTCGTCGCCATGGCGACGGGGAAGCCCTAAAGGAAATCCCGTTCAGAACGGGATTTCCTTATGGGCGGGATCGCCGACGCCGATCAGAAGGGTGGGAGAGAGGAGGAGGGGGAGAATCATGTAGCTAGCGCTAGGCTAGCTACATGATAGGAAAAAAAAAAATCAGACGAAAAAAACCCTCCCACGGCCATGCGGCAATTGAAACGTCCAGCAGGTTAATGGGTAGGAGTCCTTTGTCAGTAAAGCAAACAACTAAAAGTAAAGTTTGAATTATGAATAACTGAAAATATTAAAGCTAAACTTCAGCTTATTTTACTTCTTTTTGGGGTTACACTAGGATTATTTTTGGAGTTACACTGGAAATTAGAACATTTTTGATAAACAGGAAGTGGGGTAAATGTCTTCAGTGAGAACAAAAATGTTATTTTACAGAATGGAGAAGAGAGAGAACCTATTTTTATTTCTGTTCCCGATGTCCAGTCCAACGTCTCCCTGGACTCAAATTACAGCCCCATTGGCATTGCAAAAACAAGATTTGAGGGAAACGCTCTCCTTTGAGACCACAGACAACCATAATAACCTGGCAGTTCCTCTACTCGGTCCACAAGAAAAGAAAAAAAGTTTGGCTGAAGATGGGCTTTTAAAACTGTTTCCTTAAATTATAGGTCTTTTGGCACGGCACAGTGTATATTATATAAAAACTAGTTGGTCTTCATAACATGTGCATTAAGTGCACTATTGTACTCCTCCGCCAAATAATGCCAGGTGTGCTGAGCAGGAATTGGGAATGCTTACAGTGATAAATGGACACACATCCCTCCACAACCCCAAAAGCTCCCACGTGTTCTCAGGATATAGAGTTTTATCACCTCTATAAATTTGAATTACAACAACCAAGGGAGATGACACCTTTCAGATTATTTTTACTGCTGCTCTCCAATGGGGAGAGCTCCACATTTTTCTTGCAGGTGAGGAGGAACATCTGAAATGTGGTGAAGTCCAAAAGGTCTGCGGGATGTTGAGTTACTGGGATGAGCAGAAGAGTCAGAACATTTGTAGCTTCCTGAAGTCCTGTCAGCACGTTTAAGTGGAAGGACAGCGTTTGGAAATGAATGGGCTGTTCGGGATACTTTATACCAGACTAGAAAAAATGTTTACTGTGAGAATTGGTATACTAGTCAAATGTCTTCCATTGTAACTGTTGGAAATACAGCTTTAAAGAGGAACTCCAGTGAAAATAATGTAATTTAAAAAAAGGGCTTCATTTTTACAATAATTATGTATAAATGATTTAGTCAGTGTTTGCCCATTGTAAAATCTTTTAAAAGGACACTTAAGCCAGAAAAAAAAAACACAGTCTTTTAAACACAGTTTTACTCACCTGGGGCTTCTACCAGCCCCCTGCAGCAGTCCTGTGCCCTCGCAGGCAATCACTAATCCTCTGGTCCCCCGGTGCCAGCTAGTTTCGTTTTTGCCGACAGGCCCATCAGGACTGGCCACGCGTAGCCTTTTCCGCATTCCCGACTGTAATTAGCGCTATTGCGGGCCGCAACACATACAAAAATACGCGTTGCTGCATATCTATGCGTGCGTAATGCGGCAACGCGTATTTTTGTACGTGTTGTGGCCCGCAATAGCGCTAATTGCAGTCAGTCAGGAATGCGGAAAAAGCTACGCGTGGCCAGTCCTGACGGGCCTGTCGCCAAAAACATAGGTCCTGTGTAATACAATGTAACTATGGAAAGATGGATATCATTTTAAAGCTCTCTTTCTCCTCTTTCTGGTGACACATAAATTGTCGCCCTACGCCTTTTAGTTTACTTTATTTTCGCGATTGAAATCACGGCCGCGGCAATTTCAATCGCGAAAACAGCGAAAACTAAAAGGCGTAGGGCAGCGGTTTATACATCATTGGAAAGAGGAGAAAGAGAGCTTTAAAATGATATGCATCTTTCCATAGTTTCTGCACTGCTCGGAGTCCCTTTAAGGTTCACTTTAAATCCCTGATTTACATTCTGACATGTATTACATGATGACATTTTTACTGTTGGCAGGTGATATATCTGCTGCATGTTTTTTTGGCAGTCGGAAACAGCTGTAAACAGCTATTTCCCACAATGCAGCAAGGTTCACAGACAGGAAACTGCCAAGAGTACGTACTTTTCTTGTGGGAGGGGTTTCACCACAATATCAGCCATACAGCGCCCCCGATGGTTTGTTTGTGAAAAGGAATAGATTTCTCATGTAAAAGGGGGTCACAGCTAATGATTGGGATAAAGTTCAATTCTTGGTCTGAGTTTCTCTTTAAGTGGAACTCCAGGCAAATTAAAAAAAAAAAAAAGCTCTCAGGAGGAGATTATTTTTATTATTTACATAGTGCCAACATCTTCCGCAGTGCTGTAGAAAGTATATTGTCTTGTCACTTAACCACTTCAGCCTAACTGGATGAGTATACATGTCCAGTGTAGTTGTGAAGGGTGCACCACCAGTTTGTCACTAAATGAGGCACATGTGGTATCCTTTTATCCGGGACAAGTTGTAGAATACGTTTTAGTGTGTTTTAAAGCTTGGACCCATGTCACATAAGAAATAGGTAGGGACAAACTCAAACGAACATAAAAATTAATTTTCAAAATTATGATCAAACTTGAGAAAGTATTAGTAAAACTTAACAAGACATATGTGGTCAAATTTTAACCGTGATAAGTAGTAAAATGGATTTTAAGTTGTTTGAGGATGAAGGCCTATGTCTTGTGTATTCTTTTAGTAACAGAACTGAATCAAAAGCAATAACATTTTCATATATTCTATACCAAAATCAAGACTTGTAAAATGAAAACAAAGTGACAGAATATAAAAGAAAATAACTATATTGTTACCGTAGGAACTTGGGTTTTTTAAATATGTATGCCATCAGGGTATATTGCTGTTATTTTTGCAAATAAGCTCTTGTAATCATCGACAATGTACAATAAGAAAGAAAAAAGCACAAAACAGAAAAAAAGACACCTCAATTTCAAAATATAATATTGTTAACATACATTGTGCTAGGAACATAGTTTAAATTCTGTAATAACCAGGATGGATAAGCAAATAAAATGTGTGGGTTTAACGTTAAAATAAAGATCATTAAGGTGTCATAAGTTGTAATAAAGTTTTTGGTGAATTAATGGGAGCAGCACTGATATGTGAAAATTGCTCTCATCCTGAAGTGGTTAACTGTCCCTCAGAGGGGCTCACAATCTAATCCTTACAATAGTCATATGTCTATGTAGTTATCATGTAGTGTATGTATTGTAGTCTAGGGCCAATCTTTTGGGGAAAACAATTAACTTATCTGTACGTTTTTGGGATGTGGGAGAAAACCGCAGTGCCTGGAGGAAACCTTACACAGAGGAGAACATAGAAACTCCGTGCAGATAGTGCCCTGGTTTGATTTGAACCAGGGACCAAGCACTGCAAGGTGAGAGAGATAACCTCTATGCCACTGTGCTGCCCAGATAAAGTTTAGTCATGTTGGGGTAACTTTTTCTGCATTGCATATGTGGAAGGTGACATTTGCTGCATTTCATATGTGGGGTAACATTTGCTGCATTACATATGAGTGGGGTAATGTATGCTGCCTTTCACATGTATGTGGGTAATGTTTGCTGCATTTCATATGTGGGGGAACATTTGTTGCATTTCATATCATTTCATTTGTGGGGATAACGTTTCCTACATTTAACATGTAAGAGGAAACACTTGCTGGATTTCATATGTGGGATGGTAACATTTGCTGCATTTCAAATGTGTGGAATGAAATCTAATTACCTTTTTAAGTCACTTTAACCAAATGTGCTTTGGGAGGAAAGACAGCACCACCTCCCTTGAGTTACACTCTGCCCACATCATGTCATGGCCATACCCAGTTTTTTACTGCGGCGCACACTTTCTAACTATCCTCGGTGCACCAGATCATTCAGGTTCTTAGCAATGCACTCACCTGTGTGGAACAACCTTTTGCTTTAATTACAGTCATGAGTCTGTTGGGATTGTTCTCTACCGACTTTCCATATATAGACTGTTCAATATTTTTCCCATTCTTTCTTGCAGGGTTCTTCATGTTTGGGCAAATTTAACGTTGACTGTTGGTGAATTGCAATCTTTAAATTGTTCCCCAAATTTTCTATAGTGTTCAAGTCTGGGCTCTAACTAGGCCACACAAGGAGAGCGATCTTATATTCACGTCAGTAATTTGTTTTATTTTTGAATGTTGTATTTTTTTTCTGAATTGTTGTACATGTCTATCTTTAACATGGTGGTTATATACTGCATTGAATAAATACAATTGTAAAAAAAAATATGTTGTGTGTGTATCTTCACTTCAGGTTATAAACCAACAAAATGTGAATGACTGTAAATGATAAATGCTATATTCTTTATCACTGTCCATGGAAGATGAGAGGTCATTTACTAATGCTGTGAGCAGCACCTGCAGTAGGTCATTGGGAATTCCATCAGTGAAAGCCATCATTATCATGCTTTATGCTCCAAGCAATGGCTGCAATGATCACCTAGAATCAGTTGGCCCTGATGTCTTTTAAACACAGTTTTTGGCTGGAAAAATATTTATTAAACATCCTTGCAAGGTAAAATAAAATATATATGTACATATACTTTTATATTTTTGTTTTTATTTTAAAAAAATACAACGTCGTCTCTTCTCACTCCAGCCTCATGGACAGCACTAACAGAATGGCTTACTTTTTCCTGGATGAATGGGCACAGCCATGAAGTTATTAGTCTTCACTGAAGGTCTATAGAAGGACTCTTACAATGTCGGAAGTGGAAAGAGTTCTCTCTGTCCATCTTGTACCCACTTCTAAAGCTCACCTAAATCCATCTTACTGGCTTGTGTGTTGCAGCATAGCCTGCACATGTAATATCCCTACCATAGTCGGATTATCCACAAGGCACACCTAGGGTCTGGAGAGAGTCCAGGAGCCTGGCGGATGCTAGCCCCTGCCACATCTTACTAAAAAAGCCAAGTGATCATCAGCAGTGGGCAAAAGCTGCAACCGCGTTTCCCCGAAAATAAGACACTGTCTTATATTAATTTTTGCTCCAAAAGATGTGCTAGGGCTTATTTTCAGAGAATGTCTTATTTTGGGGGAAACACTGGTAGTTTACCTATACAAAATGTATATACTGCATGCCATGCTGAAACACAAGCAGCATGCACAGAGCTTGTGGTTTGCAGATATTGGCTCTCACAAGAAATTGATTCTGCTGATCATGTGGGTAAAAGTCTATTTCTTGCAGACAGAGAACTCAGGCTCCCCAGAGCTATGATAGGATAAGCTGTGTGTCCTGGGAAGAGGTGAAGTGCTGCAGATGCTTATCACGACAAATCAGGAGGGCTGGCTCCAACAAAAACACAAATTGCCTGACACATATACAGGACTGTAGAACTCGCATTATACTGCCGCTCTCCTGCATCCAGGATTTGTATTGAGCGTGACTTGCTGGTGTCATGTGGGCTGCTCCTAGGGCTTACATTCGGGGGATGTCTTATATTTCAAGCATGCTAGGAATTCCTGCTAGGGCTTATTCTCAGGGGATGTCTTACTTTAGGGAAACACGGTATGTTGCCTAGGGCCCCATTATATCTTAATATTTTTCTGATCCCTACCACTGAGTAAATTTCACTGTCTGATGTGATATAACGTGATTGGGCATCTGCTCGTTGACTTTTTACATTGAGCTAAGCATGGCCAGTGTGTACAGCGGCCTTTTATAGGGATGATAAATATTTATTGTAGAGATCATGCAGGATTATGTAAATATTTATGCAAATTTGTGCAGCTTGAAAATGGACCAGTCAATTTAAACCTTGGTGGGACTTGATTGATCCATTTTCAAGTTGCATATTTGCATACAAATTTAAATAAAGGTGAATGAACTCGGAAATATTTGCATCTCATTGACCTTCTCTAGTCTTTTACCCTCCTCTGTTGCTCTGGGGGAGATGGGATCAATTTCCAGGTGAGAACTTTAACTTTGGGTCTCGTGGTTAAAATTTGCCATCTCTCTGCAAATCAACTTTGCTAATTTTAAACACTAGAGAACCTGTCGGTGTTACTCAACAAAGTCATTATTTATGTTACATGACTGATGCTAATAAACTCCATTAACCCCCAAAACAGTATAATAAAAGACTGCAAACTCTCCACATCGGGTTACATTGTTTCCCCTACAGCATCTATTCTACAGTATATAAAACAAAGCTGAGCCGTGCAGGACCATTTTATGGAGATTGTAATGAAACATTGTTATTATGAAATGAGTTGTGTAAAATCCCTGAGCAATTCCTGATGTCTGCAGTTTGACAACAGAGAGACAGCCAGTGCCGGCCTGTAAAAGACAAATGATTTATACGCTCGGCCGAGTATGATTTCACTTAAAGACACAACGCGTACATGGCACTGACGTGTACATTACATTCCATCTCGACTTGATTCCAGACTGAAACCTCTATTCTTCATACATTTTTCTTGGTGGATAGGATTCTGTTCTTTCTTTCCAGCACAGATGCATTTTCTTCTGGTAGCATAAACAGCATATTTGTCAGTGTTTTATTTGTATGAGACTTTAAGGTCTGGAACCCACTAGCAGTGCTTTTAAAAGCACTTGTGATTTGAAAAGTTCTTGCTAATGCAATGCTATGGGTGATTTTTTCTTTTTAAATCACATTGCTCAAGTGGGATCCCACCCATAGCATTACATTAGCAAGGCTTAGAAAACCGCTGCTAGTGGGTTCTAGGCTTAAAGAACTACCTGAAGTGAGAGGGATTTGGAAGTGGACATGTTTATTTCCTATTAAACAACACTAGTTGCCTGGCAGTCCTGCAGCTTTATTTGGCTGCAGTAGTTTCTAGATCACATATCTGAAATAAGCATGCAGCTAATCCAGTCAGACTTCAGTCAGAAACATCTGGTCTGCATGCTTGTCTAGCGTCAAAGGTTATAGTATTAGAGGTAGAGGATCAACAGGACAGTCTGGCAGTATGCATTGTTTAACAGGAAATAAATATGGCAGCCTCCATATGCCTCCAGTGCAGGTGTACTTTAAGCCCCGTACACATACTAGATGAAACTCAGCAGTGTAAAGCGACCCCCAACCCTGGTGCATTGCTTTGACCGATTGACAGCCAAGGGTGACATGACGCCTGTGTCTCTCCACCCTGACATAGGAACAGAACAAGTAGTTAGCCTGCAAGGTAACAACGGGTTTGTCGGCCTTGGCCCAGCCATGTTGCCCAAAGGATCGTACTGATCCCTGATGAGTGACATGCCTATGTGAGTACAAGTCCTTGTAGTAAGCCTACCACTTTCTGTGCTAAAGTCCTAACATGCTCTCTGGAGAGTGACTGAAGGACACAAGGACCTGGTTTCTGGTTCAAAAGTGGCTTGACCTGGAGAATGTGGCACCTGTAGCCCATTTCCCTGTACACGGTGGCTCAGGATGTTTCTACTCCAGACTCAGTCCACTGCTTCCGCAGGTCCCCCAAGGTCTGGAATCGGTCCTTCTACACAATCTTCCTCAGGGTCCGGTTACCTCTTCTCGTTGTGCAGCGTTTTCTGCCACACTTTTTCCTTCCCACAGACTTCCCACTGAGGTGCTTTGATACAGCACTCTGGGAACAGCCTATTTGTTCATAAATTTCTTTCTGTGTCTTACCCTCTTGCTTGAGGGTTTCAATGATGGCCTTCTGGACGGCAGTCAGGTTAACAGTCTTACCCATGATTGCGGTTTTGAGTAATGAACCAGGCTGGGAGTTTTTAAAAGCCTCAGGAATCTTTTGCAGGTGTTTAGAGTTAATTAGTTGATTCAGATGATTAGGTTAATAGCTCGTTTAGAGAACCTTTTCATGATATGCTAATTTTTTTGAGATAGGAATTTTGGGTTTTCATGAGCTGTATGCCAAAATCATCAATATTAAAATAATAAAAGGCTTTGAACTACTTCAGTTGTGTGTAATGGATCTAAAATATATGAAAGTCTAAAGTTTATCAGTACATTACAGAAAATAATGAACTTTATCACAATATTCTAATTTTTGAGAAGGACCTGTATACTCTAAGAATTTCCGGTTTCTTATCTTTAGTACTCTGTATGGCTGGTGACTCAGCTCAAAAAGTTTGGTCATCTTTGCACTAATAATGATGTGTAAACTGTAATGTGAGCAGACAGTGAGGCAGCCATTGGCAGCAGATAGATGATGTGCAGGATGTATGCCCGGATGTGGATATGGCAAGCCACTCTATGAATGAGAAGTAGTGAATGTTCAGTTCTAGTAAAAGCTATACCTCAGGGTAAGTGGTGGGTGTAGCTCTGGTTATTAGACCTAATAAACATTATCAGGGCATAACAATACAGGGAACAACCAGTGAAATCTACAAGGAACACTGAATAAACACTGCACAATACGAGCAGAGCAATACACTCATTAGATTGACAAAATCAGAAGTTAAAATAATTAAGAATAAACTGTGATGCAGACAGGGAAGAAGAAAAATTCCAGGCTTCTTAAACAAAATACACCACATAACTCCATCCGTCCCAAGGCGAGGTACACACACTAGAGGACTACAGGCTGTGGCAGTCATTAAAGAGACTCTGTAATATAAAAAAAAGAAAACCCTCATTAGGATACTTACCTTAGGAGGGGGCAGCTTCTGGATCCTAATGAGGCCTCTCCAATCCACCCAAACTCAGGAATCCAGAGCTGGCTCCCCCGAAACCACAGCCGGCAAATAATTTACCTTCTCCAGAAGAAATAGCCAAGCCCCATCATGTCCGCTCTACTGCGCAGGAGTGAGTCATCTGTGCAATAGAGCAGGACCGATCAGGCTTGGCAATTTCCGGCAGAGCACAAGTGGAGAGTCGCTACTGCTCTGGATCGCGGTAGCTAAACATTTACCTCGCCGAAGTTCAGAGGCTTTAAAGAGACTGTAACAAAATTTTCAGCCTTATTTCTTCTATCCTATAAGTTCCTATACCTGTTCTAATGTGGTCTATGTTACTACAGCCTTTTCTAGTTGCACAGTGGCTGTATTATCTCTGTTATATGATCTAATCTTCTCTCCTCTGGCGGCTGAGGCTGGAATGTGTGGAATGTGCTGCGCTGCTTGTCATTGGCAGAAGCGATACACACCCTCTCCAAGCTCTGTATGAGTCAGAAACTGAGCTACTCTCAAGCCTATCACACTGTAGTTAGGAGCCATGTCTTTTGTTTGTAAACACTGCCTAAAAATGGCAATTACAAGCCAGGATTGCAGCAGGGAGAGGCAGAAACAGCACAGAGGGGCCCAGGAGAGCATAATGAATAGAATGGTATGCTTTTTATTGTAAGAATTGACAATAAAACAAAGTGAGAAGCTCATGGAGGCTGCCATATTGGTTTCCTTTCAGGCATTACCAGCTACCTAGCTTCCCTGTTGAACTTTTTGATTGCAGCCAGCTTTACAGAGACTATAGGTGCATACAAGTCAGTTGCAGATGGCCCTTTTTTGGGGGCTTGGAAAATGCTGCAAAATATAGATTGTGTGTGGATGTGTGTGCATCAGAAAATCGCAAACAAGTGCTGGGCCAGGTGCACACAGTAGTCTACCGCTGGAGATCAGCGTAGCACACACCACTGCAGCTCTCCTGAATCTAAGGAGCTATTGTCCTCTGTCTAAAAGGCTGTGAGCACAAGCCCTTTTGGTCCAGTAACATGATAGGTTAAAAATAAGAAGAAATATCAGCCCAGCAGATATACTGAATGCAACTTTCCCATCCTTTATACAGAAAAGGCAACACGTATCATTGGTATATAAAATGGTACCTTCTTAAAACAGAAGATAATAGCAAATTTTTACTTCTACATGAAAAACAAAAACGAATAACACCCGCAAAGCAGAAACTCAAAATTTCATCTCTGCTCTAAAAGATTAAACATGGCATAAGCAAAAAATTTAACTGATACAAAGTCGCTGGAAGTATTAATAACTCAAAGTTCCACTTCACTTGCAAGTTAATTGAGAACATCGCAGGTCACTAGTCAAAATTATCAGCTGGAGGGAGGTGGCACAGGAGCACATTGTACAAGCGTTTAGCAGCATTCAGCTAGTGTAATGGCCCATACTCACGGGCTACATACGTGGCCTGTCGCCAGCACACGTGAGCGTGTGCGCGACAGGCCCGCCGACAGCTCGTCGCCAGCTCCCTCCGCGTACACACGCGGAAGAGGGATCAGCTGTGCGACGGAAGCGGTCGCCGACGTTCCTCCCCCTCGCCGGAAGCGGCGACTATTTTCAATTATGTTGCTGTCGCTAGTCCGCATACTCACGCGAACTAGCGACAGTTGCGGCGGAGTTCTGGCGACATCAGCGACGAGTGACGGTTCGGGGTGCGCGCCCGTGCAGCGCCTTATACTCACGGGCAACAATTGTAGCCCGTGAGTATGGGCCATTAAGCATAGAGGAATGTGTATAGGGCGTGTGATAAGACTAGGTCAAGATAGGCTGTCGGGTAATAAAACAATGTGGCAGATTTACCAGCACAACTGCATTCAAAATTGGAACAAAACTAGTGAAGTGGAGCAATACCCTAGTTTCACACCAGATTTGTCCCAATTTTTAAACATGGGATGTTCCAATTAACTTTTTTTGTTTTAGATGTCCTACTTAGTAGATGCATATACCATGTATGTTTAGTTGGTTGGTTGGTTTTGCTAACACTTCTTTCAGTGACTGCAGTATATGCACGATGTTCCAAATTAGCTTTGTGCTTTACATTTGTACAGACATCCACGGCTACTGGATGCATCCTATTCTCTGTGCCAAGAAACCCTACCTTTGAGGTGCGTACACACATGCGACTATAGTCGTTTGAAACGATCCTTTCAAATGACGATCGTTTGAAAAAAAGCAGCCAACGACCATGAAGTCTAACGACGGACGAGCTAGATCATAGATCATTCAATACAAATTATCTAGCTTGGCGGATTTTTCCCAACGACGATCGTTTGCAAAAGTAGTACATCGTTGGAAACGATTGTTCGCACTAGGTTTGACATGCGCATTTCACTATTTCTCCATGGAACTTTTCATTTTTATGCGCAGGTGCAATAGTTACTTTTACGTGATGTAACGTTCGTTCTAACGATTTGATCGTTACTACAAAACTAACTTTACTTAGGTCGTTCTTTCATCAATTAAAAGTTCGTTCGTCGTTGACAACGAACGATCGTTGTCGCATTTGTGTACGTAGCTTTATTCTTACATATATATATATATATTGGTATGAGGTAAAATAAAGCTTTGTATTTACAATATCACATTTGGCTTCTTTATATTTGGCCATAAAAATAAGTTTTCTCTGATTTTCAGGCTTCCCAATAGATTATCAGTTTGTATTTTAGTAGAAAAAGGAAAAAACAGTTCTGGGTTGTGCGTTGACACCAGCAAAGTGGGCAGTGGAGCAGGTTGATTGTGAGTCTGAAAGTTCACATCTATGCAGGTCTCTATTTCTACCAAATGGTGAACTAGAACCAAGAGAAGTAACACAACCAGAACCAGTACCCCCACCAGCCTTACACTGAGGCTAGGTACACAGTGGGGCACTGCGTTGCCTGTAAACCAGAACTGAGGAAAAAAATGTAAAAGTTGTACCACACATTTTACGACCGTTGCATTGCATACAGTGAAACATATAAAGAAATGTTTGCTTTACTGTTAACGTGCACATTTTGCAGTAACCCAATGCATGGAGCAAATTGGGATGCAGCATACCATTACGCTGCTACCGCCACACTGTGGGCATTGTATAAGTGGTGCATTGCAGTGCGGAAATCCACTTTACGCCACAATGCACCACTGTGAACTTAGCCATAGATTGATACACAGTTCACATGTTTCATGACTTGCAGAACTATCCTAACATTAGTGTTATTCTTTGCTCATGTGAAGGTAAGAACTGAATACAGGACGGGGCCAAGGCAGAGGCAAGAGAGGCTCCAGCCTCAGGGCGCAGTTAGGAGGGGCGCACAACTCACTCAGCTATCATTCCATTATTGTGTTTGAAGCAGAGAGAAATATGAAAAGGTGATACATGGCCATGACTGCAAACCAGGTAACTAGAGATGAAGGTGTTTGGAGGGGGAGGGGGTGTTTGGGGGCCCTGGGGCGCCTCTTAGTCTAATAGCAATCAGTGTGTGACGGCTAGTGGGAGGGATGGAGGGGCGCAGTTTGGTGTCTCAGCCTTGGGTGCTGGAGGACTTTGTCACAGCTCTGACTGAATATACTTTCTTTAGTTAACCAAGAAAAAATGTTTTTTTGTTGTAGGTTTCTTCAGCCCCTTATCTTTCCGGTTGTGACTCACCATCAATTAACCAAGGCCCCAATAGGTCTAGTAACCCATAGATATTATAGTCGTTTGACAAGAAAGCCTCTTGTAGTACTTGAATTGTAGGAATACTTTTAAAAAGGGCCCCTGGAAATTTGGGCGCCAGTTGAACCGGGTGGTAGAATTCTATGATCGCCTACTTCTCACACCAACCCTCCCCTTTCCTACCCCAAACACTAACTGTTCCCTACCCCTAACTCTTCCCACCTGTGCATTACCTCCTCAAAGTCCAGTACCCAAATTGTATAACAGGCACTGCTAAATTGCAGTCTATGGCTGTACCTAAATTACCTGCCTCTTGCTGTAGACCTGAAGTGCTGGTTGAATTAGTCTTTCCAATGAATAGTCTTCATTAATTTTTGTGCGCACTAATTCCTTGTGGGAGAAATGAGCAGCCACTGGTAGGCATCAGAAAATTCCAACTGGCTGCTAGCAGCAAAGGTGGGCGGAGATATATATTAATAGTTGATGGTACGCATAATGATTGCTCAAGGCCGAGTTTGAGTTGATGCCAAATGGCCATCCAAAATTTGAGACACACGTATCTAAAGTCTCTCTGGGTTACTTTAGTTGGAAACAATTATAGTTATGCACCTTATTAAATGCGCATTTATACGAAAAGAAGGTTAGTATAGCTACGCGTACATTACGGAGCTACACAAAGGCGCTAACAGGGCAGTTTATGAACTGGCTGGAATTCTAGTAATGTGTAATAAGCTGCTCTACAACACTTGTTAATGTGGTCATGCACCTGTGCACAGCTGGCTTTGTTGATGAGAGGTGGGAACACTGTTCAGTTACTGCAATAACAAGGTGATAGAAGCTGTTCCCACGATGGAGAGAGGCACTAAAAGCCAATGCCCCCAGTTCAGCAATTACAGGATGATTATTTTACCTGAAAAATGTTCACTTTTTTGGCCGACACACAAAAAGTTATGTTAGTTGGGTTTTACAGCATGTTAATTATTTACTTAAATACAGCTGTTTCTTTAGGGGTAGACTGATTGCATAGGCGAGGTCAGAGAGGTTCCTTTACTACAGTTTATAAAGAAATATTAAGACCTGTACCACCTCACAATTTTTCAGACAATTCTCCTGACAACAGGTGATTTATTGAGCGATCTTGCTTTACGGGACTTGTGTGACATTCCGGCACTCGGGCTCCCGAAGACTTCCGAAGCCTCGGGCAGCAGCAGAGAGCAGTCTCGAATACTGCTACCGGTGGTGGAACGCTGGGACCATAGGAGGAACGGGAAGGCTCATTAGGACCCAGAGTCTTCCATCTCCTTAGGCGCGTATCTGTTTTTTTTGTTTGTTTTTTAATTGGCTTTAGACTCCCTTTAAGTACTGAGCAGGCAATAAAAGTTATCAATTAACCGGATTACTTTTTTTCTAATCCAATTTCTAATTGTTCCATTACAGGACATAACCACTTCATCTGAGAATCACAGCACACACAGTTCTATGGAAGGGAAGACTCATTATTTTAAAGTTCAAGATGATCAGTCTGTGCTGGTCTGGCTTCCCTCAAATCATGATGCATTTGTATGGCACTGACATTTGGTGTAGCACTTTGCAGAGTGCACAGAACAATTTATTTTAAACATCTATTGATCACCTTATTTTTGATACGCTGCACTGAATGTTTCTAACAGGACATCCTGTATTTTTACACTTGCTTTCAAAAGATTTTGCTGTTGCATTTAAACAATCAATATTGAATGAAACGGCACTCCTTTGATGAGACAGGCAATTATGGCACAAACTCGCGCCTGGTCATTTTTGCACCCTCATACAGAATAGAATAATTACATTTCAGCGGTTGGGGGCTGATTTTAAGGATTGGTGTGTGTAAAGCCTCTTTTCCACGGCAGTGAAATGCCTCTCAGACTCTCACAACTGCCTGCTGCTGCCTGGCAACTGTTTGCTGCTGCCTGGTAACTGCTCAATGCTGCCTGGCAACTGTTTGCTGCTGCCTGGTAACTGCTTAATGCTGCCTGGCAACTGTTTGCTGCTGCCTGGTAACTGCTCAATGCTGCCTGGCAACTGTTTGCTGCTGCCTGGTAACTGCTCAATGCTAACAAGCAACTCCACTGGAAAAATATGGGGTTTTATTTATGAACAAATTCTCTTTATTCTTCAATCATAGATCTTTTAAAGAGAATCTGTACTCTAAAAGTCTTACAATAAAAAGCATACCATTCTATTCATTATGTTCTCCTGGGCCCCTCTGTGCTGTTTCTGCCACTCACTGCTGCAATCCTGGCTTGTAATTGCCAGTTTTAGGCAGTGTTTACAAACACAAGATATGGCTGCTAACCAGAGTGTGATAGGCTGAGAGGAGAGCTTGAAGAGGGTGTGTAAAGCTTCTGCCTATCACAAGCAGTGCTGCACATTCCACACATTCCAGCCTGAGCCCGACAGAGGAAAGAAGATAAGATTTATTACAGAGACAGTGCAACTAGAAAAGGCTGCAGTATGCCAGAGCACATTAGAACAGGTATAGGAACTTATAGGATAGAAGAATTAAGGCTCAAAATTTTGTTACAGAGTCTCTTTAAGTTGTGGACAAAGCGTGCGAACACAATTTCAGGATTCCAAATCACAAAAGAGACTGACTGACAAAAGCCGCTTCCTCAGAGGCACACAGCATACAAACACATTAACCGTAAGAAATGTGAATCTGCAATCTGTGATAGAAAGAGAAAAAGCGATCTACGGTAAGATCTTGTTGGACAACTCTCGGCTGGATTACATCACAATCTAGTAAGGATTGTACAAAGCTTAGTGTAATATCTTTTGTGCATTTAAAGCCTTTGTACATATATGCTGACTTCTTGTCATATACCCTATTTGTCTTGGATGTATTACAAGAAATTCTCACTAGTTCACTAAGCTCTCACCAATCATCACTATAGCCAGTTATCTGCTACCAAACCGCAGGCCAGACTTGCAAGATTACTTCTGTTCTTCCATGTTCTTCAGTCCTTGAGAACCGCTGTAAATGAGGTCCTATATGTCTTTATGGCAAAACTTTAAACATTGTGACATTGTTATATGCTGGCTTTTTTTGTGTGTGAGTTTCTTAACTTCTACTTAGTTCTATCTTAGAGGATCTACCGATTTTGGCGGCCGATCGACCAATAGACAGATTTCTCTCTGATTGCCATAAACCGCAGGCCGATTCCTGACAGATTTCAGAATGGAATTGATACATTTGACCAATTGATACATTTGACCAATTTCATGCATGCTTTTGGCGGCACAGATTTTCATTCGATTCTATAATTAGCGAATCAGATGGTCGATTGGCCGCCAAATCTATAGATGTATGGCCACCTTGTGGACTCGTTCACACTAAGGGCGTTTTTGCCCTTTTTTCAATTGCAAAAGATTTTCAAAATCGCCCTAAAAACGCTTGTGCAATGATTATCTATGAAAGAGTTCACATCTGAGTGGTTCATTTCCAATCCGCTCAGAAAAGCGGTGCCTGTACCATTTTTGAGTTGATTTTGCCTCAGTGGAAGGTATAGGAAAAACGCAAAATGCTCACAAAATAATAATGCGTGAGCATTTTTAAGAATAAATACATTGTATTTATTCTTTTCCGGGTCAAAGAGTTTACTTCCTAAATTGTGTCAGGGACCGATTTAAAAAATTTCTCAGAAAAAGCGCTTTTAAAAAAAACGCAGCACGCAGTGGAGCGCCAGGAGGGAAAAAAAACACTTTAAAAATGATTTGAACAAAGCTTTACTGTGAAAACTATAGAAGTTGCCATTGCTGAAAGAGGTGCCTGGCTTCATGCTGACTTCAGTATATTCAAATCCACTGCCCTGGAGCAAGCGTACAGCAAATAAAGCCTGATGCTGCATTCACACTTGTCTGCCAGTTTTCTGTATGCATTTTTCTGCACACAATATGTGTGTTTGTATTCGGAAAACCGTGAGCATTTTTTCACAGCAGCTAATATACACACATACCGTGCTGCACTGCCGTCAGTATTTTTTTCTGTATGAGAAAAATGCATTGAAGTGTAAACTAGCCCATTGCTTTACATTGGATCTCAGGTTAAATGTGTATTCCTATTCAAAAAGATACACACACTAAAACAGACAAGTGTGAATGCTGCCCAAGTGTCTGATCTGCACATTTTCTTCTGGGTCAGGGATTCGATTTTAATCCCATTTACTTGTTAGTAGCAAATGGCATATTGCTAATATATTTGCAAGCGCCTTTCACACAGTCCATTCACAGGCTTGAGAGATTACATATTTGAAAGCAATACTACTTACATTTAGGCCTTGTTCACAATGTAAATCACCAGCGCTATCGCAAGTGCTGAGCAATTTATTGAGCACTTTGAAAAGGCTCCTCCTTGCGCTTTTAGCTTATAAAAGCGCTTTTCTAAGCGCTTTTGCTCAGCGATTGAGATTTTCACTTCCTGACGTTAGCAAAAACGCTCAGAAAATGGTACATGTAGCACATTTGCGATTTGTCAAAAATTGAAACGTGCACATGTGAACACTGAAGCGCTTTCAGGATGATTTCTAAAATCGCCAGCACTTGAAAAAAAAATACGCAAACGCTCATAGGGCCTGATTCACAAAGCGGTGCTAACAGTTAGCACCCTGGTGAAAAGCCCTTTATCACGCCTAAACTCAGTTTAGGCATGATAAGTTTAGGTGTGATAAGTTTAGGTGTGATAAGTTTAGGCATGATAAGTTTAGGTGTGATAAGTTTAGGCATAATAAGTTTAAGCACCAACTGCGTTAGCACCGCAGTGCACAGCTGATCAAAAGTTTTGCGCTAGCAAAGTCTGGTGCACTTCACATAGAGTTTAATGGCGCTGCTTTGCGTGCGGGACTTTGCACGCTATCTACACTTATCTAAACTTAGCATGCCTAAACTTATCACACCTAAACTTATCACACCTAAACTGGCTTTTCACCAGCGTGGTGCAATGGTTATCACGCCTTAAAGCAGCCCATACACTCAGCCGATTTTCTGGCCGACCGATCGATCCCGATCGATCGATTGATCGATCGATTGCAAATCGGTTGGCCAATCGACCGATCGACGGCCGATTTCGATGGATTTCCATCGAACTTGCAGGGTGGAAAATTTAGGTCGATCTGATGAGATTGCTTATCAGTTTGCATTGGCCTTAATGGAAATCTGATGGCAAAAAAATGCCATCAGATCGAATTTCAATAGATTTCAAACTGAAATCTATTGGAATTCTATCCTGGTAAAAAATGTTCTAAAAACGCATCAGATGCATTTCTTATCTATCTGCTGCCAATCTGACGAGTGTATGGGCACCTTAAGTCTCTAACTGGGTTAGCACCGCTTTGTGAATCGAGCCCATAGTGTGAACAAGCAATTAAAGTGTACCTGAAGAGAAAAAAAAGTGCCCCAATGGGTACATGACTCAGGAGGAGGACATAGCCAAGCCCAATCGGATCCGCTCTACTGCACAGGTATGAGCAGTCTGCGCCTACACAGTATGTATGGACATTTGTAAGTATTATTGTCGCAGTGTGTTCAGGGCTGCCAGCGCTGGATCGGACTGGCGGAGGGAGACCTCACTATCCAGAGGCTTCCCCCTCCTGAGGGATCTATTTTTCCCATTTTTTATGACTTTTTTATGACTTTAAAAAATGCATTAAAAAAATCTTTGATCTTCTCCACCAAAATAGGACTTGTCTGCAACACTTCTCCTTACCTTGTTACATCACTATTTCGTGTACCATTGTTGAACGTTATAATGCCTCTGTGTATCATTGTTTAATGCTGTACTGTCTCCCCTATCTAGTGTACAGTGATGTATAATATGTTAGCCCTTTATAAAGTTTGATAATAATAACTTTTTAACATACGGTCTGGAAACAAATAAGGTGACGGGCGTGTGCTGTGATATTTCACTGTGTTCACATCCAAATGGAATAAAGACAATAATCAGAAGACTCTGCACCTGATCGGAGCCCTGAAGTGAACACAGACAGAACCTCACTGGCTTAAAGGACTTCTGAGGTGAAAATAAACTGATGAGATAAACAACTGTATCTGTTCTCCTTCTCCTAAAAATGACTTTTTTTTTAGATATCCCACAATTTTATTTTATATTTAGATCTAGTTTTTTACTGTTTCATTGTCCGTGCTCAATGACACATGCATTGAAGCATGCCAGAGCTAAAATCTATGAACCATTGATCCTTTGTATCTCTTTCCTGCTCTCAGAAGCCATTTTCTGCTAGGAAAGTGTTTTATGGTTATAATTCCTTATCGGTGAGGGTTATGCTATGGTTTGACCCAGTCCCGACCCGGACAGAAACTGTCACTTGCATACCTGATGTTTAACTCTTTCAGGCAGAGAAAGAAAAAAATGGAACATAGCATAGTCATTTGTGTGCTTGGCACTGTACAGCCACGTCTATCTCATTGTGTCACCTCGGTTGTCCTTTAAGGTCTATTTCAACTGCATTTCTTATTTATTAAATATTTTAGATTGTGTTCAAGTTCATAATTTCAGGTGCAGAATAGTATTTTTAGTAGTCTTCCACAAATATGAAGTGTTATGAATATATTAAGACTTACCTTTACTCCACATCTGTCTTGCAGATACAGATCACATAATTACCCAGCAAGAAATATTGAAAGAGAGTCTAAAGCCTAAAAAATACCTCTTTTTACTAGGCAGTCCTGTTCAGCAATAAGGCCATAGCTGAAACGCCACCTCCCCATGGCAGAACGATCAATTAATACTCCCGAAATCTCAGAGCAAAATTCCACAACTTTCCAGGTCGTGGATTTTGCTACATGGGGGAGGCAGAGCTTTGCTCTACCTCCAGTTGTGTCAATCTATGCAGATCTCTGCCTCTCCTCGCCCCTCTCAGTGAAAGAAGACTGAGAGGGGCGGGGAGAGGTGGAGATTGACTCCAGCAGAGGCAGAGCTACTGCACAAAGCCTCTACCCGGAAGGAGCCCCGAATTTTGCCTCGGGGATTTCCTGGGTATAAATACCTTGTTCTGCCGATGGAATACAGCATTTCAGCTATGGACTTATTGCTGAACAGGACTGCCTAGTAAAAAGAGGTATTTTTTTAGGCTTCAGACTCTCTTTAAAGTGGACCTAAAGTGTAAAAATAAATGCAGCCCTGTCCACAGACGTTAAAATAGAGGAGCATAAATAAAATCTTCAAAAACTTACCCTTTTATGCAAAAAATACAGGGTTTGTTGCTTAGGCACGCCACCTCCTGAAAAACTGCCATGGCAGTTTTCTGCCTTTTCAAAGGCTTCTAAGAAATTGTGCCATACGAGAGTGGGAGGAGGCTCATAAAGCAGCCCAGGTGTTTCATGTACCACTGAGCGAATCAATCAAAGGGAGGAAGGGTGAAGAGAAAAGGAGTGTACTGCCAACTACAGTATTCACAGTGACAGGTATGTTATGGTGCACACCACCCCTGCCGCAGTGCTTCCTTCCTGCTTAAAGGAAATCTGGGACCAGTAAAATAAAATAAAAATTACACATTCCTCCAGCTCCCTTCAGGCTGATTGCTTCCTCCCCGTCTTCCCGGGCTGCCTGGATCTTCTGCTTGACGCCCCTTAACTCCGAGAATCAGGACAAACTGTGCATGCGCAGCCAAGCCACACCCCATCGCTGGGAGCATTCTGCGCCTGCACAGTTCTACTGGCCGCAGGAACATGACAGGGGAGCATGCGCAGCCGGACTGTGCCCGCAATGTCTGGTGGAATTACCAGGATGGGTAGCGAAGGATCCAGGTGTCCTGAAAAGATGGTGGGGGACCGATCAGCCTGAAAGGAGCTGGAGGAAGCCCCTGGTATGTATAATTTTTATTTTCTCCTCACAGGTACACTTTAATACAGAACTCACCTGTTGCTGCAATGGGTGAAAAAAAAAGTGTGGACAGTCATAGTAAGAGTATTTTTTCTTTTTCACTTTGGTATTTTCACGTTAGGTCCACTTTAAGTTTCAGCACTTGTGTAGAACATAACTTTTCTTTTTCTTGAAAAATAAAGAATCGGAGGCAGTTTACACATGAACTGATGTGGTTTTACTGCATTTGGCCATATCACACTGTCTCATAACAAGATGGTTCACACATCAGAAAAGAAAAACAGAAAATAAAAACTCTCTCGCCATAATGACAGTATCTATCCAGCCACAGAAATGTTAACTGTCGCGATATCTCTTTGTGGTCAGCGTTACATGCTTTTCCTCTTTGGGCTAGCAGATGTCAGGAGCGCAGAATGCAGGTATTAAAAACACTCAGTTGATGTTAACTGTGAGTCATTACAACACAATGGGTGTAAATGTTCGTCACACAACAGCGTGGAGAAGGAATTAAAACTTAAAAGAAAAAAAACAAAAAAAGAGAAAGAAAAACAAAAACAGATCTTTCTGCTTACTAGTTATATAAGGCGGGTGGATCTAAACTGTGGAATCTTGGGCACACTGTGACTCAATGCTACAAACATCAGCTCATGTCTTTAAGCAAATCTTGGGCATGGTTTGAATTGATTAGTCTGGATCTTCTGCTAAAATGCTGTAATGTATATCAGAGTGAGACTGCATTTTTCTTTCGCTGCAGAAAAAGATAAGCTGTGACTATATATGAAGACAACAACTACAACTTTCACAAGCACTAAGCACCGTCATTGGTTAATTTTTTTTTTTCAAAATATCAAAGCGTTTACTAAAACAAAACAAAAAATATGATAATACCAATAAAACAGAACACTAAAACGCTAACCAATATGGTTTTCTTAATTTTTTTCTCCTTTTTCAATTTTTTTTCAGTTTTAATATTTTTTCCTTTTTTGTTTTAAGAGCTTAAGCTGGTTGAACTTTAGTTTCTGTTCTTTTAACACTTTTCCTAATAAACTCTAAGTTGAAGCACTAATGAGATCAAGTTTCTGCTGTCTCAAAGCCATCAAATTAAAGATGTGGTGTCAATTTGCAGGGGAAGTGCTTTACGCTAATATAAGTCCCCTCTTTGTATAAACAGTACTCAATATTATCTCTTGCTTTAGGATAGCGTTGTCTTCACATAAGACTAGTTTAATGGTATTAGTGATTTATTTCCTCGCACACGTACACCCTATTGCGTGTTGACAGGTTTAGAAGGATGCAGTGGCCGCCGCCCCAAAGCTCCTAGACGACGGCCTTTGGATCCTTGCAGTCCTGAGCGGTGGTGCCTGAGTTAGCCTGCGTATTGTCTGCCTTCTCTCCACGAAGCTTGGCTTGTCTGAAAGATTAATACATAGACAAGAGGCTTTAGGGTCCAGGGCTGCACATCTTCAGACATGTTTATTAGCAGACGACCGAGGAAGACTGAAAGGTCGACCCGGCCGGTGACATTTTGAAGTGAAACAACAATATTTGTGTTCAGATAACACCGTGAGGAGAGCATGCTGAGACTTCTCTGATGGAATCAGTGTTTAGAACATGAGAAGGTTCCCCATCATCACATCTCCTCGTGTCATGTTTCATTTTCTAGGCAATTATCTCTGCATCCTATGCAATTAGTATAAATAATTGCTGAGATGAAAGTTGGACATTTGTCATCTGCCTCACCTTGCTCTCTTCCTGTTCCCCAGAAACAAAGCTATCCCCTTTTAACGTTGTAAGAAGAGAAATAAAATGTATGCAATACACACTATCTTCTTTTCAAGCTTCACCAATGCTTGCAAGCACAGATTTGAGAGAAGTGACACTGTATCCGTGTGTGTGCACGAGTGGGGGCCCGGGGCAGAGAGAGTTACCTTACTTGTCTTGCTGCCTCTTGCCACTGCGCCCCATCTACCCGATACTTTTGTCCTCACATCCAGAATGTCCAGATGTCCAGCTGTGAAGGTGGAAGTGTCGGGAAAATGGTGAGCAGCACTACGGCAAGAGGCAGAGAGACAGGTAAGTTGACTCAGCCCCAGCCCCGCACTTGCACACATAGGGGTACAGTTTTGCTTTCTGTGAAATTGTGCTTGCTCATCCTTAAGCTGGCCACTAATGATACAATCTTTTTCATCCAATCTTCCCATTTCTATGTAATATAAGGTAACTGCCTAAATTATACATTCAATATATTCACTCAGTTTACCCTATACAACATAGATTTGATAAAATTGTATGAAAAAGATTGTATCGTTAGTGGCCACCTTAAGCCAGATGGAACTTATGACCTATTTCCATAATACTATAAAGGACTTCCGAGGTGAAAATGGGTTGGCGAGCCTTATGGGCGGTTAGTGGGACACCAAGGAGCACAGAGCTCCGGTGCTCTTCGGTGTCCCGCTGGCCGCCCATAAGTCTCGCCAACCCATTGGCGGAGAGCACTACAGCTGCAGCAAGGGACCCAGAAGACTTTTAGGGGCTGGAAGAACCCCCATGTAAGTAAAAAACACATTAACATTTTTACCTTGGGAGTCTTTTAATAAATGTTTCTAGTTTCCATTATGTATGTTTATATACAGATAAAGCGTACTGAAATATACCAAGCATACCAGCCAATTTAGCAATAAATTAATATATATCAGTTAGGCTTGGAAAATGCAAATGTCTTCTCACTGAAAAAAAAACCAACCCAAAAAAACTCTGAATTCAATAATGAGTTGCAGAGTCTTCCCTTCTTATTCTATTCCTTATAGAAGAGCACTGCTAACACACTGATGTTGACCATATTTGAAGTAATAAATGCCTTTCAACCTTTTCTGAAATGTAAAGGACTACTGAATTGTATAGTCCAAAGTTTATGCCATTACATATATATTGGCTATATAGTCATATGGTATCTACAGAGATACAGTCTCCACAATATGAGGTATGTTTACTTTGATGTCAAACGCTTCTCCTGGTCTCACATAAGAGGAACAGGAATCAAACCCCCCCCCCCCCCCCCCAATCTCCCAATATAAAAATATGAACAGCGACCACTGCCTGACAGATTTAACTCCCCAAATGTAACTTCCCTTCCTAGGTCAGTAGAAATTTTCATGTAGGATTATTATTTTTTTGCGCTATTCACTAATGAAATATAATCATTATCACAAAGACTGGTCCCGAGAGGAGTATGGGTAACAGTGGAGAAGGAGAATTGGGCAGTGACAGCCATTATGCTAGGTACACACAATACAATTTTCTGGCAGACTTACCTGCCAGATCGATTTTTTCCAACATGTCCAATCTGAATTTCGATCGATTTACTGATCGATTACCATAGAAGTGAACGGAAATCGATTGGAAAATCGATCGAAATTCAGATCGGACATGTTGGAAAAAATCGATCTGCCAGAGAATTGTATCGTATGTACCTAGCAGAAGTCTTTCCAGCCATGAACACTGTGAGATTTTATACTTTGTGCCACTTCTGGATGTTATCTAATAATTCTTGTCTAAAGGAAAAACAAAACAAAAACAATAACGTCACAGCAGAACTTCGTGTACTTACTCAAACAGTCCATTTTCTGACAAGAGAGATCCATCCATGGAGTCAAGTCCTTGTTCTGAAAACTGTTTCAAGGCACTTAAAGCTGCCTGGAGACAAAAAGTAAATACAGAAAGTCATAAAGATAACTAAATTGAAAGGCACAAATGCATAATATATAGTTACTGATTAGCACAGGTCTTTGTTCTTGCAAAAAATAAAAACAATAAATTGCTGATCATCACGTAATCACTGTGACAACTTTCTTAACTATTTGATTTGTGGTGGTCTGTGTGTATGCGCACGCCCATCCGGTTTTTGATGGGTGTGGGCATGCACACATATACCCACCTCTTATGCACTGGCACTTTTTTTCTTCAGATGATGTTTTTTATGATCTTATTGATTTTTGAGTGATTATTCCCATATATGTTTTGTATATCTAGGTAGGGTTACAGCACCTAATTTTTCATGGCATTGGCACTTTTTTATTGCACTTCAAGCACTTTGTAAAAAGGAATTTTTTGTACACATTAGGCATCTGCCTGAACCAGGATTGTATCTATTTATATAATTGATGCATGTATATATATCAATTTTCCTATTTATTAGTGGGGGCTTATATCCATTACATTGGCAGCCTCTGGGAGCTTTTTAAGATTTTTAATTGTTTTTAATTGGGAACCGGCTTGTTGAAATAAAGATTTATGACTTGAATTGGAGACATTGTGGAGTATAATTCTTTTGATGTAGTGCCCTAGATGGCTTTCTCTTTTTCTTTAATGGTAGCTCTTTGGCCATACACTAACAGATTTATGGTCCATTACCATAATAGCCATACAGGAGGATATGGTCCCATGGTATGGTCCATGCTAGATACAGTAACTGTACTTTGCTGGGAACCAATTGGATGACTGCACTTTTGTTACTAGTTGGGAACAGCAGCACTGTTAGAAGCAATGAGGCAGCCAGGCAGTGACTGGAATTCGTGTTGCTAGGACAGGTAAGCAGAGTAACCAAGCAGCTCGGGGTGATCCAAACCACTAGGAATGTATAGAGGGATGAAAGAGACCGAAAAGCCCTCCTACTAATAAGCAATGCTTGGTGCAATTTGCCTTCTTAAAACAGAAGAAAACTTGCAATAATTGGTTACCCACAATGCACCACAACTGAATATGCAAATTATCTCTTTTCGCCCCTGTAAGCTAGGCAAGCATCCAGAACTGCTAGTATATCGCAAGCCTATAGCTTCAAATATTACCCAGCCACATCAACCCCACATGTAGACAGCCTGTTTAGGACAGGTAAGGCAACTACATGTCCTGATATGCAAAACCTAAAGCTACATATTCAGCGGAAAATGTATCTGGGAACCCATGGCACCTTGATGAACAAGCGTTCCCCGATCCAACTACCTACAGCGGGAACGAGTGTTCAAACAATCGTTGGGGGTCTTAAAGATCTGATCCGCTGTGCCGGTCATAATCGCTGCGCATCGCAAAAAGTTGTTCATTCAATCGGGCACAAACTCATTCAACTCGTCGCACAAAAGAATCGCCAGTCACGGGAAAAAACATGCGAAAAAATCGCGTTGTGGGTATGTGCCTTTAGAAATAAAGGAGGCATGTACTTCTTCTCATGACAAATAAAAGACAAAATTTATATCAAGCTTTTCTCCTGGCGGACTCAAAGCACCAGAGCTGCAGCCACTAGGATGCGCTCTATAGGCAATAGCAGGGTTAGGGAGTCTAGCCCAAGGTCTCCTTACTGAATAGGTGCTGGCTTACTGAACAGGCAGAGCCGAGATTTGAACCCACTACATAACTAACTCAAGACTGTTTATCTGGAGTTACTTTTAAATCTTCTATAAATTGGTGCAATATTTTGCTAGAAGAGGGTAGTCCGTCATTTTTTTACTTGAGAACAGACAAAACAAATCACGATGAAAACCTGCCTTGAAGAGACCTATTGCTCCTAGCTGAACCGTAGCATTCCAGCACCTTGTAATGTGTAGATGTGTATTTGTAAGGTGTGTGCACTCTCGTGCTTCAGCTGCTTATGTGAGAGCTAAGTGCTGCCAGAACACTAGGACAATCTAGTCATTAAATCCACCATTTACTCCAAAGGCAATTCTTCACAGACACTTGTAGATCGCTCAACATATAAAGGACAAATGTTCCTTCCCAGAAGTCCTTCCCTTCCTACTAAACTGAGTACTCTACACATTGCAAGCCTGTCATCCCCTGGCCCATAAGCCCGGGTTTATGGCAGTAGTAAACGGATGATGATGTGTCAATTCTACAGCTCTGTAGGAAAGCTGCCAATCCAGCTCTCATAGAAGTCATATTTTGCTATTTCAGATAAAGTGAGAATATTTTTTGGCATTTTCCACACAACAGTGTTGAAAAACGAATTCTGAAACGCAAGTAATCTGGACGCTGCAATGTAAGCTTATATGGAGGCTGCCATATTTATTTCCTTTTAAACAATACCAGTTACCTTGCAGCCCTGCTGATCTATTTGGCTGTAGTAGTGGCTGAACACCACCAGACACAAGCATACAGCTAATCTTGTCAGATCTGACAATAATGTCAGAAACATCTGATCTGCATGTTTGTTCAGGGTATATGGCTAAATGCATTAGAGAAAGAGGATCAGCAGGATGGCCAGGTAACTGGTATTGCTTAAAGAGAATCTGTACTCTAAAATTCGTACAATAAAAAGCATACCATTCTATTCATTATTTTCTCCTGTGCCCCTCTGTGCTGTTTCTGCCACTCCCTGCTGCAATCCTGGCTTGTAATTGCCAGTTTTAGGCAGTGTTTACAAACAAAAGACATGGCTGCTAACCAGAGTGTGATAGGCTGGTAGGAGCTCAGTCTATGACTCACACAGAACCTGCAGGGGGCGTGGAGAGGGTGTGTATAGCTTCTATCCTATTACAAACAGAGCAGCACATTCCTGCCTGAGTACCCGACAAAGCCGTCAGAGGAAAGAAGATTATATTATATAACAGAGATAATACAGCCACTGTGCAACTAGAAAAGGCTGCAGTAAGACAGACCACATTACAACAGGTATAGGAACTTATAGGATAGAAGAAATAAGGCTGAACATTTTGTTACAGAGTCTCTTTAAAATGAAATAAATATGGCAGCCTCCATATCCATCCCTTTAAAAAGAGAACAGCAATTCTAAGTTTCACTTATGGTAAGCTGTATTGGGCAGGTCCTCTTCCTGTGTCACAGTTTGTCCATGTTATGAATGCAGATTCGTCATCTGCACTTCTATTTACTAAGCATTGCTGGGTAATTGTCGGCACATTCTAAAGAAAAGAGAATACAGTGATGTAGCGGATAGTACTTTCGCCTTGGAGCACTGGGAATCTAGCTCAGGACACAATCTGCATGGATTCTGCTCAGAGCTGCAAAAATTGTACCAAACGGGTACGTTTTGGCAGTGAGTGAGAACCGAGCCTTATAGCGGATTCGAGATGAAAAACTAACTATAACAAGTAACTTGTCTATATATCTTATCTAAAGTTTAGATAGTTTACACAGCAAATCTAGCTGCAAATAGGTTCAACAGTTTATGATTATTTATTCCTGTGATACAATGAGAGCGGCCATGTTCTGTTTGTCACATTACACACAGGCAAGATGATCTGCATCTCCAGCCCTCATCCTGTGAAATCTTCATTCCCCTCTCCTCTTCCCCCCCTGCCTCTGAAATCTCTAGCTAGTAACCTCCTCCTCCTCCTGCCCAGACTGGGCTCCCATAAGCCCTTGCTACTAAGGCTCAGAGTACCAAGGCACTCTGGAGAAGCTGTGGGCGAGACTTGTTTAGTTGATAGGGGATTAGAGAATTTTAAAAAAATAAGTATTTGGCTTAGAGATATGCCCTATAAACTATATGAAAGGAACACAATTATGCAATGAGTAAAAGTTTATCTCGGATCCACTTTAAGGTTACTGACCAACACCTGTTCTGAGAGCCTGAAACCACAAAATAATCAATTTCATGGCCAACTAAAGCCGGTACACACATCCAATTCTCATTGGCCATTTTTACCACTTCTATGTAATATGAGAGCATACCTCCACAACCTGTCCATAGTAAAGTCTGTTGGCCCTCATCCGATGGAAATTGTTTGAAAACACCCACGTCACCATAGACTAACATGACTCACAGGCCAACGCAGATCACCGCAGGAGCCGCGCGGTAACATAGTTTTGGAGTCGCGTCAGATAAAGGACTTCCGGCGGATCGCACTGTGACGCAGGTCATGTATTTTCCCCCATAGATTTGCACTGGAGTGCTGTAGAAGTGTGTCACTTTGACGCACTGCACCACCCCCGTGTGACAGGGCCCTAAAGGTGCCCATGATTGGTACAGTTTTCATCAGCTCTGATCTTTCAATGCAATTTTTACAATTGAAAGTAATCGGAAGATAATTATCAAATGTTCCCATAAACAAGTCGATTAGGGCATTTTCTCTCTTCCAATTCGATCCTAAAGTCCCAAATACGGATCAATAACATTTTCTGATCCAATAGACTATAGGATAAATTGAATGATTTTTGCCACACACTGCACAAATTGATGGTAAAATTGCATCGACAGATAGCATCTGATGAAAAATTGTACCTTTAATGGCACCTTAAAGGATACCCGAGGTGACGTGACATGAAGAGATAGACGTGTATGTACAGTGCTTAGCATACAAATAACTATGCTGTGCTCTTTTTTTTCTTTCTCTGCCTGAAAGAAATCAGGTATGTAAGTGGTAGTTCCTGTCAGGAACTGGGTCAGAGTCAGGACTGGGTCAGACTACAGTGTGACCTTCACTGATAAGAGATTCCAACTATAAAACACTTTCCTAACAGAAAATGGCTTATGAGAGCAGGAAAGAGAAAAAAAGTGTCAATAGTTCATAGATTTTAGCTCTGGCATACTTCAATGAATGTGTCATTGAGCAAAAACATCAAAACAGTAAAAACGTAAAAAGTAGATTTAAATACTAAAAAAAAAAATGTGGAATATCCTAAAAAGTCATATTTAGGAGAAGGACTATAGATACAATTGTTTATTTCATTGGTTTATTTTCACCTCGGGTGTCCTTTACTGAGCTCACTGTCCAGAAAATGACATGCAGCAGAAAATGCATATGAGGTGATCAGCTCTACAGTAATAACTTACATTTGTGTAACATAGTTAAAGTGCTTGCAATGTAAAACAAAACAGATTTTTTCCCCCCACTTAAAGAGAATCTGTATTGTTAAAATCGCACAAAAGTAAACATACCAGTGCTTTAGGGGACATCTCCTATTACCCTCTGTCACAATTTCGCCGCTCCTCGCCGCATTAAAAGTGGTTAAAAACAGTTTTAAAAAGTTTGTTTATAAACAAACAAAATGGCCACCAAAACAGGAAGTAGGTTGATGTACAGCATGTCCACACATAGAAAATACATTCATACACAAGCAGGCTGTATACACCCTTCCTTTTGAATCTCAAGAGACCATTTGTGTGTTTCTTTCCCCCTGCAGCTATCTTCCACTGAAGTGTCAGGCTGTTTCTTCCTGCAGAGTGCAGACAGCTCTGCCTGTATGTAATTCCTCAGTATGTGAAAGCCCAGCCAGCTCAGAGGAGGATTTATCCAGCTTGTAAAAGATAATAGAGCAGAGAGAAGCTGCACTAATCTAAATAACACACAGCAGTGTTCAGAGAGGGGCCTGGAGGGGGGAGATGCATCACAGAACCACAACACTGAAGAACTTGGCAGCCTTCCAGACACAGGCTGACAAGTCTGACAAGAGAGAGATAAGTTGATTTATTACAGAGATGGTGATAGTAGAACGTTCTGCAGTAAGGCAGAACACATTAGAATAGCTTTTGGAACTTGTAGGATGATGAAAAACAGGATGCAATTTTTGTTACGGAGTCTCTTTAAGTGCTAAATAAGTATAATCCTACCACTACTACCCATATGACATTATGCTTTCTCGCTCGGTCAGTACAGCAACAGAACTCTGCTATGCTGGTTTTCTGCAGGAATTTTGTTTGGGACCCAGTGGGAGCAAATAAGGTAACACAATTCTAAAATGAAGTCTTAAAAGCCAGGGGAGTCATTAGACAAAGCTGGAGAGTCAAACCAATGATTACGGCCTGAAACAAAATGGAGCACAGTGCCAAATGTACAAACTGTGTCAGAAATGCTGAAAGGGGAAGGCTGTTTAATTATGTTTGATACCCCTCAAACACTGTTTGAAAAGTTGTCTCCTGCTGATGAGAACCATTCAGCCTTGACATGTTCGAGGGAAACAAAATTCATCTGGCATTTTCCGGAGCAGAGGAAAGGTTAATAACAGGTTGGCAAACGGCAGGGAAAAGCGCGCAACCTCCAGTTAATTAAAACACATGATTTCTCCTCAGTTATTTACACAAATGCATATGAGGTACTTTACTCTTGAAACATGTTACTAAGGTATTGTGTGATAATCTGCTCTGAAACAGATGTTTTTATAAATGATTTGTAGACGGTTTCGTTGTGCCAGAAGCCGATGCCAGCGGGATGTTGTTTGCTTTGGCTGCATCTTGTCTTAAAAATATGTGGACATATCAGCATGAGGTAACTTTTTCCATTCAAGGTTTAAATCCCTATCTTTTTTTCAATTGGTATCAAAATCCTCAACACTTCTCCTGTGTAGCTTCGCTAAAGCTACATACACACGCATGATCAAAGTCGGCTGAGGTGGCCAATAAGGTTTTCCTCAGCCGATAAGTACAGTTGCCCCTGACCCGTAACTGATCCGCCAGTCGGATCAACTTGACCGAGTAACTGCCAATTCCATGAGCACGCTGCTGCCCCGCCCGGTGTTACAGCGCGTACGCGCCATTCTGTCACCTCTCAGCCCCCTCGGCAACCGTCTTTGTGTCTGTACAGCCTGACCCAGCAATGTCGTCCAAGGGGGTCAGGTCCAGAAGGGCAACACATTTCAGCAACGCCATGCAATCTGCAGAGACATCAGACCTGCATCCACTGCACTGTCTGAGGTTTCCATCGCAATGCATGGTTCCTGACAAATTCCCGCAAACGCATTGCGATTTCCATTCATCATCATAAATGGAAACTGCAACATCATCGTGAAGAATCACATAGAAACTTGCATTTCCTGCAGCGAGAATGTGGTGAAGGGGCCTTAGGCTAGTCTTCCAAGTATCAGTTTTATGTCACGTGCAGAGACGGGAGCTACAAAGAAATAGGATGGATGGCGGCTACAGTGAAGGGAGGAGTGAGTGACCAAGTAGTGGAGAGAAAAGATGGTGCATAGGGCCAGCTACCTAAGCTTCGCCGGAGTGTTCAAAGCCCAGGGAACATATCTCAGAGCTGTAGAACAAAGTGGCTGGGCACCTCCAGTTAAAACATCAATTATTATTCCATTAAAAATGCATACAGCAAAAAAGGAGGAGTGAGAGACTTGTTGCTCTGGACGAAGGTAAACTTTCACTACACTATGCACCGTAACCCAGACAGCAGGGGTCAGGGGTAGCGGGGGGCTTTTGTTTCTCAGCCTGACCATATAGAAAGCTGTACAGTCTGATTTCTGTGACTAAATACACGCTTAAAATTACTGAGACAAACACTATTACCGTATATACTCGCATATAAGCCGACCCGCATATAAGCCGTCCCCCCAACTTTTCCCTGAAAAACCAGGGAAAAATTATTGACCCCCATATAAGCCGGGGGTAGGAAATGCTGGATTGGTGCAGCCCCCCAGTGTGTCCCAGGATAGCTAGTATATTGCCCAGTATGGGTAGGTAGTGCCTCAGTATAGCTAGTATAGTGCCCAGTTTAGCTAGTAAAGTGCCCAGTATAGCTAGTAAAGTGCCCAGTATAGCTAGTAAAGTGCCCAGTATAGCCAGTATAGTGCCCAGTATAGGTAGGTAGTGCCCAGTATAGGTAGGTAGTGTCCAGTATAGCTAGTATAGTGCCCAGTATAGCTAGTAAAGTGCCCAGTATAGCTAGTATAGGGCCCAGTATAGTGCCAAGTATAGCAAGTATAGTGCCCAGTATAGCTAGTAGAGTGTCCAGTACAGCTAGTATAGTGCCCAGTATAGCTAGTAAAGTGCCCAGTATAGCTAGTAAAGTGCTCAGTTTAGCCAGTATAGTGCCCAGTATAGGTAGGTAGTGTCCAGTATAGCTAGTATAGTGCCCAGTATAGCTAGTAAAGTGCCCAGTTTAGCTAGTATAGTGCCCAGTATAGCTAGTATAGTGCCCAGTATAGCCAGTATAGTGCCCAGTATAGGTAGGTAGTGTCCAGTATAGCTAGTATAGTGTCCAGTATAGCTAGTATAGTGCCCAGTATAGGTAGGTAGTTGCCAGTATAGCGCTCCCCCCTCCCAGCTCCCCCCGCGGCCGCCGCTGCTATTACCTGCTTAGGCAGCGGCTTCCTCTAATCCGCGTTCCCCTCTCATGTTGCATATAAGTGTATCACAGCAGCGCGCCCGGCGCTGCTGCTGTGACGATGCAGGGGGCAGGAAAGAGCGCGGCTCCCTGTAGCGGCGATCTGTATCGCCGTTACCAGGGGAACCGCTCTTTCCTGCCCCCTGCATCGTCACAGCAGCAGCGCCGGGAGCGCTGCTGTGATACACTTATATGCAACATGAGAGGGGAACGCGGATTAGGAAGCGGCCGCTGCCTAAGCAGGTAATAGCAGCGGCGGCCGCGGGGAGGGGGGCGCGTACCACCCGACCACCAGGAAAGACTCGCATACAAGCCGACCCCCCAACTTTTGACCCCCTTTTTGAGGAATATAACCCAGCATTTCAACTTTGCTCCAAAACATTATTTACAGCATATTATATGCAACCAGCATTTTTTTTTACTACACCAGCATTGGAAGGGTTACACACAGAGCTTTAAAGTTCCGTGGAGAGAAAAGCTGCAGCAGCGGAAGTTTAGATAGATACATTTAAAGTAAACACAATGTAACAAGTGAGGAATGTGACTCACTCTCTCTCTGTGTCCGGGAGCTCCTGCACAGAGTGTGTGTAACATTCCACACTTGTTACATTGTGTTTACTTAAATGTATCTATCTAAACTTCCGCCGCTGCAGCTTTTCTCTCCACGGAACTTTAAAGCTCTGTGTGTAACCCTTCCAATGCTGGTCTAGTAAAAAAAAAATGCTGGTTGCATATAATATGCTGTAAATAATGTTTTAGAGCAAAGTTAAAATGCTGCGTTAAATTCCGCTTTAAGTAGAGATATACATAAGGAGTCTGATCTTGACATAACTTATTCAGTATGTATATGAGGTACTAATGTGATGAACATATGCTAAGTGCTGATCCATAAATCATGAAATAACCTTTGTGAAAACAGCAGCTCAATCTCCCTGGTTTCTGATCATAAACATATGTATGCAAGATACAGTCTTCAAGTCCTATTTCAAAAAGCTAGTGAAAGATAAAGGACATCTGAACTGAGAGGGATTTGGTGGCTGCCATATTTATTTCCTTTTAAACAATACAAATTGCCTGGCTATCCTGCTGATCTCTTTGGCTACAGCAGTGTCTGAAAACACTTTGCATTGTTTAAAAAAAAATGTCAGCCTCCCTATCCATCTCAGTTCAGGTGTCGGTTAAGACTGAATACAGAAAGTGCCCAACTTATCAATGGTGAAAACTCTGTGCAGAAAACAGTAGGTGTTCGTGAAATACAGCCACTTCCTGTTTACAGTAGTTTCACCCTTCTCTTGAAGTATAAAACATTGGCCTCTGCACGCGTTTCCAGCCGCGTTTTGGAAACGCGTGCAGGTGGCCGATACGCACGACATCAGACATTGCATAGAGTGCAATGTCTGATGTTCACACTGCATGTGTTCCGGACCTGTGCGGTCCGGGAACGCATGCTGCACGCAGATTTTTCTAAAACGCGTGGCTGTCCCATTCACTTTTCAGTGATGGGATCAGCCACGCAACGCACACAAACGCGGATGGCCATGCGTTCGTACGCGTTGCGGTCCGCACGCATGGCCATCCGCATTTGTGATCTGAACGGGCCCAAAGATTTATCGAACACTTTATCAAACTTTTTATAATTTACCTCATGAGTAAAATCTAATTTTGAATTCACTAAGGTGTTATAGATTTATCAAATGTATTATCGATAAAATGTTCAATACATCTATAACACCTTAGTGAATTCAAAATTAGATTTTACTCTTGAGGTAAATTATCAAACGTTTGATATAGTGTTTGATAAAGCTTAGGGAATTGAGGCCATTGTGTTCTTCCTTCAAACACTGATCTCATAGGAAAGGAAGATTTAGTGGAGGGGCACACTGGACAGCTTTACTATTTTTACATTGAGTTTAAAATTCAAGTTTGACACAAAGAGCTCTATTCACAAAGGGCAGGTCAGTAAAATAATTGTCTGTAAAATAGCTCATCTGTTATTTTTTATCCAAATTCATTAAAGTTTTCCCTCATGAGGCAGAAGTTCGGTAATTTACAGAACATGCCTCTATTCACTAATCCCTACTAGTGTGTCTTACTTGCAGGGCAGCAGGCAGGCAGGGAGCTGAGTGTACATCACTTGGAGGTTTTCTGTCCAATGCATACTGTCATCCCTTTAGATGTGCTGCAGCCACCAGGGGGAGCTCTTCTGTATGCTACAATACCAATAAGCACATGCAAAGGGATTTAGGGATGCCTTTTCAAAATTTCCCTCCTCTGCTTTGCTACACTAAAAGTCCCACCCGATTACCCTTCACTTCAAATCAGCGTGAGAAGCAGGGCTGTGGCTCTCCCTATTGGCTGCCTGGCTCTCCCCATTGGCTGCCTGGCTCTTCCCAAAGGCTGTCTGTCATATCTACCGCATAGAGACAGCATGGGGAGAGCGAGCTATCGTCTGCTGTGAGCTGGAGAAAATTACTGAACACTTCTGGCTAGTAAATTTAATGCGGAAATCTTTGTGAATTGAAGTCCTTGACATTTCTTGAGGCAACTACTTAAGTCGGTAATTTACCTCACTAGTTAGTAATGTTTATTTTCTGTGCGGTGATGGGTTTAGTGAATTGGAATGTGGGAAGGTGATCGGTAAAATCAGCTGTTTTTTAGCATTACCGAATACGGTAAAGCTTTGTGAATATCTAGACCTTATCCAATAGATGAACATATTTTGAAATCAAAGCAATAACCTTACCAACACTGGCTGAAGATAAAAGTTTATTTTTTATTCATACATGTAATAATAAAAATGTTGTGGCTTGAAAAAAAAAAAGTTAAATACTTAAAAAACTTGAGTTATTTAACCCTAAAACTGACAAATAAGTTACAAATGCATGGATTAGGTGAAACAACAGTGTGCATCTTAGAAACTCCCTAAGGGCTGTGCCACACCTCCAAGCAGTTTTCGATCCATTTTCGTTTTTTTAAAAACGTTCCCATTGACTTGCATAAATAAATCACAGCAAAATGGCTGCGATCGCGATTCTAAGAAAAATCTTGATTGTGGCAATGTTGATGTGATTTTACTGCAAGTCCATGGGAGGGTATTTTAAAAAAGTAAACGGATAAAAAAAAAAAACGCTCGGCAGTGTGGCACAGCCCTAAAAGATCTCATTAGAATGTTTTTTTAAGAAATACATTTTCTGCAGTGCATGTGAGAGGAAGAGGACCTCCCTTTACTGATACCTAGCCCTAAAACCTCCCTCAACCGATGCCTAACCCTAAGACCTCCCTCTACCGATGACTAACCTCAAGACCTCCCTCTACTGATGCCTAACTATAGCCCTTCCTCCACCAATGACCAACCCAAAGACCTTCCTCTACCGATGCCTAACCCTAAGGCATCCCTTACTGATGCCTAACCCTAAGACCTCCCTCTACCGATGACTAACCCTAAGACCTCCCTCTTCCGATGCCTAACCCTAAGACCTTCCTCTACCAATGACTAACCCTAAGACCTTCCTCAACCGATGACTAACCCTAAGACCTCCCTCTACCGATGCCTAACCCTAAGCCCTTCCTCTACCAATGACTAACCCTAAGACCTCCCTCTACCGATGTCTAAACCTAAGAACTCCCTCAACTGATATCTAACCCTAAGACTTTCCTCAACCAATGACTAACCCTAAGACCTTTCTCTGCCAATGACTAACCCTAAGACCTCCCTCTACCGATGCCTAACCCTAAGACCTTCCTCAACCGATGACTAACCCGAAGACCTCCCTCTACTGATTATTAACCCTAAGACCTTCTTCTACCGATGCCTAACCCTAAGACCTCCCTCTACTTATTCCTAACCCTAAGACCTTCTTCTACCAATGCATAACCCTAATGGCCCATACTCACGAGGGACTTTTGTCGCCTCAACACGCGGCGCGCGCGTGTTTCGGCGACAGGTCGCCCGTGAGTATGGGCCGCGCGCACCCCGAACTGTCGCCCGCAACGTGCGCGCACCCCGAACTGTCGCCCGTCGCTGATGTCGCCAGGCGATTGAAAAGTTCAATCGCCTGGCGACAGTCGCCACCGCTACTGTCGCTAGTCCGCGTGAGTACGCGGACTAGCGACAGCAACCTCCATTGAGGTATGAAGAGCTTCCGGCGGAGGGAGGAGGAACGTCGGCGATAGCTTCCGTCATGCCGCTGGTCCCTCTTCCGCGTGTGTACGCGGAGGGACCTGGCGAGGAGCTGTCGCCGGCCTGTCGCCCACACGCTCACGTGTGCTGGCGACAGGCAACATTTGCTGCCCGTGAGTATGGGCCATAAGACCTCCCTCAACCTATGCCTAACCCCAAGACCTCCCTCTACCGATGCCTAACCCTAAGACCTTCTTCTACAGATGGCTAACCCCAAGACCTCCCTCCACCCATGGCTAACCCAAAGACCTTCCTCTACAGATGCTTAAACCTAAGACCTCCCTCTACCGATGCCTAAGCCTAAGACCTTCCTCTATTCATGCCTGAACCCAAGACCTCCCTCTACCGATGCCTAATTAAGATGTCCCTATACTGATGCCTAACCCTAACACCTCCTTCTACCTATGCCTAACACTTAACCCCCCACCTAAAATGTATCCACCCCCCTCCTAACCTTAACCTACCTCCGGGCGGCAAAGAAGGTACATTTGGTGCCCGGAGGCAATCGTGGGCGCTGAAGCACAGCCTTTAAAGATCTCAGCAGAAGGTTTTTTTTAAAAAAAATGCATTTTCTGAAGTGTATGTGAGAGAAAGAGAACCTCAGTCCAATAGCATGCAGCTGTGTTTAGGAACTAACAAGCACAATTAATATTACAAAGAAAAGTTATGTGGGATAATTAGTCTGCACAGAGTGTCAGTGGTTGTGATCCGTGTAAATGCAGAACACTGTCCAACAATAGCAATAACTGGCTTGTAACGCACATTTACAGAGATCTGTATGAGAGGCAAGTTCATGAAAACAACTTATTTGGGAAGCTTATTTGTAGGCCGGCCAGATAAAAATGTATAAGATTTAGACGTCCTACTTATCATGAGTATCAGATACGCAAGAAAGATAAGCAAACGTGCATTAACCACTTTACATCAAGACCTAGTTTCCCCCTTTTATGTCTCAGCTTTCACTCATAGCTTTCAAAAAAAGTGGAAAGTGCTACTGTAGATTAAAAAAAAAAAAACATTTTATTAGGCTAATTATCCAGTTAATTACAAAACTTGAATTATGTTACTGACACAATGTATATTGATATTTGATTTTTAAAATAAAGGTGTCATTTTGCTACAATGCACATTTTTTTAAGTTGAACTGTAGACTGAAACAAGAAAAGGGTTTTTTAGAGGGAAAATGGGGAGGGAAAAGGGTACTAGGAGAGAAAATCAATTATTTTATTCTATAGCATTGTAGTCTGGTGGGCATAGCTAAACAATATTTTTACTGTAATCATTTAGAATCAATGTATTTATTTGGCCAAGTAAGTTTGCACTTACAAGGAATTTGACTTGGCAGTCGTTTAACAGATACAAACTAAAACAATACAAGGACAGACAGGATATACAATATATTAAGTCAAGGACACTATGTAAGTATAGTGGCAGTAAGCAAGATGAGAAGTGTTCATTGCAGTTCTGTGCTGCATGCTTTCTAGTTCTAGGAGATCTAGCCTGGTTCTGCATTAAGCATGACTACCACCTGCGGGAAAAAGCTGTTCCTGTGTCCAGAGGTTTTAGTTGCGATTGACCGGAATCTTACTCCTGAAGGTATTTCCATTGCTTCCCCACTATAAAAGCGTCCCCAAAAAACTAATGGACGCTTAAAATCACACACAACACAACATTAACTTCATTTGTCAATTTGGCCAGATCGGAACCAAAGTAAAAAAACAGACGTCAACAGATAGTATGTTATCAAAAGGATGTTTTTACACGTAAAGGTGGCCACTAACTGTCCAATTTTTAGCGAAAAATCATTTGAGCGATTAGAAATTCTGATCGGATTGGTTGTAAATAATCTCAGTTCATGGGCACAATCGACAATGAACGATTATAAAAAAAAAATCATCAGATTGAATTTTCGTCGAACAAAAATTTGGATTTTCTTATTGGTCGTGATAGATAGGAAGCAATGATTGGTTAGTTGATGGTGTAGTGAACGATTTTTCGTCCGATCAGAATTTCTGATCGCTCGAACGATTTTTCAATAGAAATTGGACCGTTAGTGGCCACCTTTAGTTTGCAACGGATATGTTGCGGTCAGCGTAACGCAAGGACCTGGACCTGCACAGTTTTTCCAAACAAGTGTTTCCCATAGAAGCCTATGGGCTGGTTCACATGGAAAAGCATACAGCTCCAAAGTCTAAGGGCTGAAACCCACTAGAGAGTTTTTTGAGCGTTTATGGATCGCTTTAAATCGCTGGCGATTTCCCTAAATGCTCTGCCAATATAAATGGATGGGGCAGATTTCACTAGAGCGATCAGGCAAATCACAATTGCAGGACATGCAGCATTTTGGAAACGTTTCCATTCTAATGTATTGTATAGGAGCAGGGAAATCGCTCGCAAAGCACTACCACAAATCGCTAGCGATTGCAATAGCACTTTGTAGTGGGTCTCAGGCCTAACAGGCCATTGGAGCAGATAGTGCACAGGCATCCATTTTCCAATTCCATTCCTGGCAGATTCCATCTTCAAAATCAATGTGCTGTCTGTGATGGGAACCCAATCAGATTCTAAGTGAGGAGTAATTGATCGGTTTGCCACATTGGGGGTGAATTGATGTGTCTACCTTAAGGACCGGGCTATGTTTTGGAGATCTGTGCTGCGTGGGCTCTGCAGTCCGCAGCACAGATCGTGTTAATGGCAGGGTGATCAGACTTCCCCCCTTTTTTCCCCACTAGGGGGATGACCTGCTGGGAGGGTCTGATCGCCGCCGCTCTGTGTGGCCGAGCGGGGGGGGGGGGGGGGGGGAGGCCCCCTCCGCAGCGTTTTCCGCCCTCCCTACCTCTTCCTCCCTCTCGCTCTGGCTGGGATAGGCTTCAGCCTATCAAATGATGGCGATCCCCGGCCAATCAGAGGCCGGGGAACGCCGATCTGCCCTACAGCGCTGCTACGCAATAGCGCCGTTTTGATGTAAACAGCAGGGATTTCTTCCCCGCGTGTTTACATTATGCGTGCGAGCCGCGATCGGCGGCTCGCACACTGTTCACGGAGACACCCTCCGTGAACTGACATGACAGCGGCCGTTTCCATGTAAATCCACTTAAGACCTGCCGACGCCTACTAGCTGGTCCTTAAGTGGTTAACTTCATCATGTACAGATAGAACAATGGACTCTTATGATGTAAATACAACAACAGCATGTCATGGTTAGTTTTACAGATGAGACGGGCACACCATCAGGTCCGGGTGCTTGGTGAAGAGAATGTGGCACATGCCTTGAGAAAGGGGGACCCTGCGAGGCCCCTGAAAAACAATTGTTGGACCAATTGTGAAATAATTGCACAATAAAAGTGCTGAATATTAGAAAACTCTGGTGTGCTGGTGAACTGTGTTCATGCCATGGTTAGGAATGATCAGTGAGCTGCAAGTATTTCCGAGTTTATGCAGGATGATGTACATTTTTAATGCAAATATATTCAGCTTGAAAATGGACCAATCAATTTAAACCTTGGTGGGACTTGATTTATTGTTTATTTTCAAGCTGCATAGATTTGCATACAAATTACATAATCCTGCATGAACTCATTGATCATCCCTACTCACTATGATCACACGTAGCATTGCTGAAACTAATGGCTCATACACATGAGCCACAGTGGTGGCTCGAGCCATAAAAAAAATAAAAAATAAAAAAAAAGCAGCGACAGCTCGTCGCCAGGTCCCTCTGTGCAACAGCCGTACACACGGCGCACAGATTCGGCGGAAGCTGTCGCTGAAAGTTCCTCCCCCCCCCCGCCGTAAGCTCCATACATTGTGTATGGAGTTGCTGTCGCTAGTCCGCATACACACGGCGGACTAGCAACAGTTGCGTTGATGTTGCGGCGAAAGCTGTTGCCGGCGATTGGCCACGCCAATCGCCTGGCGACAGCAGCGACTAGCGACGGTTTGGGGTGCGCGCCTCATACACACGGGCGACCTGTCGCCGCAACACGCGCGTGCCACGTGGTTGCGGCGACAGCTGTATCCCGTGTGTATGAGGCTTAACAGGTACATGGTATGCAAATAACACTACAGCCAGCCAATTGTCACAAGAAGGAATCTTCTTTAATTAACCATATGTACGTTTAGTAGTCCAAGTGAACAACAAAAGTTGCTAATCATCTATAGCCCTTTATCAAAACCAACGCCTCATTGGTTGAGAATCATTTTCTTCACCTCAGTGTACAGATGTATAAATCATTCCACATATTCCGGAGTGGGTGTTTAAAGAAGGAATAAACATTATTAAAGGGAAAAAAAAGATATACGGCTTTCATTACTTAGTGATATTATGCCTATACTGAAAGGCTGTGAAGTAATACTTCATCTTCAGAACAGTTCATCAAATCCTCCTTCTTCTTGCTGAACTCTCAATCGTTGGGCCTGCAGACCTGTGTTGTGATGATTATCGATGCGTTAAGTCTATCCAATAAAGTGGGATCACGCCGCACCTGGCTGCATGAAAGGACATTTCAGCAAACATTAACAAGATATATGGCGGTCAGATTCACAGGATACCTAGCAACGGTAGACCACTCAAAAATGTTTTTGATCTCGATACGTTGGAAAGGGGAGCCTTCCATTAAGGAGGAAAAAAAGAGGGGTGGGGGGCGGAGGGAGCGAAAAAAAGATAATTGAATCGTCCACCTTCATGCTATACAATTTGAGCTTGTTTCTTTAAAACAATCATCTATAAAGATCTTTACCAAATTGTGCTTTTTAGTACACTTAATGTCTTCCAAATGAAGACCAGATGTAGGAGGCTGTAGGAATAGTTCTCAGGCCTGAAAAAGATGACATAAATCTTGCAGCTGACAAAGATCCTGCTGAGCTCAGTTGGGGAAACTCACAAAGGACCTGTTTTGGGCCAGAAAAGCTGCTGGGTATGAAGACAGATGTGTACACTCCTATTAAAAAGAATGATTAAAAAAAAAGTGCAAGAGAAAGAGAGAGCGCGGAGTTTGCAACAAGTCTCACCAATATTCTGAAAGTCAAGGCTAGGTGGAGATTTATTCACTCCAGTGGCAAAGTGTTCAGCTTCAAAATAAAATATTTATTTTAATTAAGAAGTGGGCGACTCAAGTCAGGTCCTACACATCTCCACTTCAATCTGGATAAATACAGCCAACTGTTGTTTACCGATGACCTTGTGCTATTCTTCTTGAAAAGATGCATAACATTAACATCCGTGTTTATCCAGATGCCACAAAGAAAAAAAAAAAGAGAACTTGTTTTACTTAGTTCCAGATTCTTTAATGACTTTGTTGGAGTATGTGATCTCTGGCAATGGTGGCATTGGGCGGAGATACATCCCTGCTTATCATTTAATAATAGTGGTCCATTTATTTGTATATGTATCTACAATAAATTAAATCATTAGATAGTGCAGATTCCTTCTAAAACTGTTGTATGATAGGAGGAGTTAGAAAGGTCTCAGACAGTGCAGTGTGTGAGGGGAATTGCTGTTGCTGAGGTACCACTCCTGCTGTATTGATAGCAGCAAGCTCTGAGGAGGAATTCAGCAGGGGGAGGAGCACATCACAAATCATGTCTAGCCTGCAGTTCTACATCTGTAGAACTGCTATCAAGCACTTCTTAATCTGTGCCAGCTTAGGGATGGATTTGCACCTTTCTTAACTGTAATGCAGCTTCTAGAAATTCATGCTAAATTGCCACTATTACCTAGGATTTAAGAAGGTTTTTATTATCATGCAGAACTGTTCTCCCTGCTGGTTAGAACAGATTAAGAAGAAAAAAACTGTCAGTAATGCGTTGATAAATCTCCCCCACAGACACTGGGGCAGATGGGTTACCTTCATAGACTATATGGGGGCATGCATCCGCCTATCTTGGATTATCAGGGGCTGCACAGAAGTTTGGTCTGCTTACTGCAACAGATCCAATGTATCCATTGCAGGCTGACAAGTGTAAACGGCTCCTATATATAAAATAGGAGCCGTTTACTGTCCATTTTGAGATGAGCATAGAACAGACAAGAAACTTCTGTTCTTAGCTCAAGTTGGAATTTATTGTTGGGTGACAGTAGTCTTTACATATGAAAGTGACTAATTCAGCTCTCACCCAGAGAAAATACGAATGGGTACCTGAAAAGGCATAAACAGGAACACCTGGGTCTTGCGTGCACTAATGTTTATGTTACAGAGGAGAAAGGAATAGGTGAACTCAGACACCATTACCTCGATCATTATGGTAACACTGTGAGGAATGGGCACTGGTCAGATGTGTTACTTAGCTATAGCCAAGCAGCGTGTATTGTTAATGAAGATGGGAGGGGGGGCGATGCAGTGGCTTACAGCAGACAGGTAAGAACAAGCACAACGGACTCATCCATTGCTCAGTGATCTGGTGGGACAGATCAGGAGACAGCCCCGCACATGCTACATTATTGGACATGAAGACGCAAAACAACCAACTTGCCCGAAGATTATCTATTCCGAAGGAAACATGAGCTGTACAATTCCGAACCAGAGTATAGAGGGTTTATAAAATGTATGTGGATATTAAAGCATAAACATCACTTGAAGTAAGAATCAATTTATACTTGTTTTGTCAAATGTGCAGAACACTTATCCAAAGGTCCACCCATGTAATGAGATTCCTCTCCTCATCTCTGGTGTTCAAAAACCGGTTACAATTTTTCACCTGACTAGTATAACACAAATGCAGCAAATTTGCAATGGGTGGGCCATTTCTAACAATAAACTTTCCGAAAATACCGTACATGCTTCTAAAAATGACTTGGCTTTGCATTTTTATGGAGCTCGACATAAATTCATACTTGTACAAGAAAAAAAACATGCTTTAGGCTGTAGACACGCGTTCTGAGTGCTTTTCTGACCATCAGCACTTTGGCCTTGTTCACATTGCGTTCGGCTCGCATGTCTGTCCACGTTGGGCTGTTTTTTGAGCAGTTTAGTAATTCACTCCCTGATGCAAGTCAGGAAGTGAACTCTTTGACCTGGAAAAGAATGAATACAATGTATTTATTCTTAAAAACGCTCACGCAATCGCTACACAAACCGATTTTGAGAGCATTTTGCATTTCTCCTGTACTTTCCATTAAGGCGGAATCGCCTCAAAAATGTTCCACGCACCGCTTTAGTGAACAGAGAGCGCATGACCCGCGCTGATATAAATCCTTCATTGCACAAGCGTTTGGTGGGGCAATTTTAAAAATCGCCCGCGTGTAAAAAAAAACCCCCGAAAACGTCTACAGTGTGAACGAGCTCCTTGAGCGTTTTTTTTTTTTTTTTTAAAATGCTCCCATTGACTTGCATAAAAATCACAGTAAAATTGCCTCAATCAGGATTTTTTTTAAAACTTGCGATTGCTGCAATTTTACCGCAATTTTAATGCAAGTCAATGGGAGCGTTTTTCAAACAACGCTCAGCAAGAGCTCATAGTGTGTCTACAGCCTTACAGGCAGCCCAGAAGGAATTAATACCCACATTCAGCTTTAGTATTTCTCATTATGCATCCATAAAATTGGTCAGTAAGGAAGTGCATAGGGGATACGTGAAGTTTACTGAAACAATGCACTCTGTTTGCAGAAATCTTTTCAAATCTGCATCTCTACAGGCAAGTATAGCATGCTGGGAGCTGTAGTCCCAACAATCGGTGGAGCGATAGAGGTTGCATGGAGCTGCTGTAGCGTATGCTCAGGAATAATCGTCTACAGCACTGGATGTAAATAGGAGGCAAACCATATTTTGTTAGTGCCCAGAAATCAGATCTTTTTACTATAGCAGTTGAACAGCTGTCCTGTAATGCAAGCATGTTGTGAACGTTCCACACGACTGGCCTGTGTCAAATTAAAGCTACATCCTAACATAGTAAACACATGGCTTTCCCAAACTAGCTTTACCGTATCTTCCACAGCAAGCAGCTGGAAAGTGAAACACTGCAGGGCTATCTACTAAAGCAGATGTGCAGTAAAGGGATACTGTGCTCATGACATGCACCACTTGTGTGCCAGCCTTTCTAGGCATCTTTAAAGGCTTGTACCAATGACGCCACTTTTCATGCAATTTTTCCCACGACAGGTGAATTTTGCCCCACGAGCATTTGCTTCTGCTATTTCATGATTTGGGTATGTATGCATGATTAACCATTTCTGCCCACTGGTATTTTTCACCTTATGGATGAGAGGAATTTTCACATTTCAGCGCGCCTCCCTTTCATTCCCCAATAACTTTATCACTACCTATTACAACAAAATGATCTATACCTTGTTTTCCCCACCAATTAGGCTTTCTTCGGGTGGTACATTATGCTAAGAATTATTTTCTTCTAAAGGCATTTTAATGGGAATAATAAGAAAAACAATGGAAAAATAAATCATTATTTCTCAGTTTTCAGCCATTACAGTTTTAAAATAATACATGCTACCGTAAATAAAATCTACACATTTTATTTGCCCATTTGTCCCGGTTATTGCAACGTTAAAATTATATATCTAGTATAATGTATGGTGATATTATTTAATTTTGAAATAAAGGTGCATTTTTTCAGTTTTACATCTGTCACTAATTTTTAGCCCATAATTGAATAACAACATGCCCTCGTGACATAGATATTAAAAAATGTTGATTCTCTAAACTCAGTAGGTGTAATTTTACTATTTGGCCACAAAATGTCCTCACTCAGTACTTCCTATTCACGTACAATAAGTTACAATACATATGCTATAGGAAGTAATGTGTTGCTACATTGTAACTAGGGAAGTGACGCAGGCATCAATGGATGCCTTGCGATCATGGTGGCTTAGAGAGGAGAATAATGAATGGGAACTTTGTTCCCATTCATAAATCTAACAATCGGCGGCAGTAAGCGGTGGAAATTGTTGATCAAGAGGAAGCGCCATGGCTCGATTTTAGAATAAACACTGTTTTTGTTGCCGGCCACATCGTGATCACAGGCTTCTGCCTGCACGATCGCGTGCGCAGACCCCCAAGCTGTATGCAGGGCCGTATCTATTAAGAGGCACCCGTAGGCGGCGGAGAGCGCACCTACAGATGACGAGGGGAGCTCTCACCCCCGCCCTCCAGCACAGTGGCAGCGGCCGGCCAAGAGTCAGGACATGATCCTGAACTCTGCATGCCGCCTCCTAGTCTAGTGACGTCACTAGACCAGGAGGCGGCATGCAGAGTTCAGGATCATGTCTGCCACTCTGCTGGAGGGCGGGAGCGAGTCGGGAGAAGCGCGAAGGACGCGCTGGCAACTGCAGCCCAGCTACCCAGCCAGGAGCCAGCTAGGCACCCAGCCAGCCCGCTGCCCAGCCAGGTACCCAGCCAGCCCGCATGCCCAGCCAGCTACCCAGCCAGCCCGCATGCCCAGCCAGGTACCCAGCCAGCCCGCCGCCCAGCCAGGTACCCAGCCAGCCCGCATGCCCAGCCAGGTACCCAGCCAGCCCGCTGCCCAGCCAGGTACCCAGCCAGCCCGCTGCCCAGCCAGGTACCCAGCCAGCCCGCATGCCCAGCCAGGTACCCAGCCAGCCCGCATGCCCAGCCAGGTATTCAGCCAGCCCGCTGCCCAGCCAGGTACCCAGCCAGCCCGCTGCCCAGCCAGGTACCCAGCCAGCCCGCTGCCCAGCCAGGTACCCAGCCAGCCCGCATGCCCAGCCAGGTACCCAGCCAGCCCGCATGCCCAGCCAGGTATTCAGCCAGCCCGCTGCCCAGCCAGGTACCCAGCCAGCCCGCTGCCCAGCCAGGTACCCAGCCAGCCTGCATGCCCAGCCAGGTACACAGCCAGCCCGCTGCCCAGTCAGGTACCCAGCCAGCCCGCATGCCCAGCCAGGTACCCAGCCAGCCCGCATGCCCAGCCAGGTACCCAGCCAGCTCGCATGCCCAGCCAGGTACCCAGCCAGCCCACTGCCTGCATGCCCAGCCAGGTACCCAGCCAGCCCGCATGCCCAGCCAGGTACCCAGCCAGCCCGCATGCCCAGCCAGCCCGCATGCCCAGCCAGGTACCCAGCCAGCCCACTGCCCAGCCAGGTATCCAGCCAGCCCGCATGCCCAGCCAGGTACCCAGCCAGCCCACTGCCCGCTTTCCCAGCCAGCCCACTGCCCGCTTTCCCAGCCAGCCCACTGCCCGCTTCGCCAGCCCACTGCCCGCTCGCCCAGCCAGGTACCAAGCCAGTCCACTGCCCGCTCGCCCAGCCAGGTACCCAGCCAACCCACTGCCCGCTCGCCCAGCCACCCAGCCTGCCTGCTCGCCCAGCCTGGTACCCAGCCCACTGCCCGCTCGCTTAGCCAGGCAGTGGCTGGATAGTCAATTAATTAAATAAGGTGCAAGGGTGCTATGTATACTGGTTAATATCCCTGAAAAATACCGGGCGGGGCCAACCTAGAACACTTGAATATATCTAAATACTATTACAAAAGGTTATAAGGCCACCAACATTATACCAATATGAAAATTTATTAAAGATACTTCTCAAAATACAAAGCACAATCCCCTAAGATACCACCCTCCACATGATACCCTCTTCCCCATAGTTAAAAACAGAAATCATGGCGGAGTAAAGGTTATGCATAACTGGTGTTACTTCTGCAGATAAATTGATTAGTCTCTGGCCAGAGAATTACATAACCAATCATCCATTCGTCCGCGCATATATTCCACATCCACACTGCCACAACAGATAGAAAAAGCGGGGGGCCCCCTTTAAAAATGCCTCTCTTCCCTTAACTTGATAGGTATATGGGATAGGGAGATCCATGTATAATCAACAAGTTCCAGGTTATAAATAACTTTCCAGATAGCTTGTAGCGTTACAGCTTTAAAGAAAACAGTACATGGATAGGTCTCACCCGCAAAGTAATGCTCTTTAGAACACAGGCAATTTTCTGCGCTCACTGTAGGGATTCCGTAACTGGATTCATCCGTGCGTGTGCAATATTCGTGCATCCACTTAAGCTATCTGGAAAGTTATTTATAACCTGGAACTTGTTGATTATACATGGATCTCCCTATCCCAATACCTATCAAGTTAAGGGAAGAGAGGAATTTTTAAAGGGGGCCCCCCGCTTTTTCTATCTGTTGTGGCAGTGTGGATGTGGAATATATGCGCGGACGAATGGATGATTGGTTATGTAATTCTCTGGCCAGAGACTAATCAATTTATCTGCAGAAGTGACACTAGTTATGCATAACCTTTACTCCGCCATGATTTCTGTTTTTAACTATGGGGAAGAGGGTATTGTGACGCCGGGCGACGCCCAGTCGTCCGAGGATTCGCGGCCGATTGTCCGATCGCAACCGTGATCGGAAAACTGACATTCTTTATTTTTAAAATAGAAGTTTTTCCTTCCTGCCTTCCCCCCCCCTTTTGCCATGAGGGCTGAATGGGCCTGCGTTAGCATATGGCTAAAGCAACCTGGTTTAGCAAGAAATCCTGTTAAGGCTCCCGGAAAAGCTCTGGTGACACTAATGTGCTAATTGGGCAGAGCTGAAATACCAACAGAGTCTATTCAACAGGGGAAGCTAGCACAGCATGAGGTCTATTGACACCTACATTCCTCCCAGTCTTGACGGCACCGACTAAACTGAGTATGGAATGCATGGTGTTGATAACTTTGTCACATTTTGCAAATACCATCCATGGGAGGAATATGAAAATTACATAATTTTGTTTCCCTAATTCTGTAGAATATGGTGATACTAGACATAGCCAGGTAACCCGAGCAGGGGCTGAGATATGAATAATGGGGTCCCCGTGCGCCCCAAATATTGCAAGTTTGATGTCCTATGAACGTGTATTCTCAGCCCAATCTGAATATGAAATCGGTTTGCATGTGCGACAAAACCCCGGCGGGGTATGAAATTGGACATATTTTGTGGATGGCTGGAAGTTCCTCCCCTGAGAACTCACTGCCTGACACGCCCCTGGGCTGAGCTTGAGACTCCGCCCAGAAATGTCAGTGCTCAAAACTGATTGCATGAGGACCCCCAGCCAATTCCCCCACTTTCCATCATACCGAAAAGACTGCCACTGCTTGGGGAAATAGCAGTGGCCATCTTGCAGGCGGAGCAACGGCCATGTGGTTCGGCCATATTGCGAACTAACTGCAACAAAGGAACTTTGTCTTTTCCCGAACGGACTTTCCACAGAATCATAAGTATTCGTTCTTTTTATCCCTTTTTCTTTTATGTACTGTGTTATCACTGTCTCTCATCGTTTAATTGTTCACGATTGTCTGTATATATTAATTATTTATATTGTAACAAATAAAGGCTTTTTAAAAGGTCTTTACCTCTCAGTAAAACCTTCTATTCAGTATACACAGACGAGACCTAAACTTCCGAAGGGACGCTACTGTTTTGATAGATAGATAGGAATTGCACAGTTTTAACCGGTTGTTTGTTTCACAGGTCTATAGCCAGTTAGCAGTTATCTCTGGGCTGATAGAAAACAGAGATGGTGGCAAATCTACCCCTGGGTTGGAGTAAAAGTGTATTTTCGTAACCTCACAGGCTCCCTACTGCGTCGTGACGCTCAAACTCCGCCAATTCTACGCAGATTGCGTCCATAGCTCTCAATCTGTGTGCTAGAATCGGATCGGACGGTTTTGCGTGTTCACGGCCAGTGGGGCTCTTGTGACAGTGGTCGGCAGCGTTTGGGATCTGTGTGTGCTGATAGTATCTCAGGTAGGGCTATCGAATTAGCCCTATCGAGAAACGAACTAATTCGTTGGTAGTGACTGAGTGCAATATATTTTTCATATATACAGAGAGACTGTGTAACCAGTACCCCTCCCCTAAGTTTTCTTTTATTTGGCATGGAAATGTCCGGGAATTACAAGGTCATGGTCCTATCCGACCTGCAGAGTCTGTGCGAGGCGAGAGGCACGGACATCCGCGGCAAGAAACAGCAGGACCTGATAACGGACTTGTACCGATGGGATAGCCAGAATCTGCGGACGCTGGAGGTGTCCACTGTGGAGGACACCGGCTCATCTAACGCAAGTCGAGGGGAACCAGAGACTGAAGATCCTGTGCGTACCGAGGTTGAGCAACCCGCGGGCAATGCGGCAACAGATACGCAGGAGGCTGTCAGTGTGATCCCCGACCCCAGAACCCCTGAAAGTACTCGCCTGGAACCGGCCAGTACTGGACTGTCCAGTTATGTTGATCCAGTAATGCAGCAGGCATTGCAAAAGCTGATGGAAACTGATGTGGACAAGTACCTGCAGTACATGGCGGAGCAAAAGCGAGAGGAACGCCAATCTGCAGAGGCGCGGGAGAGACGACAGCATGAGCTGAACATGGCGAAAGTGCAGCAAGCCAGCCGGAGTTCAACGCCCAGCCTCCCTGCTGAAGGGACTGCCGCTCCAGTAAGTGCAAAATTTAAATTTGCTATTATCGAAAAAGACACTGACATTGACTTGTTTTTGAGGTCTTTCGAAAAGGCCTGCCGTCAGTATCGTCTGTCCCAAGACCAGTGGGCCAGACATCTGACACCCTTGCTGCGCTACAAAGCGCTTGATGCTTTCTCAGAGCTGCCTGTGGAAAAGGACAATGATTATACCGCTATAAAGGAGGCTATAATCACTAAGTACCAGCTGACGCCAGAAGCCTACCGGAAAAGGTTCAGGTCCTGGCAGAAAAAAATCTACTGATTCTTATCAAGATGTGGTCAGCAGTCTGCTCACCACACTCCGCCAGTGGACGCTAGGCCTCACTAAAGGGTCTTACGGTGTCCTGGAGGACTTAATCGTCCTGGAGCAGTTTCTGAACATTTGCCCGGCTGAGGTACGCCAGTTTGTGCTGGAGCGCCGACCGGCGTCAGCGACGGTCGCTGCAGACCTCGCTGAGACCTTTGCAACGACCAGGGTGCCGGAGACCCGCAGGACTGCCCCATCTAGCTGGAGAGGAGGTCAGTCCCACAATTTTGCAGACTCTCCTACCTCTGTGAGCCGTGCGCCCCAGAGGCCCTCCAGCGCAGCTGCTGCGTCCAGGCCTGCAGTAACAGAGGGCATCACCTGTCACTTTTGCCGCAAGCCCGGACACATGAAGTTTAACTGCCCGGAGCGGAGGCAGACCGCGCCAGCTCCTGCACCACCTACACCTCGCCCACGGCAACTGCCGCCAGCCAGCGCACCCCAGCCGGGAGCACCCAACAACGTCATGTTCGCAGGTGGGAGAGGGATCCACTCCGCTACGAGCAACCACCAGCTGGTTACAGTGAACGACCAGCTTGTTACCGGTTTCCGCGACACTGGAGCGGATGTCACCCTGGTGCGTGCGCACCTGGTCCCGACGGAAAATATCCTCCCTGACAAATACCTTACCCTCACTGGAGTGGGGGGCACTCTTTCTCGCATTCCCCAGGCTCGGGTGTCCATCGATTGGGGGGTGGGGGTTCAAGAGAAGGTTGTTGGGGTCCTGGACCAACTGCCGGTCCCAGTTTTGTTGGGGACCGACCTGGGCAAGCTTGTGTCCTATTATGAACCTGCCCCAAGCCCCTCAGACTGCCAGGAGGGAGACGGACTCTCCGCCCACACTAAGGTACTTTGCACCAAGGGGCAAGAACAGGGGGGAGGTGGGTTGAATGTGCCCAGTCCAGGGGTACCGAGTCCAATAGTACCTGTGTCACAGGTACCTGTGTTTGATATACCGATTGTTTGTGATGAAAATGTTGTTGTACCTGTCACTGTAATTCATGCATGCAGCCAGGATGTGAGTAATGCCAGTATGTGCCAGTCTGAAGGTGTACCTGTACTGGCAGTAACACGCAGCCGCGCTGCTCAGAACCTGGGCTCAGAGCAGGTGGAAGAGGTTCCGGCCTCCTCCCCCTCCTCTGACCACAGGGATGGTAGCCTTCAGCCACTAACTGCATATGCCACGGGCCAGCTGGCTGAGAGCGAGAGTGCTGCATTTGTGCAAGCACTCCAGACTGACCCTAGCCTCGAGGCACTCAGAAGGCAGGCTTCGGAGCCCCTCACGAATGAAGATACCTTCAAGGTATATTGGGAAGGTGGTAAGCTGTACAGCGAGCCTGTACAGCCCACCGAAGGTGAAACAAGTGTGGGTACCAAGTTGCTTGTGGTACCCAGTGCCTTCCGGGGGCATGTGCTGAAGTCCGCACATGACATTCCCCTGGCAGGGCACTTGGGAATCCACAAGACACTTGACCGTATCCAGGGTCATTTCTACTGGCCCAGGATGCGGATCGATGTGACCAACTATTGCCGCTCATGTACTGTTTGCCAAAAGGTAAAACGGGCTGGGAACCCCCGCAAGGCTCCCTTGTGTCCACTGCCAATCATAGGTGAGCCCTTTCACAGAGTGGCAGTCGACATAATTGGACCATTGCCCACTCCCAGCAGCAGTGGCAAAAGGTACATCCTGACGGTGGTGGATTACGCCACCCGCTATCCTGAGGCCATGGCGCTTTCCTCCCTGAGGGCGGACAAGGTAGCAGACGCGCTACTTAACATTTTCTCCCGAGTCGGGTTCCCTGCGGAGATGCTCTCCGATCAGGGATCCCAGTTTATGTCCGAACTCATGGAGGCCCTGTGCAAAAAGATACACATGACGCACATTGTCTCCAGTCCCTACCACCCGCAGACCAATGGACTGTGTGAACGGTTCAACGGGACGCTGAAGCAAATGCTGACCACGTTTGTTGAGTCGCAAGGTGGGGACTGGGAACGATACCTGCCTCATCTGTTGTTTGCGTACAGGGAGGTGCCGCAGGAGTCAACCGGGTTTTCCCCGTTTGAACTCCTGTATGGGAGGAATGTCCGAGGACCCTTACAATTGATGCGGGAGACATGGGAGGGCAAGGGCGACCCCACTGATGTCTCCGTGGTCGATTACGTCCTCAAGTTCAGGGACAAAATGGAGTCCCTGTCCGCAGTAGTGACCAACAACCTGGCCCAGGCTCAGGCCAAACAAAAAGCATGGTACGACCGCACTGCTGGAGAGCGGTCATTTGATGTGGGTGACAAGGTATATGCCCTTCTTCCCGTGAGGCAGAACAAGCTGCAAGCAGCCTGGGAGGGGCCTTTTACTGTAGTGCAGCGGTTAAACCCTCTGACGTATCTAGTGAACATGGGGGGCAGGAAGCAGAAGAGCTTTCATGTAAACATGCTGAAGGCCCACCATGACAGGACCCAGTATGCGCTGCCAGTGTGCAGCCGGTTAGAGCAGGGAGAGGCAGACCCCCTGTTAGACCTGCTGGCTGACGTACGAGATGTGGACGGCGACCTAAACGTCAATCCACAGCTCGCCTCAGCCCAGCAAGAGCAGTTACAGAAGGTGCTGGGCCAGTACCAGCACACCTTCTCCGGTATCCCGGGGCGGACCAGTATGGCGGTGCATGGGGTAGATACAGGTACCCATCCCCCCATCAGGCAATCCGCTTACCGTGTCTCTCCCGAGGTACAGGCGGACATGCAGAAGGAGGTGAGGGAGATGCTGGAGTTAGGGGTGGTTCAAAAGTCCAGTAGTGCCTGGGCAGCCCCTGTTGTCCTGGTCCCCAAGAAGGACCAGACAACTCGGTTCTGCGTAGACTACAGGAAACTGAACGCCATCACCACTACAGACGCCTACCCCATGCCTCGCATTGATGAGCTGCTAGATACACTGGCATCAGCCAGGTACCTATCAATCATGGATCTGAGCCGGGGGTATTGGCAGATACCACTTGCACCTGACGCGAGGCAAAAGTCGGCCTTCATCACCCCTTTCGGCCTCTTCGAGTTCACGATGATGCCCTTTGGGATGAAGAACGCCCCCGCCACGTTTCAGCGGGCCGTGAACGACCTGCTAGAGGGAATGCAAGGGTTCGCTGTAGCGTATCTGGATGACATTGCGGTGTTCAGCCCCACCTGGGAAGAACACCTCAAACACCTGTCCCAGGTACTAGAGAGGCTGGCCATGGCCAATCTGACGGTTAAACCGAGTAAGTGTCAGATTGGCATGACCGAGGTGCAGTACTTAGGTCACCGGGTGGGGGGTAACACCCTGAAACCTGACACGGGAAAGGTGGACGCCATCCTGGCATGGCCTCGACCTATCACGAAAAAGCAGGTCCAGGCGTTCCTGGGGACCGCCGGCTACTATAGGAAATTTGTTCCCGCCTATAGTACACTGGCGAAGCCCCTGACCGATGCCACTAGCAAGAAGCACCCCAAGGTTGTTAGCTGGACCCCCGCTTGCGAGAATGCCTTCCAGGCCTTGAAGCAGGCCCTCGCAAGCGCCCCTGTGCTTCAGGCCCCAGACTTCAGTCGTCGGTTTGTGGTGCAAACCGATGCCTCTGACTACGGTCTCGGCGCAGTCCTCAGCCAGGTGGATGGAAAGGGGGATGAACACCCAATCCTCTACCTGAGCCGGAAGCTCCTGCCCCGAGAGGTAGCCTACTCCACAACTGAAAAGGAGTGCCTGGCGATCGTGTGGGCCCTACAGAAACTGCAGTCGTATCTGTACGGCCGCTCCTTCACGATCGTCACTGATCACAATCCCCTGAGTTGGCTAAACCGTACTGCTGGAACCAACGGCAAGCTCCTACGGTGGAGCCTGTCATTGCAGCAGTACGACTTTACGATCCAACACAAAGCAGGCAGCCGACACCAAAACGCTGATGGGCTGTCGCGGTGTCAGGGGGAACCCGACCCAACAGCGCCAATAGCTGCTACGGAAGGCGTCCTGTTGACACCTCCCTAAACAGAGCTCGGGAAGGGGGAGGTGTGACGCCGGGCGACGCCCAGTCGTCCGAGGATTCGCGGCCGATTGTCCGATCGCAACCGTGATCGGAAAACTGACATTCTTTATTTTTAAAATAGAAGTTTTTCCTTCCTGCCTTCCCCCCCCCCTTTTGCCATGAGGGCTGAATGGGCCTGCGTTAGCATATGGCTAAAGCAACCTGGTTTAGCAAGAAATCCTGTTAAGGCTCCCGGAAAAGCTCTGGTGACACTAATGTGCTAATTGGGCAGAGCTGAAATACCAACAGAGTCTATTCAACAGGGGAAGCTAGCACAGCATGAGGTCTATTGACACCTACATTCCTCCCAGTCTTGACGGCACCGACTAAACTGAGTATGGAATGCATGGTGTTGATAACTTTGTCACATTTTGCAAATACCATCCATGGGAGGAATATGAAAATTACATAATTTTGTTTCCCTAATTCTGTAGAATATGGTGATACTAGACATAGCCAGGTAACCCGAGCAGGGGCTGAGATATGAATAATGGGGTCCCCGTGCGCCCCAAATATTGCAAGTTTGATGTCCTATGAACGTGTATTCTCAGCCCAATCTGAATATGAAATCGGTTTGCATGTGCGACAAAACCCCGGCGGGGTATGAAATTGGACATATTTTGTGGATGGCTGGAAGTTCCTCCCCTGAGAACTCACTGCCTGACACGCCCCTGGGCTGAGCTTGAGACTCCGCCCAGAAATGTCAGTGCTCAAAACTGATTGCATGAGGACCCCCAGCCAATTCCCCCACTTTCCATCATACCGAAAAGACTGCCACTGCTTGGGGAAATAGCAGTGGCCATCTTGCAGGCGGAGCAACGGCCATGTGGTTCGGCCATATTGCGAACTAACTGCAACAAAGGAACTTTGTCTTTTCCCGAACGGACTTTCCACAGAATCATAAGTATTCGTTCTTTTTATCCCTTTTTCTTTTATGTACTGTGTTATCACTGTCTCTCATCGTTTAATTGTTCACGATTGTTTGTATATATTAATTATTTATATTGTAACAAATAAAGGCTTTTTAAAAGGTCTTTACCTCTCAGTAAAACCTTCTATTCAGTATACACAGACGAGACCTAAACTTCCGAAGGGACGCTACTGTTTTGATAGATAGATAGGAATTGCACAGTTTTAACCGGTTGTTTGTTTCACAGGTCTATAGCCAGTTAGCAGTTATCTCTGGGCTGATAGAAAACAGAGATGGTGGCAAATTTACCCCTGGGTTGGAGTAAAAGTGTATTTTCGTAACCTCACAGGCTCCCTACTGCGTCGTGACGCTCAAACTCCGCCAATTCTACGCAGATTGCGTCCATAGCTCTCAATCTGTGTGCTAGAATCGGATCGGACGGTTTTGCGTGTTCACGGCCAGTGGGGCTCTTGTGACAGGTATCATGTGGAGGGTGGTATCTTAGGGGATTGTGCTTTGTATTTTGAGAAGTATCTTTAATAAATTTTCATATTGGTATAATGTTGGTGGCCTTATAACCTTTTGTAATAGTATTTAGATATATTCAAGTGGCTGGATAGTGTAATGGTTAAGGGCTCTGCCTCTGACACAGGAGACCTGGGTTCAAATCTCGGCTCTGCCTGTTCAGTAAGCCAGCACCTATTCAGTAAGGAGTTTCTTGGGCAAGTCTCCTTAACATTGCTACTGCCTACTGAGTGCGCTCTAGTGGCTGCCTCTCAAGTGCTTTGAGTCCGACAGGAGAAAGGCGCTATACAAATACTGCAATTAATTACTCAGCCAGCCCACTGCTTGCTCACCCAGCTACCCAGCCAGCCCACTACCCGCTCACCCAGCCAGGTACTCAGCCAGCCCACTGGTGTTATGCTGCCCACTGTGTGATTTACTGCTGAAATGCTGCCCACGTTGTGATTATTTTCTGGTGAAATGTTGCCCACATTGCAATTATTCTCTGCTGAAATGTTGTCCACATTGCGATTATTCTTTGCTGAAATGTTGGCCACATTGTGATTATTTTCTGGTGAAATGTTGCCCACATTGCAATTATTCTCTGCTGAAATGTTGCCCTCATTGCGATTATTCTTTGCTGAAATGTTGCATTCATTGCGATTATTTTCTGGTGAAATGTTGCCCACATTGCGATTATTTTCTGGTGAAATGTTGCCCACATTGCGATTATTTTCTGGTGAAATGTTGCCCACATTGCGATTATTCTTTGCTGAAATGTTGCACTCATTGCGATTATTTTCTGGTGAAATGTTGCCCACATTGTGATTATTTTCTGGTGAAATGTTGCCCACATTGCAATTATTCTCTGCTGAAATGTTGTCCACATTGCGATTATTCTTTGCTGAAATGTTGGCCACATTGTGATTATTTTCTGGTGAAATGTTGCCCACATTGCAATTATTCTCTGCTGAAATGTTGCCCTCATTGCGATTATTCTTTGCTGAAATGTTGCATTCATTGCGATTATTTTCTGGTGAAATGTTGCCCACATTGCGATTATTTTCTGGTGAAATGTTGCCCACATTGCGATTATTTTCTGGTGAAATGTTGCCCACATTGCGATTATTCTTTGCTGAAATGTTGCACTCATTGCGATTATTTTCTGGTGAAATGTTGCCCACATTGTGATTATTTTCTGGTGAAATGTTGTCCACATTGCAATCATTCTCTGCTGAAATGTTGCCAACATTGCGATTATTCTTTGCTGAAATGTTACACTCGTGATTATTCTCTGCTGAAATGCTGCACACATTGCAATTATTTTATGGTGAAACACTGCCACATTATGATTATTTGGCACCTATTGGGGGGGGGGGGGCATCCAAATTCTCGCAAGGGGGCCCAGTGATTTCTAGTTACGCCCCTGACTACTACCTAAACTGGGGATACCTATAGACCTGGATATCTATACTGGGGACACCTATAGTATGTCTAAATTTGGACACCTATAGACCTGGCTACTGTACTTATACTAATTATTTATATAGCGCCAACATATTACGCAGTGCTGTACAGAGTATGTATTGTTTTGTCACATAACTGTCCCACAGAGGGGCTCACAATCTAATCCCTACCATAGTCATATGTCTATGTATGTATCGTAGTCTAGGGCCAATTTTTAGGGGAAGCCAATTAACATTATACTTATCTGTATCGTATGTTGTTGGGATGTGGGAGGAAACCAGAGTGTCTTAAGGAAACCCACACAGACAAAGGGAGAACATACAAACTCCTTGCAGATGTTGACCTGGCTAGGATTCGAACCAGAAACCCAGCGCTGCAAGGCGAGAGTGCTAACCACTACGCCATCATGCTGCCATACCACTGTACTGTATTGTACTTACATCTTCAGCAGTACTTCACGGAGTACGTAGTCATGTCACTGACTATCCTCTGAGGAGCTTACAATCTAATTATCCCATAGTCTAATGTCCTACCATATTATTATGTATTTATGTAGCACTGGCATATTCTGCAGCACTTTGCAGAGAACAGTCATGTTACTGACTTTTCTCAGGGGAGCTCACACTCTAATACCTACCACTATTTTGTGCGAGAGAACACTGGCTAATGTGTGTTATTTTTTTTTGGGTCAGGGGGGGAACATTTCCTACTTGCTTTTTTAAGGTCACTTTACTCATACCCAGGGAGAAACCATGGCCCCACTGACTTTGGGCTGCACTCTTACTAGGATATTTTAATTAGCCACACCCACTGCGTTATGGACACGCCCACTGCATTCTGTGGCCACGCCCATTTTTCGACGTGGCGCAAGAAGCGCACCACCAACATTCTCCTAGGGGGCGCCGTAGGTTTGGTGTGCCTAGGGGAGCCCAAACCCTAAATACAGCCCTGGCTGTATGGATGAGACTATTGCTTCCCTGCGGCTGTAGCAGCTGCCACTGCAGACGTGAGGCTCACGTCCCAGCAGCAGAAATGGTTAAACAATCGATGTTTTGCGATGTGCGGCTATTATGACCATTGCGGCAGATCAGATCTTTAAACAGGAACTGTAACAGCTTCACAATCAGTAGCTGGTACCCACTTTCCCATGAGAAATCCAAGGGTTCACATACTTTTTCCACCTGCGCTGTGAATGTTCACATGGTGTGTTCAATAAAAACATGAGAACATTTAATCATTTGTGCGGTCTTAGTTTAAGCAGACTGTGATTGTTGAGACTTAGATGAAGATCAGATCACATTTTATGACCAATTTGTGCAGAAATCCATATAATCCAAAGGGTTCCCACACTTATTCTTGCTACTGTATGTATATTTATAATAATAATAAAAAAAAAAACATTTTAGCCTATTGCAATGTTAGTGGGTGTGGTTATAGATAATGTCAGTCGGTGCTGTTGTTTTCCCATCTGCCAGTAGTAAAGATGAAGATGTGCAGGCTGATTACAGATCAAATAATATAAACAAATTACATGACGAACATCAAACACTTTTCGATCTCTCCCGCGCAAAGAACCACTCTCGTTTGAACTCTCCTTCGTGCCCTTTGTGTGCCGTCATGTGTTCCTGTCATAGGAAGATAGATCAGGAAATGCTCGTTCATTGGGTTGCGTTGCTGTGGGTTCCTTGATACATCTTCTGTTGAGTATGTAGCTTACCTGGATTAACTGGACACTTTTTTTTTGTCCTAGAGGAAATGGCAACTCTCCTATAAGAAAAGACTCATAACATGTATATCGTTGCTTTTCTCCTGGTGGACTGAAAGCGTTGCAGGGCTGCTGCCATTTAGGGCACACTCCGAGGGGTGACCAGGATCATTATGGAGCCTTGCCCAAAGACTCCTTACTGTTTGCCTCACCCTGATTTACATTCTTAAATGAATCACAGTTGGTGTCATGCGAAATGTATGTTTCCAAAGTGGGCAAAAACAAAACCTGGTCTCCCAGAATGCTCTGGGGAAGAAGACTGCAAAACTAAATAGCTGAGGTTAACCATTGCTGGGAGGGTTACATACCAATACATAGATATAGGGGGTGTTTCTGAAGCCAGGATGATTGATGTAAAATTTAGTATCCTGAATAATGTATAACATTCTACTATATGTCTTAACAGTGCATCTTTAAGTCACACTGGATATAAAAATGGAACAGACTGCAACGGGTTACTGATCCTATGTGAAAGGTAGGATCCATTCATTCATGTCCATTGTGTTCACTGCAGTGAAGAAACACAAACTAACGGCATGCATGACTTTTCTGGACACCGGACAGAAGTTATACATGTCATAATAGCAATGCTATGCCAGGAAAGGGACAGGTCTGAACACCTAAAAGGAAAAATCAGTGCCAGCAATTCATACACCGTAAAAAAGAGTGACTGCTGCCGAGTAAAGACAATGTCCCAAAAGTCCAACAATGAATACAGTAAATGTCAGCGCAGGCCAATTCAATAAATGTCTTTATGTAGATAAGCAAGAAGTTTTAAATCAGGATGATACCATTTATTGGCTAACTACAAATGAATAAGAATAAACAAGCTTTCGGCCTTGCAGCCTTCGTCAGGTTTACATCCTGTTAGTTTGCAAGCTGGTGGTACAGACAGCTTATATACATGCAACATCAAAAGGGAAAACAGATATTTTTTTCAAGCATAAATACGTCATTAAGATGCCTTAATACAAACAGACCATCTAAATGTGGTAAGATAAGGATCCTTGTTTACTCCATTTATTTATTATTTACTTATGTAGATAAGAGTACTGTGGTCTTGATTCAAAAAGTGACTGTCACTAATAAGCAAAATAAAGGCGTACCAGCCAATGACAATCCAAGCTATAAGGTTGTAAACCAGGTCGATGGATGCGAAATCACCAGAATCTAAACTGCAGACTCCAAAAGGTCATCAGTCTGTTCCCGTCCTCGACACCCCCAACCAGGGCTGTGGAGTCGGTACAAAAATCATCCGACTCCTCAGTTTATTACACCGCCGACTCCAACTCCAGGTACCCGAAATGGCTCCGACTCCTCGACTCCGACTTCTTAGTCTAATACTTAACACGGCTGTGGATTTTGTACAAAAATCATCCGACTCCGACTCGACTCCTTAGTTTATGAAACTACCGACTCCGACTCCATGCACCCAAAATTGCTCAGACTCCTTGACTCTGACTCCACAGCCCTGCCGCACCCCCCCAAAAAATATTAACTCGGGATAAATACAAAAACGCCGAGCATCTAAGGGCAGACTGCTTCTTTATTGCTAAAAGGGTTGTCCGAACAGTCACACGGTGTATAAAAGAAACTTACAAATCGGGCCCATGTGAATGGGTACCCTGGAGTTAAAGCATGCCAAATATACAATCGCCTCACAAAGGGAAGGGGTATAAGTGCTACCCATTTCCTTCCCAACTTTTTTAACTCTATGGTGTTGTCAGAGGTATGAACCCCATTATGAGATGATAGTACATTTGGCGTGCTTTTAACACGCGGGACCAAGTCACATGGGCCCCATATGTACGTTTCTTTTAAATACTTTTTTTTTCTTTTTTACTGTTTGGGCAATCCTCTTAGCAATAAAGAACCAGTCTACACTTAGCAATTTTGTATGTATCCAGTGATTTCCTGTTGAAGTCTTAACAATTGCTCCAAGGGTATTTGATCCCGTGGAGGGTGAATGCGTATGCGCTTTTATCGACCACAGCACAGAACTCACGAGCGTGAACCTGCACTTACTAAACACAAATTCAATAGTCTGAAAACATGTTCACACAGGCAGATACAGAAAGCAACAAAATAGCTGTAGCTGTCTTAGACTGTATGCAACTTCAAAAAAGAAGAAAAGAAAAACAAACTGTTCAATAAGGACTCTAAAACACTTTTCAATTTCTTTAAAAAAACAAAAAACATTGGACCATTTCTACTCTCATACAGTTTAATACATAGTTTAGATTAGCAAATCCATTGTAAACACCGTTCAGGAAGTTGCAGATTATATTTGCCGGACAAAGCAAAATCTTGGTGTCCGTGCCACACGGGGCGATCAAAACACAACTGCTTACTGTTGATTCAACAGACAGTGATAACAATGTAATAGAAATCATGTCATTGTTTGTAATCCAGAGAAAAGTAATTGACAATTTCTTGACATGCAACAAAAAAAGAAACCTCCCCACACATATCAAAGGGATAACCCAGGCAGTCTGTGAGCCATGTAATGAGGCAGCTAAGCTGAAGTGACAGCAACATTTACAGGAGAAAAATAACGTGGGGATTGTTCCTGTCGCGCTACTAGTAGTCGCTGCATAAGAAATGATGTGCTTAAGTGAGGCAGAAGTTCATTACAGACGTGATGGTGACATGGCCTTCACTTCTCATTCACCAGCCCATTTCTGACAACCCTACTTCACTGCCCATTATAACAAGACAATGACAAGCCACAAGAAGCCTGCAAACACAAAGTATGGCTTCAAATAAAGCAAAACCGACAGACTTTCATGGAATACAATAACCACACAGCTTATCCGAGACATCAAATCACAGCAAATATAAAAACCAATGCTGGCCGCATATATTAAGATTTAAAAGCAAATAAAAAAATCCTTAAATCAATCATAAAAAGATTCTAAAATAAGTGTTTACATGCTTTAAAACAATCAATTTGATGTGAAGTTTCCAGCTCTTCAGTTCGATTAAACTATTATATTGGATTTTAAAGTAGACCTGAACAGAAGGAAAACAGAGAGGAATGCACTCTGTATGTATTTAGAGAGTTTAGCCTGCCCAATTTCCCCTCATCTGTGAATAATCACAACTGTAATTTGATCTCTCAGCTGTGACAGGATGTTAATCTTATTTCTGCTTCCATGAAAGCAGGAAATAGACACACTTGCAGATTTATTGCAGGATTTGTATCAGCTGTAGCAAAGAGCTGTTTTTCCTTAAAGGTTATTATGCTGTTGTTTATCTTTTAGAGCAGAGAGGAAGTTTTGAGTTTAGGTCAACTTTAAATAATTGCACATAGTTTTTGGTTATCAGTCCAATTTTGCATAAATACAATCATTTTATTGAATCAGAAGTTCCATTGAACAAAAGAAGTTACATAGTGTAGTAGCATTACTGCCATGGCTTTATTTGGGTAACACAAACAGGTCTGATTCGTTAGGTAATACAGCAATGAAGCAAAACACAACTGATTTTATTGAATATTTTGTTAAATGTCAATTCACAAATCCTGTTACTGTGCGGAAACCTAAAGTTACTGTTTTGTGAGGTAAATTACCGAATTGTGAGGTAAATTACCGAATTGTGAGGTAAATACCTCATAAATGTTAATTTACAAAGAATAATGCGTTCAGTAAAACAAGAGAGATGTTTGGTACTTTATCTCCAGTCTGGAGCCGTCAGTGACATAAACAGCCATTTGCAAGGTTATAGAAGGGAGGAAACCAAGGGCAGAGAAAAGGTGAAAACTAAACTTATTCAGTAAAATAGAGCTAATAAAAACCTATTTATCCTAATTTCACAAGCGTTGTATAATATTTTGTAGTACCGGTAATTTAAAAAATGGTTAATAAGATGCGTCTGATCGTGGCCATGTTCAGAAGCAGCATGTCGCAGTTTTCTGCCAAGTGATGATGCATGGGGTTACAAACGCTGCCATTCACCTGCAGAAAAGAGCTTGTGGCTAACAGCCGGAGGTTAAACTGCCCAACAACCACGCACTTCAGTCTCCAATGTGAAGTCCTAAAATTGCTGTCTTAGCACGTTACGCTAAATATGTGAATTTTGGGTAGCAGTTTGGGCACACCGTCTCTAAAAGGTTCACCATCACTAGTCTAGGTTGATAGAAATCAACTGTGTTCCTGTGTGCCTTGACAGACAAAGAAGTATATGAGCATAGGGATAGCCCTTAAATTGCTAAAATGCTTTAATAGTAGCAGTAGGGTATTGTAGGGTATTATTAAAATGCTTCAGGCTCTCAAAAACTAATTCCAAGCATTTGCAAGGTATTGCAATAAAGTGAAGATTGTGGCCACATTTTAAAGTAAATACAGTAAATACATTTTAAAGTAACCCCCTCCCCCTTTTCTTTAGATTGTAAGCTCACAAGGGCAATGCTCTCTCACCCTTTTGTTTCTTGTTTTTTGTTGTCATTTCATAGCTTGAACTCTGTTCTACATTTTATTCATTATGTTACATCTGTCATGGTAATCGTCAGTTCTGTATTTTGTACCAGTGTCCATATTTGATGTATATCATTGTCTGTATCATTATGTACCCCTTGTTGGCTTTCTTACTTTGCACAGTGCCATGGAATTTGTTGGCGCTTTATAAATCAATAATAATATTTATACAGTTAAAATGAACACTGATCATTCTAGAAGTCCTTTCTGATGATATAAGTGGGAGTGTGCAGGAAAGCATGGTCTGGGAGACCTTGGTACCAGCTAAAATCAGGAAAATGAAATCTTATTGCCTCAGAAGCGTCATGTCTACACCTCTGCCAAACACAATCATTGGAGAGGGGATAAACAAATAGTGAAAATATGGGAATACTAAAAGCTGGAACAGCCAATATGTTGTTATACAGCAGAAGCAAATATTTCCATAATGGTATCCAAGATGTACAACTCCAAATGTACCGCTTTAATACATTTTCCATGCATTTTATTCGACTTTACCCACTCTGCATTTTAAGAAATGAGCAAAGCTAATAAGTATAGGAAGGATGTTGAGAAGAACAGTTATAAAATGAAATGATTAATATAAAGAGCACATATTAATTATTGGTGGAAAATGCAGTCTATCTAATTTCGCCTTGCTGAATTATTATGTCCCCACCGTAGGTCTCTATGTGACCTGCAAGTAAAGGTTAAGAATGTCGTCCAATAATGTCTCCCTGAAGATGTGACCAGGGCAGGACAAACCTATTTAAGCATATTATTCACAGGGCACAATTCAGACCATGACAAGCGGAAAGAGGGCATTTTCATCTAAAAGATCTCCAATACACAAGTGTGCACTTAACATCAGCCATACCGGAATATGGAAAAATCTTCAGGAGAAAAATAAGACTATTAGGCATATTACCAATACAGTGCATCCACCATAATCTAACTGTTAGCCCTACGTAACGGGCATATTCCCAATACAGTGCATCAACCATACGATGACTGTTAGCCCTACATAACAGGCATATTCCCAATACAGTGCATCAGCCATAAACTGACTGTTAGCCCTACATAATGGGCATATTACCAATACAGTGCATCAACTATAAGCTGACTGTTAGCCCTACATAACAGGCATATTCCCAATACAGTGTATCCACCATAATCTGACTGTTAGCCCTACATAACAGGCATATTCCCAACACAGTGCATCAGCCATAAACTGACTGTTAGCCCTACATAACAGGAATATTCCCAACACAGTGCATCAACCATAAGCTGACTGTTAGCCCTATATATCGGGCATATTCCCAATACAGTATATCCACCATAAACTGACAGTTAGCCCTACATAACAGGCATATTCCCAATACAGTGTGTCCACCATAAACTGGCTGTTAGCCCTATATAACAGGCATATTCCGAATACAGTGTATCCACCATAAACTGACGGTTAGCCCTACATAACACGCATATTCCCAATACAGTGTATCCACCATAAACTGACAGTTAGCCCTACATAACAGGCATATTCCCAATACAGTGTATACACCATAAACTGACTGTTAGCCCTACATAACAGGCATATTCCCAATACAGTGTATCCACCATAAACTGACTGTTAGCCCTACATAACAGGCATATTCCCAATACAGTGCATCCACCATAATCTGACTGTTAGCCGTTT